>NC_141537.1:161639141-162286641 GCF_021556685.1 Rattus norvegicus | reverse complement strand
GAGACTGGAGTGAGCAAAGGGGCACCCCATATTTCTACATCAGACTCCTTGAGAGCAGGACCGTTACCTTCCTCTCCCTTTACTTCTCAATGGATCTGTAAGAGAGAGATTGAAGCTTTGATGATTGGAACAGAGAGGGCTCCGTTATTACCCTGGGAGCTGAGCAACTGAGACATCCCAAGAGAAGATATATTACCTAGACAGAGAGGACCGCACACCTCCAGCATGTGACTGTGAAAGAAAGCCACTGGAGAATCCTAGTGTCTCTTTCAAAAACACCTGGTATGCCCAACCATTAAGGGCCAGGATAGCCAGGGAGATGGCCTCTTAAGCCCCACTCCCCAGCCCTCACAAGATGCAGTTGGAATTGAAGAGAAAAGACAAGAGATTCCATCAGTTCAATCCCATGGCCAGAGACACAGACAGGTATGACAGTATGTCAAGTCAGCAGTCGGGCAAGTGATGAGCTCCCGGGCCATGCTTCCTTGTGTCAAGTGATCATGAGAAATACCTCTGTGTTCTTCCCACCACACACCCACTAGTTCGGGAAAAAGATGGTGGGGTCTGGGTGGGGATAGGGAGCTTTCCTCCCTGAGTGACTTATGGCACATCTCTGATCTTTGCTCTGGGGGAAAGAAGCTACCAATTCAGATGCTTCTCTGTGCTGTAGGTGTGGCTAGAAGCCCCCCAGCATAGAGCCAGTGGGGATGGCAGCTCCGGTGTTTTTACTTGGAGCTCTTCATTATAGCATGTGTTCCCCTGCAACTCTCAGGACTGACTACCCCTCACCCTCGGTCCTTTCTGGCTAGCCATAGTTACCTAGAAGAAGTCCAGGGTTCACCACAAGGATCTGGCATGAGATTCTTCCTACCACTTGAAGTTTGTCTTTCTGGTCTATTTACTGCACACATGTACCCCTCCTGCCCAGCTCTTACCCTTCCTGGCCTGCTTACCCGCCCACCACCCAAAGAAAAAAGCCTGGGTCTTGTCCAACAAGGCCCCCTGTCCCCTTTAACAAGCAAAGTGTGCTGGCATTGCAATTGGTGGTCTCCTCACTGAAGGTCGTTAATCAGTGTAGAATGTAGACCGCAGAGTCTTGCCAGCCCCGTGAAAATGCAGCTGGCAGGTAGCCGAGACGGGGAATTCGTCATACGTTGGATGGGTCCAGGCTCTAAGTGAGAGTGCACAGCTTATGCAAATAGTTTTGCTTAGCATGGATCCTGTGTTCTTATTCCCTCTCTTCCTCCACCCCCCCCATCTCAAAATTTTTTTTCCACTCAAGGGTGGGGAGAGAGTAGGGGAGCGAGGGAAGTGGGGGAAAACAAGCCCTTCCCTGCCAGATCTTGTTCTCAATCAGAAAGGAGCAAATTGCTTTTCCTAAAAAAGAAAAAAGGCGTGCAGAGGGTTGGGGGGGGGGCTTACAAAACACCCTGCCCTTGCTCTGTGCAGCAAAGCGTTTGAAAGCTGAACTGCTCAATGAGAAAGGCCAGCACTGAGTGTATTTAGAGGGACTATTATCCCCACCAAGACCCATTCCCTCTCTCTGGGAGGCCTGTGAAGCACCTGGGTGAGGGCTCGGACCCCAGCGCTTCCAGTCTTCCCCTTGCCCTGATGACCCACTCAAAATCTTGCCTCACTTTTCCAATTTTGGCAGACCCTGAGTGTTAGGCACAAAACGATGGAGTGTCTGGGCACCCCCATGTCCCTAGCAAAGGAAACAGTTGTGGTGGCTTCTCTTGGCTCATATAGTAGTGGCTGAGGTTGTTTAAAGAACGGTAGCCACCAAGTTGAACTAGGAACGTCACAACTTTTCTGAGCTTCAGCAGAGTTGAGTATGAAACTCAAGGCTCGCAGCCCCTGACCACCACCACCCCCCCCGACCCTGTTGCAGGTGCATGGTGTATGTGGTTCATAAGAGAAGCTCGGTTAATATCTGCTGAGAAGGGATAAAGCCAGACAATGGGAAGAAGCAACCAGCATGCTACCTGGTGGACAGTAGACACTGTAAAGCATTGATCACTCATGGTAAGATCCCAGAAGGATTCAACGAAAAGCTAAATTCAAAGGGTGGTGTTGAAAGCATCAACTGGTTCAACACTAAAGTCAGGGGATGGGGAGCCAGAGCTGGGAAACATGCCTCAAGGTTGATCCTGGATGAGTTGTAACTGTGCAGCATTGGGGTTTGGGAACAGAACCATTCTTGTGGAGAGGGTTTCCATAGAATGGTGAGTAGCTAGCTCCCTGTGTATACTGGAAGCCAAGAGTGCTTCCACATTTGTGACTGCAAAAAAAGAAAGTCTTCAGACATTTCCAGCTGTTTCCTGGAAGGTAATGTCTCTCCCTGAGTTGAGAAGGGCCTCCTGAGGCCTACACAATGTGGGCTTCCCTCTCAGTCCCTGCCAATACTGGAGTCAAAGCAGCAGTCACCAAGTGAGGGGCTGCCATGAAGGGCAAAGGAGAACTTAGGCTTTTGGGTAAGTTACCCTAGCTTTCCTTCTGTGTAGTGCTTACAAAGTATGCAAACTACAATTTGATCCACAAGGCAAAAAAAAAAAGAATTAATAAATGAATGAATGAACTGAAAACCTGGTTCTTCCATTGGAGAAGTGAGGCCATGGACTAAATAAATGGCTGATCCCAAAATGGCAGAAGAAGATTGCCAAACATGGGAAAGAACAGAACTGGACTATCAGAAAACACTGGAGCCACCAGATGCCAGCAGGCAGGGTGTGCAGGGTCTGGGAGGACCAGTATGAATTCAAGTCAAGTGTGTCCCCTATGTGGGGCAGCCATATTTTCCTGGATGTGATCTCAGAAACTCTTCCTGGTTATTGCAGGGATTACCAGTGTCCTCACCAAGGCCAGTCCTTGGGTTTGATGAGAACCTGATTCTCCTTTTGTTTTTATGATGAAAATCCTTCATTCTTCCTTTAGAAGAAAGGAATGCCTCCTTTACCTTTTCCTGGCCTGATAGAAGGGAAATACCCAACATCTGCCTCCTTTGGCTGGCTATCTTGTCCCTTCCAGAGAGGAGTGGAGGCCCAAGAAGCCCTGGTGGAATTTATAGTCAGGGTACAAGCTCACCAAACCAGTAGGTCTCACACTGAGACCTGATCCCAGGGTGGTCTGCTTATCTCCCCTCCCTCACCCACACTCTCCAGATGCCTGTGGAATGCCCTTTTTCACCCACTCCCCTGTGTCCATCTCTATGGCAAAGGCATAGTGAAAGACTAAAGGCAGAGACAGCATCAGAGCCAGACTCAGATTTGACAGGACTTTAAAACAATTGCTTCATATGCAAGGGAAGAAGGAAGGAAGGAAGGAAGGAAGGAAGGAAGGAAGGAAGGAAGGAAGGAAGGGAGGGAGGGAGGAAGGAAGGGGACAGCTCGCTGGAACAGATGGGCCTTGTGAACAGAGATGGACATTGTGAGCAATAAATGGTCCAAAGGAAGCACAAGGGGTTATAGACACTAACCGATGAAGATTGCCTTTGACAGACTCGTTAGCACACTGAGTGGGGCTGAGGAAATCATCCCTAAGCATGAGGGTATTGACATAGGAACTCTCAGCGTGGAAAATCAAAGGAATAAGAACTGGAAAGAAAAATAAAGACAAGAAAAATCCAAGAAGAAAAAGGCATAACATTTGTGGGGTGAGTGAGAGGGTGAAAAAGAATGGAGCAAGGGAGGCTGGGAATCGAGCCCCTGGGAGAGCATTGGTTTAGCATGCAGTAGGCTTTAGGCTAAACCCTAGCCCCACAGCAAACACACACACACACACACACACACACACACACACACACACACACACACACACACACACACCCCAGGGGCAGGGAGCTATTTAAACATATAATGACTGGGAATTTCCCCAAATTGGGTTTGGTCAGACACCAAAACCACAGTACCAGAAAGTACAGAGAATACAAGTGAGATAAATGTCCTAGACAACCAGAACTCCCTGCATTTGGGCAGAGCACACTCAGAGGGTGATGGGGGAAATCTCGGATGAGGCCAAGGGGGAAATATTTTACCTGTAGTGGAAGAAAGGCAAAAATTAAATCTAAATTCCCACCAAAAAAGCATGCAAGGGAAAAGGGAGCAGGTGAAATCCTACTGAAGAAAACACAGGCCAGTCTGGAATTTTGTAACCTTCAAAAATAAAGAAAAGTGGGGTTGGGGATTTAGCTCAGCGGTAGAGCGCTTGCCTAGGAAGCACAAGGCCCTGGGTTCGGTCCCCAGCTCTGAAAAAAAAGAACCTAAATAAATAAATAAATAAATAAATAAATAAATAAATAAATAAATAAAAATAAAGAAAAGTAAAAATGTGTTTGTTTGTTTGTTTGTTTGTTTGTTTGTTTTAGACAGGTTTCTATACACAGCTCTGGCTGATCTTGATCTCGTTAGGTTCAATACTGGCCCCAAATTTACAGAGATTCCCCCTTCCTCTGTGTTCTGAATACTGGGATTAAAGGTAGTGCCACCATGTTTAGCAGGATGGTTATCACTGAAATTGAAAAGAAACCCAGTGCCTATAGATATTCCTTACAACAACCATAGAAGGTTCTTCAGCCAGGCTAGGTCAGGACATGCATGCCTGTGATCCCAGGGCTCTCTGGAGACTGAAGCAGGAGAAACATGAATTGAGGGCATCCTGGACAACTCAGTAAGATCCTGTCTCAAAAGAGATGGGGTGGGGTGCAGAAAGGAGGAGGGGTAGAATAGGTGATGATGATGGTGATGGTGATGATGATGATGAGGTGGTGGTGGAGGAGGAGAAGGAGGAGGAAGAGAAGGAGGGGGAGGAAGAGAAGGAGGAGGAACAGGAGGAAGAGGAGAAGTGGGAGGAGGAGAAGGAGGAGGAGGAAGAGGAGGAGGAGGAGAAGTGGGAGGAAGAGAAGGAGGAGGAGGAAGAGGAGGAGGAGGAAAAGGAGGAGAAGTGGGAGGAGGAGGAGGAAGAGGAGGAGGAGGAGGTAGAATGACAGATGATTCTGTGGTTAAGAGCACTTGTTGCTCTTGCCAAGGATCCAAGTTCAAGTTTCAGCACATGTTGTCTCACAACCACCTCCAGTTCCAGGGGATCTCATGACCTTTTCTGCAGGCAAAACACTCATACTCATTAAAAGATAATAACAACAAACAAATGCATAATTGTTTAATTAAAGAGAATAGGGAAGATCAAGGGAGGGAAGGAAGAGAAGGGGAAGTAGCTCAGAGTCAAGGACCAGTGTTCAGACCCCAGCGTGGTGAAAATACTCAAAAAAGGTAAGGAAAACCAAAAAGCAAAGGGAGAGAGAAGAGAAGGGAAAGGGAAAGGACATGGGAGGGAGAGGAGAGGGAAGCATCCTCTGGATGATCTGTGTGGGTATCTACTTCCTCAAGACACCAGAAGCCATCAAATGCTATGAAGGCTGTTTCAGTCTGGAGAAGGTATTAAAACATGTGGAGAATCATTCAGAGTGGACAAAATACAAGGACAAAAGCATGACGCATGGAAACACTGATGCTGGACCACTAAAATGTCAAACTGTTGTTCTGCAGAAGATACTGTTGAAGGAATCAACAGGAAGCGCAGGCTGAGTCTGGGTGGATGGTTCAGCCCACAAGGGCATCAGCTCTGCCAACGTTCAGTCCCCAGAACACAGGAGAAAAGGCAGACACGTCGGTAGTTCATTCAACATGGGGCGTGGAGACAGAGGGAGACGCTAAGCCTGGAGAATTGTCTTCATTTTCAAGAAGCAAAATATTGTAACAGGACAACACGGTAGTGCGTATGCAAGAAGCTTTCTCAAACATTTGCAGCAATGTGTACAAGTGCCCTAGAGGGCCAGGAGAGTATATCGGGTCCCTGGAGCTGAAATTACAGGCTGCGGGGAGATGCATGGTGGAGGTGCCAGGAACTGAACTCAGATCCCCTGGAAAAGCAACCAGTGCTAACTGTCCAGCCATCTCTCCAGCTTGGGGACATTCTTTTTAACAGCATCATGCTTTGTTTTTTCAAATAAGCTATTGCATAGCAATCTGTTAGATAAAACATCTAGAAAGGATTGATCCACTGACTCTACTGTGCTTGCAAGTAGCTCCTTGAAGAACATTGGCTCCCATGAAGCAAAGCTCAGAAAACATCAGCCAGAGGGTGAGGATGGAGCTCCCTGCTCTGTATACATAGCTCTTCAACCTGGACCTCATGATCTGTCCCAGCACCCTACTGGCTGCAGTCCCTGGCCCTTACTGTCCACGTGTACAAACATCTCTATGCCTTAGTGTTCTCATCTTTCAAATGGGAATACGAAAACTCACATCCGTGGTGAGAATTAATGAATTAATAATACATGATGAAGCTCAGTGGCAGGGTATGCTTGGGACACCAGCAGACAGGACTTGGAATAGTATGCAATATCCAGGAAATGCTCAGTACCTTGGCTTCTGTTGACTTCAGCTTGTAACAGCCTAACAGAAAAACAAACTTACTTATTTTCTTCCTTCCTTCTTTCCTTTCTTTTCTTTCTTTCTTTCTTTCTTCCTTCCTTCCTTCCTTTCTTTTTCTTTCTTCTTTCTTTCTTTATTTATACACTCCAGATTTTATTCCCCTCCCAGTCCATGCTCCGAGGGTTCCACATCTCATACCTTCTTCCCGCCCACTCCCACATTCCCTCCCCATCCTTGTCTCCACAAAGATGTCCCCACCCCACCCACTCCACGAGACCTCTAAACTTCCTGGGGCCTCCAGTCTCTTGAGGACTAGGTGCATCTTCTCTGACTGAACCCAAACCCGGGAGTTCTCTGCTGTATATGTGTTGGGGGCCTCATATCAGGTGGTGTATGCTGCCTGGAAACTTAATAGTTTCTGAATGGTGTTCTTAAACATCCATAGAGGGTTTGGTTGTTTGGGGTTTTTTGTTTGCTTTGTTTTGTTTTTTGGCATGTTTGTATCTGTCTGTCGTCACACTCAAAGACAACAGAAAACTGTTGGCACTGGTAGCTGAAAAAAGATCAATCATGTTAGCTCAGAGATAAGGATCCAGCAACAAGCCACACATGGTACTGTGGCTCACTGCCTTTCTGTTGGACCATGCTATTCTGGACACCCTGTGGCCAAGTTTCCCCTGAAGGTCCCCTTCCATATAACCTTGTCTTGGAATTGTCCAGATTCCTTTTCCATAAAAATCTATTTGCTCAGGCCCTCGTCTCCTCTGAGCCTTTGACAGATCCATGCAGAGGGAAGTTTAAAGGCTGTCACACAGACAGTCAGGACATGGGTAGATCTTTATCAGCAGCTGATACTGGCACCCCCACACCCGGGCATGTTTTTGGTCCATCCGTGCAGGAAATTACACTGCAGAAAACTTTAGAACAGTTGTGGCTGAGGGAACATTGTTTCTCTGAATCCTTGCTTCTAGGAAAGGTGTATTTGACTGCTCAGATGTTGATCACCTTGAGGTTACCTTCCCATTAAGTCTGAGCTAGAATCCAGCTACAGGCTTTGGTCAGAAGTGTCCGTTTTACAGATAATTCTACACAATCTCTGAACAAGAGCAGACTACAGTCAGCAGTGGGCTCATGGTCATTGGCTTGCTCCTACCCTCAAATGCCTCTCAAATGTCCTCTCCTCTCATTAAAGTACTGTTAGCACCTTTTTCTCAAATTCCATAGCCTGTCACAGAGTTTTCTTGCTGCGAAGAGACACCATGACTGTGGCAACTCTTATAAGGAGAACATTTTTATTGGGGCTGCTTACAGTTTCAGAGGTTTACTCCATTATTGTCATGGAGGAAAACATGGTGGCATGCAGGCAGACATGGTGCTGAGAAGGGGCTGAGAGTTCTACATCTTGATCTGAAGGCAGCAGAAATGAAGACAGTCACTAAGCCTGGTTTAAGCTTCTGAGAAAGGCCCAACCCAGAGTAACACACTGGAGTAACTTCCAACAGGACCATGCCTACGCCAACAAGGTCACACTTCCTAGTGGTGCTACTCCCTATGGACTTATGGGGGCCATTTTTATTCAAACCACCACAGACTGTTCATTTCTTCTGGAGCTTTCCTTTGGATCCCCTGTAAGATATTGGTCTCAAATATTATTTCAGTCCTTTATTTGCCTTTACACCAACCACCGAAGCCATTGGCCCACCACAGTGCCTAAAACTACACTCCTAGATCATCAACCCAGCATAACTCCCATTCTGAAGCTGGCTTTCTCCTCCTCCTGCTCCTCCTCGTCCTGCTCCTCCTCCTCCTGCTCCTCCTGCTCTTCCTCCTCCTCCTCATGCTTCTCCTGCTCCTCCTGCTCCTCCCCCTCCTCCTCCTGCTTCTCCTGCTCCTCCTGCTCCTCCCCCTCCTCCTCCTGCTTCTCCTGCTCCTCCTTCTCTTCCTCCTCCTCCTCTCCCTCCTTCTCCTCCTCCTACTCCTCTTCTCCCTCCTTCTTCTCCTCCTACCCCTCCTCCTCTTCCTCCTCCTCCTGCTCCTCCTTTTCTTTCTCTTCCTTTTCTTCTTCCTCTTCTTTCTCTTCCTCCTCTTTCTCTTCCTTCTTTTCCTCTCCTTAGTGTCTTATTCTGTGGGACAGGCTGGCCTCAAAGTCCCAATCCTCCTGCCTCCGCCTCCCGAATGCTGGGATTATAGGCATGAGCTAGCACACCCAACAATCCCTTCTGACTGTCGCTTTGGTTTGCTTGCTTGTTTCCTCCTTCAAAAGCTGTGGTTGAGTTTTCCTTATCTTACAATAAAGGTCTTGTTGTTCTTGGTCACACATAATTGATTTGTGACCGGTGATACAAAACAATTCTTCCATGACCTTGGACAGAACATGAATGCATATAACTGTCCTTGCCAACACAGCACCATGCCAAAGTCAGTGGTGCTGCCGGGATTTGTTTTTGTTTTGTTGTGTTTTGTTTTGTTTTGTTTTGTTTTAAGAGTGAGCAAACATTTTTAAATGACTAATAAACGACCAATATCATACAGGGTTTCTGGACAGACAGAGAGGCTTTTGTAGTTCTGTAGAATTCCTCTGCTTCATTTCAACCCACAGTCTGTTTTCTCCAGAAGTAAAATAATTCAATGCAGTTGGATGCCTGAGTAGGGGCTTGGGGAGACTGAGACTGGGACAAAGGGAATAAAATAGAAGACAGACCAAGTCCTCAGTCCTCACCTCTAGGTCCCTTCATAGCTGCATCTTCAGGGAGAAGTTAGCAGTAGCTGGCTTCAGGTCAGGGTCCCAGGACAGAGAGCTGGACAGTAGTTGTTAGAGTCCTCCACTCCATTGATTCTGAGCTTGTGCTTAGGCAGAAGCATGTGGCAGAGGCTGCTTGCCTCATGGATGGTGGGAAACAAAGAGAAAGATGGAGACACACCTCACCATCAGTGACCCTCTGCCTTCAGGTAACACCCTTCTCTCAACCAAATAGCACCACAAACTGGGGACCAAGCTCAGAACAGTGAGCCTTTTAGTGGGCCACTTTGGAGCTAAACCATGACTTGAAGGGAAGTTGGAGGTACCAACTAAGAGAAGGCAGGAAGGGACATCTCAGGGAGTACATGGTGTCTGAGCATGTGATAGCTCATGTGCCCAAGCATTTACAAAATGCATTTATTACCATTCTGTCTGACATACCCAAACTAACATGTTTCCTTTCTTAACTAACATTCTTAGGCCTATGAGTATCTGGGTGAGCTCTACCTAACTCAAAGGTACAGGCAATTGTTTGGGAGCATGAATTGTTTACCACATAGGGATAGAAAAACAGAAACATCATCTTTAAAGTTCAGTATAGCTCCAAAGGCAATACATAGTAAAAAGCATATACAGTCTCCCATCGAATCAGATACGAAATCCTAACTGGCATTGGCAAATCAAATCCAATGATGTGATACAAAGTTTCAGGTCATGTTTCATGGCCCAAAATGTATCAAACCTCAGTGAAAACTGAAACAGAATTTTAAGCATATCCTCCAAAAACGATTCTACACTTAATTCTGCAAAATAAACGCAGGCAAGATTTTTTATACAGCCAGGACGATGATACAGTAGGAACCTCTTTACAATCAGAAACCAGGCCTGGCAACTAATTGTTAATTATTTCTTAAATTTTAGTACATTTATTTATTTTATGCGTGCATGTGTGTGTGCGCACACGCTTGTGCAGGCACAGGCACACACACACAGGTACAAGCACGCTCTGGTGCCCCATGTGACTGTCAGAGCACAACTCATGGGAACCAGTTCTTTTCTTCTACATGTGGATCCTGGAGGTAAAACTCAGGTCATCAAGCTTAGTGAGGCCAGCGTCTTTTATCTGCTGGCCGTTCTTGCCAGCCCTGATTGGGTCATTTGAAAATTTAATATTACACAGTGGAAAACAACAGGTGAGAAGAGAAGGCTGAGGATTCCCTCCTTGTACATACACTAGATGATGTTTTCACATGGATGTAAATCCAATGTGGGATACTGCCTGAAACCCACCAGGGAACGAGACACTAAGTTGCTTGATTTAAAAAGTTGCTTGATACTAAGTTGATCGATTTTTAAGAAAAGGTTAGATGAGTTTAACCTAAGTGAGGTAGAATGGGCAGGGAGGTAGGAGGGCAGAAGTGAAAGATGCCTTTGAAGAGGTTGACCCCAGAGCACAGCTAGGTCAATGATGCTGGACAGACCCGCCTCTGAGAGATGCAAGGTTTTGGGTGTCCTCTCTTTGGCTCGGATCTTATCTGGGGTTGTTGATTTAACCTTTGCCACAAGCTGAATCTCATCAGCCCCGTGACTCCACCATGCTCATATATTCTAACCATATCCAGTCAGCTTTCCCGTCCCTGTCTCCTCTGAAGTTTCCCTATCTGGCAGGGACCAAGCCTCTGGCTGCCGCTGAGATTCAGTTACCTGAACAATAGGGATTTTTTTTTTCTTTTCAGTCATGTGCAGAGTCATCTTCAGGTTTCAGGTCAAAACCAGAGACAAAAACTCACGAGATAGGAGAAAGCAAATGTTGCCTACAGGGTTGCAAATTGTACGCTCTGTGTCAGGCAGGATTTAAAAAGAAATTTACCCTATGCCTTCACCCCAGCCCCAGACTCCAGGTAACTCTTCACACACACACACACACACACACACACACACACACACACACACACACACACACACACATATATATATATACATATATATATATATGTATATATATATATATCTCCTGACTCAAGCTGATAAGAAACTGCTTTGTTCTTAGCCAGGACAGCACTGGAGAAATAACAGACTTCCTGAAGAAACGACAGAGAGTCACCCGAATGCTTTCACCACCCCCGCCCCCAATCTAGCCATGTGCTTGATTTAGCATCTTCAGGCTGCAATGGAGGACCGTGGTCCAAGGGCCCAGAGGTGAGCTGCATTTTCTGCACTCTATGGGGTGTGGGAGGGAACAGCCTCCTTCCCACTCGGTCACCCTTGGAAACGCAGCTCAATGACCCTGCATCATAGGAATCTGCCCAGTGTGCTTTGAGGAGGCCAGGGGAGCCTGCACTTCAGTGGGGGCAGCAAGATGCTTCTCTGAAATGCTAATGAGAGGGCTCTTCGGACTTGAAATGACCTGAAGCACACAGCCCTCCCTGGAAGACTTCAGTACCCAGCGCTCCTCCACTCTCAGCAGCCAGTAGGCTCTGTTTCCCTTAGCCTGCCTCTCTACACCCAAATTAACACTGTTTCTCTGTTCTCTGCCTTCCACAAAACATGTGTCCACGTATACACTGGCCCTCTCTGCAATACTCTCTTTCTGGAGAAAGGGTATCACTCAGTAAGGAAGACATAAGAACTGACATTCAGCAAGTGCCACTAACACAGGTCTGTTTGTCTGGCCAGTGTGGTAAAGCTAAAGAAACTAAGGTTTGGAAAGACAGGTGACCTGCCAGGTCACTTTCTTACCCATATTGAATCATCCCGTCAGAGGGACTGGTGTGGCTGTGGTATTTTTCATGATTTTCAGCAAATCATATACTTGCACTAAACCTAGTTTCTCAGTGACTAAATAAAGACGTGTGTGTGTGTGTGTGTGTGTGTGTGTGTGTGTGTGTGTGTGTGTGTGTGTAGATGTTGTTCCTGGACCTACAACACTCCTTTCCAGGCACCTAAGCTATGATGTCTACCCACTGGATTTTCAAGTTACCACTTCCTCCTGTGATGTCATCCACCTACCTGAGTTGGTCAAGTATTTGCTCTCACAGCATTGATCACCATAGACATTTTCTTACTCAACCTCCACTTAACTGACATTCCATATTCAGCAACAACTTTGGCTTTCTGATTACTGTAACCAAATATCTGAGGTAGTCAAATTAAGAAGGTGACGGGTTTCTTTTGGATCCATTTTGGAGATTTCAATTCATGGCTAGTTGGCCTTGATGCCTTTGGGCTTATGCAGACGCATTAGGGTGGAAGCACACATAAACCTGTCTATTTCATGGTCAGGATGCAAACAAAGTGGGAAGAAAGTGTGGCCCATTGCCTCTTTTAGGACACATCCTAAAATGGCCTTTCTCCCTTAATGTCCCACAGCTCACAACATCCATTCCCTCCCAACAGTACACGGACTGGGGACCAGTCCTTTAACACACAAGTCTGAAGGGGACAGATGTACTGTGATCTTTGTTGCTGTGATAAAACACTCTGACCAAAAGCAAGGAGGGAGGAAAAGATTTGTCTGGCTTACACGTCTATCAGTGAGGGAAACCAGGGCAAGAACTCAAGGCAAGAACCTGGAGGCAGGAACTGTGGAGGAACGCTGCTTGCTGGCTTGTTTCCTGACTTACTGCCAGGCTCATGCTTAACCAGCTTTTGTATAGAGCCTGGAACCACCTGCGAAGGGATGGTGCTACCCTCAGTGGACTGGTTTTCCAGTATCAGTTAATACCCGCTGCTGAAAGGCATGCAGACCAATCTGATCTTAGCAATTCCTCTATGACACTCTCCTCATAGGGGACTCTAATCTGTGTCAATTTACTAATTAAAGTTAAGTAGACCAGGGATCAATGACCCAACTTACCAGCATTCCTACTTTTCCATGAGACAGATTAGTGCCCATGGCACTCTGCAGGCTGCGGTCACCTGGCCTTGCTGTAAGATGACCACACAACTCTGTTCCTCCCTTGATCCTCATGCTTCGTCATTTCTATTTCTTCCCAGGTCTGCTCATGCTACTCACGGACAGGTAGATCAGTGTTACAGAAACAAGTCAGTGTGAGCAAGAAAGATAAGCATTTATCTGGAAACTAAGTTGAGTAATCCAGAAAGAGAAAGACTTGCTAAAGATGGAAAGTCCCCTTCAGTAGCCAGAGGAACAACCAGAAAGACCAGAACGTGGATGACTACAAAGATACAAGAGTCTGCAGCCAGATCCTTCTCAAGTGTGTCTTTAAATTCTCAAGGAATTTAAAGGAAAATGGGACAACAGTCCCTAAGGGCGTGGTGTATACAGACATCACAAAAAAAGGTCTGGGCCCTACATCAAGAGAGCATGGGAGCCAGGCCTGGGGTGCATGCACACCTGTGATTCCAATACTTGGGAGGTAGAGGCAGAAGGATTGGGAGTTCAAGGTCATCCTTGGCTACGCAGTGAGTGTGAGATCAGGCTTGGATCCATGGAAACCTGTATCACAAAACCCAAACCAAAATAATCATAATAAAATGCTATTTGGATAAGCGTGTATATACATAAATCTTTTGGGTTGTAATAAATGCTTATCTTTTTCTGTTATTCTTTGTTCAGTGACAAAACCTTCGTGAAGGGAACGGCGCCACTGTATTCCCACAAGGAGATGTCACAGAATGTGGAGCTCAGTGTAGAACAGAAAGACAGGCCTACTTCTAAGTCTCTTAGAAACGTCAAGATGTTGATGGCAGTGCATTAGAGCACATGAACACTGTGGTGTTCCGGGCCATCTGGGTGGAGGCTTACCATGTGAGTGAGGGGTTCCTCTAGGCTTGGTGCCCTAAGATGCTCCACTGTCCCACCCATAGGGCAGCTCAGACTGCAGCCACCTAGCACAGCATGCACTGAGTTCCGGGTGCTACACTGATCCACTCGCTGCTGAGGGCCTGTTAGTGTAAAGCTATTTTCTAGACTCTGAAAGTGCAGTCTGGAGAGAAACACACAGATCCTGACCCTTCTGAAGCTTAGTTTCTACTGAGATGTGAAGAACTGTAACTTCAGTCCTAGAGATCTACCGCCCTCTTCTGCTCCACAGGCACTAGGTGTCACATGTGTTACACATACATACGTGTAGACAAACACTCATACACATTACAGTAAAATGAAAATTTTAAAGAAAAAGAAAACCAGATTCAGAGAATAATCAGAATGTAAATAAAATGAAAACCTTGGGTGAGATTAAGTGCTGCCTAAGCTTCAGTTTTGTTCTGGGACTTCTGATGAACCAAACAAAACATATAGGCACACATACATGTTTTCATCACACATCACGCACACACATGCATGCAGTTTCGATTCTTATTGTCAAACAGAGTGTGTACCTGTGTCTGAGGAGCAGAAGTAGAGGCCATGGTGGATCTGCTTCTGCTGATAATAAATGAGAAAGAAGCTTCGAGGAAAGAGGTAAACATAATGCACCGCGGTGTGCCAGCGCTCAGGGTCCGTGCTCTCCCATGGGGGAACACAATGGTGTTGTAACGACTTTCTTCTCCCTGGAAACAGCTAAGCTAATCCATCCCTGCAGGCAGGTAGGCTAACGTAATAAAATAGAAATCATGTGAGCACACAGAAAATGCCACCCAGTTGGTGCAGGTGTCCCCTCCTGACCCTTAGCAAGTAGGGTACAGACGCTGCCACACACCAGGCAGGCAGGATGTCCGGCAGACTCTCCTCATCTCCCTCCTCCCCTCCAGCCCCACACCAAGTGAGGCCAAGGCTTCCAGAATCTTTCTTCCTCTCAGTCCTCATAACCCTAAAGTCCCAAAAGGGCACAGACTGGGTAAATCACTTTCAGAGACTCAGACATATCCACAGACACCAGAAGCCAAGAAACAGCTGAGAGAGGCAGCAGCAGCAGCATGTGTGTTTGTGTGTGCATTTGTGTGTATGTATACATGTCTGTCTCTGTGCGTGAATATATGTCTGTGTGTATGCATATATGCATGTGTGTATGTATGTATATCTGGGTGTATGTGTGTCTGTGTATTTGTGTGTGTGTGTGTGTGCATGCACATGCATCTATACATGTATGTCTTTGATGTTGGTGATAAATCTGCAGCCTCCAGAATGCTGGACAAGTGAGCTACACACACAGCCACAGACCTTGCTAATAAGTGCTATTTTATTTCATTATTGTTTGGGATAAAAAAATCTCACTATGTATCTGAGGCTGGCCCTGGACGTGCAATCTTCCTGCTTCAGCCTCCCAAGTATGACTTACAGGCCTAAACTCCCATTCCCCATGAAGCATTATTTATGCAATGAACCAGTCCTGCTCCAGGTTCTTCTGGCCCGGTTGTCGACCTACAGAGTGTTTAAATTCAGAGGGGGAGAAACTGTATTTTCAGTGAGGGCATTGCTAAATGCAACTCCACACCATTGCCTTGAGAAAGGGCATGGCAGAGATCTCCTCAGAAGTTCTGCTTGGGGCATTAACTGCTGTGAGCCCCTCACAGACTGACCCCTGCTTGGGTGTGGGGACACTTGTTAGTGAGAGGAGAGCTAGAGTCCTGCTTTCTGAAAGGTGTCAGATTGTAAACATCACAGACAGGGTCTAGGCTGAGCTCAAACATATCTATTAAAAGCATACTTCAAATGTGGTCTCTGAGACTCTGAGCTGCAGCCTGTGTGGTTTTATCTTTTTCTTTCCACCTCGAGTAACATAGTGTCTTGCGTCATATCCATGTGAACGAGGCAAGGATCTGAGGGCCTGCTCGCTCCCACCCACAGCCATCTGATAAGTGATAAAGAATTCTCATTCTCCCTCCCCTTCCCCCCCTTCTCTCCCTCCTTCCCCCTTCTCTCTGTCTCCCTGTCTCTATCTGTTTCTCTCCCTCGTGTGTGTGTGTGTGTGTGTATGTGTGTACATGTGTGTGTGTGTGTGTGTGTGTGTGTGTTTTCTTGTTTTCCCATCTTCCTGGACACAGCGTTGAACTCACTTCCTCCTTTGGGAACCATGGCAGCTCAGTCAGTTTCTTTGAACTGAAGAAGTCAACACCACATTGATAACCTGTCCCTTGGGGTTTCTGCCCATACAGACCACTCAGGTGCAGTCCTGAGGTCTCCCGTAACTGATCAATTACTCTGTCAACATCCAGTTTTCTCCAGGGCGTCCCTACTGAGTCCTCTCACGTCTTGTCATCGTTCTCTCTCACTTATTCCCAGCCCTCGGTAGCTTTGCCCGGCATCTTGCTTCCACTCCTCTCATCTTTCCTGCATCCAAGGCTTCCTGGTTGTCTATCTGACTGACTGATAAGCCTGTCAACCCCCTGTGCTACCTGCCTCTCTTTTACCTCAACCCTCCCCCCAGTTTTCTGCTTCTCTTCTAACGATGGAGTTCCTCACCTTAAATGATGGCATCCCACCGGTCCATAAAACGTTGAAATCACCACAAGTCAAAAAAATATCTTTTCCACGCCTAGCGTATTTACACACTACAGTATTCACATGAGCTACACTTGAGCAAAACCATCTAACCCAGAACCCATTTTATAAGAAGGTGTTGACTATCTCATGGATTTACTGAATAGCTATATGTGAGGGGAATGCCTTCAATGTAGTACGCATTAGGTTAAATTATATCACGTACCCTTGTGACCACTGGCCAGAGTGGGGCTTTCAGCTCCAGCCTACCACCCATCAGCATCAAAAGAGTGCTTCATACTGCATGTTGCTGGCCCAAGAAACTCAATCGAAACTCAAAATGTAGTTTCTACCATTCGTGTATTGCTTTCACGCCACGAGCGCTGGAAGATCATAGGTGGAACCATCGGATGCTGGCATCCACTCAAATATTTGTAATTCAAACATTTTCTCTAAGTCACAACATTTTAATCTTAACACCCCTAGGGCGAGGCTACTGTCACTAGGGAGAACTGTCCAGTGTGTTGTAGGAAATGCTCCAATATTCTATGTAGAATCTACTGACCACCCACAGTTGAGACATTCAAAAATGCTTCCAACGCCTTGCCAAACGCCCCCCTGGCGTGAGAATAGTTGTTCTTTCTGTGTTGTGGACTTTGGTCTTTATTAGTTGAGATTTAAAATTTTGTTCTCTCTAAATATTTACTGATTTCTACAGTTTTTCTTTGACCCATCAAATTAATTTGAAATGCTTTGAACTTTAAATGTAATGTTGTTTTCTTCAGTGTGTGTGTGTTCGTGTGTGTGTGTGTGTGTATCTGTGTGTGTGTTCGTGTGTGTGTGTGTGTATGTGCATGTGTGTGTGTGTGTGTGTGTGTGCGTATGTGTGTGGTATGATATGTGTAGAAGCAAGCATGCACCCTTGTACCATGGCACACAAAAGACAACCCTCGGGCGTTAGTTCTTTAAAAATCACATTATTATTAAACGTCAGTTGTAGCGGGTAAAGCGAGTGCTACCTTGTTTCAGCCCTTGGCCCACACTCCCGTGGACTTCCACTGCTGCAACTGCTGCACACCCTGTCAGCAGCAGCCTCATTCCTGCTCTCTTTCTGAGGAGATCCACATTTTCCTCTCATTGCTTTCCTGCCCCCTCTGGGTCTTGAAGGGATCGCTGGTTTTGTTTTGCCCTTTACAAGGTTTTCTACCATACTACTTAGTACTAATTTCACTTTTATTTATATGCCTGAGACTGACTTCCTACCTCTGAAGGCCCGTTGATATCATAAGTTCTGGAAACTTCTCAGATATTTTCTCTCTGGTTAACCCCCCTCCCCCGCCCCGGTCCTATTCTCTCAAAGTTCTTTGTGCAGCCTTCCCTTCAGTTATATGTTTACCTCCGTTCTGCCTCTGCACCCCTCTGTCTTGTTTTTAATCTGGCTCCTGTCTCTGAATTGTATGTTGGGCACTTTTCTCAAGCCTACTGGTCTGTAACTTTGAATTCAGTTCTGTAAATTATCACGTGGTACTTTTTAAAAGGTTTGTTTCTTTATTCAAATCTGCCTGGCCTTTCCCCTGCCCCACCTCCATTTCTTCATATATATATATATATATATATATACACATATATATATATGTATATATATACATATATATGTGTTTGTGTGTGTATAAATAGTAGAAATATAGAGATAGATTTAGAGATATAGAATAATTTCTATATCTCTATATCTTTACTTATATATCTTCAATTATTTCTTTTTTTTTTTGGTTCTTTTTTTCGGAGCTGGGGACTGAACCCAGGGCCTTGCGCTTACCTAGGCAAGCGCTCTACTAATTATTTCTTTTTAAAAATACATTTGTAATACATTCACTAGCTGTTTGATGGTCTTCATCTACCGAGGAATTTGTCATTGTTGGCAGAGGTTACCGTACAGTTGTAACCTGAGAATTGAGACATCTCTGGTTCGATCATCCTAAAGAACTCTACTGAGCTGTATCCCACCAGACAGCTTCATAGGTCTGCCTTGTTCATCCACTGCGGGGTCTGCCTCACCCATCCTTCTACATGGCTCTGCCTTGCTTATCCACCTCATGGTCTGCCTTGCTCATCCTTCTGCACAGTGCCCCAGTAATTTCTCCCTCCACCGTATCTCCCATTGTTTAACGAACATCAGAGCCCCTGGACCACTCAGGCAATGTCACTACAAACCGCTGGCACACAGGAAGGTGGTCGGATGGGAATGGAGGTTTAAGGATATTTCTACTCACTGCCAGGCTCAACAACCAACCATCTTTGGTGTCTCCCTTGGTGGGTAAGAAGAGAGTTTTCCTTCTAAACCTTTGCCTGACTTCATGTGAAGGTTTAAACCACAGCTCTCTGCCTCACATAGACTCAAGACCTCATATTAAATACCCTTGTGTATTAAACACCTCAGCCCAATATTAGAAAACAATTTGTCTTCTGTGTGTGAGGCCATGATCTCCAATTCAGTGCTGCAAACAAATTATGCCTCCAGAAATCTTATTGAAATTTTACAAATGTAAGACCCCAAAAACCTAAAAACTCAACCTTGTTAGTTCTCTCCTAAAACCCTAAATTGCCTCACATCACTTCATTCTCTGGCCGCTCTCCTTTTAAGTCCTTGAGAAATCTTTCTTAGGTGCTTATATTGGATTATATTGAACTCATTTACTTGATCTGTAATCATATCCAGTGAGTGATAGTGAGCCAATCAATGCAAACATGTGGAGACTAAAGCAACATTTGGATTTAGAAAAAAAATATATGCAATATATATAAATATATATACATATACATCATACACACACATGAGCATGCACATGGACATGATGTGTGTGTGTGTGTGTGTGTGTGTGTGTGTGTGTGTGTGTGTGTGTTCTGCACTTAATAGGATAGTTTTTGTGTTGCCTGACGGCATCCTGAAGGAAATGGGACTCCCACTTGGACATAAGTATCTGAGTACTCGTGCATGGATGCCTTGCTACCTGGGCATTCAAAGATAAGGTCATTAGCATGGTCTGTTTTAGGTGAAGCTGGGGTGAGGCTC
Source organism: Rattus norvegicus (assembly GCF_021556685.1). Taxonomy (NCBI): domain Eukaryota; kingdom Metazoa; phylum Chordata; class Mammalia; order Rodentia; family Muridae; genus Rattus; species Rattus norvegicus. Next base: position 162,267,019 of record NC_141537.1, on the reverse strand, counting down.
AGTGGTAGAGCACTTGCCTAGCAAGCAGGAGACCTTGGATTTGATCCTTAGCATCTCAAGAACAAATGAAAGCAACAAGCCCAAGTGATGCCTGTCCACCTGTCCCATTTCCATCTGTCCACTCTACACACCCCACATTTCCACCACACAGATAACTTATATGTCTACCAACTTCTGCAGTCCCACAGACTCAGACTACGCTAAGCCCTCCTCCAACTGGGTCCTTATTTTCACAAACTTCCATTCTCCAACCAAAGCAAACAGCAAATGTTGACTTCTCTGTGAAACTTCTCTCAACATACCTAAATACAATGAAGCAAGCCCATGCTCATGAGTTTGAACAGACCTTATGGAAATCACTTGCCACACAGAGTAAGTCTTTACTTTTAGGCTTTCCCTAGACTTAATCTTTGTACAGACAGAAACAAGGTTCAATTCATTGCCCCCAATACACAACAGTGTCTTTCTGGCACATCATAGTTAGTCATCAACGCTATGATGATTGCCTGGAATTGTGAGGCCACTCAATTCTGGCCCAGAGAAATGCAGCTTGAGAGCACACGTTTGCATGTTATGAGCAGTCAAAGTGTTCATGGATTTCACAAAGCTTCAGTCAGTGGTTTCAGTTTAGTCACAGATCAAAGAGACTGAGGGGTTGTAGTTTTCATTTGACCTTAGTCTTGATTTATAACTTGATTTATAATCCCATTTCTGTATCTCACCATGGAGTTTATGATTTAAAACAGAAAGCAATAGTTTGGCGGATGTGTGGCTGGTGAGCAAGTGATAAATAGATGGAAGAACTGGTGGATGGATGGATGGATGGATGGATGGATGGTTGGATGGATGGATGGATGGATGGATGGATGGATGGTTGGATGGATGGATGGATGGATGGATGGTTGGATGGATGGATGGATGGATGGTTGGATGGATGGATGGATGGATAGATGAATGGATAAATGAATGGATGGATAGATAGACAGATAGGTAGTCAGAAACACCAACACAAAGGCTCATCTCAATGGTGGTCACCCCACAACATGGCGATTAGCATGGAGCAATTTCCCAGTGGACTCCTAAGTGAACACAACCCAACAGTTGGAGTAGGACCTGGATTATATCGGACTCATTTACTTGATCTGTAATCATATCCGGTGAGTGAGAGTGAGCCAATGAATGCAAGCATGTGGAGACTAAGCACGTAATAAAATCCCAGATATATGCTGAGAAAGGCTGGGCATGATAGTCCATGTCTTTAGTACCTGCACTCAGGAGACAGAGAAGGGACGATCTCTATGAGTTCAAGGTCAGTCTGCTCTGCCTGGTGAGACAGTGTCACAAAAACGAAATATAGTCAGAAAACAATTTAATCAAAGGATATCATTTGGGATGAAGACGAAAAACTCATTATTTTTAAGTATTTTGTGTTTTATCTTATTTGCATGCTTTCTCCATCTATCCATCCATCTGTCCATCTATCTTTTCATCCATCCACTCAGTCATTTATCCAACTGACTCACCCATCATCCATCCTTCCATTCATCCATCTATACATACATATACACATATAGACATACATATATTTCTTATTTATTTCATCAGGATAAACTTTCTAACCATCTATTTGAGCCAAGGCCTGTGCTTTGTGTTTAAGAAGAGGCCTGTAATTCCTCAAGTGTACAAATGCGTCACTGATGTGCTGGGAACAGGTATCTCTGAAAACTTTCATTCTGCATCCATCCATCCATTCATCCATTCATCCATATATTCATTCATTCATTCATTAAGCACATACCTCTGAGCATACCTTCTCTGTGAGACATCATTCATTCATTTCTTCCTCCTCCCCCACCACCATGTGACTTTTGTGTTTTATTTGTCAAGTACAGACAATCGGTATACACAACAGAACTACAGCTATAACACTACCACAGAGTTCAGTGATTTGCCTAAGTGACACAAACTTCTCAGTGATGATAGGGGTGGGGTCCAGGCAATAGACATATCAAGAAATCAAATTTAAAAATTATGTGATGATGAGACAAGCACAGGAGTGGGCAGGAGTGAGACAACAGATGCCTTCTCTATGCTGAAAGAGTGAGAAAGAGGGGGCTTTCATCTCAGACAGGCAGAGAACTCTAAGAAACTGGGGTCTGACCTGAGCAACTGTTCCATACCTGGGGTCTTTCAACATGAGTGTGTGACCTGCCCTGGGGGCAATGGCACATGGGGTCTTGGAAAGAACAGAGCCAGAAGGATGAGCCCGCACCCCCACTCTGAACGCCTCCTTGATTTTTCACAGAATGTCAGCAGGATGTACTTTCCTACCCTGTGGTCCAATCTGGCTGACCTAGCTGACTTCTGGGAAGGCAGATATCTGCCTCCAAGCCACCTAAAGGTAACGCCTGTCCTGCCTCCATTGGTTGGAAACTCTGACTCACTGGTGACCTGGTTTTGAACTAGTGACCTGGAGGTGAATGGCTCTGTATCTCATTACTAATTCCCCATAGCCAACTGCTTCTTTCCCCCACCAGAAGCAGGGAGATCTGCTAAGGGCAGGGACAGAAGTCCAGCCAGGGCCTCTGAACCCATCAGTAGAGCACCTGCCCCAGCTTCAGCCTCGCCATCTGGCCTCCTGACATCCTCTCAACCTTTAGTCCAGCCTGGCAAAATAGGTTTTGGAAAAGGCCAAGGTCACCCGGGGGCGGACCGCCACAGATGGAAGCCAGAGATTCCACCCATGGTCCATCTTGGAAATGATTGCTCAGGGTCCACATGTGCTCTCCCCAGCAGAAACTGAAGGCCGATGAGATCTAGACCTCAGGCAGGTGGGATCTAACCAAACTTAGGAACTGTAACACACACCCACACACACACACACACACACACACACACACACACACACACACACACACACACGCACACACACACACACACACACACACACACACACAGTAGCTTGACTCTCCCTTTTCTCTACTCTGTCCCCTTCTGAACCCTGGGTTTCTTGATGTCTTGTGTCTTAGTACTCTTATCCCTCAAGAGACCATTGACACACCTCTGAGATTTCTGTTTAGCATATACAACATCTGTCCAAAAATCAGGACAAATACTGGAAGGAAAAGGATATTTCCACAAGCTGTTTTCTTGCTCCCTTTCCTAGCAAGGAATGGTCAGAATGTGCCTATCCAACAGTGCAGCAGGCCAAGGCCCAGAACCACCAGTGAAGCCAAAATCCTAGTTAAAACCTGGCCTTTCTGAGCCACAAAGCCCAAGGAAAACAGACTGGGGCTGTTGGAGGGTGTGTGGCAATGGTTAGAACACCAATACACTGAATTTGGAGTTTGAGTTTGGGAATTTGGTCTCTGGGGATTGAAGCAGGACCCTGTACACAGGGCCAGGTAAGCACTTCGCAGCCACAGACACCAAAGTCTTATTCTGTGGAAGCCAAGTACTCTATGCCAGGCATTACTACCTCAAGTTACCATGGAAGACATTTCCTTTCCAAAGAAACGGTCTTATAGTACACAATGTGAGCATGCCTCATCTTTTTTTCAGTTTCACCTCGTGTGTATTCCTACATATGAGTACCTCACCTTTTCACACAAGCAGTCCTTCCTTCCTTGGACCTCTTCCTCCTCAACCCTATGAATTCCTCCAAGATGGAGACCCTCCCTCATGCATTACACTTGCTTATCAATGTCTAGGGACATGATCAACAGTCATCTGTGTGTCGAAAGCCTGAAAAGTTAACGCTCATTTCATGTCTCTTTGGGTTTGTTGCAGAACTCATAGCAGTTAATTCTAATAAGACAAGACACGGGGGCACAGAAATTTGGCACGAAACAATAAAAATCACAGTTTGTTGCCAGTCATGATGGTATTTAATTCTGACTATTCTATTGACTGAGACAGGAGAGTCAAAAGTTCTAGACCTGCCTGGGCTATTCAGTAAGTTCAAGTTGCCCTGCCTGGGCAACTTAGTGAGATCTTGTCTCAAAATACAAATGAGGAATGAGTACTAGGCACAGTGGCTCGCATCTGTAATCCCACATTTGGGAGGCTGAGGCAGGGGAATTGCCATGAGTTTGAGGTCAGCTTGGATTACAGAATAAGACCTTCCCTCAAAAACGACATTAGAATAAAAATGGAAAAAATGGGGGATGTACTACTGCGGAAGAGCACTTGCCCAGCATGTACGAAGCACCATTTTCTTCAAGTTTTACCGAAATGGCCCATTAGGGAGTGATATTCTTGAGGTGGTGGTGATGAGGGGTGTGTCCTGTGATGTCAAAGAGCTCATGTTTGAGCCTGGCTTAGATGGTTTATCAATCACAGCATCGTTTGACTGAGGTAGTGACTTCACCTTCTGGAGCCTCAAAGTCTCCATCTTTAAAATGAGGGCTAACCACAGTGTCCACTCTGAGGAGATTTTGTTTGTTTTAAAGTGGAGGGCTTGGCACGGCACCTGGCATGGCACAAATACCCATGAAGCGCTGTGATCAAAATTAGGCCCTGGGCTCCCAGCACAGTCAGTCTTCAGTGGATACAGGCTTTCAGTCTGGTCACTTTCTCCACTGGCAGCCAGGGAACTTCAGGGTGTAGGAAACAGCTCCAGAGGGTGGGCAGTCACCAAAGCCCCCTTACCTAGGAGTGAGTGAGGGCAACCTGGTTACAGGAGGAAAGCTCACAGGGCTAGAGGGAAAAAGAGAGGCTTTCAGAGCCAAGCCTTCAACAGCTGCCACTTGGTGTGGACTTGAGGTGTGGAGTCTTTGGGACAGTTTGGACGCCATTTTGACCACTAGAGGTCAGTGGAATGTTTTCTAAACGCAGCGGGTCCATGAGGGAAAGGTACCAACTCTAGGAAGGATAGTCTCCTGCATCTATATCAAATGCAGCTCCTGGAGGATCGATCCAAGTTTGTTTTGCTTTGTTCAGGAGCCCAGGTTATCCAGTGCTCTGGACCCTTCTCTTAGAAGGTGGCAGTTGCAAGACAACGCTCCAGGCTAGTGATGGGGAGGTGCTACTTTTCTTCAGAGCAGACTGGCTCAGATGTTCAAAATTATCCAAAATCTTTTTGTTTTCAATAAATACTGTCTGACATCCTTAAGGTCCCACTGATTTGCAGCCTCCCACGCCCAAATGTCCTGTGGTTTAAGCCTCTACACCCACCTCTGCTGCTTCTCATCACATACATATCTACTAGACGTTCCCCAGTTTTCCAGGGTCCACACTGAGCACTACGGCGGAATCCTAAACCCCTTACAGATATTTCACACCAGTTCCTAGGCACAGCTTTGTCTTCACGGCTCCTCTTCTATCCTATGAGCACCTTTAGAGCTCGTATGACGAGTCTTTCTGTTTTCATGGCCAGAGTTCCTGGTCCACGCGTGATGGTGAGAATGACTGATTTGCTGAGTGAGCAGAAGAGGGAATGGGTGTGTGTGTGCGGGCATTATTCAAACCTATTTTATAGTTTTCATCACAGACAGCTGAGCTCGCTGGCCCAAGCTGATAAATGGAAACTTCTGAACAGAGTAAAAGAGTTCTCTTTACGCTTCCCAGGGCAAGCCAGTCCAGCCTCTACCTTGGGGCTAGATGTGACCCAGGACTCCAAGACTTTCCCAAGGCTGATTATGCTGTCCTCTTTGCAGGGACACGATGTGATTGCATTTATCTAACTTCCCTTGTTGTGGATTTCTCTAAAGACTTAAAGAAATATAAAGGGACTCACGTTATCTTAGTGCTGTAGACCATTGGGCTCAATGACCTTTGACACAAGACGGTTACCAGCCCCATATTGGAACAAACAAGGTAGACAAATCAAAAAAGGGCTCGACTCACAATTCTAGTGCATGGGGTGTCAGGCTCGGTTCCTCACACAAGAGCTGTGCAGTTTGGATAATGAGGCCAACAGTAACAATAACAGGCAGCGACCCAAGAAAATGCATGGCTTTCAGAGCAGAGATGAGGAAAAGGTGGGTGAAGATTCAATGCTAGCAGCTTTGCAGCGACTGAGCGCTGAGGCAGGACAGTGTAAAAAGATGCTTCGAGGCCAGGCATCTCAGCAACCGTTCAGGTCAGCTCCTTGGAGAAGTCCTAGGTTCCCTTCACATCTCTCTGAAAGCTTAGCAACGTTTCTATATGACATTTACCATGAGGCTTCATCCTGCCAGCCCTGTCTGAGCCAGGAATGAACAAACGGTTTCTTCTCCTATCTCCTGAAAAGGACAGTTCTGGGATTCCTTAGTCCCACAGTTCACAGGAATCCTTTGGATACCAAGGAATCGTATTCCCCTTGGGGGTGGTTCTTCTCATTAATTGAACAATTTAAGAATGAACTAAAACAGAGGCTCAAAGACAATGTTATGAGAGGTTAAAAGAAGAACTTCCAAGCAAGGCAAATCTGTAAATCTCAACAGCTCTCTGGAGAAAGAGAATCAAGAGAAGGAAAGAGCTGCACCATTTAAACACACACACACACACACACACACACACACACACACACACACACACACAAAGCAAACGAGTGGCCACACGGTAAGGAGAGAGACTTGAGAGAAAACATAAGGAAGCCTGGCATGTTGGGGGAACCCAACGTGCAAGGAAAACAGGCTTAGAAAGGAGAAGGAGAACAGGGAGAAGCTTTCTGAGTAACTCAGAAGCAGGCAGGCTTACAAAGCCGCATGACCATGGTTTGCTAAGCTGTGGTGCTGGGTGGGTATTTGGGAGGGAAAGCTAGCATTTCGTTGAAGGACTCATTCTTTTGTCAAAATCTTAAGCATGGCTTAGGATGGGCTTGCCTTGTTGGCAGGGGTTGCAGGGTTGGGGGTAGGGAATCCATTAACCAAATAATTAAGAAGCCCAGCAGTAATGTTCAGTCTCTACCCAGGCCAGAGACTCTTTTCTCTTGTCCAGAAGGAGAAGGGGGCGGGGAGACACAGACAGAGACAGAGAGACAGATAGAGACAGAGAGGGGGGAGAGAGGGGGGAGAGGGGGAGAGGGAGAAATGGAGGGAGGGAGAGAGAGTGAGAGAGAGGGAGGGATGGAGAGAGGGAGAGAGGGAAAGACAGAGACAGAGAGACAGATAGAAACAGAGAGAGAAAGAGAGAGGGAGAGGGAAAGATGGGGGAGGAAAAGATGGGGAGGGAAGGGGAGAAGGAGAGGAAGAAGAAGAGGAGGAGGAAAAGGGAGAAGAAGAAGAAGAAGAAGAAGAAGAAGAAGAAGAAGAAGAAGAAGAAGAAGAAGAAGAAGAAGAAGAAGAAGAAGAAGAGACAAGTTTATCAGTCGTATTTTCCCTTGAACAGGGTCTCTTGTTCACCCTGAGTGTGCCTGAGCCAGGAGCTTCCAGAGATTCCCATCTCTCCCATCCACCTTGCCATAGAACAACTGTGATTCCCAACATGTGGATAACATTGTCCACCTTTCCATGGGTCCTGGAGATCCAAATTCAAGTCCTTCCACTTGCAAGGCAGGCACTTTACCCATCACACCATCCCCCATCCCACCCCATGCAATTTCACAGCCCATTACACTATCTTCCTGAATCTTTCCAACATGCTCCCTGAGGTGGACCATTGGTACCCTGAAAACCCTGAAGTTCAGAAAGGTTCTGTAATGGGTCCTGTCATTGCTAATGAAACCCAAACCCAGAGGTTGTGACTGCAGAGAGAATGTGTCCCTGGTCTTCCATAAGGCACTTTCAAGGGGCATGAACACATGACAAGAGTCATGTGAGGAGAGAGGCAGGTAGATAATTCATCTGTGTAAGGACTTGGAGAAACATTCTACACTAAAACAAGTATTCTGTGTCATATAACAACCATTTTATTAAAACTTAGGTACAGAGCCAACAAGCTGGGTAAGGACACTTGATGACCTGAGTTTGAAAACGAAAACAGCAGGGTAGAAGGAGAGAACTCACTCCTCTCCTGCAGATGGCTTTTGACTTTCACATCAGGGATACTCCAAGGCTGGGGATGTAGCTTCATGAAGAAACACTTGCCTAGCACGCACATGGCCCTGAGTTACACCCCCAGCTTCCCCAAATAAAATAAGATAATTGTCCCTGTCCTTGTTGAAGTGAGGGCTGGAGGACTAGAACGCAAACGCATGGGTGGGTCGCTGGTCATCCCACTCCTTCTCTGGTGTATGCATGTATTTCCTGTGCACACAGCCCTGTCTAGGGGCTCTCAGGGCTCTGCTTGGGATCTGCCTCCCAGTGATGTGGACTGACAGCGTGGAAGGCAAGCTCACCCAGGCCTCCCAGTACCTGCCTAATCTCCGCTACAATCTCTGCTGCGGATGTAGCCTTTGCCCTGGCATTCAGCATTGACAAGGAAAGAATGTGCTTTGCCTTTCTTCCCAGGCTCTACCTGGGTGTGATGGCCTCCACTGTCACTAGAAGGCTTCTGTAAATAAAGCCTGCTTAATCTCCTTGGTCTGGGGGCTGTGTCAGCAGACAGGAAGGCAGCTCGTGCCTTAGATTCCCCAAATTGTTGGAGGCGGTGGGTGAGCCCCATCACATCCCTTCGGCAGAAAGGCCTGCGTTGGCTTGTCTACACATCTGGGCATGCTCCGTGAGGCTGCCCCACCACACAGAGGGGCTTGAGCAAATACTCTGAATGCCAGGCAACTGGGCAGCTTCCAGGCTGTGACATTTCATTTCCTTCCACCTGGCAGCTCCCCAGGGCTCCCAAATGAAGCCCCACGGGGCTCCACACAACGTGGCTTATAGCCAGGGCTGTATATGGGGGAGTGGAGTGTCTAAGCTTTCACAACTAGCAAAGAACTCTAAGAAAAACAGCACAAAAAAGCAGCCATGCTCAGGCTCTTCTAAGGAGTCCAAGGAACCAGGGAACCCAGATCGGTATGGTTAACAGCACCATGAAAATCAAACACAAAAACACCAGCAAAACATCCATCACCTTGCTTCCATTTATTTCCCAGCCTTTGTCACCCAGATCCTTTTGGTTCTCCTCCTTTCTAGATGTTTCTATGGCTTAGATTGTATCCCACTGATTTTATTGCTGTGATAAACACCATGACTAAGAACAACTTAGGGGGGAAAGGGTTCATTTCCATTTATAGTTTATAGTCAAGCTTAAGGGAAGGCAAAGCAGGAACTCTAGTAGGAACCCGAAGGCAGGAACTGATGCAGAAGCCATGGAGGAGTGCTACTTAGTGGCTTGACCCCCATGACTTGGTCAGCTTGCTTTCTTATAGACCCAAGACCACCTTCCCAGGGATGGCAACACCCACCGTGATCCCCCACACACGTCAATTACTAATCAAGAAAACGACCCACAGACTTGTCTATAGGCCAGTTTGATGGAGGCATGTTCTCAATTGAGGTGCCTCTATCCTGACACATTGTACCAATGGGAGGGGGGACCCAACCCTAAAAAGACAAAGGGCATCTTCCAATTCCTGTCTGATATGCTTAGCCTCTGCTTGGAAGATGAATGTCATTTTCCCCGAGAGACCAGTAACGTGAAAATCGGAGCTGCTCTTGGGATGATGGTCTCCTGTGCTACACACAGACCACGAGGTGTGTTGATATACATACTATTGTTCTCATATTCTTTACTGTTATGTCTTTACACGCCACCGAAGGACTTGCCATGGGTCCTAATTAAGTAGGAAAACAAAACAAAAACAAACAAAAAAAAAAAAAACCCAACAAAACAAAGCAAAACGAAACCTCTCCACATTACGTAGTTATAAAATGACATCTTTCAGTCTCCCCAAAGCCTGACCCTGTTTTGTCTGTGCCAAACCAACTTTCTTTCTATGTCCCTATATCACCAACACAGAGCTGCACACAGTGTCCCGGTGCCCACTGCTACCTAGAAGAGAATGCCTGTCATACTGAGCTGATGGGTGTTTCCTTTCACTAATGCAGGACCAAACACTCACAACTACATCCCAGAAAACTTCAGGATGTAATGTCACCATGATCCCAATCCTTCTCAATCTTTATAAATTAATGTGGGTGCATTGGCCTTTTTATAACTCACCCCATTTCTGTTTTTCACCTATACCACCTAGCCCGTGCATATCATACAGCTATCCCATAATATGGCCTTGAAAAGGTCACCCTGAAATTCATTGACAAGTGACTATCCTAAGGCCTTGAACATGCTAGAGAAGTACTCTGTTACCACTGAACAGCAGCCTTGGCCCCGCATCTTTTTATTTTGCAGTTTGGCTAGGCTTGGTAGACTGGTGGACTGGTTTCTGGCCTGCCCCTGATTTGTCTTATTTTCCTTAGGTCAGTAGCTACCCAGGAAAAAATTCACCTCAGAGTCAATGACAGAGAGCAAGACTCACTTGATAAGCGTATTGATGACTCCATCCTCAGTCTCTACTCTAATATATTGTTGCTTGAAGAAAGCCATGAGACCTAGCTCAAAGCCCAGGACTGAAATGTAAATCCTGACCGCCCCCTCGTCCCAGAAGACTCAAGAGCAAGCACCTGAAATCCATCCACCAAAATAGAGAATTGAAGAAAAAAAAGATTCCCTGACTACTCCTAATATTATCAAAATATGCTGCTGGTTAACTTCAAAGATGCCATGTTATAATGTTCTTTGCAAATCCTTGAACATTACTCTACTTTCAGATGCAAATAAATACATGCTGCATTTTATCTTGAGATGGGGTTTCATAATAGCCCAGGCTATCCTTCAACTCACATGTAGATAAGGATGCCCTTGAACTTCTGATCTTCCTATCCCAAGTGCTAGGATATGTGCCACTGTGCTTGGTTTTATGTGGTGCTGAGGTTAGAGTCCAGGGTTTGTGTGTGCTGAACAAGGCTATAGACTATTTTCAAAGGTTAGGAGAGAGTCATCAAGCACCAGACAAGACAAAATAAGGTGATTTTTTTCATCTTCAAAGAGAAGGAGTGGTGAAATAGAAAATGGAGGGTTGGAGGTGAATTTCTTGTAGCCTAGGCTGGCCTCAAACTCATTCTGTGGTGGGGGTTGGCCTTGAACTTCTGATCCTGTTGCTTTTATTTCCCAAGTGTTACAACTACTGGGTGTGGACCATCCCCAGTTGAAAACCAGTTGTAGAGCACTCAGTGGACTAATGAGTTTTATTGGTGTTGCTTATAGTACTGTGGGTGGCTTACTGGAGAAGAAAAGACTCGGAGATAGCTGCAACACTAAAGCCCATCCCAGAGTGAGTGACAACTTAAAAATCATAGAGTTCCATACAGTTTAACTTGTCTGAGCTTCTTTCAGGGAACTCAGCTGGTCAGAGAGTATCCTTTCAGCAGTCCTTATTATTGTAGAACCTTGGAGAGGGACAAGGCATCTGTACTTGGTCAATTTCAGGGACTTCTGGGACTTCTATGTTGTCTACTTCCTGAGTCTCAAGGAGCTTACCTCTAGAATGGAACATTTCCCCTCCCTTTAGGATTTCCTGAATTTTAACCAGTTTCTCAGAGGAAATTGCCCCTCAGCAAAACTGGGGGCACTTTTCTGCTGATTTTGGCTTCTCCAAAAGTCATGTGTTGAGGCTCCAGACACCAAACTGATAGCATTTGGAGATGGAACTTTAAGAGGTAACTAGGATTAGATGAGGTCATGAAGACGGAGCTTTCATCTCAGAATTTATGCTCTTATAGTATCAGACATATAGAAAGCAGAACATGTCACTGCAATCCTGTAATCCCAGACTCAGGAGGCTGAAGCAGGAGGGTACTTGTACTGGAGGGCAGCCTGATATAGTTTGCAAGTCTCAGAAGAAAACCCTCCCATGGTAATTTGGCTAAAATGAAGTCTAAGGAAATAGCCCTCATCTGAACCAAATCCTGATGCTGTCTTGATCTTGGACTCCCAACCTTCAGCTCTGTAAGAAGGAAGTCTGTGTTACATAATCTGTCCCACTGATGGATGTTAGGGTTTTGATGGATGTTAGGGTTTTGATGAATGTTAGGGTTTTATTGGTGTTATTGTATTGTCCCCTAAAGCCCTGTGTTAAAGGCTTGATCCATAGGGCAATGGACCATTGAGAGGTAGGACCTAGTGGAGGCCTGTAAATCACTGGAATGATGACTCCCCAAAGGGTATTGTGGCAGCCAAGTCCTCCCTCTTTCTTCCCCCTGCCCCTGCCCCTGCCCAGCTCCTCACACTGTAAACAGGTTTTGCTCCTCCATGTATCCCTGTTACAACGTGCTCACCAAAGGACCAAACAATTGGGAAAGTCAATCAGAATGGGAACCTTGACACATGGTTTTTCTCTATATAACGTGATTGTCTCAGGTATTTCGGTATGTCAGAAAGGTACAACACCATGGATCTTTGGATATAGCCATTTGAGTTGACTAATACAGCGTCTGCACACTTACATCAACTGTTGTCCTTTTCCATAATACATCATTTTAGTCATTCAACTCAATCCATTCACTCCATCATGCATTCAGAAAAATGTGAGCTCTACATGGGTCACGAACTAAGGTGTCTACCAGGGAAGCATGGTTTTAAGAAAAAACCAATACTCTGCCTTCTCAGAACTGGAGTACTATTCAAAAGAGTAAGACAACCAATAAGACTGGTCCTGAGGAGGTAATTATTAAAAATTGGAAGTGAGGATATTGTTCATTTGGGAGAGCATGAACAGAGCACTGTATTTGATTCTCAGAATCGCACAAACCAGGCTTGCTGGCAAGCACCAAAAATCCTAGCACAAAGGTAGAGGTAGGAAGACAGGAAGATCAAAACCATCCCCCGCCAGCCTGGGCTACATGAGACCCTGCCTCCAACCACATATACATACATATACACATATACATCATATACACACACATGTATATATATATATATATATATATATACCAGATATATGTGTATTGCATTTATACATACATATACTTAATAGGTACATGGATTTGAGTTTTTATTATGCACCCTACTCTTTCAAATGTCAGAAATTTTCTATACATTTTTTAAAATTAATAGTAGTGCACAAGAAATACGAAATGTTGGGGAGGGAAGAGAAATTTAAAAATCTGAACGTTAGGCAAGACACCTCATTTGGTAAGCATGCTTGCAGTGGTGCCTGAGAGCATGAGTTTGATTTCCAGGACCCAGGTTTAAAAAGAAATCTCCAGGTTTGGTAATGCACATCTGTAATCCCAGAACTCCTACAGGGAGCTGCTATGTAAGACAAAAGACTTTCATGGAAGCTCATGGACCACCTAGGTTGGGGTAGCTGCTGAGCAGAAGTGGCAGGAAAGACCCTGCCTCAACAAAGTAGAAGAGAACCAGCTTCTAGAAGCTGTCCTCTGACCTCCACATGCGTGCCCTAGCCCGAGCTCGGGCCCATGAACACATGCATGGGATGATAGCAATAATAATGTTTTTAAAAACTTTTGAACTTATTGAGTTTGCTAAAGGGTGGGGAGGTGGCACCATAAAACAGAACAGAGAGAACTACTGTGGGGCGGGGAAGATTGTCACATTAAATGAGCAGATTTGAAAAGCATGAGCCACCAGTGTCTAGCTAAGGACACAGGAAGGGATTTCCAGGCAGAGGGAAGAAAGGACACAGGGATGGCAGTGGAAGGAGCCGACCTCATACAGTGACCCAATAGCTCCCTGGAGGGGGGGGGGTGTCGCTGGGTGAGGAGTCAGTGTCTGGGAGAACTGTCCCACTGACCAGGGATCACCAGGAGCAGTTGTTAGCCCCTGCTCATGTCTGACCTCGCACAGTGTGAGAACCTATGGAGCAAATCTTCAACGCATGGAAGTCTATTGATATCTTGTTTTGACTTCTGAGAAGTGGGACAGAGACTGGAGAGATGGACCAGCGGTTAAGAGCACTTATCGCTCTTGCCAATGACCCACGTTTGTTTTACAACATCCACATCTGTAACTCCAGCTCCAGGAGCAACAGTGCTCTTATCTGACCTCTGCTGGTATTGCATGCATGTATACATACACTCAGACACACACATATACACATAAAACAAATATGTTTAAAAGAAAAATATAACCAAGGAAAACTTAAAGAGTAGGCCACTGATGCTGGAAGGCTATCTGATAGTTCTGAGAAGACGACCCCTCGGACTCCACAACAAGAGCGATAATAAATCGTTGTAGACTTGGGATAGCACCAATGATCTCAGCAAAGAAGCTAAAGACACATTTACCAAAGACACACAGAAACCCCATGCAATGCCACAAGGAAAAGTCCAACCATAGCCAGCTGAGTATTTCATGACTTTTCAGGAACATGGGAGGTGGGGAAACCCACATTATCCAAATGGGCTTATGGAGCTGATGGTTCAGCTTTCTCTCATTGCTGCCTGGTACCAGGTGTCTGAGTGGACTGCTTAAAGCAAGAGCATGCCCATCTGAGCGATACCATGCAAAGGAAAACTTCCCTTTTCTTTCTCTGTCCTACAAAGAATGATACTCCCAGCTGGAGGCTGATCAGTTATGGCCAATACCGTCACAGCAGATGCCTAGGGAAAGGCACCCAGCAGGTCTCAAACCCACTACCCAGATGGAAATCATCTCTAGGCTAGATCTCTCACTTGCAAATGTGGAGGGGAAAGCTTCAGTTTTGTTTCTCAAGCTAGGAGGGAGCTTCCAAGGTCAAGGCTAATCATAGAGGACAATTGGAATTTATTCTAATCCTGAAGGTCCAGACACCACAGGGTCTCTAACTTACGGTCTGTTGAGACACCTCCCCCACCCCCTCCAGTATGATGTGATATGCCTGTCTCTAAGCTGCACACTTTCTAGACTCGAGCATACTTCACAAGTCAGTTGGAGGAGGAAGCCTTCGGTATTAGTTGGAGCACCTCCTCCTTTGATCTGTGCGCCATGCTAACAGGGGCAGAAATCAGAGTGCCTCATTGTGCTTCGCTGTACAGCCAAGTGAAGAACCTCTAAATCCCCTGGGAGCTCCCCTCACTTAAAATGCCAGAGGCTAGTTTGGCAGGGATCCCAGTGAGGAAGCTGTTGGCCTCTTCTGTCCTTTGAGATCCCTATCTCCAACTTGCCATCTGAAACCTGCCCAGAGTCACTGAACTCCTGGGGAGACTTGGATAAGCCAAGGAACAACCATTACAAAAGACAAGAGGGTTAGGCGGAGAAACGTAATGGCCAAGGGTTCAAGGTTCCCGTCTGAGCATGAACGAACATGAGGCCTCTGAAATGCCTCTTCTCCCTCCCCAGTTAAGGGAATATGATTTCTTTCCACCAGCAAAATTCTACCAAATGTCTGTTATGTTCTGTGCTGCCTCTGACATGGTCCAGCACTCAGGGAGCTCCTAAGGAAGTGGGGAAACTCAATTAGCCAGAGCAGAGCAGGCAAACTGTGGAACCACTGACCAAACGAAACCTACACAAACTAAGAAAAGAAAAATTAACCCTTTTATTTTTCTGTGAAAATCAGAGCAGGAGCTCCACGTTGTAGCTCTGACAATCAGATGAAATTCTCATTGGAGTGTCTATAAATGAAGTTGGAGTGCAAGGCAGCCATGCCCAAGTATTCACTCCTTGTCTCCGGCTGCTTCTGCCCTACGGTGGCTAAATGAAGTAGCTGCAGCAAAGATGAGTGACTTGGAAAATCCTAGAAGATTTGCTTTCAGGCCAGTCAGAAAACAGAGCGATGTCTCCAGCAGCTTTTGCACGAAAGGTCAGAATAAAAGGTCGCTTTCAAGTCCTGCGTGCCGTTCAAATGTCATGGCTTGAATGTGGTTCGTCTCCATCAAAAACGCACACTGAGTTCCGTTGCCAGTGGATGGAGTTTAATTAAGAGGGATTAATGTCATTCTCGGGAGACTAGATTAGTTCTCACAGCTGTGGGTTGTTATAAAATGCCTACCCGCCTCCTCGGCTCCTCTCTTCCTTCTGCCGCGAGGCTCTCACCAGAACCCAACAGATGCTGCCATTGTAATCTTAGACCTCCAGAGATGTGAGCTAAGATCGGGGCTTCTCTCTATAGACGATGCAGTCTCCAGCATTCCAGAATAGTGACTGAAAATTAAGTACATACTGTAATTCATAACAAATAACTTAATTACTTGGTTTAACTATCCCATTAAGGCTATGTGGTATCTCTAATATTTCTAGAGTGCGCGCACACGAGCACGCGCGCACACACACACACACACACACACCACACACATACACACCACACACACACACAGACACAC
Organism: Rattus norvegicus; assembly: GCF_021556685.1. NCBI lineage: Eukaryota > Metazoa > Chordata > Mammalia > Rodentia > Muridae > Rattus > Rattus norvegicus. The sequence continues at coordinate 162,250,838 of NC_141537.1, read as the reverse complement.
ACACACATACACATACACACACACACCACACACACACCACACACACACACACAGAGACACACACATACACACACATACACACACACCACACACACCACACACACACCACACATACACACACCACACACACCACACACACACACCATACATACACACACACATACACACACATATACACACATACATACACCACACACACACACCACACACACATACAGACACACATACACACACATACAGACACACATACACACATACACACATACACACACACCACACACACACATACACACACCACACACATACAGACACACATACACACACATATACACACATACATACACCACACACACATACAGACACACATACACACACATACACACATACACACACATACAGACACACATACACACACACATACAGACACACATACACACATACACACACCACACACGCATACAGACACACATACACACACATATACACACATACATACACCACACACACATACAGACACACATACACACACATACAGACACACATACACACACACATACAGACACACATACACACACACATACAGACACACATACACACATACACACATACACACACACCACACACACACATACACACACACATACACACACCACACACGCATACAGACACACACACACATATACACACATACATACACCACACACACACATACACACACACATACACACACCACACACGCATACAGACACACACACACATATACACACATACATACACCACACACACATACAGACACACATACACACACATACAGACACACATACACACACACATACAGACACACATACACACACACATACAGACACACATACACACATACACACACACCACACACACACATACACACACACATACACACACCACACACGCATACAGACACACACACACATATACACACATACATACACCACACACACATACAGACACACATACACACACATACAGACACACATACACACACACACACACACACACACACACACACACACCTCAGCCTGTACCCACCAGCGAGTTTCTGAAATGAGATCACATTACACACAGAGAGGAGCTGTGGGTAACAGGTGTAAGTATAACTCTGGTTTCAAATCTGAGCCCCACTCGTAATGACTCTGGACAAATCTTCCTCAGTGTAGTGACATGTAGTTTGGGTACATTACAAATTTGGATAAGATAAAAGTAATTTAAAATATCCTTAGTACCTGCCACCCAGAAAGAGCTAACCATTAGTTTGTCTGGCTTTTTTGGTGCTGAGGATGGAACCTAGCGCTGGGCAAGTATTCACCCCTGAGCCACATCTTCACCCACAGCTACAGTTATGAGAAATGGCAGGCCGTCTTGCTTTCTTTAAGGCTCACCACATTCTCACACTGCCATTGCGTGGGTAGCCAGGACTACTGGCATGACTGTGGTCTTCTAATGAAGATGCTAATTTGTTTTCAGAAATGTATTAAAGGGAACCATAACATGAAGCAAAGATTCTCTGGGGGGAAACCTGTCACAAAAACTCATCAAAAACCCACCATGTAAGTTTGTTTTCTGCACCACACAAGGGTAAGCAAAGAGCGCATGCAGGAAGTCAAACAGATGCGAGCCATCTTTTTTAAAATGTCTTTTAGAGTCAGGTGTGGTGGCACGTGACTCTAATCCCAGCACATGGAAGGGCAGGCAGGTGAATCTTTGAGAGTTCGAGGCCAGCCTGGTCTCCATCGTGAGTTCCGGAACAGCCAGAGCTACATAGTGAGACCCTGCTGGAAACAAAAACAAAACAAGTCTCTGTGATAACAAGTTCAGCAGACAGGTTTCAAAGAGTAGAAACTAAAAACAACTACAAGTCAGCGCCAACAAAGAAACTGAGCAAGAGAAGAAAGCTGCAGAGGCTGTTCAGACACACACACACACACACACACACACACACACACCTCACATACACACACACACCTCACATACACACACAGCACACACACACACACCTCACATACACACACACAGCACACCACACACACACACACCTCACATACACACACACAGCACACACCACACACACACACACCTCACATACACACACACAGCACACAGCACACACCACACACACACACACCACAGACACACACACCCCACACACACACACACACACCTCACATACACACACACCACACACCACACACACACCTCACATACACACACACAGCACACAGCACACACACACACCTCACATACACACACACACCTCACATACACACACACCACACACACACACAGCTCACATACACACACGCAGCACACAGCACACACCACATACACACACCTCACATACACACACACACCTCACATACACACACAGCACACACCTCACATGCACACACACACACCTCACATACACACACACAGCACACACCACACACCACACACACACACCTCACATACACACACACCTCACATGCACACACACACACACCTCACATACACACACACAGCACACACCACACACACACCTCACATACACACACAGCACACCACACACACACACCTCACATACACACACCTCACATACACACACACACAGCACACACCACACACACACACACCACACACACACACCTCACATACACACACAGCACACACCACACACACACAGAGCACACCACACACACACCTCACATACACACACACACCTCACATACACACACACACCTCACATATACACACACCTCACATACACACACACACCTCACATACACACACACCTCACATACACACACACAGCACACACCACACACACACCTCACATACACACACAGCACACACCACACACACACACACCTCACATGCACACACACACACCTCACATACACACACACAGCACACACCACATAGCACACACCACACACACACACCTCACATACACACACACACACAGCACACCACACACACACACACACACACACACACACCAGAGATAAAGATGTTATTCAGCGCTATCTGATAACTTTGAAGTTACACCTCAAGATAATATTTTCCCATGCATGTTACTTTGAGCTTTGATGTAATTCCACACAAGTAGAAACGAGAGAGCAATTTCGGTGGATGTTGTGAAATTAATGAAGAATTACATCTCTACAGAAAACTCACCGGAGAGAAGCCCTTTCAACCAGAGTGGCCACCTTTTTAAAGTAGTCCTCACCTGTGGGACACACTTGAGTCTCTAGACCAGTAGGCATCAGTGTCATGAAAGGTGACAAAAACCCTAGGCACAAAAAAGCCATCAGGAAGAATTCATCCGCTTCTACAAGGCACCCAGGAACCCACAACCCTCTGAGCAACAACCATAGAATAGGGATCAGTTCAGAGCCCTGGCTAAATAATCATGGGAGATTGTCTCCTGACTGTCTGTGTGACCTTCAGTGAGCCACTGACCCACCGACCTCATTTTCTCATGGGAAAAAGGAGCTGAAGCAGACTAGTAGAACTGCAGGCTGGTTGAACTTTAGGCTTCCCCATGATCTGGTACTGTGACCTTTAAGGTGCAAGCTAGCAAGCGTGACTTTGTCGTCTCTGCTGCTAAACATAGCCAACTTGCGTGTCTGTCACCAGAGGCAGTAAAATGACTAAGGCAATTCACAACTCTTCTGAAACTGTGTCTTGGTGGTTTTCCTTTCTCTCCTGTGAAAGAAACTCAGAAGAAATGAGGAGTTGGATTCAGTCTGATTTTTTTACCCTTTCTTAACTTCTGTCATGGTTAAGTGGAATAGGTCATGTGCCTTCAGGGAGTTCATGGTACAGTAAAGAATTGTCATTTCCACAGCAGCTTTCTGCATGTGTGGTAAGTGGCCAAGTAGGAGCCAAGGAGAACCTGGGAATCTCTGAAGCATTTCTCTTTGGTTATACAATCTTGGCCATTTATGTTTATTGTGGGTTTTGTTGTTGCTGCTGCTATAGTTATTGTTGTTGTTTCTTTGTACTAGGGGTAGAAACCAGAGCTTTGGGAGTGCTAGCAAGTGCTATCTCACTGAACTATAGTTGATCCGTCATCGTCGTCATCGTCATCGGCATCAACTTAGTTTTTCTGTGACATGGTCTCATTCGATCCAAACTTCCCTTGAACTCACTCAACAGCTAATGTTGACTTTGAACTCCTGACCTTCCCATCTCAGCCTCCCAAGTAACGGAGTTACAGGCGTGCATCACCAAACGCAGACAGTTTTGTTTTTGTTTTTAACTGTGGCTCCGCACACCTTGTTTCCCATCCTTTCCCACGTCGTCATCCGCCTTTAAAGTTTTAATCAAGATCTGTTTCCTCTCTTTGCCCTTATCATCAAGAGGTGACATTTGACCCTGCAAGGAGAAGTGGGTGGGGACGGCTGTATCCACCAGTTGCAATGATATATTCTGTGAAAGGTAATTATGAAGAAGTGCCTAGAGATACAACCCTCAGGTTTCAGGCAGAGGCTGGCAGATCTCTGAGTCAGAGGCCGGCCTGGTCTACAGAGTGAGTTCCAAGGCAGTGAAGACTATACAGAGAAATTGTGTCTCCGCAAAATAAGAGAAAGAGAAAGAAGAGAAGGAAGAAGGAAGGAAAAAAGGAAGGAAGGAAGGAAGGAAGGAAGGAAGGAAGGAAGGAAGGAAGGCAGGCAGGCTGGCAGGCTGGCTTTTTCAATGGCTGCTGCTCAAGGTCGTGTTGCAGAAAGACAAGAAGCCTAAGAAATTGACCTGGACGTAACTTATTCAGTAGAAGGTGAACATTCTTTTAAATTTTATTTATTTATGTATTGACTGATTGATTGCCTTCTACAGCATTGACTCTCGCTCTTTATCATTTCATTTAAATGTGTGCCAGCCACCAAAGTATGAAAGTTAAGGCTGGAGCCAATATTAGGAGGTCTTTATCATGCATGTACATAAAGCTCTGGGGTTGTTTGTTTTTGTTTGTTTGTTTTTTTGAAGATGGAGTTGTTTTTATTCTGGAAAATTTGAACAGTGTCTATGGCAGAAGGTTAAAGTCAATGGAAAAAGTGGAAGTCTTAGGAATGTTGTTCAAATTGATAGCTTGGAGAATAAAACCACAGTTGTTTCTGACAAACAGTTGTCTAAAAGGCATTTGAAATGTTTTACCAAGAAGAGTAATCTCTGAGATTGGCTTCAGCGGCTGCACCTGTCAAGGAGACTTAGGAACGTCCTATTTCCCAGACTCATCACGATGAAGGGGGTCAGAGTCTGAGGACTAGTTGCTTTTAATAAAATGGAAGTATGCTAAAGAAAGCTAAAATTGGACTTTATCAGAAGATAGAAACCACTGTGCTCTGTTAGAAAAGGAAAGGAAGGAGAGAAGGAAGGAAGGAAGGAAAGGGGGAAGGAAGGAAGGAAAGAAAGAAAGAAAGAAAGAAAGGAGAGAAGGAAGAAAGGAAGGAAAGGGGGAAGGAAGAAAAGAAAGAAAGAAAGAAAGAAAGAAAGAAAGAAAGGAGAGAAGGAAGAAAGGAAGGAAAGGGGGAAGGAAGGAAGGAAAGAAAGAAAGAAAGAAAGAAAGAAAGAAAGGAGAGAAGGAAGAAAGGAAGGAAAGGGGGAAGGAAGGAAGGAAAGAAAGAAAGAAAGAAAGAAAGAAAGGAGAGAAGGAAGAAAGGAAGGAAAGGGGGAAGGAAGGAAGGAAGGAAGGAAGGAAGGAAAGAAAGAAAGAAAGAAAGAAAGAAAGAAAGAAAGAAAGAAAGGAGAGAAGGAAGAAAGGAAAGGAGAGCACGAGGGAGGGAGTGAGGAAGGGAGGGAAGGAAGGAAGGAAGGAGAGAAGGAAGAAAGGAAGGAAAGGGGGAAGGAAGGAAAGAAAGAAAGAAAGAAAGAAAGGAGGAAGGAAGGAAGGAAAGGAGAGCGGGAGGGAGGGAGTGAGGAAGGGAGGGAAGGAAGGAAGGAAGGAAGGAAGGAAGGAAGGAAGGAAGGAAGGACCAGTGCACAGACAGAGTAAGTATCAGTACTTGTTGGTCCTCAAAATAGTATTAAATAGATTAGGATTTTTTTTTAAAAAAAGCTATCCCCAGTGTCTCTGTACAATCCGTCTTTGCTTTCATTCCTCTTCCACAGTAGCTAATACAACAAAGAAACAATTAGCAAGGCTAACTGACCAAGTTAGCAACCTTGTAACGTATAGATGTTCCACTCTGTAACATCAGAACACATGTTCCTTTCTAGAGCAGTCAGAATATAGACTATATCTCTAAGCTATAAGAAGGCCTCATTCTCTCTCTCTCTCTCTCTCTCTCTCTCTCTCTCTCTCTCTCTCTCTCTCTCTCTCTCTCTGTGTGTATGTGTCTGTCTGTCTGTCGTCTGTCTCTTTCTTCCTTCTCCTCTCCTCCTCCTTTTTCTGGTGGTGCTGTGGACCGAAGGCCTGTTAGGTAAGTGCTTTACCACTGAGAGATTAAAATACTCTAGCACCTAAAATAAGTCATAAAGAATGTAAAAAGTTTCAGATTATACCAAATATTTTCTTTAACTATAGCAGAATTAAATTAAAACTTTAATTTTTAAGTCAGCACACTTGTAGATAGTCCACTGGTGATTAATAAATATTTCAAGGTAATTTAATAGAAAAGGCCAATTTTCAATGAACGGTGCTGGAAATTTTGGTTAGAAATTTGTTTCAATAAATTTTAGAAAGAAACCCAACCCTTATCTCACATATGAAAATTAACTTGAAATATAAGAGCTCCAAACTGGGAAACACAAAGAAAGTAGCCATCTTATGGTTAGTAAATGTTCCCTAAATCTGATCCACACTCAGACCCTGAGCTATACCCACATGTGTGACAAAGGGCAAGCCTCCTGTTGCCTGCCTTAGCAGAGAACAATGCCAACATTCAGTGATGTGAACCGTGCTCCAACACCACCCCTCCTTTACCCAGATCTATGGGAACTGTGGGAAGCCTTGCTTGCTTCCTTCCAATTTCCTGTTAATAGCATCATTGTTATACGTATTGATTGTAAAGTGAGATACAAATAGTTTATGGAGATGTGGCCCAAGGGTAAAGAACGTTTGCAGAGGACTCGAGTTCAGTTCTTAGCTCTTACACCGAAACTCGCTGTTGTCTGTAACTCTAGAGTCAGGGGATCAGATGCCCTCTGAACTCATTGGGTACATGGTGCACATGAACTCACATGACCGCACAGACATACACAGAAAAAAAAGATATAAATAAATCTTAAACAATCAAACTAAGCTGAAGGTTTTTAGAATAACCAAGAAACAACCGTCGAGCTTAACATGTTACTCCTTTAAAAACCTTCATATTGCTAGGCAGGACAGCGAATGCCTGGCAGAGGCAGGTAGATCTCTGATTTTTATGGCCAGCCTAGTCTACACGGTGAGTTCCAGGCCAGCCAGGGCTACATAGAGAGGCGCTGTCTCAAATAAACAAACAGAATGCATACATCTGTGTAAGGGTACATGCTTGTGTGTGTGTGTGTGTGTGTCTGTTCCAGCTGAGGCTAGAAGTTGTAGTTGGTATCCTTTTCAGTTGTTCTCTACCCTATCTTTTAGACAGGATAGCTCACTAAGGTTACCAATTGGCTAGACTTATTGGCTCGCAAGCCTCCTGGACCTCCTGTCTGTTCCTCCCATTGCTGGAAACACAGGTGCACGCCGGCCACTACAGCCTGGTTTTTGCCTGAGCGCTCAGGGAAGTTGAGTTTTAGAGTTTCTAGAGGCCGTTACTTTTTCCATTTACACAAGAGCTTCCCAAGGGCAAAGAACACAACTTGAAATCTTATTATTAACTCAAATGTGACTGATAACTGGTAGCTGTTAAGTCAGAGAGGAGAGGGTGCAGGAAACAGGCACTGAGCTTCCCTCAGGACTAACAGTCTCTCTTCTCTTGCACAATCCACTCAGGACTCGGGAAACCAGAGCCTCCTTCCATTCCACACCCTCGCTGAGGTAGAACTCCCAGTAATGATCTCAGCTGCACCGTGGGGACTGTACTCATCCGTTTCCGCTTTGACTCAATTTTGGTTTGAACTCTTTTGACACGTGTGTGCTCGCACCAGCCCCCCTGCCTTTTCGAGCCTCTCCCACAGCAGTCTACCTCCACTCAGCGACTGCAGAGCGACGCTGCCTTAGCCAGGCTGTGGTTGGGGTCACCCCACACACTGCCCCACAGACGCACATTTTCCTGTGTTCCAGGAGCGCTGTGGCCTGGCCCTTCCTAGAAACGGGGTTGTATCTCCCCAGTGTTGTGTGTTACACTAGTGACCCTTGTCCAAATGCTGTCGTTGACTTTTCAAGCAAGGACTCCGAGTCTTTCCAGTCTGACTGACCTGTCCCTGGCCTTGTCCCCTTGTGGGGACGATGATGCGAATGACTGAGTGGAGTTTGGACAGGTCTAAACAGCTGGGTGTGCTCAAGGGCAAACTAAATGCCTCTGTGGTTAGAGGTCTCTGTTTTCTAGCAATCTGAGGACAGCGGGACAGCCCCTGTCTCTAGAAGTCAAAACAAAGCCTAGACACGCTGTGCAAATAGCCTTTCAGTCTCATACTTCCCAAGGCCCATTGCTCTGTTTGTAACCCAAGTCCTCTAAAGATACCACTTCCTAGCATGGCCTAGGTCCCTCCCTGCCCAGACAGAGGGAGGACGGGCCTTTCCCTTATCAAAGCCAAGGACAGGACCTAGGAAAACAGAATCTGGAGTTGGGACAGTTTCCTTAAGGGTCAGCTCACCCATACTCCTACTTTCCTGTTTCTCCAGAGAGACCCTTGGCCCTGCGCCCTCCCGTCCCACTTGTTCCGTTGTGAGCTTAGCAACTCCACACTCATGGAGAAGAAGGGAAGATGCCTTTTCTGAGATGTGCTATAGATGTCCTTTGCTTTAACATAAGACCAGTTTCTCTTGACTTGATCCATGTGCAGCAGGACCCCAAAAGACAGTGAACCAGATGAAGTTCACACAGGAGCACGGAAACTGAGGCCCAAGCCCAATCCCTGGCTGTGTTTAAAACCTTGCTGCTCAAAGTATGGTCCATGGACCAGTGGCATCAGCATTACCTGGAGGCTCAAAGTGCAGAATAGCAAGTCCCACTGCGACCCACGGAGTTCAGATTCTGCCTGTTCTAAAAATCAGATCACAGAGGGGTTTGTTTATGTATTATAGTTGGAAGAGCACAGGGATAACGTGCTCCCACTCTTAGCTAAACTCTCAGGGTTAGGAAGCTCAGCCTGGAGCAGGACTGGGTGTCCATATTTCCCAGGGCTCTCTTTCAGGCTCAGACAGCTCTCCAATGCTTTTTTGACCGAGGGCAAGGAGGGAGTTGGTCCAGATGGACGGGTCAGTTGGACTTTGATCCCATGAAACAGCCCTCCATATTCTCTTAATGACAGCCCTACCTTCTGCACTCCAGCAACCTGTTCACGCAGCTCTTTTTTGAACTTGATACTGGGAACTTCGTTTCGGTGCGGTTTTAGCTTCACGGCTGTGTAATTCATTTGAGCCCCCCACCCCGCCCCCCAATCCCTCCTCTGACAATGCTTTGCTTCTGTGCTTTTAAATGACACTCTTGTAGCCCAGCCCCTGTTCCGCCAGTCTCCTTTGATGCAAGGCCTCTGTTTTGGAGCATCAGGGTTCTGCCACCCAGACCTGCTGAGGCATATTTAAAGCTGTTTAAATTGACAGACCAGGCAAACAGGATTAACTCGGTGGACCCAGAAGGGGAGGTGGGGGCAGGGGTTGAGCTGCATAGTGGTTTACAAGGATAGCCAGGAGGATAGCCGGCTGGACTGGGAAGGAGCCTAGTGCTGGTGCTGGCCAAGAATTCTCGATCTGGGAGGTAGGCAGAGACTTCGCAATCTGCCGGTGATTGGATTAGACATGGTGTGAAAATCGGAGCAGGGCTACACGGCTGGGGCTGGGGCCCAGGCTGCTGTGAGGCCAGGCTGCCAAAGCCCTGCTGTGGAGACCACATCAGGGATGCCTGTCCCCGCCCCAGCAGGCCTTGGAGACAGCTTCGATGTCACAGCCCTCAGAGGCTCCCCCACAGCTCGGCCCTGTTGTCTTCCCCATCCCACCACATCTTGGGAGATTTCTCAGGGGAAGCAGAGGCCCTTGGCCCCATTCACCGGTCTCCTTTACCCTTGACCTCCCAGCAGTGGCTCAGGCCTCCAAGGAGGGAACAGCCTGTCTTTCAAGTCTCTGGGGTCTGAACAGTCCTCTCTTGATGTCTTTCTTTGTCTGGTGCGCTCTCTCTCTCTCTCTCTCTCTCTCTCTCTCTCTCTCTCTCTCTCTCTCTCTCTCTCTCTCTCTCCTTTTGGCACAGTCTGGTTCCTTCCAAGGGATTCCACTCTGTCTGCATCTGTTCAGGGCTAGAATCAGCCTGTGTTTCCCACCTTTCCAGGGAATTAGGGGTTCTGATGAACATCTCTGAGGATTTGCAAACGTCTTCCAGAACTTTCATCAGACAATTTGGGGGGATGGGGGCCGGGATCTTGTGATCAATGATACTTTGACAGTATCTGATACTTTTCAGCAGGAATAGTAACACAGAAGGTTCAGTCCAATAGAAAGTGGATTTTAAGGGGAACCCCAAAGATAAAGGTATCTTGTTTGGTTACTGTTGCTGGGGCAAGGACAGTATGCATACATGGCCCTCTGTCTCCTAAACCCTTTTGGTCCTCCCTCCTGACAAATTAGAAATACAGAACCAGCAACTCTAAGCCAACTTTACCTGTAGAAGCTTTTAGCTCTACTCTGGTCCTTAGCTACTAGGCAAGCGCCCCACTGGCCAGGTTTGTCTCCCTTTGTTCGCTGCCTCGGTGCTCCTTGGTAGGTATGCAGGATTGGCGATGTGTTCCTTTCACTGGCTTTGAAATGTCACCAGCGTCACAATCCAGGAGGTTCCAAAGGTCATCTAGTTACACAGCCGCTGGGCTCAAGCTACACTTCTTCATAGATGATCAGCTGGAAAGCCCGCATGTAATCATTTGCACCAGGGCCCCTGTTGAGTGTCCGGCAGTCCCTACAGCAAGTGCTAAGCTGGGGACATGCAGGTCACAGGCTGGCTGCTCAGGCTGCTTTTCTCTTCTGTCTACTGGGGTGTCCTGGCTCTGCTAATGCAGACACCTGAATGTGGCTTCCAGCAAGTCACAGCAGGTCTGCTGACCTGGAGGAAGCCAGAAAATGCCTGGCAGGAGGGGTCTTCTGCCTTTCTGGTCTCTCCAATCCCTTAATCTCTGAGGGCAATCCTAGAGGTCAGAATGTAGCCTGAACCTTGTCTTGATCACATACCCCATATCCTCTTTGTCTCCTAGTGCCCCTCAAATGCCCATCAGTGTGGATCGTCAGTAATAGTGAATAGATATCCAATTCAGACACACTTGTGTTGTTGGCCTACGCTCTTGTGTTTCTAAGAGTTCAGGTCCACTATGGAAGGGGCTTGGGGCTGTTTGAAACATTTGTGTGGATGACGAAAGGGATGACGGTGACAAACGAGGAAACAGCATCTTCTGAACTTGGTGCAGAAGGAGGCAATTGGGTTGCACTGGGTCTTAGTGGTAGAGCCTTGGCCCGACAGGCATGCGGTCCTGTGTTTGAGCCTCAGTCCTGGATTTTTTTTTAGGTGCACCCCTGATAGTGAATGTGCTCTCAGATCTGCAAGGATCCTACCCAGATTTCAAACTTATCCCCTCCTCTAATAAGGCTCCTTCCTCTCTGGCTCTAGCTAACAGCAGACAGCTCAGGGCTTCCCCTGACTTGGCAGGGTCACTGAGAAGAGTGGTTTTCTGGAGGAGAGAAACAGCCTTTTGAACACTTTAATCACCAATATGCAAATCAAAGCCAATTACAGACCCACTGGCAGGCTGTTCGGAGTAACCTGACTCTGAGGGTGCATGTCTCTTGTCCACTGCACTCACAGAGCTGTCCCCTGTCAGGAAGTAACCAAAGTGAGCCTTCAACAGTGTTTTGTTTCCTTGGGTGTAAGTTCTGAGATTAAAATAAGGCACAGAATCTGGTCCCCTTATCCTGGTTAACTGCTTAGCTGTTACCTGGTTTGGTCACAGAAATTTGATAGAACTCATCTAGAATTTCCCGGTCATCAGAGAACAGGTTGTTTCTGCCTCCCCCTCTTTCCCCTACTGCTCTCCTTCTCTTCCTCCCTTCCTCTCCCTCCCTCCCTTCCCTTCCTTTCCTTTCTTTTCTTTTTTTTTTTTATTGTGGCTCTAGGAATAGGTCCCAGGACCTCTAGCACCCCAGGCAAATTCTCCCCCACTGAGCTACGGGCTCAGCCTTATCTCTTCTCTTTAGAATCTCAGTGGTCTATAAGAAGCTTAGGTCATCATGGAAGCCCAAGAGAGCCATGGAAAAGCCCCTGAAGACCAAGCATCAGACACAACACGTACATTCAATTTAGGACTTGTAGCTCAGCTCAAGCACCAGGAGGATACAGCTGATTAGGTGACCCCAGATATCAGCATGCGGCCAGAAGACTTGACTGGTTGAATCCTGCCCCAACTCCTGACTTTCAGAACTGGAGAGAAATACATGAAAGTTTTATTACCCTAAGCTTTGGTGTGGGTTTGCATACATCCACAGCCCTGTGGGAACACTGTGCCTGTGTATGTGCTGCATGCATATGTGTTGTGTATGCATGTACACGTTGTATATGTGTCTTGTGTATTTGTTGTATTATATGTCTGTTATATGTATGTGATCACTTCTCCATCTTATTTTGGAGAGTTGGAGTCTTACTGAACCTGATAATCTCTTCTGCAGTTAAACGGGCTGGTCGGTGAACTTGTGGGTCCCCTGAGGTGAAACCATAAGGGTTCTTTGGAAAGTCATTTAGACGGTGTTTTGCTGGGGCAAGCATGTGAAGGAACATTTCATTGAAGTGGACACAGGTGTGAAAGGCTAAGGCAGATTCGAGAAGGAAGGTTTAGCTGAAGCAGACACAGGAGAGGGGATGCTCTTCTAAAGCAAGCACGTGAAAGGACACGTGATGAAGGACTCTTTGCTAATGACACACATGCCTTACATTGGATAGTTGAGCTACATTTGTCGGAATTGCCATAGAGAGAAATGCACCAAAAACCTTCTGGTGGTGTGCTGCAGTTTCGTGCTGATTCTGTGGACTTGGGCTGATTGGATGCATGTGCTGAGGTAAGACCTGTGGAGGACACGTGATATTTGGAGGGTATAACTAGGACTCCACGGAGTGACGGAGACAAAGCTAGGCTTGCTGGGGCAACATTTATGGGTCTCGAGCCTTTGAAGAACTTCTCCTCACGTCCCTCCAGGTCCCTCCTGCTGACTTGAGCCGAGGTTGTCTCTGCTAGGTTGTCTCACCACTGTTGCTAACCAAATTCTACTGAACTGGACTGCTGGTGTGTCTGTGAACTGTTTCCTAATGGCTCGAGCTGCCTGCTGACCTGGGAGGAGGGATCCAAATTCAGATGTGCATGCTTGCGTATCAAGCACTGTGGCCCATTGCAGCGTCTCTCCAGTACTGTCTTTTGTGTTGATGGGTGTGGTCCCCACAGGTGGAAGCCATCACCCTTTCTATCATCATCCCCTTTAGATCTTGTCTGAGAGAGAGAAGGATCAATGCCTGCACCAGAAAACACACAGGAAGAGATGGCTGCCGGCGTTTCTTACAAGCCGATCTGACTCCCGTGACAGTGGTTTCAAACCACTGACACCTCTGCCTTGATCCTCAGGGTTGAGAAGCCACCCAGGCTCCCTTGCTGCTGCACAGAAAGGAGGACAGGGCTGGGACACCACGACACAGCCTCGAAGAGGAATAAGCCAGTCCACCATGTTCCTTTAAATCCATTGCTCGATGCCTCCCTCAGTCCTTGTATGCTTATCAAAGGCCAAACAGCTTCAGCTACCAGCAGCTGACTTCTAGCTCAGGACCAAGTCCCCCGCCTGACCCATTCTCACAGAAGTGCTCGCCACCATTCTGCTCAGAGAAGCTCTGTAGTGTCTGCTCTCTGCCGGGACTGCTCCAGTCTGATCCAATGTTGTCCTAGGGTCCAGACTGTGAGCAGAGGCCTGGAGGACTGCTCCCTGGACTTTGAGGAAACCCGTGGAACTCTCCAGGATGCACCTCAAACACTAGCACCTAGAAATGGTTGTGGTAGGAGTCAGACCCCCCCCCCCAAATATTCCTTTGTGCAGTGCCAGGGATGGGATCAAGCTCAGAGCCACAGCCATGCTAAGCATGTATTCTACTGCTGTGCTTGACTCATACACCCACGACACCATTCTGGTGTCGCTGTCGTTGTTGTTGTTTGAGATGGGGCTAATAGGCTCTATTCCCCACCTGGAACATGATTTGTACAGCATTAATAGTGATGAAGACTGAGAAGAAGGAGGAGAAGGGGGAGGAGGAGAAGGAGGAAGAAGGAGGAGGCAACAAAATTATTTAACTAGCAGAAATAAACCTGGCCCATCCATGAGACACTGGTTAAATAAACTGCAATGTCGTCACGTCGTGGAAACAAGCAGTTTTGAGATGTGTTGATGTGGAAAAGTTATCCAGCATGTATTTTCCTGGGGCAGGGGAGGTTTTAGCATGAAATATAGAGCATGCTTCCTTTTTGCCTAAAGAGAAAAATCAACACTAATGGGCGTTTGCATGTCTATCTTTGTGGAAGTGCCGAGAGAAAGAATGGGAAGTTCTAACCACCATCAGCTCCTGCAGGGGAGGAGAGAGAAGAGGAGCTGGAGACAAGTAACAGGATTGATTGAAATTTCCTTGAAGTCGTTTTATTGTTTTAATTGTTGGCCCATGTGAATTTGTGTTACCTAGTTCGAAAAGATTGTTGGGGATTTCAGAAGCTCCGGATAGAACCATGTCTGCTTAAATTCCCAGAACAGCTCCAAGCTAAACAAAGCCTACACAGAATATCGGGGTGGGGGAGGGTTGAGGGGAAGGCCCCTGATCAGGTTCCCCAGAACCAGCAGCCAGGATGAGCACCTGAGCCAAGAGGTAGACAGCTTCCACAGCTTAAGGATGAATTGGGAACTGTGAGATGGGTTCCCCATCTGGAATTGGGGGATCTCACAATTCCGATTCATGTGGTTTGGACTGAACTTCTGGGTTCCCTGAAAAGCAGCCCAGCTCATACAGAAAGGAGAAGAGGGAGCCCACTTGGTATGTTCTGGGAGTGCAGAGTTATGGGCAGGAGAGTCAGAAGCTGCACTCTGCAGGTACGGGGGCTGTAACTCGGGTGTTAAACCTGGTCATGAGAAAGTTGGTGGCCCTCTGAAGCCTGTGGTCCTCACTACTGAGACACTGACCAGAAAGGCTGCCTTCAGAGGAGTGTGTGCAGCTGCCCACTTCACCTGCAGCCTCTGGAACGAGTGAGCAAACGGCTGGCTGCCCAGGAGTGGTGCTTTATCGAGCTGTTTGAAGAGCTGTTTGCCTGAGGCTTCAAACCCTTTATCCCAAGCAAAGGAAAACTCAAGGACCGCCCTGTGACGACGTTGCTGCCAGCAGAGGGCAGTGATGTCCTGTCATTTACTGTGCACTGATACTAAATTAATCTTTGGGTTATTTTAAAAATCATATACACGCGTCCTAAGTCCATCTCTCTCAGTTACCTCCTTCCTATTGCTCCCTTCAGGATAGAACGACCTCTCTGGTCCATTTCTGTACCTCAGTGATGGACAGCTGAGGTCACAGTCCTTGGTCACAAAGTGCCACCCCACCCCACCCCCCATCCCCTCACTTGGTTAAGCCCACTGTGTGCTGGAATGAACTTGAATTCTACATGGTAATTCCTTCTTAATAACTTTCAAAGACGATGGGGATTGTTTCCTGGGGAAAGGAGACCCGGCCCCCTTTCCTCTCCCCTCTCAGGGCCTCTGACCCCTCTTTATCTCCCCCACAGAACCATATCTAATTGTGAGAAGAGGCCAGGCTCAGGAAACCTGGACTCCTCTGAGCAGAGAGAGCAGGCGGGACGCACACCGGCCCTGAGAGACACTGCTCAGGGTTCAAAGCAGCAGCTGTCAATGTCACCACAGTGAGGGAAACCCATGGGCTGACTGAGAGGGGACCTGCGTCCATTCTTGTCATAGTCCTTTTTTTTTTCATCTCCCTGGGGCCCCTGTTACCCCACAGACTGTATTCCGAGCAGTCTTGACGGTGGAGTTTTCCTGCATCCCTCTCTCCAAAAACTCTAGGAAGTCAAACTTTTTGCTCCCAGAATAATAGTTTCCCACCGACCATGGGGAAGCCCTTTGTCTCTGAGGTTTTTTTCAGACCCCCCCCCAGGTTTCATCTGATAAATAAGAGTTTGATTCACTGACTGGCCACTTTCAAAGCTGATGTGTCAAGTGGTTGGAGTAGAGAGAGGGATGCCCACAGAGAATGCTCGCACACGCCGAAAGGTTGCAAGCACGACAACAAATTGATGAGGCACAGAGCACTAGCAGAATGTGAAACATGACTCTCCCTCAACCCCCACAACAACACAAACTCCCGAAAGCCAGCGTTTCGTAAAGTCAGTTTGAGCCACCTCAGGCAGAGCATGGCATGAAATATCTTGATGACAGGAAGAGGGGTAAGAACAGAAAAAAAATATATATATTTTGAAACGCCCAAACAAGGGTCCATGTTGCACACGGCAAGGACATGGAGTTCTCTGGAGAGTTTAAGATAGGCTTCCAGATGGGAGGTCCCCAAAGTGCTTGCTACTTATGATCTTGGCTTGCTGCAGAGCTAAAAGGATAAATTTTGGAGAGGCCGAAGACGGGGGCTGTATGGTGTTTGGAGTTCATTTTCCTCAGTTGCAGAAAGTACCCACAGTCCTATAGATAGATCCGGGCATGGAGAGACCACAGAGCAAGCATTGGATCCCGATGATGATGTCACTCCTCTCCCTGGTTCTAGGCTATGCCCCCTTCATAAATACTGGGACTCTGCATGCCTATGCGGGCCTGGGGGTTATGAGTCTCCTGGAAAGACTGAAGGGACACACGGCCTGTATGTGTGTGTGTGTGTGGTGCAAATCCCTGCCTCAGACATCTTAGAAATCCTTTAAGGCCGACTTGACGGGGAGGCCATTCCTCCTAGGTAAAAGATAACAGAAAGGAAGGATAACCAGTACTGGGTGCTGTATATAAGCCATGGCATCTTGCTTGGTCCTTGTCAACCTGGGATACTTACGAGGGCAGAATGGTTTCTGCTCTTTCTCTAGCGTGAGACCTCTTGGTGACAGAAATGTAACGGCCTTGAGCATGTTGACGCTAATTGATGAAGTCATCAAGGGGCCGCTGACTTGTGTGTGTTGCACACGGCCATGCTGGCACGCACTAGTGAGTGGAAGGCACACATATTCTAGGTACATTGTTTGACTTTCAGTGTAAATCAAAATATTAATTAAAAACATTAACGTTGGTCTGTCAGATTAGTGTGGACCAAAAGGTTGGAAACAAGATGATTTAGGGCTTGTGAGAGGCGAACCCCATATTAATGTCAGCTGCTAATAAGTTAGTAGATTATAACCTGAGACATTGGCTAAGCCAGATACCTGACTCTTCATGGAACCCCAGCAACATCAAAACTGCATACGCTCTAGGGACCATGTCCCCTGCTCAGTTCCTTCCGAATCAAGAGATCTGGTCATCTGAGCTTTCTGCTGCAGAAAGTGTTCTGGGGTGTAGAGGGTTAATGAGGGATGGCTTGCTGGCCAGGCACACATTTCTCCTGTCCTCTTCTCCATGGAGACTCCAGGAATGAGACTTGTCCCTCTACTTTCCAATCACGGCCACCTGCCTAATCCCACCTAGAGGCCAAGTTGATGGAGGTGGCCAGCAAGGGGTGCCATTCACCTAAGACACAGAGAGGGAAAGCCAAGTGCCCAGGTCCGTACAGGCTAGCAGAGGCATGGCCACAGCCGCCAGCCCTGGAATCCATACGCTCCATACTTCACTTCTAGACATGTTTGTGCTTCCTCCCATGTTTGCTTAATGGTAGGAATGTTTCAGCAGAAACCAGAGAGCTGGCTGCTCTGAAGCTCACCTGTTGCTTTGGAATGTATTTATTTATACCTGGGGCCCCATCTCGGCAAACCGTTCTTCTCCTACAGCCAGAAGGCTGATGTGTTCACACGTCACTGTCTCCACAGCAACGCCTGTGATATTACAAACAGCAGATTGTGCCTCCAGGTAGATAGCAAGCACCCTGGGCAGGTAAAGGGGGCCAAAGAAACTTCCTGTTTCCAGGCCAAGGTTTAAAAGGTTTAAAAGAACAGTAAAGAACCCTGGGCACTCCCTACCGCGCCCCAGACAGGCTCTTCTCTAGAGAAACAAAGGCTTTATGAATCGTGGTCCTGGTGTAGGATTTACCTGCCTTCTTGCAAGGTGAGGTAGAAGCATTTCTGTTTTCCTTCTGACCTCCCCTAACCAAGATCTACCATCCTTCTACTTTTAATTCACCCATGGCCTAAAAACACCTCTTGGCACGGTGATAGCTTCCAGAGAAGTCTACACATGGAGATAAATGTCCATGTTAACAATCATGATTCTGGTTGTTCTCCACGGGCAAGAAAAGGAGGGAAACGAACCCTGGAGCTGGCCCGGTGGGCAAAGTGCTTGCTGTGCATCTGAGCTAGGACTCACAGGACCCACAGAAAAGCTGCTTATGATGACATATGTCTGTCACCCCAGCTCTGGGAGGTGGAGAAGAAGGATTCCAAGGTCTTAACAGGCAGCTGGTTAACTAAAAGAGCAAGGCTCAGGTTCAGTGAGAGACCTTGCCTCAAAAGCTAAGGTGAATGTGGTGGCCACGCCTTTAATCCCAAGACCCGGGCGTCATTGGCAAGCAGATCTCTTCGAGCTTAAAGCTCTCCTGATCTACATGGGGAGTTCCAGATCAGGCAGAGCTACATAGTGACACAAGTCTCAACAACAAACAAACAAACAAATATTAGATAAAACAATAAAAGTAATAAGGTGGGCAACAGAGTAAGACATCAGAATCCACCTCTCCCTCCTCCTGCGCAATCACGGCTACACACGAACAGGGGTGTGGACACAGGAAATTATTTGTTTTTTTTAAGTAAGAAGGTAGGAAAGAAACTAGGATGATGACAACCCACTCCTCCTGCACATACATGTAGGTATACAGCATGCAGGGGACCTCCTCAAGGCTGGCTCCAGTAGTGCCCACACAGCCTGATTCAGGTCAATGTCCGGCAACTGCCAGGCCACCATTTTCACCCTTACACACACACACACACACACACACACACACACACACACACACACACACACTTTCATCTGATTGTGATGTGGCACCTGCCACTCAAGTTAGGTCATCCCCTGCCCTTTGACATTCTCCTAAGTCCCTGGAAATAGACTAAAAGAACAGAGGAAGTAGGTATGACCGAGATATGCTTGCAAGGCCACACACCCTCTTCTAGTGCCCCTGACAGCCACCTCCCCATGACTTCCTGAATGTCTAGATTCCTGACCATGGCCACAGCATTCTCCCTGGACTGTGAGGCCTTCATCCTTGAAGCACTCCAGGAGCTGAGCTAAGATGTAGCATTACGATTACAATCTAAGTCTACCTCAGTAAGGGTCTGCACTCACCTTGCCCCCCCTTTAGATTTAAGCCACAAGCTGTCTCCAGCCACCTGCATTTTCCATAGCGTAATATTCTCATCTTCTTGGAGAGAGGCACTAATCTCTCTGAGCAGAGGAGACATCTCGATGGGGCTGTGGAGAAAGCAGGAACCATAGAAAGCATCCATATTCCCGCAGACCTTGCAGCTCACAGACAAAATTCTGGAAAGTTCTCTTGAAGCACACTTAGTAGGACCACATCTGTGTGTAAATCCACAACTCCTGGCCAAACCTCTTGGCTCATCTTCTGTCGGTTCATCTCTTCCCTATTGGTGTTGAAAAGTTCATGTCTGGCCGTCTTCATATCTGCCTTATCTCTTAGCACAATAGTCGCCTAATAGATGAGGTAATAGATACGTGACACCATGATGTGGATTGTTTGTACCCACTCTCCCCTTCTTTTCCTTTCCCTCCCTCCCTCCCTCTTTCCTTCCCTTTCTTCCCTTTTGAAACTGGGTCTCCCATAACCCAGGGGCTGATTTCAAAATTGCTTATAGCCAAGGCTGACCTTGAACTCCTGGTCTTCCTGCCTTTACCTCTCAATCGCTGAAAGAAAAGGAGGAAAAGGTCTTTGTGTTTCTTGCCCTACCTGCCACATACCGAAAGCAACCATTTTACACCCAACAGATAGTTGCTGTGCTGTGACCCTCGCACAGAGGGAGGCAGAGGAAGGGCAACCAAGGAGCATGTCCTGTTCCTCAGTTCCCGAGACAGGGTCTCTCACTGACCCCAGAGCTCACTGTTTTGGCTAGACTGGATAACCAGTGAGTCCAAGCAATCCTCCTGTCTCAGCAACCCCAGGACACTGGGCCAAAATTTCTATCAGCTAATATCTACGTCTCTGTTGATAAGGTATCTGGGAACAGAATCTGCTTTTGTCCAGTGCTGGGATTAGAGGTGTCCAAGCCAACACATGAGTATTGGCAATTTGAACTCAGGTCCTCGTGTCTGCACAGCGAATAGTCCTTCCCACTGGGCCATCTCTTCAGACCCCTAATGTGGTCCTTTGAATGAAAATGACCCCCATACGAGTGCTGGGAGTGACACAATTAGAAGGTGTGGCCTTGTTGGAGTAGGTGTGGTCTTGTTGGGTAGGTATGGCCTTGTTGGAGTGGGTGTGGCCTTGTTGGAGTAGGTGTGGCCTTGTTGGAGTAGATGTAGCCTTGTTGGAGTGGGCGTGGCCATTTTGGAGTAGGTGTGGCCTTGGAATAATTGCGTCACTGGTGATGGGCTCTGAGGTTTTAAATGCTCAAGCCAGGCCCAATGTCACTCGGTTCCTGCTGTCTGCAGATCTCAACATAGGACTCTCAGCTGCCTCTCCAGTACCATGATCCTACTATGATCAGAATGGACTAAACAACTCAACTGTCAGCCAGCCCTAATTAAATATTTTCCTCTATAATAGTTGCCACGGTCATGGTGTCTCTTCACAGCAATAGAAATTCTAAGACTAGTCTTTCAATTAGTAAAATGAAAAGTCCTTTTCTCCTTTTTTTTTTTTTTTTTTTTTTGAGATCTTAAGGTTCTAGAGTCCTGGGCTTGACCATGCCTTGGTGGTAGAGCAACTGCTTATCATGATGTCGTCGTTCAGCCACGGCTGAGATCCCCTGGAGGATTCCTGATCTTTTCTTCTGCAGGAATGACAGCACATCCCACTCCAGCATACCTCCAGGCCTGGCCATGCCTCCCCAGCATGCTGGAAACTGTTTCTAGCCATCAGCTTCTGCATGTGATGCAAATGGTAGAAACATTGACGTGTTGCCATAAGCAAGATAAAAATTCATTTCTTCACCTCAGAAAAAGTCCGAAGGAGACTGACTGTAGAAAAGCTCCAAAGTTCTCCAATATGGACTGAGAGTCTTAAAACCCATTTCCTACATCTTCAGCAATACTTCAATACTTCTCGGGCTCCAGCTTTTGTGCATTATACCCACAAGGAAGAGAAAAAGGACCTACTTCATCAATAGGGCCACAGATTTATGTGCCAACCCTATGTTCCATAGCTGCTCTAGGAGACCAGAAGCTTCTAAGAAACTCTCGGGTATCACAGAGTCAGGTGACTTTCCCAGGACCAGCAGCAGGTCAAACCCGCCTTCCTCTGAGGACGCTTATTTCGTTCTGTTATCCCTCTGACTGGTACCAGGGAGATGCGAGAACGTCCTGGCTAAATCAGCTTCTGGAAGCTGTCCTTAACAAATGTGTGACCCGGGGCATTGGCTTTCGATATGTTCATTCCAGCTGTGACACAGGACTGGCGGCAGGTCTCTCGTGCCATCTTGCCTGGCAGGTTATCCCCTCTCCTTCCAGCAAGAACACCACTGCCAACCCCACCAACACATCCCACCCACGCAGCGTGGCAATTCCTGATACCTGGCGGGGAACTTGGGATCAGAGAAGGTAAAATACTGCAGCTGCACCAATTCTGGGGTCTCCCTGAGTCCATAGGCCAATGATTCCTTGCCTAGACCTGTGGCTGCGTGCAGACATAACCCTTATCTTCCCCAATCTGGCCCAGGCCCTCCAACTCTTGTGTTGCCTCCCACAGCAAGAGCCTCAGGAAAGGGAGCTGAACCAGCAGCTTCCCAGCCTCCCCTCCCAGGGTGCCAGACTCTCTGATCATCTCACCGAGGGGTGGTGGCTGTACTTACGAAACTTGGTACAACCATTTGAAGGCACTTAACCTGGCTGTAGGGTTTCCTCAGGCTGGAAAGGAGGGTGCTGTTGGTGCTGTGGGACACTACAGGGGAAAGATATAGTGTTTTTCTTGAGGTGCAGGAAGTGTAAAGTCCTTGCTTAGCAAGGAAACAAAAACAAACCAAAGAAACCAAGACAACTAACAAATACGGTGCATAGGGTTCTACAGACATTCGCCCTCGGGGGTTGATTTTTCCTGTCTTTGGTGCATGGGATTGTTATCTTCAAATAAGGGAATTCTTGATCCTTCTCTAGGCTACTCTGCTGGGCTGTAACTTCCAATAATGTCTAAGTGCTCTTGCCAGTGTCGTGGACCCTTCCAAAGGGGTACCAGAGGCAAGTCAGCTCCAAGGTGGACCTACAAGCCCTGTTCTTCTTCGTGGAAAAGCCTGGGGTCAGAGAATTGACCTTGAAGAACAGCCTAACTTCTAAATTTCTTTAATGCAAAACAAGATTCCCAAAGTCTCCTTCTCCTCTCTCATTTCCCTGCTCCTCTTTCCTCTTCTCCCTCTCCTCCTCCTTCACTCACTAGTCTCTTGTGGGGAGCCAACGAAATCCTGAGTGAATGTGTATTATTGACATGAGCACAACCATGTCAAGAATGCCAACATCTCAGACCATGGGGAGGGCAAGGCCATCCTTTGGTCTTGTACAGATATTGACAAATAGTTAACCTTTAGCTAAAATGAGCGTGTCCAGAAAGGACTGACCACAGCATCCTCATCTCAGGGTGCCGCAGCCTGAGGATTCCCCTACAGGGACACCCACTCCTTACTGAGATTAGCTAACCTGACTCCTGCCTCAGGATTCACATAATAAATGCAACTGGAGGCTGCTGCAGGCGATTCTCCATTCAAGTGGCCAGCCCACCTGATCACAGCTTTATGCTGCTCGTGTCTGCTATTTCTACGTTCTCCCATCCCATTCGTTCTATCTTCCTTCTCACCATGGAGCTGAACCCAGGGCCTCATGCTTGGTTGGGGGGTGGGGGCTTCATCACTGTAACCTACCCCAGCCTTCTCCTTCTCCACTTTCTCCTCTTCTTCTTCCTCTTCCTCTCCTTTCTCCTCCCTCCGCCATCTTCCTCCTCTTTACAACAATATCATCTTTCAACACTAAAATCTTCACTCCTTTCCCCATCTTTTTCTTCTGCTTCCCACTAATGGAAATGCCACTGTCAGTCTGCAACAGTGTTCTCTTGACCCGGTGCTCAGCCACCCATAGGTGATATAAAGAGTCCCTCTTTCTCTACAGAACAACAGCTTGGGACAAGGAAGCATTTGAGGGGCATCCTCTTCACACCAGATACTGACAGTTCTTCCTCCTCCTGCCTCTCCTCCCAGAAGCCTTTGTCAGCAGGCTTCCTTCCTCACTTACCTGCAGGGAAATCTGCCTCTTGTGCCCTCACCCTCCGCACGCCCGAGGGTGCGTCACAGGAGAAGTAGCCTTGTGAAGAGACATGGCTATCAGGTTTGTCTAGAGAAGGCAGAGTTCACTCAGGCAGACTGAGTTCCTATAGAACCCCAGCTAGGGACCAGCAGGAAAGAAGTGCCTCCAGCTTGCTGTGGGGGTTTTTCCAGCTGGACTAAGATTCCAGGCACTTATTCCCAGAGAGGCAAAACCAGAATTGAAAAGTAAGTGTTCTTGGAACTCTCCTATACCCGGCCCTCACTGGTGCTGTAGCTCATGGTGAGGATTTCTCCTGGTCTCAGGAAGTGGGGTGTGGCCCCATTAGTGGTCCTGTTAGGTGGCCTGGGGTCTGTTCTTCTTGTGGTTAAACTGTAACAAGAATATTCCACGTCTTAGGATGGGAACACATTTGTTTCCCTTCTGATATCTAAATTCCAGAAGAGTGACCTTCTATCCCAGCCTTCCTCTTTCTAACACAAGGCCCCGGATGTGATTTTGAAAAGCATCCCTGAACCTCCTGGTTGTCTAGCTAGTACATGAGTAGACAGTTGCCCAGCTCAACCCCGAGGAAGCATTAGAAGTCAGTACAGGGAAGGAGCTGGCACCAGACGGAGATTTAAGACAAAGTTGGCTTCATAGCAAGCCTCACTTTTCTTAGAGAGAGAGAGGTATTGTCTTCGTGCAGTTCATTTAATCCGGTGGACTTCATGCATTAAAAAAAAAATGTAATTCTTTCTACACTTCAGTCTGTGGACTGTCAAAATTCCCCATCGAAGTGACAAGCCAGACTTTTTTTTTTTTTTGTTACAGAGATGTTTGTAACAATGGTTCATTGAGAGGCACTGCACATGAAGTGAACAGCTGAGGCAGTTTTCCAGATAACTCCCGCCCGGATCGGGTCATGTTGGTCTGATTGATCTGGACTGTTGTGCCAGGCCTCTGCCCCAGCTTGCCCTGTACGGCAGCGTACATTCTTTGTTTCGTTTGTTCGGTGTGATGTTGATTCATTGTTTCAGACCGTGTGGAGTCATTCAGATTCTCCTTTCTCTTTGAAAGAAAGCAAACGTCTCCTATCAAGTGCTGGTTTGAAAACGGAGGGAAAGTCTCGAGCAATCATCCTGATAGTCGCTGAGGTGTTCGCCCTTGGAAAAGCCAGGACAGTCACCTTAGACATCTGGTTTTACTGGGTTTAAAGCGCCAAGGCCTATACACGTGCTTTCAGTTCACAAGGCAGAAAGCAAAACCCAAGAGAGTTCTCTGCAGGAGTACAAGGTCACACAGTAAAGCAACGGTAGGATCTGAACCAGTATCCAAATCTTCAGATTCCCACAAGGACTACGCAGTCACAGAAGCAGGGAAAGAAAGTTGAGACTTCCCCCCTCCATCCTTCAGGAGTGGGCAGCCTAGGTGAAGTACAAGAGATGCTGGAGGACCACCTTCCTCCTTCCCCATGCCTTTCAAAGAAGGAACTGCTCCCTCCCACTTGGCTGCCCGAAGTGACTCATTCCTTGGAGTGTCCCCAGTGGCAGGCACAAAGATGATGTGATCTGGATGCAGGCCTGGGTAAAGCTGGGACTCAGAACTGTCAGGAGGACCCCCTTAGAGCTGGGGATGTAGCTCCTCGGAAAGAGAGCTTGCCCGGCATGCATAGAGCCCTGGGTTTAATTTGTAGCCCTCCAAAAAATGGGACATGAGGTGGTAATCACCAGTAATCCTGACATAGCAGAGGGAGGCGAAAGTGGGCGGAACACCAGCTCACAGTCATCCTCCACTACCTAGTGAGTGTGAGGCTGCTTGGGCTAGAGGAGGGCCCTGCCTCAGAAAACAACAGATGCTCCAGAACTGACACACTGAGCTCAGTCCCCAGAGTCCCACATAGTGGACTGAAGGAACAAACTCCTGTAAGTTGTTCTCTGACTTCCACTTACCCATCACACACGGCATGGAACACACACACACACACACACACACACACATGCAAACTCTCTCTCACACACACACAGACATACACACATACACACACACGTGCAAACTCTCTCTCTCACACATACACAGACATACACACACATACGCACGCACGCACTCCCTCGATCACACACACAAATGAATAGAGTATCTTTTTAAGACAATTTTAAATCACAGGTCCATAGAAATTTTGTTTCTACAAGTCTTTTTTTTTTAAGATGTGTGTGTGTGTGTGTGTGTGTGTGTGTGTGTGTGTGTGTGTGTGTGTGTAATGTTGTCTTCAGGCACAATTTTTGTTAGTAATTTTTTCCTTGTCAATTGAGAAACCTAACACCCAGAACCCAGAGAGACAAACCAAAGACCCCAAATCACAGATCTGGACTTAATTGTGGATGGCTCCTTCCTCTGTTGTTCTAGCGCCTCTGAATAGATGCCTCGTCTTAGAACAGGGGGTGCCAGGATGGGCCACGGTGAGTTGAAGATATTCATTCGTGTATCTGGAGGTGAGAAATACAGGTGCTGGGAGAGTCCAGCTTAGAGCCGCTTCTAAAGTCAGGATATGGATCAAGAAATGAAGTGTGCGCAACCAGTTTTTACATTTGACTTTTCTTCTCACGACTGCCACTCATGGTGATTCCTTCCCCATTCTTTTTTTCCCTCTTCCCAAACAAACCAGTTTCTCAGAATTTGTCCCCATACTTTTTTCAGAAATCCTTCCAGGACTCAGTTCAGCTTAGATACATTTTTGCTGATGTGATGAGTGCCAGGCCAGCATTTTGAAACCTTCACATGTCCCATCCATGCTCCCTTACCCACCCACCCCTATCTCTACCCCCTACCCCTAACCCCTTTACTCCCCACCCCCGTTGATCCCTCTCCCTACTGAGTCTACACAATGTGAAGGAGTATCCTCAGCCAGCCAGCCGGGCAGAAAGCTTCCCAGCTAAGAGTTCCCGGCTCTAGTCTCACTAACTCACTGAGGGTCCTCAAAGGAGTCCTTCTGCCACCTTGCAAATGCAATATATTTATTAATAACTGGGTATTAGCTAGTCATCATGATAGCATGCCTCTAATCCCAGCACTCAGCCGATGCAAGGTTGTGACTTCCAGACAAGCCTGGGTATCCAGCCTGGTGCCAAGGAAAAACTGACCACTCGTGATAAAATTAGTATTTCCCAAGAAGTAGATGTGGTCCCAAGAGAGCACCTCAGGAAGTTCCAGGTTATTATAAGTAAAACGAATTCTGTGACTGAAGATGACACTTACAGGGCTTGAGCGACCAGGAACCAGGTTTGGTTTCAAGGACCAACCTTGGGAGGCTCCGAACTCAGATCTTCATGGTTAAGTGGCAAGCCCTTGCCCACTGAGCTATCTTCCCTTTCTTCTTTCTTCCTGATAAGTCAGCCTTCCTCCTTTCTCCCTCCCTCTCTTTTAACCCTCTCTGTCCTTTCTCTTTCTTTCTACCATTGAGGCACATCCCTGGGCTACTCAAAGTCCTTTAAAAATTCACTTTTCTTTAATGTAGTCTATATTAGCATCTCTCCTTATATGCATAGAGAGGTTTAGTAATTCGCTTAAATTTGCACAGCTCTTTAGCTTTACCTAAGGGGGACCCAGAACTACACCTAGCTGGAGAACCTATGATGTCAGCCCTCTTACTAGATTGCCTTGGTTTTGTTTCGTGAGGCAGGTGCTAGAACTGCAGGCATGAGCCACCATTCCCAGTTGAGATCGCCTTGTTAAAGAGTTTCACTCTCTGAGGCCCAAAATACAGTGACAGAAAGCAATCTGCCCAAGCTAGTACAGCTGGCCTCTCATGTCCTGGGCCTAGAAACAGCTTCAGCAAACCTCACATCAATAAACATTGTGTCTTATTTGAACAGACAGCGTAGCAGCTACTGATTGACGTTCATACTCTGTTGGGTACGGTGAGCCCACAGGTACTTAAAGTACGTAGGTGGGTGTATAGTAGGGTTCATTCTTCACAGACACTCTACAGAGGATATGAGCATCCTTAGGTGCTGTTGTGTTTCATGGCTCCTGGGGCAAAGTCCCTTCAGATAATGTGACCTTGTGGAACAAGATAAGACATGAATCCAAAACCAGAGCAGGCGTGAGCATCCACGTGAGTTCTGCTCAGCTGAACGTCTCCGGTCGCATCCTTCCCTACGGGCACTGCACCCTTACCACACCCAAGACTCCGTTTGTGTGTACACACATGCACATGTGTCTGTGCACGTGAGTGAGATCAGCCTCTTCAGCAGCTGCCTCCTTATCACCAAAATGGGCACTTGAGGCTCATCAATCTCTAACTCGGGCACTCTTGTGGCTTTAGGAGACACACAGGGGAGGAATGGTCGGTCCTGAACTTGGAGAGGTGAGAGAGCCAACATGTGTGACCAGAGCAGGCTCGTTCATTTCTTTGAGTTTTATGGGTGTCTGCTGCAGTAGTGACAGCGTTAGACTCTCGTGGACTGTGGCAACTGAGGTCACGGTCATTTTCTTTAGAAGCCTTAGGGGACCAGTAAGATGGGGGAAAATGGGACCACAAAGATGCAGGAAGCAATGGTGTACAGCGACTTAGGCAATCGCAGAGGCTTTCTGGAGAAAGAAGAGGAAGGGGAAGGGGAAGGGGAAGAAGAGGAGGTAGGGAAGGACAAGCTAGCCTTTGAGTTACTGTCTTTACCAAGTAGGTATTCTGAGCTGCAGAATCCTCCCAGGAGCCCTCTCTGTTACAGTTCTTCACTGCCAAGTAACCCCCTCTTAGGCTAGAGTAGCCATGGTCCTACCACCCACTTTCTCGAGGAGATTGGCAGGCCTTCTGTTTGAGGGTGGTTAACTTAAGGGATGGGGAGGTAGGCCAGCTTCACTGCTAGTTCCCTGTCTTCAGGCCTAGCCCCTAGGAGACAGCCGAGCACTGCAGCAGCAGAGACAGCCTACTGCCCTGGACACAAGACTATACTGAAGTCAGTGGCACATAGCAGGGGGCAGGTGAAGGTGCTTTCTTGGCCCTTGCTGCCCTGAGGTGACTTGCCCAGTTCATTTTTCTCCTCCAGTCTTTGCCTGTTTCCTTTCTCCCTCCCCAGGCTGTTAGGGCCCTGGAAGATGTGTGATCATAGCCTGTGTACACTTGGCATCGGAAGGTGCCAGAAGGCTTGGGTTCCCAGTTCGATCTGCCTCCTGGCACTCTTCAAGAAAACACAGGGAGAGAATTTCGATGCCATGAGCTCAGATGGCGGGGAGGGCAACAGATAGAGGCGAAGAAGGTAAAAGACAAGCGGAGACCACCCAGGATGATACGAGCCCCCAGAAGCTCAAATGAACTGAGTTCCAACAAGCACTCATTCATCTCTCCATTATACAGAACAAAAAAATAAATCAAACACCGAACTTCAATTTTTTTTCTGGAGCTCTGGCAATTTTTTTGCCCTTCTCTCTTTCTTTCTCTCCTTCTTTCTTTCTTTCTCTCTTCCTTCCCTCCTTTCTTTCTTTCATTCTTTCTTTCTTTCTTCCTTTCCTCCTTTCTTTCTTTCCTTCTTTCCTTCTTTCTTTCATTCTTTCTTTCTTCCTTTCCTCCTTTCTTTCTTTCCTTCTTTTTACAGTGTTTGGAATGACGTCCAGGATTTAGCACATATCACGCAGATGATGAACTACATGCTCACCACCCCCACCGTTGCTCATTTTTAGATCAGTCTCCTGACAGACCAATCAGAACCACAGAATACAAGAAGGAAGCCTCCGCATAATTTTAAGCCCAAATGCATTCGTTTAAGGATGTGGCTCCCACGTGTCCTTTGACTCCTCCCAGCGATGTGAAACTTCGTAACTGTTGCAACTGACTTGGTCTCGGAGGACGGATGCTCACATGCGTTTGCTGCCGTCAGCCATGCATTTATTCATGTATTCACTCACGCATCTGGAAAACATGCTCTAGGAATCTCATACTACCTCCCTCTCTCCCTCAAGTGGGAGCTCATGGTAGGGATGGAGATCGGTAGCTGACCCATACACAACCTTAACGTCCCCTTAGTGTCCAACACTTTATGTCTCCCATCTTGCTGCACTTTACCCAGAACCTTCCAGGGTGGTGCTGGGAATCACTGTGTACCAGGGCCCCACAGCTGTGAACAAGTGCCAGGCCCACAGGAGAGGAGATCCCTGAGCAAAGCAGCTGTGTGACCAAGGATGAGGAGGTGGTCTGAGGAGGGTAACCAAGGCTCCAGTAAGGGATGTCTGCTCTTTGGGAACACCCCTGTGCTCCTGTCAGCCAGGACACTCAGTCAAGGCCATTACAGAGACAACAGTGAAGTCATCTGCCCCAGCAAGGAAGATCAAGTTGACATCACCATTCACAGAGCTGACCTCTTGACCTTCCAAATGTGCTGTCCGAGGCTGCTGCAGAAAGGTACACAGAGCCACAGAGGAGGGAAAGGAAGGCAATCCTAGGAAGCTTGCTTGACGGCCGCTTGGGAAGGATGCAGGCTCCATCCTTCTCCTTTTTGGAACCAAGATAGATGGGGTAGTGTGGTAGAACATGGAGGGAGGCGCCAGAGCCTTCAAGATTAATAATATGGGCTAGGCCTGGTGGCACATATTTTGACTTAATTTTAGCACTTAGGAAACTGTGACCTTGAGGCCAGCCTGGTCTACACATAGTGAGCTCCAGTCCCACCAGGGCTACACAGTGAAATTCTGTTATTTAAAAAGGGAAAGATGAATCTACGGAAGCCAAGACAGAGGAGAGAACCCCTTCCACCACAGGCTACATGTAACATAAAAGAACATACATGTAAAAAGTCACATCATCCTCCAATATCAACTTCCAAATGTTAGAGAAGTGTTGAGTTGTATGACTGATCAAGGGATCTGTGGTTTAGCTGCCCAGGGACTTTGAGCCTCAGTGTGTCCCTGGTTCAGTTCTTATTCTGGGGCATAAGAAACTGGAAATCTAAGTTGACCCGTCCAGCAGGTTCAGTTATTCAGGGTCCCGAAGAGGCGCTACCTGAGGGTCAAGGGGTGGGGGGAGGAAAGAAGGAGACCAAGCAAGGTTCTGTTGTCAAGGTCTCGTTTATTGAGAGGAATGTACAGCATTTAAAGCTCTGAAGCAGGAATTGAAGCAGGAACTGAAGCTTAGGGTGGGGGAGTACTGAGAAGTGCCCAAGGATATAAGGTGAATCACTAAACTGCAAGATATCCTCCTTAGACAAAGAGACAACAGTCTTCCAGGGACATATTCTTTGAAAAGGTGGAGCCCTTCTCAGGAATCTGCTCAGGACAGGGCACTAGCTTTGCTCAGGCTGAAACATCCTGTGATTGTTCCCTGAATCTTCCTGGGAGAGGCTTTTGTCCAACAATCTCATAATCTTACAGCAGCCATCTTAGGGGTGAGCATCTGTGGCCATACAGCCCAGAGTCACGTAGCCACCTTGAGCTATACAGTCACAAAGCAGCCAGGCCCAAATCCAATACTGCTCCCTACACTAAGTGAGTTCCCTCTGAGCTCAGATCCATGTCAGTAATGGACGGAGGAAAGCTTTTATACAACTTCTATGAATAGCCCACACCAGGATACCGAAATGAAGGTGGGCTACAGGACGCAACCCTGATCTCCTTGGCAGGGTGGTGGTAGCAGAGGCAGGAGACAAAGCCTCCTTCCCCTTGTCCCCAGATCTTGTCCCAGGCATCAAAATGGACGAGACTTGGGTAGGTCACCTCAGTGCTTGACAGAAGACCCAAATTACTCATTAGCCAGCCTGGGTGCTGCCCTCCATGTCCCTGTCCTTGGCCAGAGAGAGAGATGAAAGTGGAGCCGCAGGCTCAGGGTGAGGCCAGTCTGATAGTTGAGCAGCTATCTCGCCCTATGGCATTATCAAAGCCTGGCACAGGCAAGAGGGAGGCTGGGCTTCCGAACACGCCTGTGCCCTTCACATCTCCCTTCGCCTACCCCACCTAAACAAACAGAGGTGAAGATGAAAAGAAGTCATCGTGGGGATTTTAGTAGATGCCTCTCAAAGCAAAGGGTACTTGAGTCAGCCTGGGCGAGTACAGCCCAAGAGCTAAGGATGAATGGACGTGAGTCCTTCTGAAGGTTACCTCCATGGAAGGGGCTGTCCCTCTACTGCACAGCTGAGAAAAGGGCACCTTAGGTGCAGGTGCAGGGAACAGTCAAGGCCATGCTGAGATCCGATCTACTCAGCCTTTGCCTTCCCAGGGTAGGTGCCTATGTGGCCATGCCTAACCTTGCTTCTCCATGGTCTACACGCATCCCTCAGTGCCAGGGCTGAAGACTCTTTAGAAGATAGCAAGCCCTTCCCCTCTACACTGAGAGAATCCAGTTGGTGACCACATGTCCACATGTCCCCACTCTCCCAGCCCAAACCTGGGCCAACCAAGTCTTGCCCACCAGGGAAGTTATAGCTTTACAGTCTTCACAGAAGATAATGCAGAAGGAGAGGGAAGCGAGGAGCAGGTATTTAGAGCTTCTTGGGGTCCCTGCTCCTGACTCTCAATCAGGAATTGTTAGCAGCCATAAAACACCCAGCGAAGCATAAAGGTCATCCAAAGGTCATCAGAGACAGCCGTTGGATGCCCTCACACACTATTTTCTCAGCAGCAAGGAAACAGAGTGACTATGATGCACCAATGGTGGGGTGGATGGTGGAGTAAACGATTGTTGCCAACAGGTAGCCCGGGATCTCCAGAAGTCCCTGAATTTGGGGAAAATAGCAAACACCAATAATGATTAAGACAGGGAACTTCTGCCTGCTCAGTCCCCAAAGGCTCTGCCGTTCCCTGCAGTCAAACAGAATCACTTGTCACCATCCTCGGGGACTGGCAGGTGGCCGGCTTACCTCTGGTAGGCACATCACAAGAGGGGAGCTGTGTCAAAAGCAAGGGTGACCCAGTGACATTCCTTAACACACAAATAGCTAACTAAGCCCATTGCGCTCAGGACCACGGACTAAGCATAGGGCCACGGTGGTAATGGAGCTCTGCAGGGCAAAAGGGACTTGCAATCAGGTCCAGATACCAGGTGAGCCAGTAGAAATTGATAACCAAGGAGCAGGATTCTCACTAAGCCAACCTCTTCCTAGGAGGAGGTGAGGGACCAGACACCACCTGGGAGCTGTTGAACGAGGAGGAACCTGGTTAGATGTCCCGAGAGCGTGGGTGGAGGGGGTAGTGGGGATCCTTGCTCAAGAGACGTGAGTTTGACCAACAAAGAGCCTTTGTTAGGAGACAGGTCTGACGCTATCAGTCACTGGGGCTAATCTTACCTGATGTCCTAAGGTGCGCCTCTTCTTGTCTGCCCCACTGTCCTGACTAGTGGGTTGGGCCAACTTGACACAAACTAGAGTCATCTGAAAGGAGGGACCCTCAACTTAGAAAATGCCCCCACAACATCCAGCTGTAAGGCATGTTCTTAATTAGTGATTGACGGGGAGGGGGCAGCCCACTGTAGGTCGGGCCATCCCCAGGCTGGTAGTTCTGGGTCTATAAGAAAGCAGGCCGAGTAAGCATTGAGTCCAGGCTGGGGTGGGGCTCAGAATCCTTCCACTTCTGCCTCCCCAATACTGCAGTTGCCAACCACACCCAGCTCCATCCTGGGCAGGTTTTTTTTTTCTTTCTTTCTTTTTCCTTCCTTTCTCTCTTGAGACAAGGACTCCTATAGTTCAGGCTGATCTCCAAGCTCACTATGTAACTGAGGTGACTTTGAACTCTCCATCCCCCTGCCCCCGTCTTCTCAGCGCCAGCATTACGGGAGTGAGCCATCAGTGTTTGCATACAGTGCCGGGGACGGAAGCCAGGGCATCATACATGTTAAGCAAACTCTCTCTCTACTGAGCTATAGGCCAAGCCCAGCCCAGCCCTAGAGCTTTGGGGGTGGCCAGATGAACTATTTTCAAACTTGTTTATTTAGTTCCCACTTCCCATCATGCTCTAGGGCTCCTCCTCCATCTTCAAAGCATGCCTTGTGCCTCTGGCTACCTTGCCATTCTCAGGCTGCTCTGATTTGTCACTTGAATCGTCTCAGTGCCTGCCTCTACTGTGTCATTTTAATCTTCTTACCCAGGTCCTCTCATTGTCTTTCCTGAAAGTTCTCTCTTATCATATAATTGTCTTTAAAAACCTCTTCAATGAATATATATATATTGGATGTCTCCAGAATCTTCCACATTCTGGTACCCAACCCATTGTCTACTCTCCCTGGTTCCTTACCCCTGTTCCCTCGGCACTTCAGGGCTGCTTCAGCCTGTACGCAGAGACTCCCGCCACCCTTCAGCAGAACTGGTCTTCGTTGAGCAAGTTTGAGTTCCAAGGCAAGTGTGAACCCTCCCATGCATTCTCATCCATCCCCCAGGTATTAGAATCTGCCCTAGCCTTGTGGTTTGGAGCTGGGAATCTGCAGCCTCTCCGCTGTGTGACTTCCTGGGGCAATGCCCTTGATCAGGGTTTTACAGAGACCCTTAAGGGAAAGAAAGCTATTTCTCTGACCTGGGGGGAGATCCAACAGCCCAAGGGACCCGAAAACATTAAGAAGTTAACCCAGTTGGGCCAGTCACTCACCAGACCAGAAGGCTGCTTCACCTAAAGCTATGCTAAAGAGATAGAAGAAATAATTCTCTCTTTAGTGGGTCACAGGCCTCTGCTTCCCAGAAGGAAGGGGTCTCACTGCAGCAGACTCTTATAAACCCACAGTTACTCAAAAAAGTATAATGTTTCCCTTTCTTCTGTTTCTTTTCTGAGCTTAGGTTCCCTAACACGTTGGCTGTCCCCCTGGCAGGATGGCTGCCTGTCCTCCTTGTGGCTGACATCTTGTGGCTTCTATCCAAGCATAACTTAAACAGCAGTACTTTTTTTTTTAACAGCTTGCTCACTTTGGTAGTTTTTTTTTTTTAATTAAATTGTCCTGAAGCGCCTTTTTGACTTTGTTAAATTCTTTCTGTCATCGTTGTGTGTGTGTTTGTTTGTTTTCTTTTGAGACATACCCTCATTACGTAGCTGGAACCAGCCTGGAAGTTGCACTGTAGACTTGGATAACCTAGAACTCAGAGATCCACCTGCCTCTGCTTTCTGGATGGTAGGATTCATGGCGTGTTGGCACACCACATCTAGCCATTAAATTCTTTTATTAAGAAGACCAAGAACTCCAAGTTGGGGGAGGGACCCTGATTACCTAGCAATTTGAGGCAATTCTGCCAGGACTCTCCAGGTTTTTCAGTAACACTTGGATCCTTAACTTGAGCCTCTTGCTAATCTGTAAAATGGAAAGACAGAAGTAAAAAATACCTTCTCTCCACCCCATGACAGAAAAACCCTAAACGAGTAATCAACGGATGGGCAGGAACTATTTCCTATTTGTTCTAGGCCAGAACGTAACTTTTTGTATATATTTTGCAGACCAATTTCTAAGCATTTTTGCCTCAGCCCCAGTGTTCCACGTGGTGCCAACTAAGAACGGAAGATTGGAAAGCAAGCTGTTGCATGCTGACCCATCCAGGGGAGTCAAGATCTTCCTTTGTCTCCTTTGCAATAGCTCTGTCAGCCCAAGCTATTCCTGCCCGGAGGCAGGACCTAGAAGTTTCCAACTGCCTGCCTCTGTTTCCCCATGCCAGTCAGAATGTACCCAGATTTCCTCCGTGCCATCTGGATAGCATTCTCTTTGAGGCCATTGCATGAAAGAACTCAGCTGTAGGTGGAAATGAATGTTGCGAGTTTCTCAATGGACCAGAATTGTAAATCACTCTGAAGTTGGGATGAAACCCTAGGATCTGTGCCATGCAAACCACAATTCCCTAAACCTCTGTAAAAATTGCCCTGAACCCCCTGGAGACCTGGCAGGGCGTTCTTTTTTTTTTTTTTTTTTTTTTTGCTTGGCACTTGGCTGCTCTGGTTCTGGCTGAGCCTCAGCAGCCCAGAGGCATATAAACACAGCCTCAAAGACTAGGCCCTAGACGAGAATGCCTCCCGAACCCCTGGATAGCTTCCCTTCAGCCTCTAAAGCAAAGGGAAACCCCTCTGGCTCCGGGGTGCGGGAGGGAGTGTAGTAAGCAGGGAACCACGGGCGCACTCGACGTGCCTCGGTCCCATCCTTCTTGTGCTCTTGAAGCAGATCCTAGGATTCATACTTGAGTTTGTCCATCCGCGGGGCTAGGGCCCTTGATTTCCAGTCTTTGCAGTTGTGCTAGGGAATACTGGAGGCCAAGGCCCTTGAGCCTGGGAGGCTGCAGATGGAGCTCGCAGGAAGCTTTGAAGTTCTTAGCAGGACGGGGGAGGCGTGGGAAGTGAGACGTCTGTTTCCCTGAGTTCCCAGGAGGCGAGATGTCTCTCTGTTATCTTATAGGCCTCAGCATAGCCTAAAGGTGCTGGCTAAAGCCAGTCTTGGCCCTGAGTAAATCAGGCCAGAACCAAAGAACACACTTGAATGGAAGTGGAAAATTAGCCGCTATGCAGGAGAAAGCCTCCTCTCCAAAATATATATGCATCAAAGTGTACCCCTGTCTAGCTGGGACAGGAGCCATGAAAATGCAAATGTGGGTTTTGAGAATGCTAATGTTGGAAGTGGAGAACAAAGCGGAGACAGACTTCTTGGGGCCAGGCAGAGGGCCCCAGGGCAGGATGTGGGAGCCAGTGCGGGCAGGGATGAAAGGGGGAAGGAAGCGGTGTGAGGGGCCTGGAGATGAGAGAACAGCGGGAGTCTGGCAAGGCTGAAAGACTAGAAAGAAGGGAGTGTAGAGAGGACGGGCCCAGAGGACCTGACCGCTGACCGCTGACCTGAGGCCGTGGGCCCAGGAAACAGGAGGGGGACTTCAGGGAACCATCTCTGAGTGGCAGCCCCAGCGGGGTGGGATGTGCCTAGAGGTCAAGGCTTGGAACAAGAGACAAGAGGTCCCGGATTTCTTCAAAAGCCAGGAAACAGGAGGCAGGCTCAGTTTAGGCGCAAGAGGTCTAAAGGAAGGTGCTACAGTCAAGTGCTGCGCCAAAGCGGCACACCGAGAGCTTCGTCACTGACTCGCGACCCAATGCTTGCCAATGGAGAATTGCCTTCTCTGAGTCCTTCACTTTCTTAGCTGAGATTCAGGGCTCAGTGGCCACTGGGAGGTTGGACGAGTGTTGAATTTGTTTTGTGGATGCTTGTTGGTACCTCTGAAGGCGAAGCAGCAGCACAAGGCTTCATGATGCAAGCCACATCTACCTGTGGAGGCCTGATGAGGCTCCCTCTCAGTTCAGTCTAGGAAACCTCTTCAGCTAAGCTGCCTCCCTCTCCCAGAGGTGCTGTGAGCCCTCTGGTACTGAGAAGTCCCCACCCTAACCACTATAGCCTCCTCATGGTTAGAGAGCAGACCCCTGGGCTCAGTTATGGAACCCCAGAGAGATTAAAGTGTGGTCAAAGGGGCCAGGCCAAATCAAAGGCCAAAATGGGCGGAAACTCCCTCCATTTTGGGAGTTGATACTTCCTTTGGAAGAATGGACCCGGGCGATGTGCTTGACTTGGGGGTCTTGCTCATCAGGACCCAGTGCGGCCCTGGCTTACAGTTCAAGTTCAATAAATCACTGCTGAGCCACTGAATCTTCCCATCTAGACTCGAAGTTCCCGGAAGGCTAAGAGTAGTGGTGCCCGGCTCTCTTTGCACCCTCTAGGGTTTGGCCCAGCACCTGTTGAATGAACGCTCGGGTGAATGAGTCCATTCATTGGAGAGTCTGGGGCCAGGCACAGGGCAAGGCAGTGAGAATACACAAGGGAATACGATATGATCCCTGATCCCCTGCCCTTGCGCAACTCCTTGGCCTACTGAATGAATAGAAGAAAGGGAGCATCAATGGAAGCTGTGGGAAGGGCCAAGCCCTTCTGCTAATTGCTTTATGACCTGGTAGATAGCTCAGAGATACAGCCCTGTGGTGCCCTGCCCTCTCCTTCTGGCCATGCTTGGCTGCATGCAGTACTGATGAGTGGCCCGCAGCAGTCTGGATCTCAGGGCTTCCAACAGGTGCCTTGTTCATAGAAAAGGGGTGAACACTACCCTGCCTTTCCTTACACGCTTCCAGCATAGAGGGTCTAGAGGGACGCTGGCGCTGTCAGTTCCTGGAGAAAAATGCATCCTATAGGTTCTCTAGGGCCCGGTGACAATTAGAGACCACAGAGGGAGAAGGCCGAGGCACTGTGCATGTGGGTGCATGCCTGTGTGTGTGCATGCCTGTATGGGTGCATGCCTATGTGTGTGCATGTCTGTGTGTGTGCATGCCTGTGTGTGTGCATGTCTGTGTATAGCTACTATGATTTCTGCTGAGGCTCAGAGCGATCCCAAGTCTACCTTTTCAGGGGGGGGAACTGAGGTCACCAGAGGTCAGTAGAAAGGGCTCAAGGAAAGTGTTGAATCTTAAAAGATGGGCATCTTTGCAATAATCTGGAACACATACCTTTTCTGTATGCAAGGCTCATGAGCTCTGAGGTCAAGCTTAGAGAGCAAACTTAACTCTCTCTGCAGCCTTGAAACAGCTCAGGTGGCCCTCCCCATCCCCCCTCTCTCTGTCTCTGTGTCACTGTCTCTGTGTCCTGCAGTCAGTCAGTCTCTCTCTCTCTCTCTCTCTCTCTCTCTCTCTCTCTCTCTCCTTCCCTCCCTTCTTCCCTCCCTCCCTCCTTGTGTGTGTGTGTGTGTGTGTGTGTGTGTGTGTGTGTGTGTGTGTTTCCCCAGAAATTGAAAGTGAAACAGACGTAGGGGCATGTCTAGGGCTCATTCGCAACAATATGCAGGAAGAAGAAAGATTGGCCCATAGCCTGTAAGCAGAACCTGGCAAGGCTTCAGTGAAATGGGGTCACATTCAAAGAACCTGTAAAACAGAAAATGCCCCCACTCACCACACCCTCTCTACCCACTGCTTTCCTCAGAATCCAGACTGCAGGTGGCAAACCCCTAGTGTAAACACAGTGAGCAACCGAGAGGCCAGGAGTTATCTCTTCCCAAGAACTAAGTCCAAGACACCCTCACCAGGCATCTCAAGCAGGAAACAACATGAGGTGGCCGGTAGACTTTCCAGAAGAGGAAGATTGCAGGAAAATGTGCTGCATTGTCAGCCTCACAGCCCCACAGGCCCATGGGTACTCTGTAACCCAGAGCGGAGGGAAATAAACGTACCAGATACCTACCAGTCTCTGTCAGTGCTGTTAGAACAGCAGTTCTCAACCTGTGGGTCAAGAACCTTTTAGCGGTTGCATATCAGATACCCTGCCTATTAGCCATTTACACTGCGACTCCTAACAGTAGTGAAATCGTAGTTCTGAAGTAGCACTGAAATCATCTCATGGGTTGAGTGGGGAGATCACCATACCATGAAGAGCTGTGTTAAAGGGATTGAGAGCCACTGTGATGGAAAGAGCTGGACTTTCTGGTTCTGGAGGGAAATGGAGATGGGGGTGAGGGAAATGTCTCCGAAGGCGCTTCCGTAGGGAGGAAGTCCCTGCCATCCTCACCGTGATTCCTGATCCTGTCAGGTCTCCCCTCCTACCCTGTGTGCTCACTGTTGTTCTAACTCTCCCCCCACTTCACTCGTGCCTCATGCCAAAGATAGTGATTTTAAAATACAACCATACCATATGTATTTATGTGCTGGGTGTGTGCACCTGCCTCTGCGTGCGTGCGTGCGTGCGTGTGTGTGTGTGTGTGTGGTACTGGGGTTACAAGCAGGGCACTATGCACTTTAAGGAAACATTGTTCTCAGGAACCACCAATGGTCACCACTGCTCTCAGGATGATAATGGAAAACTCATCTTAAATACTTCTGAGACCTTGGACCTCTTTGGCCTTTCCTCCCCATCTCTTTTCTATAGACTGGCTGGCCTTCTCCAGCTCCTTAATTGTGCAAGATCCCTCCTGCCCCCGGTTTTCTGTTGTTGTTTTGTTGTTTGTTTTGCTTTGGTTTTATACACTGCTGTGGCCACTCCTTGGGACTAGGTTCAGTTTGTGATTATTGATGTACAGTTGGTTGGAGTTTACTTGGACCTGGTAGATGGTTTATACCAGTCTTCCCCACACTGCACTGTAACCCTTCTTTTATCTTATCAAGAAAGGGTCTTGCTTTGTAGCCCCAGCTGGGTTTGAACCAAATCCTCCTGCCTCAGCCTCCCACATGCCGAGATAACAGATATGTACCACCGAGCCTAGCTTGGACTGTAAGTTTTTGAGGCCAAAGGCCGCAGCTCATTTTCCTCCTTATTGTAAACTTGTGTGCACAGCACATGCCCTAGAACACCATTTGAACCAAGAGAAGGAGGCAAACAGGACAGCCAACTCTTCATGACAGAAAAGCATTCAGGCGAGACCAGGAGCCAAGTGCTAGTCCTTCAACCAAGGAGCGCCACTCCTCTCCTCCCTTCTAACCAGATTCCCAGGCTCAGTCAGCTGGTGGTTGTAGTGGAATGGTGTGAGCGTGTCTCATGTCTATGGGTACTGGGGGTAAGGGTCAGCTAACTTTTAGATCCTGGCTAAGAGAATGGTACCCAGAAAAAGTCTCACGCCGTGTATAAACCTCCCTGGCCTGAGCACCCTTCTTTAGCTATAATTATGGTTCCCTCCCACACCTCACTGCTAATCTTAAGGAACGTTGACAATATACTTGGAGTTTTTTGTTTCTTTGTTTTTGAAACATGGTCTCACAAAGCCTAGGCTGGTCCCAAACTAGCTATGATTTACACACATACAGCCCCCTACACACACACACACACACACACGGCATGTGTGTGTGTTAAGGAATTCATCTTTTAGCTTAAGATAAAGACCAAGCTAAGCTTACTTCAGATTGGGCATGAAAAGAACAAAATATCCATATGGATGACGGTTTAAAGGGAGGATCTGAATGGAGAGGGATCTCTAGACTCCACGAAGGCTCGTCCTCTCTGAGAAGCTCGCTTACTGTTGGGATGCTCAGCTCAGGTTAGATGCTCCACCATATTTCTCTGCATACTTCTCTGAGGCTTTTTTTTCTGAAAATAACTTCAATTTAATATTTATCACATGCTAGGAACTGGGGGGGTGGGGGGAATGACACAAAACAAACGAGTAGTGGCCCCTGTCCTGCCTAACAGAAGAAACTACAATTGTGGTTTAGGGTATATGTGTGCCTGAGAATCTCGGGGCACCATGGAAATGACAGCAATGACCTACAGAAAATTATGGCACAGAGACAATGGGCCATTTCTGCAGAGATCTGGAAAATGGACAAAGGAGGAGACGTGGTGTGTCTAAGGGATGGGACAGGTGGTACAAAAAAACTAGAGGCCGGCAGAAGGAATATGAAGCTATCCTGCACAGCTGGACAGAGGGAAGGCTGGAAGGGAAGAGAGGACCCTCTGTTTTGAGTCAATGGCCAGATGCCATATGCACTTGGGCTGTTCCGCGGGAAACCAGGACTGAGAAACTAGACTCTAACCTCAGCGTTCCTCTCATACTCCAGATAAGAACCAACGGTCTTTGAGCCAGGGATTGGGAAGAGGGTCGGTCTACATATCTCGTTTTAGAGATGAACAAACGGGACTGGGAGCTCAAGGTCTGCAGTGGCCCACTTGCTTGGCATGCAGGGGACCCTGGGTTTGATCCCCAGAACTGCATAAAACCAAGTGTGACTGTATACTCCCACAATCCCAGCACCGGGAAGGTGGAGGCTGGAAGATCAGGAGTTTTAGGTCATCCTCAGCGGATTTAAGGCCAGCCTGGGATACACGAGACACTGTCTCAAAAGCAACAACAACCCCAAACAAACAACAAACAAAAACAAACACAGAGCAGAAAGTATATTTAGGTTGACAGAAGACAAGAGCTACAGTTGTGCTTGACAGTTCTGCTCATGCCTGTAATCTTTCTAGCACTCCCACTCTAGAGGCTGGGGGCAAAAAGACCCCTCACAAGTTCTAAGCCTCCCTGAGCTATGTGGTGAATTCTTGGCCAGCCAAGACTACAGTAGAGAACAACCTTGTCTCAACTGAAGAGGGCATGCTGATTCGTGGATCTGGTGGTGGCTAGGCCAGAACCCTTTCACTTCTTAGGAGTGTTGCCCTGGCCGGCTTGCCCTCTGCTGGGGTCGTGGGATGTAACGGAATGACTAATGGATGCAGGACTTGCAAGCATCCTGACAGCAGAGGGGTCGCCCAGGCCGGGCCCCCTGGAAGCATAGGGCGGCAGCCCAGGAATGCACCCCAGCCGGCCTGAAGCCTGCACTCTCCCAGGCCCCACAACAGGCTCCCGGGTGGGTAGGTGGCTCCGCCTTGGATCTTTGGCTTCCCCTCGCAGGCCTTACCTGCCTAAACAAACAGCCTGGGCCTCCCACCCGCTGCACGCCCGCCCCCGGGACAGGAAACAAGCGGTGACAGCTCCCGGCCCGCGCCTGCCGCCGACCCGCAGCCCGGTTAGCAACCGGGCGCCGCGGCGCTGCGATTGGCTGAGCGCGGCCCAAGAGGCGCCCCGCCGCTCCAATGGGCGGCCGCCGGAGGCCGCGGGGAGCGAGGTTTTACATGCCTGTGGTATTTGCTCAGAGGGGCATGACCACTTTGGGCAAGTCTTTAAATGTGAGTCAGCTTTCGGCTGATCCCTGGGAAAAATTCCTTCGGTGTTGTCAGGCAGGGTTCGCTAGCTGTAGCTTTTTTTTTTCCGCCCCCAACAATTCAAAAGGGATAATCCTACTGAATGGGGAAAGGCATTCGGACCCTGTCCCGGGCTCAACAACCAGAGGCCCCTTCAACTCTGGGGTGGGGCCTCTCCTCGGAGCTGGTTTCTGCAGGGTCAAGACCCTCTTGCCCCCCTCCCCGCCCCCATCGGTGCCCCATCCCGTCTTCAGCAATGCACACAAGGGCCAAGGGGCACCCAGGCCTCAGGGGACACAGCGCCTAAGACAGTAGGAAGGCGCGATTCCCAGGGACTGCCTCTTGCCCTTCTCAAGGCGATTCCAGGCTTGAGGGGTGGTCACTTAACCACCCCTCTAAGCTTAGATTCCTCTTTGGCAAAGCAAAAAACTTATGCTAGTCTGGTCTTTGCAGCTTGTTTGGGCAAGCCCTTTTTGCATTCTTGGCCTCAGTTTCCAATGAAGAGGGTCAAGTTTATGGGGGAAGCGTCCCTAAACATCCTTCCAGTTCTACACATGCACCTCGCATGCGGGAGCTTGGGGTCCACACGGCCCAGTTTCTCAGTGCATGACTGCGTAGATGCCACGTGTCATCTCAGAGACACCCAGCAGCCGGGTGTGGAGGGGGTGGGAGCCACAAAAAAAAAAAAAAAAAAAAAAAAAAAAAAAAAAAAAAAAAAAAACTAAGGGCTGAAGGAAATAATCAGGCACTTGAGGATTTACGTGTAATTTGGTTTTAAATGAACATCTTGTGCAGAAGAAGAGGCAATTTGGCACCTGCTGCTGGTGAGTTAATAGCTTAGGCACTTGGTAACAGCCACAATACTGCGAAGAGACCATTAATGTATATGGCATGTGGCAGAGCGTGATGGGCAGGGCTGATGGCTTGGGAAGCCTCTCTCTGAAGACAAGGCAGGCAGCAGGGCTTCGCCTGGTTTAGGGGGCTCTGCAATCTGGGTGCAGTGCAGCCCTCAGAGCCTTAGCTCCCACTAGGTGCTTCTATGGGTGACCAGCATGGTTGCCATAAAAAAGCTCTGTGCTCTGCTGCTAATCAGGCGTGACCATGGGCAAGTCATTGGCCTGCCTTGGTCTCTTTTCCCTGGCTATCAAGATGTGTTAAGCAAATTGCCTTTCCCTGATCTCCATGATTAAATGGAACAATATACACATCATTACTTTAGAGCTGCAGAACACTGGGATCTTTGGGCTGTTATTTTTTGTTGAAGTGTTTGTTTGTTACAACATGCATTCATTCATTCATTCATTCATTCATTCATTCATTCATTCATTCATTTGAGATGCTGCACATGGCAGTCAGAAAACAACTTGTGGGAGGCTTTTCTCTCTTTCCAGAGCTCTGGAACTTGAGCTAAGGTCATCACGCCTGGCAGCCAGTACCTTTACTCACCGACTCATCTTTACCAGCCATTAAGTAGATGAAGGTAACGAACTGTTCATCAAGTTTCTTGGATAGGTAGAAGTTGGGTGTCTGTTGCCCGCCAGCCCAGACTGCCACAGGCACTTGCTTGGTGACAAGGTTTTGTCATTGGTCTGGGAATCAGTATTGTTTCCTTCATTCCCTCATGTGAGTACCTACCCTGCCTTGGCAGCCTCAGCGGGCCACCATTCTCCATTTCTCCACCTCGGCTAGCTCCTTCCAACGGATTGTGCTGCGCCTTGGACAAGCTCACAGACCTTGGTAATGAGACTGTCTGTCTAAAAGAAAATAAAGACAAACCAGACCCGGTCGTTTTTTCCTGCCTCCTTCAGAACTCCCCATTCTGTGAGGCGTTCTGAGCTTTACTGAAACAGGAGAAAGGGGGACAAGCTGACAAGAAGAAAGGGCCATAATCACAAAGGAAAGGGTTATTTTTTTTTAAATTCCTTTGGCTGGGGAGGTGGTTCAGTTGGTAAAGTATAAGTATCAGGACCCGAGTTCAGATCTTTAGCACCCTGGTAAAAAGCTAGCATTTGTAATTACAGCTGAGACAGGAGGATCCCCAAAACTTGCAGACCAGTCCGATTAATCAAATCAATAAACTGCAGTTCCAGTTCCTTGCCTCAAAAAATAAGCTGGAGGAGAGCAATGGAGGAAGATACCCAACCTCAATCGACCTTTGACCTCCGTGTTCATTTGCATGTTTTCATTCCTACCCCCACCCCAAACACCACTCTGAAGCAGGGCCAGGCAGTCATTCTGTGCTACAATTAAAAAGAGAGAGAAATTAAAAAAAAAAAAATTCCTGAAGACTGTGGCAGCATAGTGAAGTTTGTTTCTGCGGGGGCACACAAAATAGCTTTCAGAGGAATGGTGTCTGGGATGCTATACAAGGAAAGAGAGGTTTTCTGTCGCATGTGCAGGCTAGGAAGAAGGACAGACACAGTAGTCA
Organism: Rattus norvegicus; assembly: GCF_021556685.1. Classification (NCBI taxonomy): domain Eukaryota; kingdom Metazoa; phylum Chordata; class Mammalia; order Rodentia; family Muridae; genus Rattus; species Rattus norvegicus. Next base: position 162,206,108 of record NC_141537.1, on the reverse strand, counting down.
GGTGCCAGATGTGTCAATAGCTCAGGTGATTGGCCAGACTGAAGCCGAATGGGATGACTTATTGTGATAAAGACATTGGACCTCGGGGTTGGGGATTTAGCTCAGTGGTAGAGCACTTGCCTAGCAATCGCAAGGCCCTGGGTTCAGTCCCCAGCTCCGGAAAAAAGAAAAAAAAAGACATTGGACCTCATGTAGAGGGAGTAGAGAGCAGCTAGAATTGTTGGGGGAATCAGCAGTGAAGAATGTTGCCTTTCAAACTTTGGGTTGCAGAGTGAGAGTCATTAACATTGAAAACTAGAATGGGTGACTACAGAATGGAACAGAAGACCTCAGAGTACATGGATGCGTATGCTTTGCAAAATATGTGTGCTTATATGATTGATTGTGCGCGTTCTAGGTCGTGATGTGTGATGGACTTGCTAGAGTCTTGCCTAACAATCTTCAGAAGTCTTCTCTCTGCCTTTGCATATCTTTCAGGCTGAATCAGGAAGGATGGGTAGAGAGGAAGTTATAGGAGTGTCGAGCAAACAAGGCAGATCGGTGACTTGGTCCCTTCCAAGGTCTGCTGCAGCCCCACACAGCTCTAGAGCGATTCGTGACACCATGACTTAAATATGATAGTCGTTTCCTATTATTCCGGCAGAACATCATGCAATTACTGTGGTCTGAGTTTTGGTGTAGTGTATGCCACTGGCTTCTAAGCATCATAATGGTAGATAAGGGAGTAGCCATCCCTGCAGGTGAGTACTGACAGCCTAACATTCTCCTCCAATAGGAGAGGGCTATTGTCTAACCTCTTCTGATGGGTGCTGCCAGTGCACTCACAGACTTACCTATAGGGGAGCTTTGGGGGATAGTGTGGAAACTCCTTGCTCCAAAGCAAACACATCTCTTCTGCTGGCTTCAGAAAAGCTAGAGAGTGGCTGGCTACCACCTGCCCGGCCACATCCCTGGTGATTTAAAACAGTCTTTGCTTTTTCTGGTAGTTTTAAATGCAACTGAAGCCTGCTTACTGAACTGCCCCTTACCAGGCATGAAAAGATGTTTGACTGGGGTTAGGTAAAGTCCTGGGGGAGGGGGAGCATGAGTTCTACCACCCTTCTCAAGGAGCAGGGGCAGATTTCTTACAGTGAAGGAATGTGTGCAGGTTGAAGGAAGGACCAGGCAGAGAGGAGAGAACACTTAGGCTTCAAAGAAAGGCTACGTGGGACAACATGTGTAAGGTAACCGACATCGTACACTTTGATTCACATCGAGCACACCCACATTCTCCTCGCCTATCTGTGCCCACACCCAACCCCATGTATATAGTACAGATAGCTCCCAGTTCAGTTTACATAACCAGGGGCACAGCCTCTCAGGTACACCCCCAGAGCAAACATCCCCACGTCTGCTCTTTGGACTCCACGGAAGTGCACATCCTTCCTATAGGAGTTGGGATTTCTTTTGATTTTGGCTGGTTCCTTGCCCATAAAATAAAGAGCAGCTTACCATAGTCTGAATAACACAGTGCGGCCAAGCCCTGAGCTAGGCTTCGTGTAGAGTCAACACACTCTGATAATATTATCACTGTTTGTAGCTAAAACCTTGAGGCAAGGATACGCATGTCCAGGTTCTTGTAGATCTCGATGCCACACTTGGTTTCTGAGACACCCTGCTTTCTCCAGTTCCCCTTGGTGCACTGTCTGCCCCTCCTCCCACTCTGGCTCATGAACATCCTGATCCATCTGCTGCAGGAATCCTTGCTGGAGCTTCCCTTGTGCGCCTGTTTCACCATTTCTGTCTGGACTGGAGGTTCTGTCAGCTAACTCATCTCCCCACACGTTTTTGGAGATTGTACTTCTTCAGTCATTCGTAGGATTATCAATCGTGATCGGTGGTTCCCCCCAGGAGACTCACCTCCACTGGTTGGGGTGAGGTTGAAGATTTCAAATCTGTCCTCTAATGGGTTAGTCCTGCAGATGTTTCAAGGCACACCTGACAGCATCCTCAATCCTCTTGTCCTCAGACTGAGCATGCCCAGTTTGGTATTTGGGTGGGAATTATCAGTCACATTGGTGTCATTTGTAGGCCACATTTGAGTGACGGGGAGAACTGAGAGCACTGGCTATTTGCCAACTCAACCCCCTTCAACACTATCGAGTCTCACATTCCACCTGTGAGCTGAGAACGTTTCCATTTTATGAAAGAGAGAGAGGGGGGGAGAGAGAGAGAAAGAGAGAGAGAGAGAGAGAGAGAGAGAGAGAGAGAGAGAGAGAGAGAGAGAGAGAGAGAGAGAAACTTGTGAGGTGTAGAACTTAGGCCAAGGTCATGTATGTAGTGGGGAGTGAACAGAAGTGGTACATTAACCTTTTATCAAACAGACATGTTCTATTCTCCTGGAATGTCAGCAGGGCACGGACAATAGTGAACCTACAGTACAGTTGAGTCGTCCCTAACCAAACATGATTTTATCTCTACAGTCTCCTGTCTTGTTTGCTAGAAACATTTCCCTCCCCTTCCCTTCCCCCTCCCCCTCTCCCTCTCCTTCTCCTGATTCTAGCTATAGATTGTAACAAGGGCAGCCTTTCCATTTTAGAAAGGGAAACAGAGCGAGGAGGCTGATGGTGTCTGTGTATATTCACCCAGGGACACAGCATTACGAGTCCAGATGGAAATATCAGAATCCCGCACGCTGGCAGGGGCTGCCGATCTTATGGGTTTGTGTGGGGGTGGAAAATATGGAAACGTTTGTTTCTTTTCCATAATATTTTTGGATTACAGGAGCCCTCTGGTGGCCAAAACAGTAGCAGGAAGGTGTCCTTGCGAACCTAAGTTCTGCAGAGTGATGATATCTGCCTGGTGATAAGGCCAGCCTTCACCTAGGGCTTCCCTCTTCCTTTCCCCCTCACCCTCCTTCTTCCCATGAGGGTGACATGCTTTTTGAAGACTCCTTCTTCTTTTGTCTTTGCTGGATTTCCCCTCTGTGCCTTCCCCTCCGTCTCCAGTTGGCCCTCCTGATTCCCCTGGGATCTCTCCTTCTCACCATCTTTGGCCTCAGGGACCCCTCCCTGAAATGGATCCAGGTTCTCCGTGGCCAATGCTGAGTGACAGCTGCAATGGCTGCTTCAGTCGTGTGGAATTCGGGTCATTTTTGGGTGTACAGAAGCTGTGGGTGGTGAGGCAGCTAAGCCTGCTGAGAAGGAAGCATGGGCAGCATCTTGCTAGACTATGGTCTCCCAGAATCCAGCCTGTGGAAAGGCACGTGAGCTTCTACTCATTCCCTCGTTGCTGGTGTTGGCTCCATGCCCAGATGGGGCTCCTTTAGGTTTCTGGGGTATCCTTACGTTGTACAGATGTCTGCTTACGTCTGTATAATCTGCACAGAATGTTTTGTCTTCTGCAAGGAAGGTCATGCCACACCACCATCAGCAGCAAATAGAGATGTCCACACTAGCTATTCCAAACCTTCGTCATTGAGGATGGACTCATTGGGCCTGAGGCAGAAGGCCACTATGGTCCAGAGGCCACTGGTATATCAGTAGACTGCAGTGAATCAAACAAGGGAGGCAAGCCAAGATGGGTCCAAGGACAAGGGGCAGACATTGTGGCTAAGATTTAAGACAGTAATACCTTGGCTTCAAGTATAATAAGCTAACAAGGCAATATCACACTTTTTAAAATAGATTTATTTATTTAATGTATATGAGTACACTGTAGCTGACTTAGACACACCACAAGAGAGGTTTCAGATCTCATTACAGATGGTTGTGAGCCACCATGTGGTTGCTGGGAATTGAACTCAGGACCTCTGGAAGAGCAGTGAGTGCTCTTAACCACTGAGCCATCTCTCCAGCCCCAACATCACACTTTCTGTTTGCACTTTGGGCCATTGAGAAAAAGGCATTCTATAAAATGAACGGGTGACTTTATTACATCATTGTGTTTAACAATTAGTGGCCTGATTACCAAGGGATCTGGTGAGATAGGTGGATGCCTTAACCTCACCTGGGGACAATCAAAACAGCCTTCCCAGGATCCTGAGTGTGTTGTAAACACTGTAATTGTGGTGCTCCTGGGAAAGAAATGGCTGGAGAGGGTGGCCAGAGTTCACTGGGTGTTCCTCTATTAACATGGTCCAGTTTATGGGGCAAAATGCACTGGAGGACTTCGATAGTAGTAGCAAAATACAGTTGGGTTTCTATTTTCATCATTGCCCCCAGAAAGGTAGCCTTGGGTGGAGCCGGATGAATTTTTCCTTTTGAGACAGGGTCTCACTGTGTGGTTTTGGGTATGATGGGGATTGCTGTGTAGATTGCATTGGCCTCAAACTTACAGAGCTGCATTTGTCTCTGTCTTCAGTGTACTGGGATTTAAAGCCTATGCCACCATGCCTAGGCCAGATTTCACTCTTGGTAAGAGGAAAGTGTAGCTGAGTGCGTTCGGAGACCTACAGGTGGTGTGTGTGTGTGTGTGTGTGTGTGTGTGTGTGTGTGTGTGTGTGTGTGTGCGCGCGCACAGGCACACATGCATGTGCCCTTTGTAGGTGCACACACTTGGAAGTCAGAGAACCACTTTGTGGAGCTGGTTCTGTTTCCACATTGAGGTAGTTGTGGGACTCAAACTCAGGTCTTCAGGCTTGACAGCAAGCGCCTTTACCAGTTGAGCTATTTCAGGTCCTGGGTTTTTACTCATTACCGCCCTAGGAAACCACATGTACCCAGCCTCTAGTTTCCCATGTAGCTTTACCATTCTACCAAGAACCCTCGTGGTAGAGTTTTAGATCACATAACAGAGCTGCATGCTCCATTACTTCCATAATGATGCCCTCCTCCAAAATGACTGTAAGAGCCCTTGCCAGAGGTTTCCTGAACGGTCAGCAGGACCTTGACCTTGAAAGCAGAAGTATGTGTGCTTGCATGAGCGTGTATGTTTGCGCGCGCATGTGTGTGTGGCAGTGAAGACAGGAGAATCTGTGTGTGGATTCATCATCCCAGTCTCTGCTTGAAGGGAAATTGCTGGCACTTCAGGATTGAGAAACACCATGAAGAATGTGAGGGCCTTCTCTGTGATGCTTCTCTACCTCCCTTCACAAGGAATTATGGGAAACTCACCATGACCCTGGACCTGCACGAGGAGGAAAACAGACAGCTGCATACTTCATCTTTTGCTCCAAGCCCAAGGTTGAGCAGAACTGTCAAGACCTGTTGAAAAAAATGTTCCTTACTTTGTGAGGGTTGGGAAACTTCTCACAAAGCTTTTCTATGAAGATGACTATGACAAATGGAGACAAAAGGCTGGAAAATGAGGCACCAAGGTGAGGTTTCTGTGAAAGGTTAGGATTTCTCAGCTGTTACAAGCATCAGCGGAAAGAGAAGCAGGTGGCCAACCCCTGCTTTCTACTCACAAACATTTTAAGTGGGTCATAACTCCCTGTCTGTGAGGAGGTCCTGTAGTGTTTCTAGCGCATACAGCTTAGTGTGCCAGCACCAACTCTCCTAACCAAATGGGAACACCACTTTGCTAGCGACTGCCAGTGTAGGCTTTGGAGGCAGGAGACTGGTTGAGTCTTTAACTGAAATAACTGCTGGAGAGGCTGCCTGGGCTTGATTGACATGAGGTTATCAATGGAAAGTGTCTCACGTTGTTTCTGATAACCAAGGCCCAGCATGAAGGAGTTATCTTTGCCAGACCTGCAAGGTGGGAAGTCTTGGCAACAGCTCTGGGCGAAACCAAGAACAAGATGACGCCAAGATGTTGGTTTCTCTTGAGGGGGTGCATATCAGAGATGCGTGGCCTTTGGGTGGTGTTTGACATAAAAGGAAAAGAAGAACTGTGTCCTACTCAGAGGACATGGAAAGGATGAAGAAGGAGGCGGTCCCAGTAAGTGGTGCAGTTGGGGAGGGAGCTCCCGGGGGCTCCATCAATGCTGGAGAGACATAGAGTTGTAGAATAAAAAGTGCAAAATACCTGAAAGTTCTTTCAGGCTACTTCCTCCTCTTCCTCCTCCTCTTCCTCGGCCTCCTCTTCCTTGTCCTCCTCTTCCTCCTCCTCTTCCTCCTCCTCTTCCTCCTCTTCCTCCTCCTCCTCTTCTTCCTCCTCCTCTTCCTCCTTCTCCTCCTCCTCCTCTTCTTCCTCCTCCTCCTGTTGTTGTTCTTCTTTCTCTTTCTCTTCCTCCTCCTCCTCTTCTTCTCCTCCTCTTCTTCCTCCTCCTCCTCCCCTCCTCCTTCTCCTTCTTCCTTCCTCTTCCTCCTCTTCCTCTTCCTCTTCCTCCTTCCTCTTTCTCCTTCTTCCTCTTTTCCTCCTCCTCTTCTTCCTGTTTTTTTCCCCTTCAGGTGTGTTGAACAGACCAGGGCTGGCCCAGCATCGGGTAGGAAGGTGTGTCTCTACAAATGCAACACTACGTTTTTAGGGTCAAGAGGTGGAGTCTGGAGTCAAATAGACTCAGCACTAGGATGCGAATTCCTAACTGTGCCTTGTAGCACATGAGAATGCTCACCTTCTGGGGCTCTTAAAAGGACGAGAGGCACTGCATGTGAAACCCCTAGGCCACAATGAGTACTTGGTAATGACTCCTTTCTTTGCCACAGTGACTGTGGGGAACTTGGTGAATGGGCTTAGACTGTTATGATAGTGGGTGAAATATTAAGCAAGCAATTGCTGTATCCTAGGTGCCCTCCTATTATAGGTGGTTACCCAGGTCATAGTGTTCCAATGAATGATGGTAAAAATGTGAACTGTTATGCTCATAAATAAAGCAGAGGGAGTGACCAAGGTGTCAAGGAGCAGCACATAAAGTGAAAGACAGAAGAAAAGGTCACTTGGACACCCCCTCTTTGGTCCAATAACTAGTAAAGTAAAGAATGAGAACTCTGGGTAGTCATTCATTCATTCATTCATTCATCATGGAGCAACACACAGTTAACCTATGACATCCAGTTACTTTCTTAGCAACTACAAAGCTCAATGTAGATGAGAGTCCTTCCTTCCACATAGGCAGCATTCTGGTGGAGGCAATAAACAGACAAGGAAATAGACACCACAGTGTCAGGTGGTGATAAGACATAAAAACGACAATAAGTGAGGGTAAGGGGATAGCAGGATTGGCGGTGGTTGTTTCTGATAGTGACACTGTCTCCCATGAAGAACACACTTGAGTAGAGAGCCAAATGGGAAGGGGGGTGGCCATATGAATACTATGAGGTGGAGGGAAGTGCAAGTTTGAAGTCCTTACGGTAGTACAAGATAAGCTGTGCTGGGTCTGCAGTGTGGTAACCACCACAGCTAGGGAGCCATGTTCTGCTTCTCCTCAGATGCAGAGAATGACTTGTCTGAGAGTGTGAGAAATGAGACCCATACAGAGCCATGGCTTTGGACAGTCTGTGGCTGTTACTGCCAGATGCCCAAGCTGGAACCCATTATCAGCCTCAGAGGAGTGGGACAATGTCCTCTCTCCCCACTCCTCTTCACTAACCTATCTCGGATCATCAGATACTATTATTATTTTTTTTCTTAGTTGTTCTTAAGAACATTGGTATTTCTTAGCAGTATTGTCTGTGAAGACAGGGACAACATCTGATTTACAGAATTCCCACGGGAAATTACCGTGTAACACAGCTGGGATGCAAGGAAACCAAACAAGTGTTTATTGCCAATAAGCACAAGTTTACTATCTGCCCAATAAAACGGCCAACCATTTTAATTATTTGACATTTTAGCTTGTTCAAACTTTCAGTTACCTCAGGTCACAGGTTTGTGAAAACAACAAGGAAGCCTTTTGTTATTTCTCCTGTCCTTTACACTGCCATTAACACTGTTTTCTCTAACACTGGTTGACTCTCACAGGTCTGTGGGACAATAGGAAAAGCCCTGGTAGGGGGAGCTCTTTCTAAGATGCATAAACAATGTCACCTTGTAACCTTACCCCAAGAAACCCAGGCTCCTCATCTGAAAGTTCCAGAAGTCATTCCCATATTTTAGAAACTCCTACCATAAAGTGTTAGGAAGACTCAATGACAGTTTGTAAACTGTGGAGGACCCAGGTCCCATCCACAACACTGCAGGTAGATAATAAACAAACAAACAAATAACTATTATAGGCATTATACGAGGCACCTTCACAGCAGCTGCCTCCCTATCAATGTGAACTACTCCTTGCTCAAGTTTTCCGACTGTTAATTCTTTCCGTTTTGTTTACCTGTTTGTTTTGAGACAGAGTTTCACTACAATGCCTCAGACTCTCAAATCTTCTCGTCAGCAGTCTGTTTCATTGCTCATGAAATAATTTCAGCTCAGTGTACTTAGTGGGAGGTGGGGGTGAGGAATAGGGACCCAAACGGCCTTGGTCTGCTGGATGGAAATATGCACAGATAATGTTGTCATTCTATTGAGCAAAGTGCCACAAGATATGTAGAAAGGGGGCACTCAGAAGTGACGGAGAAGATTAGATCTCTTACGATGACTACCCTGACTACTGGGTAGTTGACCATTCAGAGTGTGTGCTCTCACGTTCCCAATGCAAGTCTGGTCAAAGTTGGCAGAATGGCCAGGGTATGTTTTTACCCAGTAGGGAAGTGTACCCCATCCTGAAGGACCAAGAGGAAGATGGGGAAAAGTTGGGTCAGAGCTTAGAGAAAAAAATGAACTTGGCTTGGCAGAGGCTGGTCTTGTACCAGACCCCTTGGGGTTTTCCACCAGGGCCTAACTATGATACTGTGCTTAGCATAAGCCCTGGCAGGAGGCTTGGGCTCAGCAGGGCTGAAAGGAGCCTGGATCCTGTCATTAAGATCACCCAGCCAGGCTCACTCTGCCCTTTGTCAGGGCCCAGGAGGCTCCATATCGTTACCCCAGTGCATTCTGCTTCCCTCCGGCCTCATTACGCAGTACATTAGCTGTGGGAACGAAACCCATTACAAAAAAGAGGGGGTGGAATTGGCACACGGGGAAAGAGGCCTTCTCAGATCAAGCTAACAACTTGTGCCTATTAACTAAAGAAGATCATTAGAAAACTCCCATCTCCTCTCCCCCTGCCTCACCCCTTCCCCCATCACTTGCCATGTCAGATAGACAGAGTAGGGCTCACGTGAATTGCTTGTTTCTTGCATGCCCCACAACCCTAAGGGGCCTGGCTCGGGGCTTTGTGGGGCTTGGGGTGGAGGGACTTGCTTGGTTGTTGGGCCATCCCTTATTTTTTAAAATTATTTTATCTGTTTTGCAGTGTTGAGGCTAGAACCCAGGATCTCACACAGCTAGGTAAGCTGTCACTGAGCTACACCACCAGCCCTTGGGTCTTACCGTAAATGAACAAGGGGTCTCTCTCAAAGATAATTCTTTGGGAATGAATGAAGACAGAGACCATAAGGATTATTATCTAGATGCCATGTCAAGGTAGAGGATGAAGGTTGTTGTCTGAGGTTCCACAGCATAAATTGTTATCTCTTAGATGAATCCATTTCAACTCAATTTTACAGATGGGGCCAAGACCCAGTGAGAACCCATGCATGCAGGTGTTGGGAGAAAAGACCCTTCTTGTGACCCCAGGCCTTTCTCTTCCAGCATGCTTTCTTTATTCTGCTAATTTTCCATTTTCTTTAAAATAATATGTATTTACTTTATTCTTCGTGTGTGTGTGTGTGTGTGTGTGTGTGTGTGTGTGTGTGTGTGTGCACGCACGCATGCACACACATGCATGCATGTTCACCCAGATACTTTCGGATGTCAGAAGATGGTATCAAATTTCCAGGAACTGTTGCTACTGGTGGTTGTGAACACCTGAACTCAGTCCTCTGAAAGAACAACGAGTGACTTCTTTTGCCGAAGGACCACCGCTCCCCTCACCTCCTGTTTCTGTTTCTTAGGTTTTTATGAACATGCCCATAGCCTGACTGCCTCCTATGCTATGCTTCCCAGCTGGGTCGGAGAATGTCTTCAAAGAAAATCAGTGTCTTGATTTTAGGCCACAACTGATTACTGAGCTTTGAGTAGTGGGCCTGGTCACTGACCTTTCTCTTCTCCCCAGTACAGAATAACAATAGACACAAGAAGGCTGGGCTTGTCGGTTCACACCTGGAACCGCAGAGGAGCAGGTAAGGAGAATCAGGAGTTCCAGGTCTTTTTCAGCTTCAAAGCAAAGTTGAGGCCAGCCTGGGCTACATGAGGCCCTGTTTCAAGAAACCAAAACTAAACAAATGCATGGACAAAGAAACAAACAAAAGAAAATAATCCTACATCAACTATAGGTCCTAAGAGGACTGCTTGAGCCTTTTGAGTGCCACTCCTTGCATTACATCTACTGCTTCATGAATCACCCCACACTTGCTTGCCCACACCCACTCTTTTTCCCCCGGAAACACTTCTCACCCAGACAGTGACTGTCCAGGCCAGTGTGTGGTTGTTTTATGTGTGCTTCTCCCTCTGCATGTTTTGGAAAAGTCTCAAACTGTTCAACTGAAGATGAGAATTGTATAGAAGTGGTACCCTGTGTACCTCTGTTCCCCAGCCTTATCAAGTGAATGGAGACGCTCAAGTATCCTTGTTGCATACTGTGGTGGGAACAGACCACACACACATACACACACACACACACACACACACACACACACACACACACACACACACACACACCCCAGCAGGTTTGCTGCAGCTCTCTAACAAGGCCTGATTAGCATTCCCTTTTCAAGGACTCCTTCAACATTTCAGCTGTACTGATTGTGGCCATCAAAATGGAATCGGGGACACTGGTGACTCAGGAAGGCAGCTGATGGGGAGAGAGGCAAGGCAAAACAAGGATGAAGGCTTTGTTATAGCCTGGAGAGACTGCTCCAGTCAAAGGAACTAGAGACAACCATTGGAGGAGACCCTTAGAGAGTACAGACACAGGAGCCAGACTTACAGGCACAGAGAGGAGAAAAAAATGCCTCCTACTAGCAATACTGAGAGACAAAAAGCAAACTGGAAGAACACACATGGAAAGATGCTATAACCTTCTCTTCCTAGATCGAGAAACGGAACAGCAAAGACCGGAGTTTTAGAAAATGAAAAGGTAAAGAGAGAAATTTCCTTTCCCTGGTCTTTGCTTTATTAATAATTCTTTTCATGCCTCTTTGTCCCCGCCCCTTAGAAGAAAATGCAGTGGCTTGGATTTTACTCATGGGAGATTTGGATGAGGAGGCTCTGGCCATTCTTGCTTTGATGCTAACTCCAGACACATCTTCAGGTTTCCCCTTTCATCTTAAGCACCCCGTCCTTCTGCTCCCCTGCCTTCCCTGACCCCGTGTCATCTGCATAGAGCCAGCGCAGTCAGTGGTGCTGTTCTGACAAGGACTTGGTGCTCTGTGGAGTAACGCACAGAAAGCAGTGTGAAGACCGCATGTGGGTGTCCCTCTGTAATCCCAGGACTTAGGGTGTTCTTTATAGTGCCATTGATGGAATCCAGGGCCTTCCAATATGCTCCCCACTAAGGTGTATCCCAAGCCCTTTGGTTTTGGAGATAAGATTTTTTTTTATTGTTTGTTTTTGTTTTTCGAGATGGAGGTTTCTCTGTGTGGCCAGGTTAGCCTCAAATTCAGAAATCTGCCTGTCTCTGCCTCCCAAGTACTGGGACTTAAGGTGTGCCCCACACCACTGTCCAGTGGGTCTTTCTATGTAACCCATGCCGGCCTGGAATTCCTGCAAAGCCTAGGCTCATCTTTAACCTGCAGCAAACCTCCTGCCTCAGCATCTTGAGCTAAACCTGATTCTTGAGTCCTTAAAGAAGATTGCATGGCAAACACTGCTGCGATGGATCTTTCCCTAAGCCTGCAACTTGCTTCTCTGGAACTGAACCGGATTACTGGCTTGCACTTAGAAGGAATATGTCCTTGGTCACGGGGAGTTACTGATTCATCGCCTTTTGGAGTTATCAGGGATAGAAGGAGCGTCTACTTGCTGAGATGTGTCCATACTGTGTTGGAGCTGTGATGCCAGCAAAGAACGGCACTCAGTGTGAGGAGAGGAGTAACAGGCAGGAGCTATGTCCCTTCTACCACCACAAGTCAAAGAAAATGAGGCAAACCTGTGGGCCTAACAAAGTCCCAAGCCTTATCCGTTTTAACCTGAAGGGCATTCAGTTCAACGCATCCTTGCACCTAAGAGTTCAAGATCAAGAGTCCAACAGACTTGGGTTTGAACTTGAACTGTTGAGGGACTGAGTAAGCAATCACAGTTGAGGCAGCTGCCTTCTTTAAGTATCCTTGATTTGAAAATGGGGCCGTGGGATCAGCCTCAGAGAGAGGCTGTGAGAGACCTACCAGGCAGTAAGTTCGAAGGACCTCTAGAAAGATTGTGCAGTGAGCCAGCAGATACGAGTGGGTTCCACATTTCCAGATGGGCACAAGAACAAACTACGTTACTGCCCAGCAAGGCTTCACTTTAAAGTCGGTGAAATGGGGCCAATTATCTGCCTCATCACGTGGACTAAAGACACACACACACACACACACACACACACACTCACACACACATACTCACACACTCACACACGTACACATTCACACACACTCATTCACACACACTCACACACACTCGCAACACACTCACACACACTCGCACTCACACACACTCACACACACTCACACTCACACGCACTCACACACTCACACACACTCACACACACTCACACACACTCACACACACTCACACACACACTCACACACACATACACACACTGGGTCTTTCTATATCATACAAGCTAGCCTTAACTGGAGATGTTCCTGTGTCAGCCTCCCAAGCGCTGAGATTACAAAAATGTAATCCCTACTGGCTGCAGATCATCTGTGTACAAGTTACGGCACACATTGAGAGAATGGTACACACTGATTTTGATTTTATATTTGTTTGCCAGACTCTCATCTTATCCCTGACTTGAACCACAGTAAGAGCTCACCTATTTTCCCCATCTATAAACCTCCATTTCCCCATCTGTAAGATAGGTTTTAGAAGCTAGACAGGCGACACACATTATAATCACAGCAGTTCTTAGGAGGTAGAGAGGCAGGGGACTCAGCAGTTCAATATCATCCTCAGCTATATAGCAAGTTCAAAGTCAGCCTGGACTACACGAGACTATATCTCAAATATTAAAAAAAAAAATAGAGTAGCATTAAACTGCCCATTTCACACTGGTACAAACTTCCTATTTTTGTGAATTTTTTCCAAAAATGCCTACTGGCTAAAATCGGAGTTCTGGAGATGCCCCAGTGAGCACCCCATAACACATACACTCTTGTTCTTCTTGTCTCTTTGTCTACCTCCTGGGCAACCCCAAACTTACTATGCTTAAATAAAAAGTAGAAACTCCCACCCCCAATGCGGAAGGAAGTTCCCTAAGTTGCCTAGCTACCAGAAGAGTAAACAGGACAGATATGATTTCTGAGAAGAGACTTGGGGAAGAGGGGTAGTGAGACAGCACTCAAGCATGAGAACCAGAGTTTGGATCCCAGAAATCTAGGTAAAATGCCAGGTAAGCATAGCAGCCTACTTGCAATTTCAGCCTCAGAAGGCAGAGCAATCTGGCTAGCAAGGGTAGGCTTATCAGCATTTGATTGAGAGACCCTGCCTCACTGAATAAAGTAAAAGAATGATGGAGGATGATTCCTGATGTCACTGTCAGGCCTACACAGATAGAGAGAGACAGACAGACAGGTAGACAGGCAGGCAAACACACAGACACACACTCATACACTCACAGACACACCACACACACACACACACACACACACACACACGAACACAGACAGATAGACACACAAAATGGGAAAATAACAAAAAGAAAAGATTGATAGGCAAAGCAACACCCAAAATGCCCAATGTAACATGGCATTATACAGGTTTGGGGTCAGGAAAGTAGACCCTGGACTGAACCTACTAAGATCTTCATGTTTAAACTCGCCATTCACGTGTTTTACCTTGGGGCCCAACCTTTACCACTGCTCTGTCTTGATTTCCCATTAGGTGTTATCCTAGTTTGCTTTCTGTTTCTGTGATAAAGACCATGACCAAAAGCAACCTTGGGAAGAAATTATTTCATCATAGAGTTATAGACCATCATGGAATCTAAGACAGGAACACAAGGCAAAAACCTGGAGGCAGGAACTGAAGTAGAGCTGTGGAGAAATGTCTATTTCTCCTGGCTTGTTCAGTTTGTCTTTTTATACACTCCAGGGCCACCTGCCCAGGGATAGCACTACTTCTAACAGACTAGGATCTTCCACGTAAATCACCAATAAAAAAAAAAAATGCCCCTCAGGCTTGCCTGTGATCCGTTGGGGGCATTTTCTCAACTGAGGTTTCTTCTTCCAGACTGCAGCTTGTGTCTAGTTGGCCCTAACAAGACAGCTGTGATGTCAGGCTGCTAAGAGTGGAAGAGTCCTGGCAAAGACAAAATGGAATAGTCCACGAGAAGCATTCTCTCAGCACAGCGGTTGGTGTCTCATCAGCCCTCACAATATTCGCCACAGCTATGATTAATATTTCTGTTCCTATCACTGTGAGAAGGCCTCATGGAGAAAATATGTAAAGGGGGGCAGGTTTGAGGGTTGGGAATATCGGGCAGTAGCAGAGACCTCGTCTGGCACATACAAGACCCTAGGCTCCAATGCAGAGAACTGAGAGGGGAAAAAAAGATTTTGAAGGGTGGAGGGTAGAGTTTGGGAGTAGAAATGGGAGTCTAAGAAAGAGCAAACATGGACAGTCTCCCAAGGAATCCAACATCTCTATACGTTTAATGTATCGTATATCATTTTTATTTTTCAGGCAATCAGGCTTCATAAGAGAAAAAGCAGCAAGGGTTTCTAGGTACAGGCCATGAGACGAGGGTGTGAGATTCCTGGCTTCTGACGTTTCCTGTGCTCCTTCCTTGATCATTGCTTCAGGCACGGGTGCTTCATCAGAGTCCTTCCATCTCTTTCCAGCTGTGATGGGCAAGGAGGCCTCGCACAGCTGCTCTTGCTGGGCGAGAGTCCACAATTAAAGGCATCACTGCTCCCACTCTGGCTCCGGCTCCTCTCTGGGATGATTGCTGCAAGCTCACAAGGTCTCGAGGGAGCCCGCTCTGCCTTCCTCTGCACATCACCTCTGCTCTCGGCTCGCACTAGCTCCCCCTGCACCCTTACCTGCCTTCCTTTGCTTCTCCCATGGAGAGAGGCAGAACTGAAATGCATGTCCCAGTGTACATGGTCTCAGGTGGCCATCCACAACTGGGCTCTCTGAACCACTCGGAACCTTGTAACTATGGAACTTGAGCCACTTGTCAATCCTCACCATAGCACCATGACCTCAGCCAGATGATTCCCATCTCCTATTATACACACTGAATCCTAAGATTAATGAGATTAAATATCCTGCTTCAAATCTCACAGTTGGTGTGTGAAGGCAGGGCCTATATCCTGCCCACCAGGCCTCAACATTAAGGCCATTCTCTCAGCACAGAACCCAAATCACAGGCACAATTTTGTGCTAATTGAGTGATCACACCAGAGGGAAATAACATAAGGTGCTACATTTGTTGCGTCAGTTTGCAGGGGTGCCTACAAGATGTTTGCCCTCTTTCCTGGTCTTCAAATCCCTTCTCAGACTCTGCCTAGCTTCCCTTCCCAATCCTGTCTCTCTGGGCCCCTGTTCTAGAAAGGCAGCCTACAATGGACACTCCAGACTAAGGATCCAGCCCATGGTCAATACTAGACTAATATGATAGCCAGTGGCCAAGTGCCTTCACTGAACACTTGAAATATGGCCATTTTGAATTGAAATGCACTTTGAATATATTAAAAAAAACCTGAAACACCAGACTTCAAAGATAGCAATTTCATGGGTAAAAAGCAGTGCCAAATGCCACGTCCGTCGGTTACTTGTAGATCGATCACATGTTGAAATGACCTATTTGAGACATACTGGGACACGCAAAATATCATTAAAGTCAATTTCACCTCTTTGTGGCTTTTCATTTTCCTGTGTTAGAGTAGTTAACATTACAGGTGTCTCTAGAGCTTTTAATCTATTTCTATCAGACGGGATTGGGATGAAGTTACCTGAGTCTTAATCCTAAACTCTGACACATACACTCCCTGAATGACCTTGAGCATGTCCACTCATCCTCATGTCCCCAATTTCTACTTGTGTATGACGGGGACAGTGGTAGGGCTATTTTAAAAGATCGTTGAATCTATTGCCTTGGCTTCTTGGTCTGTTGCATATTCCTCCTCAAGGCCACTTTCTTCCCTCCTCCCTTCCCATTCCCATCCTTCCCTCCCTTCCCCCTCCTCCCCTCCCCTCCCCTTCCTTTCTGCTTTAGTTATTTCTCTTATATTTTTGGTTGTGAGCCTAGCCTTTAATAGCTGAGCCATCTCTGCAGCCCTAGTTACTTCTCTGTAGCTAGATAAAATACCGTGATCAAAGCAACGCAGAGAAGAAAGAGTTGCTTTTGGCTCACGGTTCCAGGGTGGTTGGGGTCCATCATGGTTGGGGTAGAATTGCAGCCGAAGGAACGGTGGCAGGAAAAAGAAGTCGAGCGTTCACATCTCAGCTATAAGAATGGAGAAGAGTGAGTCAGGAGTATGGTGAGGTGCTACAATGTCAATATCTCCCTCTAGCAAGGCTCTACTTCCCACAACCTCCCCACACATGCCATTGACTAGGAACCAAGTGTTCAAAACACCCCCTTTCCTTTTTGTTCCTGTTCTTTCTTCCCTTTCCTTCCTGTTTTTGGTGCTAAGGATCACACCTTCTTACATGCTAGCTAGGTAAGCACTCTCCCACTGAACTGTGTTCGCAGCCCCTAGACTCATCTGATACCCAGGCTATCCTGTTTCCCTTTGGGCTCTGTCTTCTATGCTAGCATGGCTCAAAGGCCCTGTCCTTCACACTAGCATTAACTTCCTTCCTCACAAGTCATTTCTTCAGTGTGAACACCTAAGTGGATGGAGTTGAGTGCTCCCCAAGATTGGGGTCTCTACTCAGCGCTTGTGTTTCCCTCCCAGTGAAGTCCTCCATAGATCTAATACACTGACATCTGATGCTCCAAGTTGGTGACGTGTAAGTTAAATGTTTGTTAGTTTCCCGACCAATTAATGTGCCCCCTTATCTCCACGTCAGGAAGCCTCCCACTCACTCTTTTAGTCTCCTAGACAGGGAAGAGCTGTGATCAGATGCCCTCTTCTGGCCTCCTTGGGCACCAGCCACACACATGGTGCACATGTTTACATGCAGGTAGACACACATATTAAACATATTAAATAATTTTTTTTAATTTAGAGAATACTTTATTAGTTTTTGTAATCAAACCCACGTATATAAGACCTTACATATTTAATACAGTGTGTTACCCCTGTACAAATGGAAAAAACTTAAGTTCAACATTTCTAGACCAATATGGCTGTTAATTTCTGTACAGTGCCAACTCAACACAGTAAACGGGGATACTTTTTTCGAAAGTTGACAGCACAGGTAAAGTTTCAAAAAATTCAAATTATATATCTGTATATATATATTTATATTTATATAAAAAGACCAATAATAGCAGTGTGTTATGCATCAACAGCAGCAACAGCTTTTCCAGGTTCTGCAGTCATCTGAACAAAACTGTAGAGACATCCAGCACACTCCATTAAAAAAAAAAAAAGTAAAAAAACAAAACCCGAGAAAACAGCACAGTTCTGTTACTCTTGTGGTACCTGGCACCATTTTTTTTAAAATTAGCTTCTCAATCATCATCTGGAAAGAAAACATTCTGAGCAACATCATTAAAAACAGCTCTGATAAAGCACGGTCACTACTACGTATCATAAAGCAGGTACAAGCTATTTTACATCCACAGAGGTATGATACAGTACTGTCCTACATCTATAATACTAGAGGATACAATTTAAAAGGCATTATTTGAGACTTGATTCTACTTTTCCAGCAGAGGGCCCAAAGGATGGTGTGACACAGCTTTGTAAAGAAACATACTCTAGACAGGATTTCCTTTCACTAGTGGCACACTTCTAAGGATTCATTCTCTCCATGAATGTCAGCTAAAACCGTTATTAAAAAAATGAAATATCCCTAGAACAAAACCGTATAACCACCGGATTCACATGAAGATGACCTAGTGGAGACAAGCTGGACCTCACCTTACCAACAAGCTATCAAATCTGTTATGTTTAAACAGTGAGACCTCCAAGGAAGGAGATGCCAAGTAGTGCTTCAAAGCTTCGGACCACAATCAAACACAGCATCCTTTTCAACAGAAGCAGAAGCTCATCTGAATATGCTCATGGATGCTGACATCAACATTTAATCATCTCCTCACTCATCCAGGAAGAGGGGGAGATCAGTTACTACTGTACTTTATTGTGTTCAACCAAATCACCATGTTACAAAAATAGCAAGCTGCCATAATAAAAAATAAGGCTCCTCTATCCAGCACCAGATAGCATCATTTTACTTTCAAGCCTAGAAATTGCACACTTGTATATAAACCAATCGAAGATGAGGATTGAGAGTTCATCTTGGTGGATTTTTCCTTTGATGAATATGAAGTGTCCTTCCTTATCTTTTTTGATGACTTTTAATTGAAAATTGATTTTATTTGATATTAGAATGGCTACTCCAGCTTGCTTCTTCTGACCATTTGCTTGGAATGTTGTTTTCCAGCCTTTCACTCTGACGTAGTGTCTGTCTTTGTCTCTGAGGTGTGTTTCCTGTAGGCAGCAGAATGCAGGGTCCTCATTGCGTATCCAGTTTGTTAATCTATGTCTTTTTATTGGGGAGTTGAGGCCATTGATGTTGAGAGATATTAAGGAATAGTGATTATTGCTTCCCTTTATATTCATATTAGGATGTGAGGTTATGTTTGTGTGCTTTCATTCTCTTTGTTTTGTTGCCAAGACGATTAGTTTCTTGCTTCTTCTAGGGTATAGCTTGCCTCCTTATGTTGGGCTTTACCCTTTATTATCCTTTGTAGTGCTGGATTTGTAGAAAGATATTGTGTAAATTTGGTTTTGTCATGGAATATCTTGGTTTCTCCATCTATGTTAATTGAGAGTTTTGCAGGATACAGTAACCTGGGCTGGCATTTGTGTTCTCTTAGGGTCTGTATGACATCTGTCCAGGATCTTCTGGCCTTCATAGTTTCTGGCGAAAAGTCTGGTGTGATTCTGATAGGTCTGCCTTTATATGTTACTTGACCTTTTTCCCTTACTGCTTTTAATATTCTTTCTTTATTTTGTGCGTTTGGTGTTTTGACTATTATGTGACGGGAGGTGTTTCTTTTCTGGTCCAATCTATTTGGAGTTCTGTAGGCTTCTTGTATGCCTATGGGTATCTCTTTTTTTAGGTTAGGGAAGTTTTCTTCTATGATTTTGTTGAAGATATTTACTGGTCCTTTGAGCTGGGAGTCTTCACTCTCTTCTATACCTATTATCCTTAGGTTTGATCTTCTCATTGAGTCCTGGATTTCCTGTATGTTTTGGACCAGTAGCTTTTTCTGCTTTACATTATCTTTGACAGTTGAGTCAATGATTTCTATGGAATCTTCTGCTCCCGAGATTCTCTCTTCCATCTCTTGTATTCTGTTGGTGAAGCTTGTATCTACAGCTCCTTGTCTTTTCTTTTGATTTTCTATGTCCAGGGTTGTTTCCATGTGTTCTTTCTTGATTGCTTCTATTTCCATTTTTAATTCCTTCAACTGTTTGATTGTGTTTTCCTGGAATTCTTTCAGGGATTTTTGCGATTCCTCTCTGTAGGCTTCTACTTGTTCTCTAAGGGAGTTCTTTATGTCTTTCTTGAAGTCCTCCAGCATCATGATCAAATATGATTTTGAAACTAGATCTTGCTTTTCTGGTGTGTTTGGATATTCCGTGTTTGCTTTGGTGGGAGAATTGGGCTCCGATGATGCCATGTAGTCTTGGTTTCTGTTGCTTGGGTTCCTGCCCTTGCCTCCCGCCATCAGATTATCTCTAGTGTTACTTTGTTCTGCTATTTCTGACCGTGGCTAGACTGTCCTATAAGCCTGTGTGTCAGGAGTGCTGTAGACCTGTTTTCCTGTTTTCTTTCAGCCAGTTATAGGGACAGAGTGTTCTGCTTTCGGGCGTGTAGTTTTTCCTCTCTACAGGTCTTCAGCTGTTCCTGTGGGCCTGTGTCTTGAGTTCACCAGGCAGGTTTCTTGCAGGGGAAAAGTTGGTCCTACCTGTGGTTCCAAGGCTCAAGTTTGCTCGTGGGGTACTGCCTAAGTCCTCTCCGCGGCGGCAGCAACTGGGAAGATCTGCGCCGCTCTTTCCGGGAGCCTCCGTGCACCAGGGTTCCAGATGACGTTTGGTGTTTTCCTCTGGTGTCTGGATGTTCACAGAGTGCAGTCTCTTCTGGTTTCCCAGGCGTGTCTGCCTCTCTGAAGGTTTAGCTCTCCCTCCCACGGGATTTGGGTGCAGAGAACTGTTTATCCGGTCTGTTTCCTTCAGGTTCCGGCGGTGTCTCAGGCGCAGGGATCCTGCCGCTCCTGGGCCCTCCCCTACGGGAACCCAGAGGCCTTATACAGTTGCCTCTTGGGCCAGGGATGTGGGCAGGGGTGGGCAGTGTTGGTGGTCTCCTCCGCTCTGCAGCCTGATCAGGCGGTGAGGTCTCTCTCCCACGGGGTTTGGGAGCAGAGAGCTGCTGCGGGCCGGGATCCGCGGGTGTGGGATTTCCGGTAAACTTTAAATAATTTTTTATAGGAAGGGTTGTGTTTGTCATAGTCATTCTCTAGCTACCTTTTTCCTGGTTATTTTCCCATCATCTCTGTAATTTTAATTACTGTATAGCCCTGCCACCTCAAATGCTTTTGGAATAAGGGATGGATCTTTTTTTTCTCCTTCCCAGCACAAGAATGTTAAAAATCATCTATAATTTCAGGGCCTTAAGGAAGTGACTTGAGGGGAAGGGAAGAGAGTCGCTTTAATTAATGAGGCCTCTCTTGACTGGAGCTGTGGTTGGGATTTGCTGGAGGAGGGCTGCTGTACACTGTTCCAGCTGCTAAAAGGGGTGGTTGTGTCTACGCTGTGCATAGGAGTGGTCCATAGCCTGGGGAAGCCCAGACTCCATCTGCCAATCTTCTCCTTGGGAACTCACCCATTGTTGAGGGAACGTATCTTCTGGGAGATAAACTCCAACCACACACCCTCCAGGGTTTTCTTTCAGTTTTGGTGCTGGCAATTGGACCTGGAGCTCTGCACATTAAGTACACACTAAACCATTGAGCCGCACTCCTGATACCTAGGATTCCGGTTTTAATTTTCTTTAGCAACCTGAAGTTGGTTTTGTTTGTCCAGAGAAATACTTGGGGCTGCCAATTTTAGGGACATATGCAATTAAAGTAGTCTAATAAACATTAAAGATAAAACTAATAAAGAAGTGAAATACATTTTAAGTTTCATTTTTTTTAAATGTGCGTCCATGTGTGGGTATGTGCATTTGAATGTAGCTGC
The DNA here is from genome assembly GCF_021556685.1 of Rattus norvegicus. NCBI lineage: Eukaryota > Metazoa > Chordata > Mammalia > Rodentia > Muridae > Rattus > Rattus norvegicus. The sequence goes on along the minus strand of NC_141537.1, from coordinate 162,184,656 downwards.
TTGTGGAGGCCAGAAGAGGACATTAGACTGTTTGAAGTTATAGGCAGTTGTGGGCCGTGTCATTACTGGGGACTGGAATTAGCTTCTCTGCGAGAGCAGTGCATGTGCTTAATCATGGAGCCATTTCTCCAGCCCCATCACATTGGTTTTAATGACTTCTTTGATTTTATTTATTGCATGAGTGCTCTGCCACATACATATCTGCATGCCAGAAGAGGGCATCAGATTTCCTTATATATGGTTGTGAGCCACAATGGGGTTGCTGGGAATTGAACTCGGGACCTCTAGAAGAGCAGCCAGTGCTCTTAATCGCTGAGCCATCTCACCGGCCCCAGTTTTTAATTATATTTTCCTTGTTTAAGACATGCCAGATGCCTTAAAACTCACTATGTAGTCTCAGCAGACCTTGAACTTATGATCTTTCTGCCTCAGGGTCCCAAGTGCTGGGATTGTAAGTGGGGACCACTGCCTCAGGACAGCAATCTGGCTTCCCAGCATACCTTCCCTACACAGGCCATCCATAAAGTACTCTGTAACAGTTTAGAGAAGGCAGCACCGTGAGCTTTTATACCCTTGGTGTGAATCCATACTGAGACCCTGCAGCTCTGGGCTTCTGGGAGACAGAATGCAAAGGATTCTGGGCAAGTGATGGGCAGCTTGGGAAACCAGCTAGCTTTCTCCATGGAGACCAGCTAAGTGCAGGATTCTACCTGCTCTAAAGCCCCAGAGGTACTCCCCCACCAGATCCCTTTGGGAGTTACTTGCTGCATGAGCAGGTGGTGCTCTTTACAGAGTCGCTACGCAGGACACCTGCTCATCCATGGCCTTAGAGGCAGCCTGTACCCAGTGGTGGCTGATCCAGCGAGACATGATACACCTCAGGGAGGTGATGCAGTGGTCATGCAGCGAGATGAAGACTCATAACGAGATGGTAGCTGTGACACATGGGTGAGCTGGCAACCTCTGAGCACAGTGTAGCCTGCCCCCTCCCACCACCATTCAGTCCTGCTTCAGTCACCTAACCCCACAGGTAGAATACTTCCTAACATGACCCCTCCACTCAAATCTCGGTTCCTAAGCCTGCACCCGGGAAAAGCTGACTTGCAACCACTCTTAGTCACTCACTGTGCCTCTGGGTTGAACCCCACAGCCTGACTGCAGATCCACTGAGCTTTTAGAATTGGGGATCCTGTCACTGATTCCTCCCCAGATGCTGGGATGGATCTCAGGACCCTGTACATGCTACAAGAGGACTGTATTCCCAGTATACACCGCCAGAGAAATTTTATCCTTCTCCCCGCGCACGGGTCACTCTGATGAAGAGCCTACTATGCTGCGCACTGGGGCAGCATCTTGGTGGAGCTATGTACGTTGTGTGCATCCTCCGAGCGTCTCCCACGCCCTCTCCAGCTGGGGTCTTGCTGAGGGAGAGGAATGTATCTCATTCTCTCTCTCAACATAGCTCAGCTTCAGACTCAGCCCTGTTTGGGGTAGTAATTGACACTGCCTTTCCTGAACCCTCTGACACTCAACAATCCTCTGGGTCTATCTTCAAAGAAGAGTGTCATAGGCGGTGGCTGTCAGAAGAGCACTCTAGGGTCATTTATTGCAGCTCCTGATGTTGACAGGAATCCTTCTGGCATACCAAAAAGGTGGTCACACATCTTAATCAAGAACGGTCATGATGTCACCCACTGTCACTGTTAAGTACTGGTCATGATTCAGTCACAGGGCCAGCATCCTAGTTGCCTACTGCTAACCACACACGAAGCAACTGAACCTAAACAGGTTAAGTCAGGTGCCATAGCCTCACAAAACAGAGTTCGTTTTGGCCTGCTTACTTCAGAGCGAGCTTGGGAAACCAAACAAACACCTCCAAGTTTCAGGCAGTCTGGAACAATCCTCCAAGGCTGGTTCCAGAATCTTTGGGTTAAACTTTGTCTGGCTGTTAACAGATACCCTCTTTTGAGTTCTGAAAGCAGCTTCTTTAGTTCCCCAGTCAACCCTTCTAGTGTCCTTCCACCCAGACAGGTAGGAATCTTCCACCATGGCTCAGTCAAGTCTTCCTGCAGTAGCACCACCTGTCCTCAGTGACAGGAGGGCAGAGCTCGCCCGTCATTCCTCGTGGGCTTGCCTACACTTGAGCTGTCAGGCCTTCCTGGAAAAATGGCTCCTGTGGGGGAGCGGGTGCGTGTGTCCACAGCTCCATTCCCCATGGCCAAGTGCCAAGTAACGAAAGTGTCGGGGCCTTTGAAACTGTCAGAGAACCTGATCTCCTTGTCAGGTCTTGTCCTGTGCAGTCAGAGGGCCAAATTCTCCTCTCGTGTTAGCTGCCACTTGGATCAAAGGCTGATGACAAGGAGTTGAAGGGCTTGTGCCTGGTATGCTTCAAGATTTCCACAGCCCTGCCCGGGAAGAGCTTCTGTCTTTCGGCTTCCTTGAACTCTCTTATCCAGCCTGCTTTGTGGGCAATCAGATGAGGAGCTCTGGGAAACAGTTTAGAGGAGTCTGATTCCCAGACATTTGCAGCAGAGGGAGGCCAGAGGAGAGGGACCGTGAGCATGGAGAAAGTCATCCATGGCCTCTGCAAACACAAGGTAAAAGAGCAGTGACAAAGGAGTCGCTGTTTCATGACTGAGTGTCGGGGCTTCTCCACCCAGACATCCCACAAAAGGATAGGGTCTTCCTGTTGCTTGCCGTTGGGTATCAAATGAAGGTCCAGAACTAATGGCTTCTGAAGCTGCGTCCTACACTATACTAGTCATAAGCCCACGAGGGACAGAATTGAGCTAGTGATGACAGGATGCAATGTATCAGGAAGCCCAGGGTGATCACTAATCTTGTCCACTGAACTAAACTTAGAATCACATGGAAACACACCTCTGGATGCGTCTAGGAGCACATTGCTAGAAAGGTTTAACTGAGCAGGAAAAACCCTGAACGTGGCTGGCACCGTCCCGTGGGCTGAGGTCTCAGGCTGGTTAAGGAGGAAAGTGAGGTGAGCACTAGCCTCATAGCTCTGGACTTCCTGACTGCAGAGGCTGTATGGTCAGTCACGCCGTACATTTAGGGACTTTGATCACCTTCACGGCATCTAGCACGCTTCTGGGCTTAGTGAAGTAGAGGCGCTAATCAAGTTGGTCACACGGTTCACCAAACCCAGGTGCTGCCCATCCAGCTCCACGTAATACACAGTGTCTGTGAGCCCAGGCTAGAAACACTAGGCTCTAGACTGAAGATAGCCCATGATGGGCCTTCTGCTTTCCCCTGGGGCTTTTTAGAGAGTGTTAAGCACTATCTCTTGGCCACCTTCCCCTCTCTCATTCCTCCCTATGCCTTAGATCAGCGTTTCTCAACCTGTGGGTCTCGACCGCTCTGGGGGGGGTCATGTATCAGATATCCTGTACATCAAATATTTACGTTATGATTCATAACAGTAGCCAAAGTACAGTCATGAAGTAGAAACAAAATAATTTAATAGTTGGGGATCACCACAATGTGAGATACTGTGTTAAAGGGTCACAACATCAGGAAGGTTGAGGATCACTGCCTCAGATGCTTCTGACCGGAAGAGACCACCAACATGGGCTCCTCTCCTCTTAGGTATTCCGGACCTCAGTGAAACAGGAAAAGGAAGTTCTTAACATCAGTCATTACAGGAGTGTCAATGCTCCTCTGAAACAGGAAGAGAAGGGATGGCTAGAGAGAGATTGAACTCTGGAATCTGATCACACCCGGAGTCCAGATCGTTTGCTTTAGCGGTCCAGGATTTGGAGGGCTGGGGGATTCGACAGAGCCCTGCCAGCCCACATAGCTACTTCTTCCTGTTCACTCTCTGTCCGTCACTTCCCTGGCACTGCATGGGTGGGGAATTTGCATAGAGAGAAGCTGCCTCCTTCTTAGTCTTTGTGTTGCAGTAGCAAATCCAGTGAGAATCCAGGCAGTGAGGTTTTATCCAAAAGCCTGTCTGACCCTATTAAGTTCTTGAACTTAGACAGCCAGGTTTATTTGTACTTTTACTATTTCCATTAAACTATCTCTGTGGCCCAGTTTATGGCTGGCCAAACACCACCTCTTTCTCCGTCACCCTCTGCCTGGCACATGGTGTACTGCCTAAATGCTCGGTAAGCAAAGCATGGTACAGAGAAAACGTAGAAAACGCTGCTTAGACATCTAGGTAGGTGAACCGGACTAGAGGGGAGAAGGTGCTAGAACATGGAGGGCATCTGAGATTTCGGGATGCGTGTGCAGCCACGTGCCATGTCTGTGTGTGAGCATTGCCAGAGAAATGTCTTTAAACACATTGTTACTTAGACGTCAGCCAGAAGCAAGTCACTGACAGGTCCCCCAGGTAACTTCAGTGGGACCATGGCAGATGGTCGGTTCTTATTTTATCTTTGAGACGAGGGCTCACATATCCCAGACTGATCTTAAATGGCAAGATAGATAACCTTGAACTTAACCTCTTTTTCTCTACCTCCAGAGAGCTGGGATTTCAGGTGTACACTATCTTATGAAGTTCCTATGCTCCCAGGAAACCATACCTAGGGCTTTATGCATGCTGGACACACTCTCTACAAATAGAGCTACATTCCTAGCCAAAGCTTCCTGCTTCTACCAGAAAGCTCCACAGTGAGCAGGTCCAATAAGTGGTTTGACCTGTCTCAGCTGTCCCATGCTAAGAAAGTTTTAGTGCCCGCAGACACTTGTGTATTTACATGGAGCTGGATGGGCAGCACCTGGGTTTGGTGAACGGTGTGACCCATGTGACTAGTGCCTCTAGTTCACTAAGCCCAGCAGCATGCTAGATGCCATGAAGGTGTTCAAAGTCCCTAAACCCAGGTGTCTTCCCTCTAGATGAGAGATAAGGCTGTAAATGCATACTGTGTGTCAGGAATCTCCCGTCGAAGTGCAAGGCAGGAACCAAAATGGTGGTAAGAGTTCATGAGGACGGGCAGTTCACAGGGAAGCCGGTCTGGATCTGGCTCTCAAAAGATGAATGGGACCTCAAGAAGCAAGGGGAACAGGAGGGACACTTCCAGTTGCAGGCACAGAAGTGTACTTGTAGCATTGTATTGACAAGTACCTCTGGCCTGCTGATGGCCCTCTAGGCGCTCAAACCTCCTGATGTCTCCTAAAAGTTAGTCAGGGCCAGCAGTGTGTTTCCAGGGCACACACTGACCCTCTTTCCTTTCAACGGCCTTCCCTTTTCCAGCCCTGAGGGTCTGTATTTCCTTCCTAGCTCCACTCTCCTTTTGGCTCTAGGATCTGTTGTTTTCAGTATCTTTGGAAACTTTCAGTGATGTTCTCTGCTGGCTAGATAGCTCCTGGACCTCTCTCTCTCTCCCCCATCGGGGCTCGACTAGTGTGTTCTTCTGCCTTCCTGTATCTCCTCCAGAGCCTTAAGACATTGCTGCAGCCAGGGCCTATGAAGCTGACTGAGCTCATGGGCGCTGAGAGCGTAGTGGTCTGCTTCCTGCCCTCTTGCAGAAAGGACCGCTCCAAAGACTGAAGGGACCCACATCTGTGTATTGGCACTGCCACCATTCAAGAGAAAAATACCTCCTGTATGGCCCTGGATCATGATCTCCACCAACCTCTCTCCCAGTAGAACCATTCTCAGGGAATTACCACCTTTTAAAAAAATCACATGTAATGGCCTTGTGGATGGAGCTTTCTGGTAGAAGCAGGAAGCTTTGGCTAGGAATGTAGCTCTGTTTGTAGAGTTTGCCCAGCATGCATAAGGCCCCGAGTGTGGTTTCCCAGGAGCATAGGAACTGCATAAGATGGTGTACACCTATAATCCCAGCTCTTCGGAGGTAGAGAGAAAAAGAGGTTGAGAAATTCGAAGTTATCTATCTTGCCATTTAAGATCAGTCTGGACTATGTGAGTCTTTGTCTCAAAGACATTTTGGTCTCAAGACTCAGGCTTGGAGGTTTAAAACCCACCAGACATTTCCAGTTCATCCTTTCTGCTTGCAGTTGAAGATGTAAGCTCTCAGCTTCTGCCCCAGCCACCATGCCTGCTGCTTGCTGCCTTGCTTCCCCACCACGACAGACTCTTAATAAACCCTTCCTCCTGGAAGTTGCCTTGTTCCTGGTGTTGGCTTTTATCACAGCGACAGAAAGTAACTGATGGAAGCTCAGACATCAGGCTCAAGTGGCTGAAGCCGCAGAGCCTAGGGAACCCAGTCAGGACATCTTGGTAGCTGTTAGCAGATACCCAGAGGCATGGACAGACAGTCCACCAGAAGAGACCAACTTGAAAAAATGAGTGGCAACAAAGGTAGCCTGGTATTAGGAGGCTTGCAATGGTCCCCCTTTCCCTATCTAAGCTCCCCCCATTGCCGCCCTCCCCCCAACAATCTAGTTCACTGGGGGTTCAGTCTTAGCAGGACCCAGGGCTTCCCCTTCCACTGGTGCTCTTACTAGGATATTCATTGCTACCTATGAGGTCAGAGCCCAGGGTCAGTCCATGTATATTCTTTAAGTAGTGGCTTAGTCCCTGGAAGCTCTGGTTGCTTGGCATTGTTGTTCATAAGGGGTCTCGAGCCCCTTCAAGCTCTTCCAGTTCTTTCTCTGATTCCTTCAACGGGGGTCCTATTCTCAGTTCAGTGGTTTGCTGCTGGCATTCGCCTCTGTGTTTGCTGTATTCTGGCTGTGTCTCTCAGGAGCGATCTACATCCGGCTCCTGTCGGCCTGCACTTCTTTGCTTCATCCATCTTGTCTAATTGGATGGCTGTATATGTATGGGCCACCTGTGGGGCAGGCTCTGAATGGGTGTTCCTTCTGTGTCTGTTTTAATCTTTGCCTCTCTATTCCCTGCCAAGGGTATTCTTGTTGCCCTTTTAAAGAAGGAGTGAAGCATTCACATTTTGATCATCCGTCTTGAGTTTCATTTGTTCTAGGCATCTAGGATAATTCAAGCATTTGGGCTAATAGCCACTTATCAATGAGTGCATACCATGTGTGTTTTTCTGTGATTGGGTTACCTCACTCAGGATGATATTTTCCAGTTCCAACCACGTGGGGTGGAAAGTCAGTTGACAAACACAAGAAGCCTTGGCTCTGTCCATAAGGCTGGTGGTGGACGAAGGACCAGGAGCTAGAGGACTGAGCTGTTGTTTGGAAGTGGTGCGTGTGTGGGTGCTGCCCTCGAAGTGTGCCAATAGCCTCTCGTTCTAATCTCCACACTTTCTACCCCGACTCCACCAGACTGCTGAGGTCCCCCAGGAATCGCAATCCTTTCAGTCGTTCGTTTACTTTTGAGTCTTTAGAATGCATTCAGTAGTTTGGGCAGGAGCTCGAGGGGAGGGGAGAGGTGCCTTGTTTGAGTACAGCGTCTCTTCCACTTTAGGGAAAGGAAATAAAACCACAGGGTGGAAAGCAGAGGTAGAGAAAGTGCTGACTGGCCTCTAGGTCTTTTATACGTGGTTTTGTTTTTCCCGATTGAGTGTTGCATTCTCAAGTCATTTGAGATCTGCCAAAACGTTGCAACGATTGTAAAAGACATCCCTGCACATCTCGCCCTCAGCCTCCCATTGTGTGGCCTCTGACACAACTGAGGCACGTTTGTCAAAACTAAGAAATGCATGCCCGAGTAATGCTACTCGTGCAGGGTCACCCTCTGATGTGTGGCGGTGTCTCTCCATCTGCCCTCTCCTCTTCTCCGTGTCAAGCTCCAGTCACTGTCCATACACAGGAGTATCCCATCCTGAGGCTTTTAAATGGTTGTATCTGCATGGGTGGGATTTTTAAGGTCACCATCTCAGCTCCTGGCGGACACCTGTTTCCAGGACACAGAATTGAACTCATTACAAGGTGCGGAGCCATGGGCATTTCCTTACTCTGTGGGTCAGCATCGAATTTCCTCTTCACTCATTTGTTTCCTCAAATTGTTCTAGCTTGGGATATCAGAAGCTCTGTCAGGTCAGCATCTTTTGATCTGTCCTGTTTCCTTCCCCCTCCCCTCCTCTCCCCTCCCCTGCCCTCCCCTCCCCTCCTCTCCTCTCCCCTTCCCTTCCCTTCCCATTTCCCAGTCATTTCTGCCTACAGAGAACTAATTGCCCTTTTTGAGATGCATTAGAAACAAAAGGACCCATACACTGGTTGTATTTCTTGCCAAAGGAGCATTTCAGTTTCCAGGCTTTCTTTATGGACAGAATGTGTAGGGTGTATGTGTGGGTTTTGTGTGTGTGTGTGTGTGTGTGTGTGTGTGTGTGTGTGTGTGTTTTAGCTTTTGTTCCTGTTACACACAAGAATAAGTATTTGTTCCTACTGTTATGTCTCCTTGAACCCAGCACCTTGCCTTTTTCTTTCTGGACTCTTCTTTCCAACGTCTCCCTTTTCTCTCTGGTAGTGAGACACCAGACTCTCTTGCCTGTAGCTTATTTACATCTTTGCTCAGCCTAGCACATGTGGAAAGTTACATCCTCTAAGTTACATCCTTATGAGAATCAACTTTACCAACAGAATACAAGACTCTTCTGTACATTTTGTAGACTTAACAGTGTCCAGTCAAATGATTACCCCTCAGAGTTACAGGAGCAATGTCCTTTGGCTCCTGCTGGCTCCCTTGGGTGAGGTGATGCCACGGTCTTGGATGCGTTTGGGTTCATTACAAAATGTGCACTCCTTTCGGCAGTCACCCACCCCACATCCTCATTGGTTTCTTACACATTTGCATACTGCAAAACCAACTCTTCATGGTGTGCAGTTTCTAAGGGTATCAAAAATGCAGAGTCAGATCAACGCCTCCCCAATACCGTAGAAGAGTGTCACCACCCCAAAGGCCCCACTTTAATCAGCAGCACACCCATTGTTCCTAGCCAGATCCTATTCTTCACAGGAAACTTTTACAATGACCCAATTCCCAGATGCTACCAAAGACAGTCTACTGTCTATACCACCACAGAACACGTGGTGGGCGTAGGGGTGGGGCCAGGGGAGACTTTAGAAGGATTCAGAAAAGGAAAAACTCTCCAAGGTTGAAAAAATTATTAACAGCAAGATTTTTTTTTTTTGATTCTTTTTTTCGGAGCTGGGGACCGAACCCAGGGCCTTGCGCTTCCTAGGCAAGCGCTCTACCGCTGAGCTAAATCCCCAACCCCAAGATAGAGTTTTAAAAGGCAATTAAAACTCTAATAATCTGGGGACCGGAGAAATGACTCAGTTAAGAGCACATGATGCTCTTGGAGAGGACCTGATTTGGGATCCCAGAAACTACATAGTGGCTAATAACTATCTGTAACTCCAGTTCTAAGGGATATGACGCCCACTTCTGGTCTCCAATGGTACTGCATGTATATGATGCACACATGCACACATGCAGACATGCACACACACATGCAGGCAAATACATAAAATAGAAACAAAAAAAATCTTTAAAAGACAACTCTAGTGACTTAACATTTAATACAAGCACATACCAACATTGATTAAGTTCTTTTTACACGCTCATGTGGTGTTAGGCGATCTGGCCAAGGCAGGAAACACTCAATGGGTAAGAAAGGTATGGTCAGGGGAGACATTTTCAGTTAAGTTCACTTGGTTGAACACAGCATCTGTCAACTCCCTGTCCGTACTCCACCACCATGACAGGAGTTATACCCTGTGTCATAGCTTCATTGGCCAACCTGATGCCCAGTCACCCTGGGAAGAGGGAACCTCCATTGAAGGGTGGCCTTGGTCAGATTGGCCTGCAGCCATGTGGTGATTGGTTTGACATTGTCCCTAGAGGCTCAGATGTTTGAACAATAGCTTTCCAGCTGGTGGGGGAGCCACCTTACTGGGAGAAGCATGTCTGAGAGTCTATGACCTTGCCTGACTTCTGGTTCTTTCTCTGCTTTATGGTTATGGTTGAAGTGACTACCTGTCAGCTTGTTGCTGCTGCCCCAAGACTGCTGCTGTGATGAACTCTGACCCCATCCCTCTGGGACCATAAGCCCCAAGAACTCCTTCTTCCACAAGTTTCTTTTGGCCATAGTGCCTTATCGCAGCATAGGAAAGTGACTAATACTCATACATAACACCTTCTCTGTAAACATTCCCGGAACACCGTCTGCATGGCCCGGTAATTCCCGAAGGAATCCACAGAGGCTTGCTGTCTTATTTGTGAAATGAGTGCAGACTGGTTCCTCTTTAAAATTATTACAGCGCATTTATTTGTCGTGTATGTGTGTGCCTACATGTGTGTGTCTACGTGTGTGTGTGTGCCTACGTGTGTGTGTGTATGTGTGTGTGTGTGCATGTGTGTATCAAGTGAACAACTGAATGTCAGAGGACAACTTTTGGGAATCTATTCTTTCCTTCCCCCATGTGGCTCCCAGAGATTGAACTCGGGTCTCTGTGCTTGACAGAAGGTACATTTGCCCACTGAGCTATCTTAAACCCCAGGACTCGGGTTTTTAAGGGAACTTTAACGAGACATAGCTACATAAAGTGCCCTGTACGCCAAGAGAGTGTGCAGCCTACAGTGTAGCACCAACACTTTCATCAGGCCAATCCCCCCCATATAGATACCCGGCCCTCCTGTACTTGGGTAGCCATGAATCTCCTTGCGTTCTGTTCTTTCTTCTAATTTAATCTGTCTGCCTGTCTGTGTTGTGGGACTCAGCACCTTCCATAAGTCAGGCAACTGTTACACCACTGAGCTACAACCTCTACTCTTTCTGTCATTTTTATTTTGAGGCAGGGTTTTGCTGAGTTGCCCTGGCCAGCCCTGACCTCACACCACAGCTCAGATGGGCTTCGAGCTTCTGACCTCCTGCCTCAGGGTCACAAATGCCTGAGAATATAAGCTATACTTTCACACAAATAGAATTTTGTGTTCATACTCTGTGTGTGACTTCTTTTAGACAGCATATCTTTGAGATTTATCATTTTGATACAGAGGTTAATAATTCTTTTTGTCATAGAGTATTATTCCATTCTGTAAATGTGTCACAATTTATTTTCTTATTCACTATTGACACATTTTTTTTTTAAATTGGAACTATTACAAGTAAGTCTACTGTGATTATTTATGTGAACAAATGCTTCATTTTGGCTAAATACCTCCAAGTAGTCTTTCTGAGTTGTGTAGTAAAAGCTTTCTATAAACTTGTCAAGCTTTTCTAAGGGGCTCTGAGTTTTCATCCTCACTAGCAATGCCTTTGAGTTCTGTCCTTCCACACCTCCTCTCAGTACTAGCTTCTCAGAGGCGTCAGAGGTGTGAAATGGCAGCTCTACTGTGGTTTGCATTTTTAGCACCTGTTGACTCCTTTCAGGGGCTCCTCAGCCCCTCACGCAGCCTCTCTTATAAAGTGTCTTTTCAAATCCATTCCGCTCAGAAATAGACTATTTTTTAAAGAACACCTTAGGGTCCCAGTGAATTGAGAGGAGAGAGCAGAGGGCTCCTGTGCCTTATGCTCCAACAAAGGCAATGCCTCTCCCACTGCCAATGTCCCCATCGGAAGTGTCACCTCCTGCATCTCAGCACAGGGACACACTGTTATCACCCAGAGAGCATCGCTGACATCAAAACTTACTCTTGTCGCATACCCTAAGGGTTTTGTATAAGTGAAGAGGGCCCGAATCCATCATTTCAGCTTTGTACAGAGAATTCCAGAATCTTCTCGAAGAAACTTCAGTGGCCTTCTGTTCTTTCTTCCCTCCCCAGCCCCTGGAAAACACTTTCCTTTTCTTTTCTTTTCTTTTCTTTTTTTTTTTTTTTTTTTGGTTCTTTTTTTTCGGAGCTGGGGACCGAACCCAGGGCCTTGCGCTTCCTAGGCAAGCACTCTACCACTGAGCTAAATCCCCAGCCCCAACGCTTTTCTTTTTACATCTGCAGTTTTGTCCCTTCTAGGAGGTCGTAAAATGTTATGTTATGAAGTTTGAACCCTGCAGCACATAAGCATTCCAGACTAGTCATTTTCACTTACGAATGTGTCTTGAGAGGTTGTCTATGTCTCTCCATGACATAAGTATTTGGAATAACATTCCACTGCCGCTATGATGATACCCATTATCACTGCGATAATATTCCATTACCACTGTGCGCCGAAATTTATTGGCCCATTTATCTCTTAAAGGACAGCATCTCTGCCTGCGTATTCCAGCAGCCAATAATAAAGTCACCATAAATATTTAGATGCAAGGCTTTGCATGGACATAGAGTGTGGTTGGTGAAATGAGTACCATATGAGCATTTTGCTGTACAAGCCATGGCCAGTGGTATTCCCCGGCAGCCATGACTGTCTGAGTTTCCACCAGCTATGAATGAGAGCCCTCAGTTGCTCCATTCTCTCCCCAGTCCTTGGTGGTATCAGGCTTCCAAAATGGCCATTTCCACAGGTGATAACAATATTTTATTGTTGCTCTGAGTTGTTTCTCCCTGATAACAGCTGATCTTATATATTTTTCCATGTTTATTTAGTATATGCATATATTTATTTAAAAAAAAAGCCTTCTGGCCAGCTTTATTCAGATTGTTAACTCATCGTTTAATTTTAAAAGTTCCTTACATTCTAGTTTTAAAATAAATTTAATGTCTTTGGTACAATGTCAAGGGTCTTTAAATATTGCGGAAACATTCTCCCGTCAAATATTTCTTATAACTATTTCCTCGAAGCCTTGGTTTTTCTCTTCATTGTCTGAGCAATGTAATTTAAAACTATTATGTTTTTAATTTTATTGAAGTCCATCTTGTCATGAATTGTGCCATAGATAGTGTCGTATCTAAACTGTCACTGCCAAAATGGAGACCATTTAAATTGTCTCCTTACGTTATTGTCTAGAAATTTTATAATTCAGCATTTTTTTGAGAATCTTATTTATTTATTTTTTATTTTGTGTGCATGAGTGTTTTAGCTGCATTTCTGCCTCTGTACCACATGCAGGTAGTGCCCTCAGAAGTCAGAAGCCAATGTTCAATCCCTGGGACTGAAATTAAAGATCTTTGTGAGTGCTGGGAATTGAACCCATGTCCTCTGGAAGAGCAGCCATTTCTCTTAACTGCTGAGTCAGCTTTCCAGCTCCAAATTTTATAGTTTGACTTTTAGAGGTCCATAAAGAATCTTAGATTACATTTATTTTGTGAGGAATATAAGGTTCATTGTTCAGATTTATTAGATTAATTGATTAATTAGTTTGTACATAAATATCCTGTGGATCTTCAACATTTCATTAAAGAGCATTGCCCCCATTATTTTGCCCTTTTCTTTTCGCCAAAGATCATTCTCCAACATTGATGGGGCTCTGACTTTGCCCTCTCTAGTCTCCTCTAGAGACTTGTTTCTGCACATCGTCTTGACCACTGTAGGTTCCTGGCACCTCCTGAAGACACATTATCGTCCATGTATGACTTTAACTCTCTCCTTCAGTGGCACCATCTCTATCTTGGTCTTTTGCTCTTTCATAGAAATAGACCAAAGAACCTGGTCAGGTACCACAATTGTATCATGAGACATTACCGAGCAGCTCCTACCCATAAACCCGGGCCATCTCTACAGTCAACTTGTTTCTTCACTAATTTGCTTCATCAGAGTTTTGTAGGTTTTCCTATATAGAGCTTGTGTCTCTTTTGTTATGTGTAGAACCCTTTGTTTTTAGATGTGAATATAAACCAGACATTTTTAATTTTGAATTCTACTTGTCTCTGTGTCTGAAGAAGCAAGTGATTTATTTCCCTTGCTTTTCCCTGTGTAACTCCTTGTTCCTTTCTTCAAGATTTCCCCTGAATCTTCACTTTACACAAATCTGACTGCGTAGTTTTGTTCTTGATGGTTTTTACATTTGCTCTAGTTCTCTGGTCTTCCCAGAGCAATGGTGTGAGACATCGGAGAACTTCTCAGTTGTTACTGTTTCTCTTCCCAGAGCACTGGTGGAACCCAACATTGGAGAACTTCTGGGTTGTTATTGTTTCTCTTCTTTCTTTCCTTGCTTCCTACTATCTATGTGTTAAACTTTTTGTAGTTGTCCCAAAGATCTTGGATACTCTGGCGTAGAGAGCCGGAAGTCCTCATGCTTACCAACAAGCACCAGGTAAACCAGAAATGTTAAGTGTCCAGGCCTGCTTCTTCAACAGCGGATACCTGGTTTCCACCCGGAAGGCTGGGAGTGGATGTAGTTAGTAGCCTGGTGATCTTTTGCTTTCTGCAGGGCCAGGCTGCACCCGAATTCCACAGACTATTATGTTTATCCCAGATGCCTGAGCGTTATCTCTCAGTCAACAGAATCCATCCTTATGGAAGAGGTCACACGTGCTTTGGAAAAGATGAGTAACTTTGCAAAAGGAGTTTTGATGCAGTCACACCTTAAACTTTATTGTGCTGACTGGAAAATGTTTTTCCAAAGCTGTACTGTGCTTAAATATGTCAGAAGTCAACTTCCTGGGGTCAGACTCTAGAAGTTTGAACCAGCACTGGCTACAGAGTCGGGTTGAAACCAGATTCCCTTCTTGCTTTGTGTGCAGGTTATTGCCCTGCTGGCCCCAACCCTTGCAGGGATCCCCACATTCTGGGGTTTGCTGTTCTGTGTCTATTTTGGTTTGCTTCTGAGATCTTGAGTTATCCCCAGCCATCTCTAAATTCCAATAAGCTCAACAATGACATCCTGTGGTGATGGTTTTGATTCTTTCTTCCATTTCTTCATGGGGGTGGGGTTGCCATGGTAGATTGAGAAGACAACTCATTCCACCAAGGGACTGAGCTCAGATTGTCAGCCTTGGCTCTAAGTGCCTTTCCCCGAGGGGCCACATCACCAGCCCCATCCTAGAATTTCTCTCTCTGCTTACATCCTCCAACTCTTCTCGCATGCTGTCTGCTCTAGCTCCTGGAGCCCTCGGCAACTCAGGTAAGATATTTGAACTTCCCAGCCTAAAACATCTGATTCTGATTGGACAATTGCTCTGTCTCTTCACACTCTGTTATCTGTTGGTGGGCCCTGGGCTTTTCCTTGATATCCAGCTAATGTGAGGAGTGGGGTGGAAGAAAAAGCATGCTGTAAGTTGGTCTTAGGTTGTGGTGATGGGGGGAGGGTTACTCTGCAGTCATATAGTTGAGTCTTGGTCTTTTGAGAAGTCCATGCCCGACTTCAAGCTTCACCAGAGAGTCTCAGCTCTCTTTTCCTCCTAGGTAGGACGGAGTGTCTAGAAGAGACTGCGATGGAGTGTTTTCCTTGCCCCAGATTAATTAGGCTCTAATTAAATTGTCCAGAGGGGAGGCCTCATCAAGAAGTGAATGCCCCGACATCTTCCAAACCAGTGCTTTTTCCTTCCTCTGACAACAGTAGAAGGGATTTTTCTAATGTCACAGTGAGAACCAGATACATGGCCCCGAGGTAAAGCTCACTGAAAATGGTACCCCTCCTCTGGCTGGGGCGCTCTGCATGAGCCTCTGGCTTCAGCACCAGTCTCTTTCCCGGCACTAAATCCTTCAAAGTTTGTCTGTGAGGGATGGGATTCTCGAAGTCATTGGTTGCTCCTCTGTTTGGGGACAGTACTTGCTCTGTGACCTTGCCTCTCCTCAGATTTGAGAGAACTGCAGGCTTCTCTGTTTGCTTAGTCTTTCCATTTGCGTTGCTATGGTAAATACCATGACTAAAGGCAATTTGGGAAAGAGTGTGTGTCATATGACACTTCCTGGTAACTGGTCCATCATGAAGAGAAGGCAGGACAGGAGTTAAAGGTAAGAAGCTGGGCGCAGGAACTGAAACAGAGACTCCAGAAGAATGGTATTTGCTGGCTTTCTTCCAGACTCACAGTTAGTTAGTTTTCTCACACAGGGTAGATCCATCTGCCTAGGATTTGCACCGCCCACAGTGGACTGGGCCACCCTGCATCAACTAGCAATAAAGAAAATCCCCCACAGACACACTCCTGGGTCCATCCAAAGAAGACAATTCCTCAGTTAGCATTTTCTCTTCCCAGGAGGTTCTAGGTTTGTGTCAAGTTGACATCTGAAGCTAACTATGATGGGGAACTTCCCAACGTGCTGCTTGCCCACCTAGAGAAAAAGAATCTGCACTTATCTCGTATTGGAGCCTTTTGCCTTCTTATTGCATTGACCATTACAGGAGTAACTCCATGTTAGTTCTGTGGACTGCAGACCATTTCCCCTGAACGCATGAGGTTTTCTATACAGTATATGAGGCGCTTCAGTTAAGAATGGTGATCATTCACTTTAATCTTAAAAGTCCATTTTGTTTAAAGGGCAAATGTTTTCAAAGCACACATATTTGAGCCACTTTTTTATGCGATGTTTCAGAAAGGCATCTGCCAAAACTTTTAAGTCCATCTATCGAGTTGAAAATTTTCTTTTTCCTTCTTTGACAAATCCCGAGTGTCATCTTGTAATTATGTGTGATTCCTTTTGGCCCCAACTAAGGCAGAGACGCTGGGCTCCATTAGTGAGCGATCACTGAGGGACAGGGTGTAAAGACATCAAAGTCATTGTGTAACGCACAAGCTTCTCCCACCGAGTACAGCTTGTTCCTCGCAGGGCTTTGGAGAGTGGCATCAGGTTTGGAAGGGGTTGATTGATGCCTCAACCCATTTGTGAACTCTTCCTCAGATGGCCTGCAGGTTCCATTTAAGTATCTCACAAGAGAGTCAACCTGTGTCCTTCAGTCACATTTCAAAGCAGGCATTTATGTTGACTTTAGGCCAAAAGTCCTAAACTTGATGTTTCATGTCCATTATTGCCCTTAATCGTGTGTGATCTTACAGAAATCCAGGGAGACAGGCATAATTGGCCCCAGTCTTCAGACTGTGAGAGCAGCATTGGTGAAGACAGAGTTTCCCACTTAAGGCCACAGTTACCAAGTGGTGGAGATTAACCCTGGCTCCTGCAGACTCCAGACTATGCTAACCACAGTACTGATGTCTCTGACTTCCCATAAATAGTGAGTTGTGGCCTCTATGATGGTTTGAGCTGTAGACATGCAACCTTTCTGCTTTTCACCTCTCAGAACAGTGTCTGTAAGTCGTATGAATTACTCACAGTTTTTTCCTTTTCTTTTTCTCAACGTTAGACAATTTTTTCCCCACTGATGCTACAAGCATTAAGTGCACAGAACACAGTTAAAACGGAGAGGGCTAGATTACAGTGCAGGTTAGATTTATCAATACTTTATTAAAAGAAAAAGATTTCCTCTGCCTACATTAATTATGTACCAGGGTTTTGGTTAGGCACTTTTGAAAAGATTTCTTTATTTCAGATTTATGCCTGTACCTGTCTTGCCTGAATGTATGTCTGTGTGCCGCATGCATGTTTAGTGGCAGGTAGAAGGGGGTGTTGGATGCTCTGAACTAGAGTTACAGATGGTTATCCACCAGGTGGATTCTGGGAACTGAACCACATGGTCAGTGCTGCTAGCTGCTGAGCTTGACGTTACATTTTCATACATAAACATAATGTTTCTTAAAACTTTTTTAAAAAAAGATTTATTTATTTTATGTATATGAGCACACTGTTGCTGTCTTCAGACACACCAGAAGAGGGCATCAGATCTCATTACAGATGGTTGTGAGCCACCATGTGGTTGCTGGCAATTGAATTCCGGACCTCTGGAAGAGCAGTCAGTGCTCTTAACCACTGAGCCATGTTTTAATTACACTTTCTCCCACCCGTCAGTCAGTTTATTCCTCCTAACTATCCTCCTTTCCACATTTGTGGAAGTTCTTCTTTTCTCTCTGTGACTCACTGGTTTTCATTGCTTCAGAAGTATGGGTCCCTTGTCAGTGGCAACACCATGAAGAAAATGTTCCTCCCTCCACTATCAACCATTAAAACTGTGTTACCTTTTCATGGAGAATGAGGGATTGCTAGCTCCCTCCCTTTCCCTGACAGAGGGTTGACAAGGCCAATCTTACACAGATCTTGTGCCGGAAGCCACAGCTGCTGAGTCAAAGGTACAACAGCCCTGGCATAACCAGAAGTCAACATTCCAAGTCACTGCCACCTCCTCTGGCTATTCCATTCATTCCTTCTTCCACGGTATTCCCTGAGCTGTGAAGCGAGTGATACAGATAACCCGCTTAGGGCTGGACACTGAGCACTTTTCAACGGATAATCTTCATGAGCTTGTTCCGATCATGTGTCAGGTGTGCAGACCACGATGCCTCGTGACATTGTTACTAGTTTCAGAGAAATAAAACTCACTTCAAATAGTAGAAAGTTTGCAAGGTGTATCCTCCATTTTTCATTTCTAGTATCTGCCCCGACAAGTAGCTTTTTACACACCATTCCAATGAGTGAACATGGGACATCTCCCCATTCGCTTAGACTCTTTCGATTTCTTTCCTCAGCATCTTGTAGTGTTCAGCATGTGAGTTTGACACTTGCTCTCTTGAATGCATACCTGAATATTTGGTTTTCCTTTGAGCAAGTAAGAGTGGTGTTTATACCATTTTCATTTACAAAGGGCTTGTTTCCTACTCGTTTGCTATTATTGTATTGAAGCTTGTTGATTTCTATATGTCTCTGTCGTAAACTCACTGATTAGTTTAGGGTGTATTTTTGTAGACTACTTGGGATTTAGTTCTGTAGATAATAGTCATGTCATCTGAAATAAAGACGTATGTTAATTTCTGATCTATAGCCGCCCTTTCCATATCAAGTTTATGATATGAGCCTAAAGGGTCATTGTTATCCAAACTACCACTGTAGGTTTGCTTGTTTCCCTGGTTTTGCTCTCATGATGATAGTAATTTCATTAAATGCATTGGAACGATGCCTACTTCTCTCATCTTTGAGTTGAGATTGTATAGAGTCAATGTTATTCTCTATTGTGTCATACAATGCTCGAGCAAGACCATCTGAGTTTGGAAATTTTCTTTTTGGAGAATTTTAATATTACAAAGTCAATTACCTTAACATGGTATATATGTATGTAAATCTGTCATATTTAATATTTGGTGAGTTTGTTTTTCAAGCAAGTATTCATTTCATCTCAATTTTCAAACTTACATGTCTAGAGTTGTCTATAATAGTCTTTTATTATCGTTTGGGTATCCTAGTCATATTTCTAAGCTTGGAGCACATAAGTCTAAATAGTTCTTATCATCAGTGTCATTATCATCGTTGTCACCGTCATCATCATCACCATGGTTTCTAACACCACCATCATCCTTGTCACCATCATCATAACTGTTGTCATCATCATCATAATCATCATTACCATCATCATTGTTGTCACCATCATCATCATAATCATCGCTGTGATCCCTAACACGACCATCATTGTCCTTGTCACATCACCATCATTATAACTATTGTCATCATCGTCATAGTCAACATTGTCACAGCCATCATAGACATCATCATCCTTGTCACCATCATCATAACTATTGCCATCAACATCGTAGTTATCGTTGCATTGTCATCATCATCATCATCATTGTTGTCCCTGTCACCATCCTCGCCATGGTCTCTAACACCATCCTCCTCCTCATCACCATCATCATAATCACCATCACCATCACCATTATCACCATCACCATCATCATTATCACCATCACCATCATTATCATCATCATCACCACCACCATCATCATTATCACCATCACCATCATCATCATCACCACCACCATCATCATCATCACCATCATCATTGTTACCTTTGAAACCCGTCAGTCCTTCCTTTTGGAATCTTCAAACATCTGTCTTCCATATAGGGTTAAGGTTTACATTGTTCTTTAGTCAGTGGGATAAAGAAACACCTACTCCCTCTTTCCAGAAGCATAAGGCAGGCCTCACTCTGAGCAACAAGACCGATTGCTTAGCACCAGCTGCATTGATGTTTCTTGGGATTCCTTGTATTTAGACAGTGCAGTTTCTAGTTGAGAGACATAGTTAAGACACATCAGTGAGGGATCAACATAAGACAGAGCTGAAGAACTGCTCTGAACAGTGGAGAACAGCAGGACAGTCCAGATTCACAGATGGGAATGGAAGAGAGGCAGAACGGAACATCAGCGTGTCCATGTGTATCCTTAGACACCTTAAGAAGCTAAAAGCGTACTCTTGCTTAATCACCAAGCATTTGGGAGGGCTGCAGACTCATGGTCACACGAGCTCTTCAGTTCCACCTGCAGAGGCAGGCCTTATCCCATGAGATCACCACTGCACTCCCTTCTGTCAATCTGTGGAGTGCATTTTACTCAGAGATTAACATCACAGTGAGTCATGTTACATAAGTGGTGCGTTACTCAGTCTAGGATCCCCATCTGCGTGAGGCTATGAGGGCTCAATGCCAGGTGCTAGTCAGGTACAGATACTTGTTTGAGGGAAGAAAGCATTGACAGTCTTCCAGGTGTTTCCAAAGCAAGGTTTGATTTCCTCTGGCTAAGCAGAAGTGTAGGGATCTGTAGGCTATTCAGGTGTGCCGGGCAGTACAGAATACAGCTCCCATCCACAGAACTGCTCTGTTGGGTGTGGCTTTCGTTAAGGAAAAGGGAATGTGTCTGATAGAGGCATTCTGCAGGGGTAAAATCCATGTTGGGGGTGACATCTTGCTTGCCTCTCTTTGCTGGTTCCCTGTTCTCCCTCTCCATCTCCCTCCCCTCCCCCTCTCCCTCTCCCTCCTTTCCCCCCACCTCAGGTAAAAACTGAGGACCTTCAGAGTGCATGGCCTCTCTCTTTAGGAATTCTTGCTCATCTTGACAATGAGTCTTTCAGTATTGTTGTTTCAAACTGGAAAAATGGCAACTGGGATACTTTGTCACCTTCTCCACTCAGAAATAATTCCAAGAGGGTTGATATTTTGGTCCAGGAAGATGTGACTGACTCAAAAACAAAAACAAAGCTGGGTCTAGTGGCACAGGCCCTGCAGTAGCTGCTACTCAAGAGACTGAGGCAGGAGGAGCAGAAGTTCAACTCAGTGAGAGACTCTGTGTGAAAATAAAAAATAGAAAACAGAGGGGCCAGCAAGATGGCTCAGTGGGTAAAGGCTCTTGCTGTGAAGTCTGACAGCTTGAGTTCAATTCCCAGACCTACTTCCTTCGGTAGATTAAAAAGGATCAATTCCCACAAACTGTGTTTTGACCTTGGCAATGAACCACCACAAACAACCCCCCCCCCAAACATGCAGCCTCACACAAAATAAATAAGTAAACATATTTATTTGCAAGCGTATTTTTCAGATAAAATAAAAGGTGAGGCTGGGCCCGTATCTCAGCGGTAGAGCGCACGCCCAGCATGTGGGAGGCCTAAAGGCAGTTCTTCCTCAAGGATTGGTTGCTCAAGGCTATCCCTTAGACCTCAACGTTCCTATCAGTAAATGTGTTGTTTTAGGATCCAGTCAGTGTTTGCATTCTTTTTTAAGAGAGATCATGGAAAAAAGAAGGCAGCTTAAGTGAGTAGATTGTTTTTCCTTTCAAAAGAGTTAGAGGTAGGTAGTTTAAGGCCAGGCCGACAGTTCCATAACATCGTCGATACCCCAGACTCCTTGTCACATTGCTACGCTGCCTCTCTCCTCTGGAAGCCCTGCGGTCGCTGTAGCTGCCTCCGATATCTTACATTCCAGACGTTTAGCAACGTGAGGCAGAGAGGCAAAAGGCAGAGGGCAGCTCGGCAATTGCCTCCTCCAGAGAATTCTCCTTAAGCGCCATTGAGAGCTTCTACTTACATCTCTGTGGTCCAAGGAGCCACACGGGCCACCATACGGAAAAGGACATTCACTTGGTGTGAACACTTCACCGCTCCATCTTCAACAGGGCTCTGCCGTGAGGACAGAAGGAAAGGTGAGCATTTGGTGACTAATTCGAGACTCTCCTACCAGTGTGTTTTTCTGCTTCTGATGGTCTCCATTTCCACACACTAGGAAGCAGATGTTCACTCCCATAGCCCAGTTCCCATACTGAAATCAAGAATGTGCACCATTGACGGGGCAGTGTCCGCAGAGTGCTTTCAAAGTGAGAGAGCAATTCTGACGGCCCCAGGTCTCTGAGATAGCCACACACCATGGATCCTTCCTCACATGGTCCCGTTTGTCCTCGGAGCTGGTCCAGCCCTAGGGAGAATTTGCAACAGCGTTGACCCACCATATTTTGCAGTGGGCCAGCACACAAAGCCTCTGCCCTCTTCACCTGGAACTCTTCGACTCATATGCGTGTGAAATGGCACAAATGGGATCACCCCACTTCAAAGGGGTTTCAGAGTGACAAGCCACCCGCTGTGATAATGCAGCAGTTCACTGTCTGAGTCCAAGTGGGAGTCTCTCCTTCTCATCACCTGTGATAATGATCTAGATCCACTTTTCTTTTAACATCAATTTTCTCTCCCTGCTCACTGGATCCTTGTGACAACGTGAGTAAGGCAGAACACATCTATCTCGTTGCCATGGAAACCCGAGACATCACAGCGATTTAGTAGCAAGGCTAGGACTTGAACCTAACACTGTCACTTCATAACAAGGCCCTTTAAATTGCAATGAATCACCAAAATACTCCTATTTGGGACCCTGGGAGCCGGAGAACAGATTTAGGACAGAAACAAGGCCAGGCTTCTTCACAGCCTGGGGCCCCCACTTCTCCTGCAAGACTATGAGCCCCTCATAGCCCTGGGTAGCATGTAGGCATTCCCCCACAGCCTCAGTATAAATCACAGGAAGGAGGAAGAATGTTTCCCCAGGATTGCCCTGAGAGATGTTTTCTTTTCCCAGGGGATGTATTTGACACAAGATAAAGGGCGAGGGTAGAAAACAAACTTTGCAAAGCTCTGCTGGGCATTTATGCTTGCTCTCCCTGCACTCCCTTTCCCCTCCCCCAACCCCTGTGTGGGAAGACACAATGCTCCCTTCCACCATCTCCCTTCTCCACAGACTTCTTTCTGCAAAGCATTTTGTCCGGGGATGGTCATCTGACAGACGTGTGGACCTGGTATCCCAGGTCCTACCGGCATTCTAAATGCACAGAGCCCTAAATGTTGCTATGGGTGACATCAAGAAAGACAAGTCTTGAGGCAGCTTTCAGAGCCCAACCCAGAAACCAGAGTGTGTGTTTATCATTCACCATTACTATCTTCTGTGACCCCCACATCTGACAAAAGTAACCCGAGAGGAAAGTTATTATTTTTACTTTGTCTGTGGATGAGTGTGTGGCCAGCAGTATCTGTGAGCTGCACACTCATGCTTGGTAACCTTGGAGGCCAGAAGGGGGTGCCAGATCCCCTAGAACTAGACTTACAGGTGGTTGTGGGCTGCCATGTGAGCTTCTGGGAACCAAACCTGGGTCCTCTGCAAGAGCAACAAGCGCTCTTAGCTGTTGGGTCATCTCTCCAGTCCTGGGACAGGTTACTCCATTTAACTCAGTCTTAAAGGTTCCTGGCTGCTTAGCCCCCGATACATGGGAGAAGCATCATGTTGGTGAGGACGTATGACAGAGGAAAGTCCTCACCACTCAGTAGACAAAGAATAGAGAGAGATAGAAATGATCAGAGCAAAGATACTTCCAAGGGCCTGTCCTCTTCCCCAGGGTTTGCTCTTTCCGGGTAATGTCCCCCATAGTTTCCAGAATCTTCCAAAATAGTACCAGTAGGTGGCGACCTAGACTTAATCCATATGCCTAGGGACAAACCACAATACAGTAGCAATCTTTAATCCCTTACCATTTGCCATCGGCGTCAACAACAGTAAACTTGGTCATCCCAAGCTTATCCTAGCTTGGAGAGATGCAGGTGGTGCCTTGAAGTCTGGCCAAAGGCACCAGTCATTCTGTCCCCACACCCTAATGATACATGCAAGTGTCAAGAGACCCACAGCTGGGCTCTAGGAGAGTCCACCACCTGTACCCTTGGCAGTCACCACACAACCATCTCATGTCCCCTGTAGCAAGAATGACCAGAGAGGGAAGTTCTGCTTCCCGTGAGAAGGCCCCTCTGATCTGCCTAGGACACAGTGAATGCCCCTTCTCCTCTTGGGCATACGCTGTCTGCATCATTTAATTGCTTTGTTTAGGGGCTCCTGCCCACCACGTTGGTCATCTTAAGCCACACTTGCCACCCCCCACACACTATCTCCTTACAACCAGTGTGAGCCCCTCACGGCTGCCTAGCGTATGCCTTCCCTTTGGATGTTTGCTTCAGTGCCCAGCACAAGTTCCACCGCCATATGCTTGGGGCACCTGCTTGTGGATTCCTAACGTCCTAACTCAGTGAACTGTCATACATCTTCAGTGAACCGAGCAGCTGGCAAATATACTTTATTGTCGCTTATTGGCCCAGTAATGCAAGGAAGGCGTACCCTTTCTACTTTATATTTTATTTGTTTGAGACATGTATCCCCAGCAAGTCTGGACCTCACTAGGTAAAACAGGTTGGCCTCAAACTCACAAAGCTCTATCTGCCCACTTCTGCCTCTCAACTGCTGGACTTAAAAGGCGTGACAGCCACATGCATGGGGTATACTTTTTTAAAAAAAGACATCTTGCTTACTGTGTCTGTGTGTACATGTATGCCATGGCACAGGCACGGAAGTCAGAGGACATCTTGCAAGAACCGTTCTCTCCTTTCGCTATAGAGACCGAGAGATCAAACTCAGGTTCCTAGTCTTGGCAGCAAGCCCCTTTTCCTGCAAAGCCATCTTGCCTGCCTTCAGGATGTAACCTTATCCCTGCTCCCAGGCGAATGAATAAAATATAGGATGAATTAAGCATTTGCCAGTGCCACCCTGAGCCCAAGACTGGAAGCCAGGCGAGTCTGATTTTTTTTCTTTCTTTTTTTTTTATTAACTTGAGTATTTCTTATATACATTTCGAGTGTTATTCCCTTTCCCGGTTTCTGGGCAAACATCCCCCTCCCCCCTCCCCTTTTTTATGGGTGTTCCCCTCCCCATCCTCCCCCCATTGCCGCCCTCCCCCCAACAATCTAGTTCACTGGGGGTTCAGTCTTAGCAGGACCCAGGGCTTCCCCTTCCACTGGTGCTCTTACTAGGATATTCATTGCTACCTATGAGGTCAGAGTCCAGGGTCAGTCCATGTATAGTCTTTAGGTAGTGGCTTAGTCCCTGGAAGCTCTGGTTGCTTGGCATTGTTGTTCATAAGGGGTCTCGAGCCCCTTCAAGCTCTTCCAGTTCTTTCTCTGATTCCTTCAACGGGGGTCCTATTCTCAGTTCAGTGGTTTGCTGCTGGCATTCGCCTCTGTGTTTGCTGTATTCTGGCTGTGTCTCTCGGGAGAGATCTACATCCGGCTCCTGTCGGCCTGCACTTCTTTGCTTCATCCATCTTGTCTAATTGGATGGCTGTATATGCATGGGCCACATGTGGGGCAGGCTCTGAGTGAGTCTGATTAAAATGGGGTACAACCCAGAGCAGTTCTCCCACCTGCTGTCAACACTCACTTTGTAGCAGGACCGAAGGCTTTCCATGACCCGGCAACTCCCCACCTCATGCCTCATGCCTAGCCTATGCCATCTTTCTGATGCAAACACCTCCATAGGTCTTCGGGCTATGCTGTAAGAAGAGTACTGGTCACCAAGCATGGAAAGAGTGATGTCCTTCAGGACAACAGGGTACAGTCACCTCTATCTTCTTGTCCACCACCTCTTCCACCATTTGAGCTGGGACAGTTGTTAAAAAGTGCCATCATGCAGTTAATGAAGGAGTGCTCCTGTCATTGCTCGTAGAGTCATGCCAGAGACCTTTCCAAACCCTCTGCATGCCGCGTGCACTGAGCAATGCACGCCAGCTGCCTGCTATTTCCTCCCAATACCCACAGGGCTGCAACGAGAGAAGAAGGCCGGGCAACAACCCGTTGGGGTAGAGCCTACTGAGTGCCGAGGAGGAACTGCCTGAGGCCTCACTGACCTGCTCTTTGCATCTTGCTGTGCAAACCAAGGTGTGTTTACCTTGCCCCTAACCCCTGGACTGCTGTTTCCCTGAGGCTTGTACAGGAAGCAGTAGAATTTGACTGGGCGGGAGGATTATGGTGGAAAGAGCCAATTTGAACTCAAGGTGAGTGAGTGGCTGGTTTCGGATGTACGAGTGCCTCAATCTTCAGCCCTGTAAAGAGGCAGAAAGGCTCAATTTCTCCATGCTCACAGTTCACTGGGAACATGAATGGCAGGGTAACACTAAGTTCCATTAACATCAGTGTGGAAATCTTCCCAGAAACACTCCCAGCACTTCTGGGTACTTCTCCCCTGTTTGTGTTGGCTTGCCCATCTCTGTGACAAAGCACTGGAGATGAACAGCATAAAGGAAGAAAAACCTTGGTGTGGTGGTATACACTTGCAATCCCAGCCGGGGCCAAGAGCATTGTGACTGTGAAGCCTTGGGCTACATGAGATCCCGCCTCATAGCACGAAGCCATAAAAAGTGGGGCAGAGAAGCAAGATGTGTATTTTGGCTCATGGTTTCCTAAGTTCCACCCATGGATGATGGCTGGTCAGCTCTGTTGCTTCTGTCTGTGAGAGGGTGTGACAACTCGATAGGGACCAAGTAGCGATCACCCTCATGGAGAGTGGGGTAGGGCGCCCTACATGGGTTACACTCCCAAAGAGCCAACTTTCACCCATTGGTCTCTCCCTGTAAAGAGTCTACCACCTCTCAGTAACACAGACTGGGGACCAAACCTTCAACACAGGGACCTCTGAGGACACAAATCTTTAGATTCCTTTCAGGATGGAAATCCAACCTTGGGTTGTCTTCACAGACTCCTCTGAATCCTGTTTTAGGTGGAGTGACTTTATAGTTTGTTTCTTGAGCATGTTCTACTATATACAGTGGCATTGTAGTTTGGATCTTAAGATTTGTTTCCCATAAAGCTATTAAAATGAAATAGGTGACCAGGGAGATGACCCAGATAGAAAGTCCTTGACGAGCAAGCATGAAGACGTGAGTTCGGATCCTTCGTCTCCACAAACAAAGCCTGGGAGGGGTGGGACACATCCATAATGAAATGCTGGGGAGGGTCCCCGAAGCTCGCTGGCTGGGCAGCCTAACCCACTTGGTTACTGAGAGACCTGTTTGTTTGTTTGTTTTAAGGCCAGCGAGATGACTCAGTGATGAGGCCCACTGGCTGCTCTTCCAGAGGGCACAGGTTCAGTCCCCAGCATCCACCGGACATCTCACAATCATCTGTAACTCTGGTCCCAAGGAATCCAACACCCTCTTCTGGCCTCCGCGGGCACTGTGTGCACGTGGTGCCCAGACATACACACAGCAGAGCCACGGATGCACATGACATGAGAATAAATAAGGGAGAGAGAGACTGAGGAAGAACCTGATGTTGATCTGTGGCCTCCAAAGGCTCATGCCTGCACACGCATGTGCACCTACATACACACACATACATGAATACCACATAAGTACGCACGCACACACACAAATAGGAACTGTGCTTGGATGAGTGGTCAGGCATAGGAAATAAGGTGCACTCCAAAGAGCACCTTGCTTCCTCTGGGCCCCACACTCACTTCCGTAAGGGTACAGGATGGTTCCCGTGGGGTATGAAAGGCCATCCTCAGTTTGGCAGACTTGCAAACTGAGACTCAAGGACAATAATGAGCTTTGCCAAAACCATATCCTAAAATAGGATGGGACGAAGAGGAATACAAGTCAGGGCTCTTTACCCTGGACGCCAGGCCACATGTGTAAGTTACAGTGAGCTCAGAACTTTGACGTCCCAGCTCCTAATAAAACCCAGAAGCCCCTGCTCCCTGGGCATAATTAGAACAGGAAGAGGTCACTGAAAATAGATCCTGGGAGTTTTTAGAGAGTAGCGAGCAACAGGGAAAACTATATACAAATTTGTCTAAATATGCACTAGTGAAAATATCATGTGGGTTACAGGGTTTTTGTTTTTGCCATGTACAAAATCTCAGGGTAAATAAGAATTGAGTCATTTACAGATCATTTTTCCTGCACAATTTTATTAAGGCTTACATGGTTAGGTTTCGCCTACAGAAGTAGTCTAGCATCCCTTCATCTAGTATCCTAAGAGCCCTCCATCCATTGGCTGAGACATCACTCGTTTGAGTTCTAAAACCCACTTTCTTAACTTCCCTTTACATGGTTCCCATCCCCACTAACTCTGCCAGCTCCTCTCTAGGCCTGACTATTCACACGATTACAGCCATTCCCAGGTAACGTAAGGACCAACATCTTCTGCAGGGTTTGCCATTTACTTCCTGAAGGTACCTCACATTAAGAGGGTAACCTCATGTTTTTTTTTTTAAAAATCAGTCCACGTACAAGTGTCTGGCTCACTAGAATGACTTCTTTAACTTGACTCACCCCTCAAGGCTTGGGGCAATGGTGTTTTCTGTGACAGAGGACTCCTCTCCTGTCTCTTGATGCCTAGTCAACCTGAGGGAGGCTCAGGGTTATTGTCATTAGTAGTAGTACCAACATCGACATTTTGAGACAGGGTCTCATGTGGTCCAGACTGATCTTGAGCTCTGTATAATGAGGATGGCATTGAACCTGTGTCTCTTTCTCCCACCTCCACACCTGGGGTTATATGCTCTGGTTATCCAGTGCTGAGGGTGGAATCCCAGGGCTTCGTGTATGCCAGGAAAATTCTCCACCAACTGAGCTCTAACCATAGCCAGCTTAAACAATTTTTCAACAAGGTACCAGAGCTCCTAGCTACAGGTCTCACTCCCGTTTGAGGCCAGAACAACTGCTTGCTGCAGGGGCAGCCTGTCCTGAATCCCAGCCATTCTCTGAAAAGTCTGTGCTCCTGTTGTCATCACTGTTTCCAATAGTTGCCTTTGGGGCTGGAGAGATAGCTCGGTGGATAAGAGAATTTGCTACACAAGGATGAGGACCTGAGTTCAAATCCCCAGCACCCACATGAAAAACCATGGGTGACCATGTGTGTTTTTGTAACCCCAGCACTGTGGAAAGTGGACGTAGGAGGACATCAAGAGCTTGCTGGTCACTAAATCCAGACTTAGTAAGAGATCCTAACTCATGGGAATCAATCACATGCTGAGTGGTAGAATAAGACACATGATCTCCACCTCTGGTCTCCGTGTGTGCACAGGCACACACACAAGTGCACATATAACACACACACACACACACACACACACACACACACACACACATTCCATTTGGGCCTCCTGAATCGAGTTCTGCACAGTAGGGAGAGGGAGGACAAATCCCGGGCCAAATGAGGGCTCCTCTCCTTCATTCCTCCCTTCTTTACCTCACCACTCACTTGTTCAAGAAGTCGTCCATACAGGAGACACTTGGGCAGTAGCTAGTGTTGGGGAGGATTGTATGGGTACAGCCACCTCTGAGGAACTGAAAGCAGAGTGGGAGAAATGATGAACACATTTGTTGACAGTGGCTGATTTTGAACAGTTGGACTCGAGGCTGCATTATTGTTTAACCCATCTCCTTTCCCCTCCCAAGCATCCTTCAGAGGGAACTGGGCCACTGCGATCTCTGACTTGCAGAGGAGAAAGCTGAGACCCAAGCTGGTTAGTTAGCTGGCATTTGTACAGTCCAGCTCCTCCTTACTCAGCGAAGTATTGTTTCTGGAACATTCCCTTAATACCTTTCGCAAACATATCAATTGTATTCAGTTGTTAATAGGAATGGATCGCAACACGCTACAATCTGCTCGAGAGCCTGGGAACACGATGTTGACGGAAGGCACATGCATGGGCCCACAGCAGTGGCTGAAAGTCCTGTGAGAAGCTCAAAGTGGACAATTCCAGTACTGGAGAGGTGGAACCCATCAGGGATGTGCCCCCTTGTGTCCACACTTCCCACCGTGTCCTCTAAGGAAAGGAGAAGAAACTGGAATAATTGGCTGCTGAAGTCAGACATGGTGGTGCACACGGGTGAGCCCAGCACTCCAGAGGTGTGCTGTACACTGCATATGAGTCTAACATGGGCTACGTGAGACCTTGTCTCAATAACCCCTTTCTAAAATAGGCTCTTGCTACTGAGAGCTAGGAAACATACTCTTTTTTTTTTTAAAGATTTATTTAATGTATATGACACTGTCACTATCTTCGGACACACCAGAAGAGGGCATCAGATCTCATTACAGATGGCTGTGAGCCACCATGTGGTTGCTGGGAATTGAACTCAGGACCTCTGGAAGAGCAGTCAGTGCTCTTAACCGCTGAGCCATCTCTCCAGCCCAGGAAACATACTCTTATGTGTGTGTTGTACATGTGTGCCTGCTTGTGTATGAGCACACATACTTGTGCGTGCAGGTACATGTGCACACGCACAGGAGGCCTTAAGTTAACTACAAGGTGTCTTTCCTGGTCACTCTCCACTCACTGAAGCAGGTCTCTCACCCAACCTGGAGCTCCCTCCCTGCAGTTAGCACAAGTCTCAGTTTGCCCAGGGAATGCCTTGTATCTCCCAGTGCGGGGTTTACACAGGATGTCACACCTGCCCAGCTTTTATGTGGTGGCTGAGGATTTGAACTCTGGTTCTCACACGTGCTTGGCAAAGACTTTGCCCACTGAGCCATCTCTCCAGCCCCTGAAGTGTTTTCAGGGCTCTTTAAAGAGCTGGGAGTGCATTGCCCACAGGCCTCGGACATCTGTTTTCATCTTGTGATGATTTACACCCAAGCGGCAAGCAGACCCGTAGCAAGCCTGTGGCGGGTAAGGGAACCTTCACACAGTGAGCCTAGCCTCCTCTAGAATTGCTTCTAAGCCAGGTTCCAAGGGACTTTCCCAGAAGTCCTCTGAGCATGGGGAACAGTGGACATCTGGAAGCAGTTAGTTTCAGTCCAGCTTGGAGGCTGGAGGATGGACTAAATGACCCCTGCACGTCACCCTCTGCCCGTCCACCTCTCCAGTTACCTTCTCTCATTTCCAGAAGGCTTGCTTTCTCTAGGGAAAAATGATTCCAGGGCTCCAGCTTCCCTTGGGAGTCAAAATGATTCCATTCTCCAGTCTGGGGAATCTGAGCTTCATGAGACAAAAACGCTGGGAGAACTGGGGAAGGAAGCTGTAACGACACACACATATATATTTAGACTCATCAAGCAACACATGGTCCTCAGAGTATCACACGCATAGGAAGCAGGGACCAGGAGTTCTTGGCCTGTCTCCTACCCTGTCCCTGACCACCCTGATGTCCATGCTTGGTGCCCAAGTGACCTCTCTACCTGGAGGGCCTGCAGGAAGCTAGTGATGTCACACGGCAGAGCTGTCCTGATTCTTCCTACTCTGAGGTTTCTCTTCCAGGCTGTGGATGAAACCCAAAGTCTCCTACACGCTAGGCAAGACTTTCCCCCACAAGCTTCACCTCTGCATAGACCCAACCCCAGACTCGAGGGCTGACGATGAATTTCCTTGATGCCTCTGAGTCTGGGGTTCATTATGGTGATAACTCCTTTGAACCCCTTTTTAGGAGCCTGTTTTTCACTAGTTGCTTTTCATGTGTGGTGGTATGTCACGTGTGGTGGTATGTCACGTGTGGTGGTATGTCACGTGTGGTGGTATGTCACATGTGGTGGTATGTCACGTGTGGTGGTATGTCACATGTGGTGGTATGTCACTTCACACCAATCACTAAGAACAAGAGCTTCAGAATGATTGGCTCTGACGTCACCCAGCTAGAGAACCAGAACTGGATGTGTCTTGAATGACTTCCTGGGGCACCGTTCAGCAGAGCCACTGCACTAGGCTGGTGGGTTTAAGTCTGCACCCATTGAAATCACGTATCATTCTGGCCCTAAACACTGTCGCCGTGCCTCACTCAGCCCTTCTTGGAAAAAGCTGTTTACAATGAAAGTTTTCAAACACTCAGAAAAATCACAGGAAGCGGAAATGAGCCCATCTTCCACGTTCAGCCATTGCTGACATTTTGAGATATGGGTCCATTCCTGCTTCCCCACCCCCTCGCCCACCACAGTACTTTAAAAAAAAATTCCTGACATTGTGTGCCATTCTGTCCTTAAATACTTCCATATGTAGATCTAAAGGGGGGCAGGAAGGGAAGGAGAAGGAAGGGAAAAAAAAACTATGAATCCAAAGTCCTAACGCAAATGATTTCTTATCACCCGATGATAGCTAGCTTGACTCAAATGTCTCCTAGTGTGGAAAAATAAAAATGCACATCTACATTTGGTTGGCTCCCATAAAAAGGTTCAAAGATCCACACACCGCCTTTGGTGGTGCCCCTCCTACACAAGCTGTTGCCTTTCTCTTCCCTATTGCTGGTAGTTAACAAAGTTGACTTGAGCTGGAGGGATGGCTCAGAGGTTATGACCTGAGTTTGGTTCCTAACCCCTAAGTGGGATGGCTAAAACCTGTAACTCCAGATCCACTGACTCCAAGTGAGTGTTACACTCATACAACTTATGTGTGCATGTTTGTACACACACACACACACACACACACACACACACACACACACTTAAAATCTTTAAAGGAAATTGTCCTATTGAACAATAATGTCGGGGCTGGGGATTTAGCTCAGTGGTAGAGCGCTTGCCTAGGAAGCGCAAGGCCCTGGGTGGGGTCCCCAGCTCCGAAAAAATGAACAAAAAAATAAATAAATAAAATAAAAAAAATAGGAAATATGGGGGCTGGGGATTTAGCTCAGTGGTAGAGCGCTTGCCTAGGAAGCGCAAGGCCCTGGGTTCGGTCCCCAGCTCCGAAAAAAAGAACCAAAAAAAAAAAAAAAAGACATTCGCATTGAGCAATAATGTCTCAAATTCTAGGTCTGTGGGATGGGCTCTGTGCTGGCTAATTTTAAAACAGTTTGAGACAAGCTAGAGTCATTTTAGAAGGGGGAACCCAACTGAGAAATACCCCCACTAGTTAGGCCTGAGATGCATTTTCTTGATTGTTGATGTGAGAGGGCCCAGATCGCTATGATTGGTGCCGCCCATGGGCTGGTGGTCCTGGGTGCTATAAGAAAGCAGGATGAGTAAGCCATGAGAGACAAGCCAATAATTGGCAACTCTTCCATGGCCTCTGTATCAGTTCCTGCCTCCAAGTTCCTATCTTGAGCTCCTGCCCTGATTTCCATTCATGAAGAGCTGTGATATAGAAGTGTAAGCTGAAACAAACAGCCAAATAACCCTTTCCTCCCAGAGTTGCTTTGGGCCATTATATTATCACAGCAATAGCAAAATAACTAATTCAGGCTCCCTGAGGGGGAAGGGAGGGGAGTGTGCTGCTTAGTTTTTTTGTCTTCTAGACTCAAGCCAGGGCCCGAGAATTTCAATTGAAGAAGGCTTCCATCAGATTCATCTGTAAGTCTGTAGGGCGTTTTCTACAATGAATGATTGATGTGAGTGGACCCAGCCCACCCTGGGTGGAACCATTCCCTATGCAGGTGGTCCTGGGTAGTATAAGAAAGCAAGTGAGGAAGCAGCCTTCCTCTGTGGCCTCTGTGTGAGATCCTGCCTCCAGGTTCCTGTCTTGAGTCCCTTCCCCTGAAGATGTACTGAAGCCAAGTAAACCCTTTCCTCCTCTGGGTTTGCTTTCAACCACCATCTTCATCTCAACAACAGAAACCTAATATGGACAGGTAGTTCCCTCACATCCTTTCCTCTTGTGCTTCCTACTGAGGTGTAGCACAGAGGACTATAAAGGCTCACAGGGATGTGTTCACAGCAGACCCCTGTGTCACTTCTGAGGGTGTCTAGTACCCTGCTGTCCCAGTTTTAGCCGTGGGAAAGGGCAGTGTGTCTGATGGACTCGGGTTTCCTGCTGGCTTAAACACAAAGTAAAAACTTAAATTACTCGTGCTTTCTGTTCTCCGGATGTGGTCTCGAGGTTGACACTGGGGGCCAGTGGAGGCAGAGGCAGGTGAATCCCTGAGTTCAAGGCTAGCCTGCTCTTCAAAATGAGTTCCAGGATGCCAGGGCTGTTACACAGAGAAACTCTGTCTCAAAAAACAAAATCAAAACCAACAAAATCAAAACAAACAATAATAACAAAAAAATTGTCTTACACTGTAGCCCAGGTTAACCTCAAACTCATAATCCTCCTGCCTCAGCCTCTCCAAGTGCTGAGACACCACACTCAGCTTCAAATAAAACTCATACATTCAGCTACAACTCATATTATATACGATAAAGCATTACACGTTGGTAAGAAGAGTTAAGGAACACATCAGCGTGGGCCACCTCCTAGCTCATAAAATAAACCTTAACAATTTTGATTCCATGAGTTTTGTTTAGTTCTAATTCAGTCTCGCCCAGGTTGGCCTTGAACTCTAAGCCATCCTCCTGCCTCAGCCTCCCAAGTGCTAAGCTTTCAGGCAACAGACATCACACCCATCTGATGATGCTTTAAAAAATGGAATAATAGGATGGAGTTAAAGCACAGAAGGGCAGTGAGCAGAAGAGCGAGGCATAGCTCACCCTGGGAAGAGAGGGCGTCTCGGGGGAAATCCAAAAATACATCGAACGGAAGGAAGATGGAAATACCATGCATCTCAAGTTAAGTGACAGCCTCCAAGTTAGAAGAGAAAGCTGAGCCCTACAGGCTTGCACTGGAAAGAGGAAAAGGCGTGGGTCCCAAACCCACCCTCCCCCTGGAGAACAGAGAGGGAAGAGTCGTACGGAATCAGTAGCAGTGAGCGGAGGAAAAGAGTCTCAGAGAAGAGACCCAGGAAGATCTGCGGAGCACTGGCCTGAGGCATACTACTGATAGACCCCTGGTGGGACTGCCGAAGGCAAAAGGAGTTAAGGAACAGGTGACCAACTCAGGATATGCAGGGATGTTGCTGCAAAGACTCTGAGGACACCAGAACGACCACAGATCTGCTCTCATAAAGTTCGCAGCCTAGGTGGCATGGACTGGGTCCTCAAGAAACACAAATGACCACAGACCACTCAGTGTGAAGCAGCTAACCAGAACAGCAGTGTGACAAACAGAAATGAAGTCAGGGACTGGGGAGATGGCTTAACTGGGAAGAACACTCGCTGCTCTGGTAGAGGACCTGGATTCTGTCCCCAGCACCCACATAGCAATTTACAACTGTCCGTAACTCTAGCTGCAGGGGGACTGGCGCCTCTTCTGGCTGCCATGGGCTCCTACATGCACGAGGTACACATAACCTCAGGTAGGCACACACAAACACATAAAAATAAAATCTTGCTGGGCAGTCTTAGTGCACACCTTTAATCCCTGCATTCAGGAAGCAGAGGTAGGCAGATCTCTGAATCTGAGGCCAGCCTGGTCTACAGAGCAAGTTCTAGGACAGCCAGAGTGACACAGGGAAACCCTGTCTAAAAACAAACAAACAAACAAAAAAAAAACAAAAACAAAAAAACTCCACAAAAATAAATAGATAAATAAACAAATGCTTTTTAAAGGAGAATTAAGCTAACATTTTTCATTATAACATCTATTTATGCATTTATTTATGTATGTATGTGTGTATTTATTTACTTTTTGTGTATTTATTTACTTACTTACTTATGATCTCCCCTTCCACCACATGGGCTTAGAGACTAGTCTCAGTTGTCAGTGTTGGCAGCATATGCCTTTACCCACCGGGCAGTATGATGAACCCTAAATTCATAATTTTAAAACCTTCAAAAGACAAATCTTTCATCCCAGAAACTGATTTTCCTAAAGAATACCGCCAAATGTTTAGAGAAGAATTAATCCTAATTCTGCAAGTCAGGACTCGTCGGTTCACTTTGTGGAACTTGTTATCCTGTGCCCAGACCAGCAAAAGATAAAACACAGGAACATACATATGTCAACGGTGTACATGAACATGGGAACACACATATGTCAACGGTGTACATGAACACAAAGGATCTCAGCAAAATACCAGCAAGTAAAACTCAGCCACGAGGATGGCGTGGCCCCGACGAATGAGAAGTGGCCCTGGAAAGCAAGGCTGTCACAGTACCATGCAACCCATGAGGTGACCAACCCTATTACAAAGAGAAGAGAAGAAAATGAATTACAAAACCGTCTTAATTTTGGTAAAGATGTATTTATTTTATGTGTGGTCTGTCGGCATGTGTACCTGTGTGCAGGAAGAGGGCATCAGATCCCACCACAGATGGTTGTGAGCCACCATGCGGTTACTGGGATTTGAACTCAGGACCTCTGGGAGAACAGTCAGTGCTCTTAACCGCTGAGCCATCTCTCCAAGCACCTTAAGTTTCTTCATCATCACCACCACCACCACCACCACCACCATCATCATCATCATCATCATCATCATCATTATCATCTGAAAAATTCAACATCTACCAGTTGCTATCTTAACAATCCAAAATGAGATTTCCCAATAAAGAACAAGTCCAAAAACCATGCAGTTACTGCTGCCTTTAGAGGTAAAGCAACTTAAATGCTTTCCTGTAGGTTTGGAACCAGGCAGGAATGTCCTGGGGCACTTAATTAACAAAATGCCAGAAACTCTGGCCAAAGAAACAAGGCAAGAAAATGAAATAAAGAAGCACCAAATGCTTGTGTGTGTGCCTGCGCATGTGCACACACACACACACACACACACACTCACACTCACACACACACTCAGACAAACGCACACTCACTCACACTCACACTCTCACACACACTCACCCACACACACACTCACACACACACTCACACACACACACACGAAATAAACTTTTTATAAAGACTCAATGTAGAAACCATGCCAGAACTGCGGAGATGACTTGGTGTTAAAGAACACACGCTGCTCGTAGAGAGGACCAGAGTTCAGTTCCCAGTACCCACATGCTGGATCACACCACCCCCATTTTCAATTCCGAGGAACCCAGCACCCTCTTCTGATTGCTGATTCCCAGGCACACATAAACCTAGAAATGATTTTAAGTAAATAAATAACATTTATAAGGAAATGTGTCAGTGTTCCCTAAATTGCTAGACTTAAGCCACACGGTTGTTGTTAAACTCTTGGGAAGATTGGTGGTTATGCACACAAAGCTGTTCCAAAACTTACATAGAAGAGGATTCCGTTAGCCGAAATAATTTCGAAAAAGGAATATGCGTTGGGGAGTGGGGTGAATCTGCCTACGAAACTTTAAGACATAAAGCTGCATAGTTTGGATGCAGCTCACTTGGTAGAGAACTTGCTTAGCACTCATAAGACAGAGGCAGAAGGATCTCAGTGAGTTCAAGGCCACCCGGGTCTATGTAGCAAGGTCTAGGCCAACCAGGTCTACACAGTGTGATCCTGTCTTACGACAAAAACATTTTCAGAAAAAAACGAGTTCAGGAAAAGCCATGCAGCAGCAGCAGCGCTCACTGGGGGGGATGTGAGCAGAGCCATAAGCTTTTGGCACAGTGCTGGTGCCAACGTGAGGCTGTGCTGTCACTCTGGAAGACTGGCACCTAAGGTGCTTCTCTGGCAGCTTAGGGATGGAGTATCCTACGGGCCAGCTGCTGAGCTAGTTATTAACTTCAGAGGAATGGAAACAGACTTTGACATATGAACCAACATATGAACATGTCTGGGAGCATTGTTTTAAAAAATAATGACACCTTCAAACAAGAAACAACTCAGGTGTCTTCTCTGAATGAATGCTCAAAACATCCACCGGGATCTGTAACTCAGCTGTGAAAATGAAGAATGTTTTGATAGCCACAATAACCTACAAGAGACTTACATTGACTGGAGGGGGGGGACGAGAAACAAGCACAGAAATGGAGAGGAAATTAGAAGATGTCAGAGGTTGGGGAGAAGGTGTAATCAGAGAACAGTTGTGAAAGTAGAAAGACAGAATGGACCTCCTGGAGGACACAGGATGTTCTGTGTCTTCACCAAGACATGAAGGTCTTCTCAGCCATGCTCCTGCCTCCTGGTCCAAGCATTATAAGACATGAGTGTGTAGGAATCTTTATAACTCATCTGATGTGAGGGCCAAGGACAGGTTTCACTGTGTAACCCAGACTCACCTCAAGCTCACCATCCTCCTGCCTCAGCCTCCCAAATATTGGAATTCCATGCATACATTATGTCTGCCCACCCCCCAGCATTATTCCTTACAATGTGTGAGACTGCATTTTTCTCAAATAGTTTAAGCAAGATTTTTGTTAGATGTTTACATTTTTTATTATTTATTTTTATGTGTGGGTGTTTTGCCTGCATGCATGTCAACGCATTATGAGCATGCAGTGCCTGTGGAGGCCAGAAGAGGGCACCAGATTCCCCTGAAACTGGAGTTAGAGAGGGTTGTGAGCCACCGTATGGGTGCTGGGACTCAAAGCCAAGTCCTCTTGGGAGAGCAGATGATGCTTTTAACTACTGAGCCATCTCTCCAGCACCCAGTGTATCAGTTTTTAGTGAATGTGTTTGTACATAGCTCTGCTTATATTAGGGCTAGTGGGGGAGCAACATTTTGTGGAAGTGATGCTGGGAAACCTCGCTCACATAAGCAGGTTTACCCAGGGTTTATTATAGAAACATGACTGCAAACTCTCTGAACTCTTTCCAACTTCCATGCCAAGAATAACATGTGGCCCTGTCATCGAGAATTATTTTTAATAGTTTATCAGCAGACAATTCCTTTGAGTCTCCTCTGATGCTGCTGAAGGCAAAGGAGTGGAGAATATCTTAACTGCAAAGACTTATGGTCATTTCCCTTGTCTGGGAGAATCTACCCCAAATCCTTTCTCAGGCCCCGTGATTATTGCTCTTCTTGAAAGCACCTCCTACTTGGTGACTTAGAGCAGGTTAGAGACACCGACAGGTTGCTGCATTTCCTGAACCTTGAGCGCTGACTGCACATAGCTTCTACTTATTTGTTTAGAGCGGCAAGTTTGACACACTCACATCACACCCACAGCAGGTGTGAGCCATCACTGCTGCGACTCCCAGAGGCAGCTCCCTGGGTCCCTTCCAAAACTCTACCTCAGTCCAGGTAATAAGTGGACAAACATTCTGAGGTTTTATTCAAAGATGATAGAGGATGGATAGATAGATAGATAGATAGATAGATAGATAGATAGATAGATAGATAGATAGACAGACAGACAGATAGATGATAGATAAATTGATTGACAGATAATAGATGATTGAACAATAATAGATAATATAGTAGATTGCTTTATTGATTGTTGATATAGATGACATATACATTAATTGATTGATGATAAATGATAGATAGATACATGATTAATGTTAGATAAGAGATGATTGACAGGTTGTTAGATGATGTGCAGATAAATGAAATATGCATAGTAGATTGATGATAGGGTGAATTATTGATTTATTGATAGAAGATAGAAAAATGATAGGTAGATAGATGACACATAGATGGATAGATAGATAGATAGATAGATAGATAGAGATACATAGATAGATTCGTAGATAGATAGATTCATAGATAGATACATAGATTCATAGATGCATAGATAGATAGATACATAGACCATAAAGAAATATACATGATAGATGATTGACAGATGAATAAGTAGATAAAGATGGATAGATAGATAATAGGTAGATAGATAAATGGGTAGATAGATAGGTAGATAGAGAGAGGGAGAGAGATAGAAAGATAGATAGACAGACAGACAGAAAGGACAGATGATGAGTAGAGAGTTGATGACTGGACAGCAGGTAGACAGTGGGCAGAGACAGAGAACAGGGTACAGAGCCTGCTTAGCCATCACTTTGATGGACCACCCTGCCTAC
The DNA here is from genome assembly GCF_021556685.1 of Rattus norvegicus. Classification (NCBI taxonomy): domain Eukaryota; kingdom Metazoa; phylum Chordata; class Mammalia; order Rodentia; family Muridae; genus Rattus; species Rattus norvegicus. The sequence goes on along the minus strand of NC_141537.1, from coordinate 162,145,112 downwards.
AGTAAGGCCCCCTACATATTCACGCCCCACTTTCCCAGGATCCAGTAGGATGATGGTATTTTCTTTGGCAATCATTGGGAAACAGAGAGCCACTAACAAACCAGCATCAGGTTATAAATTCGAAATAGCTCCCAAATGGATCAAAGTCTTCTTCCTCTGTCAGCTTTGTGGTGACAGAAGTCTTGGAGTCTTGTAAGGGAGGCCCAGGCTGCCTTCCCTTTTCTGGGCACCTGGAAACTATGCACACCCCTGGGTCAGGGAGGGGAGGGCACATGGCTTTGTTCTCTGGAACCCAAGAAAGGGCAGCAGGTGCCGAGGACAGCCTACTGCTAGAGGCACACATGAGCAGTAGGCTAGCTGAAGGCAGAGGTGGCACTAAGGACCCAGGTATCAATTCCAGTGACGTGCATGTATTGAGAGCCTGGCAGCCTTCAAGATAGCGCTGTCTCTCCCAGATTCTTAGCAACCATGCACTAAAACACTCTTAGAATTCCGGCCTTCCCACTGAACACATTGATGTAGAGAGAGATGGGTTGCCTTTACCCTTCCCCACGGCTTCCCATCTTCACATTGTCAAGTTGGTGTCACAGCCAACAGGCCTCCCTGGGAAAATCCAATGTGCATTGGGGCATCCTAGGGGAAGGCAGCGACTTCAGGGGAAGGCCCCCCAGAAAAGGGATAGAGCCACACTCAAGCCTCAGACACATCCCCATGTGAAGCATGACCTGTATGGCTTTCTAAGTCTCTGGGAAGAAAGGGACAAGGCAGATTGACGGGTGAAGGGACCGTGGGATTGCACAAACTGAGGAACTTCAACACCTTTGTTTGTTTCTGAGATGGAGAGAAAGATACAAACATGATTTGATAGAATGAGACCGGTGAACTAATATCTTTTAGAAATGTCCACAGTTGTCTCCAGATAAATGAAAATTTCCTGTGTTCTTGCCTTTCCACAGCGTGCCTTCTGAATAGCTAATATCATGTTCAGTGATGGGGTGAGGGACAGAGAAAGAGAGATCTGTCCTTTTCTTGACACCTCCAGTTCCCAATCCAATGGAAGTTTCGTGGATTAGATTATACTAAAGTGTTAATGGCTTACCATAGTTATGCTCACCAAAGGTCTGTTCTGGGTCTAAGGGCCTGTGAAGTGTACTCAAAACAATCAAGGACAAAGGAATAGCACAGAAAAAGGGTCAGGAGAAAGGAATAGAGACGGCAGGGCTCATCTTTGTCTGTTCCCTAGACAGTCCAATCAGGAGCCTCATGCAACAACACTCACTTAGAGGATACTCTGATAGGACCAGTCTGCCATTAGATGGCAGTCTGCATAGTCTCCTTTGGATCACACTGGTGGGACTAGCTCGTGTATACGAACACAAAGGGTACAACAAGAGAACTCAGGGGAAGACCCTACCTGCTCAGAATCAGCCCTGACATGGACAAGTCCTTCTAGGTCTACTGCTCCTACTTAACCAGTCCTTTTTGGGGGGACAGCCGATGGCAGATGGGACATAAACTGGGGTTAGTTATTATAACTTTAGCAGGAACTAATCTGGCATGTTCATTCAGGAGAGAAAGGAGCTTGGAAAAGTAGAACGAGGCTTGTGAGCCCTAAGACAAAGATGAGCAAAGCTTTAGCAGTTCTTAGGTATGTGAGGGCCATTGTCCTCTACAAAGTAACAAGTGGCATGGTGGATTAAGATGGGTTGGTTGCATCTAACACTACACTGCTGCCTCCAGCTGCTTTCCTGAAAGGAGGACGTGATGCTTGCAGGCTTGTAGGACACCACAGAAAGACCTCAGCTGGGCACAGAAGCCACATGACTCTTTGGTACAGATGACCACCGGTCATGGTTGAAAAAGTGAGGAGACACTGACTAAAGGACTGAGGAACTGGGGTGACTTGGCCCAGAATCCAGTAGTTATCCTATGGCAACCTACGGGAAAGTCACGTTCAACAGAACATCAGCCTTGGGACGAGCTCCCAGGGTTGCTTTGAGGAATGTGGGACCCCAAGGCAGAACCAGACATTTCAGAGAAATTGATCACGAGGCAGCTGCTCTACTTGTCTTCCTGTTGCTGTAATAACACTGACCAAAAGTGATTTGGGGTAGGAAGGGTTTATCTGGGCCATAGTTTACAGATGATCACTGTGGAAACTCAGGGCAGGAATTCAAGGCAGGAATTGGAGGCAGGAACAGAAGCAGAGGCACAGAGGAATCTGCTTACTGGCTTGCTCCCAAGGCTCATACATCCTCCTTTCTAACCCAGTACTGCCTGCTCAGGAGAGATACCCACAGTGTACCAGGCCCTCCCATGTCAATCAAACATCCTACAGACATGCCACAGACAGTATGATGTGGCAATTCCTCAACTGAAGTTCCCTCTTCCATGCGACTCTAGTGTGTGTCACCGACACCGCAACCTAATGAAAACGTCGCCTCTTAGGGATTTAACTCAGTGGTAAAGAACACTTGCTGCTCCTGCCGAGGGATAGGATTCCATTCCCAGCATCTGTAACTCCAGTTCCAGAAGATCTGACACCCTCTTCTGGTCTCTATGGGCAATGCATGCCCACAGTGCACAAGCATACATGCAAAGCAAACACTCATACACATCAAATAAATAAACCTTAGAAAGTATCACTTCCTATCAGAATCCTCTGAAGCCAGTGACTATGGCAATACCATCATGCTGACTCTCAATGCCTGGGGCCCTGTGCTGTGTGCCACCGCCTGATGACAGCTATTAGCACTCTCATGACTTGGGTGTCTCCACGGCAGCTCATAAGACTCCAGCAGCACATCTAGACTGAAGCTGGGCCTCTAGCCACTGATCGGAATGTCTCCTTAGACGAACCGGCTGCCCCAGGGAGTCAGGGCGTACTCCAGCACGGGGTCTTCAGGCAGCAGCCTCTGGACTTCCTGAGGAATGTAGCAGAGAGGCTCATGGGATGCCTACCTTCACAAAGCCTGGGCAGTATACACTGGAGCCAGGCAGTATCCTAGGATCTAAGATGGCCAACCAATAGGGAGAGAGGAAAGGGCGGGAGTAGCAGCGGTAAGCACATCGTTTTCAAAACCGCTTAACAGAAAGAGGCATGTGCATGGCAGGTGTTGCCTTACAGAAGTGAAAGAATGTTTTGAGAAACCAACCTGAGAACCTGGGGCTTCCTCAGACTGAAGAGAAGGGAGGGTCTTTTCAGCTGAGACACTGAATTCAAAGTTCCTAAGACAGAGACTAGCACAGCAGCCTGCACCAAAGCCCCAAGTGGGGAAGACCTAGTGGGGCTGACATAGGCAAGTGGGGAGAGGGGCCTGCCCTACTGAGACTGGAGGATGAAGCAGGGCCTTGGCCTGCAAGCAAGAGAGCTACTACAGACTCGATAGTGGAGGTGGGGGTGGGGAACTGGTGCCTCTGTGTCTTCCAGGTTCTCAAGAGCTGTGTGGAACCTGGGACAGAAAGTAAGAGCAGCAAGGGCGGTGCACGAGATGGACGCACGTCAGCAGGAAATCGCCCTTTCCAGGTGGTTCTCTTGGTGCCCCCTTCGCTGCTGACTAGCCATCCATCAATTCTGTGGAAACGGCGTGTGCCTGGGTTCCCTATGTACCCCAACCAATGCCAGCCGTGCTGGATGAGAGCTCCCAGTGTGCACCTCCACATTGTCCACAACTCCAGTCAGCCCAGGACCAACAGACTAGGGAAGAACCAAGGATGCTGATCCAGGAGCACCTACACGTGGTCCTCCATTTGGCACATTAGAACCTGCGCTCTGTTTCCTTGCTCTCAGAGTTCACCCTCACACTAATGAAGACAATGCTCTTCTGCTCTGGATATGTAAGGAGGCAGGGTAATGCTGGAGCTGTCACCACATAGCCAGGGAGGAAAGGAGCTGGGCTATGGAGTCAGCTGTAACCACTATGCTTCTCAGTCTCCTTTTACAGTGTCCTCTGCCAAGACTCTTCCCACCCCATTCTCCCTCACCCTCTCCTGCTTCTTCACCACCTCACCTCCTCCAAGGCTCAAGACCTTTGTCAACTACACCTTTCAGGAAGCTCGTTCCCACTCAAAAGCAGCTTTGCCTAGTCTCTGCTAGGGTTCGGAGTAAAAACAGCCCTCGGGGTAGCAGATGGCTAGTCTTGAGAGTGGCTGGAGCACTCACACTGAGGGACAGTGCAACCTGGATCAGCTTCCCCTCGGCAAGCAAGTCTACCAGGCATCCAGTGTTCCTGCATGTCCAGCAGTGTTCCTGCATGTCCTCAGGTGACAGTGCAACTAGGTCATGCAGGCTCTTCCAGAGGCATAGAAGGTTTCTAGTGACAAGTAAGCATGGGGCAATGGCCTTTTCCACTTTCTGTTGAGCACCCGGTGGGAAATTCTTTTGAGTATGAGTTCTACCCTTTCTGCCATCCTGCTGATTGGAGGCTTAGTGCTCCTCGGGCTGGAAAGAAATAGTGAGTGGCTAAGAGCACTTGTTGCTCTTACAAAGGATCCAGGTACTCGGGGAAAAGGAAGGGGAACTCCAGAAATTACCCTAGGGACTGTGGGGCATCAAGTGCCTTGGCTCACTAGCCCTCATGCCTACGGCAGGGACTCTGCACAACTTTTGACACCTTAATAGGACATTTTGTCATTTATTTGGGATGACGACATTTTGGGTTGAGAAGAACAGTTACTGCCTGGCAGGAATTCTTATTTTATTATGAAATTTTATTTTATTATTAAAATGTGATTGGCTACTTTTTAACACACAAAGAAAAGTTACACTCAAGCACAGGTGACTCTTACCAGGGTGTGGTAAATTCTTGGACTTTCGCAGCTTGCATTCAGAGCTACATTGACCTTTTCTAGGTGTAGCCTCGGCAAGCTGACTCTCCCCCCCCCCCCCACACTGAGCTCCAGGTCCCTGTGTCTTTAAACCAGAAATGGCAGAACAGAGTAAACAGAGTGAGGACTTTGCCCCACAGCGATGATCCCTGCAACATGGAAGCCACAGCCTGAAAACAGTGAGACCCAGGAGCAGGAGAAGCCCTGGGAGGCAGCTCCGCCCTGCCATAGCTGCCATCTTGCAGCTAGAAGAATCCTATAGCTGCGTGGAAGAGAGCAAACGTGGGTGAGGCACTTCTGCAGGACAGGTAGACCCAGAGCATTCCTACAGTCCCTTCTACTGCTGTGGCCTCCAGGCTCTCAAAAGGCATGCTGGGAGTTCTCCCATCCGAGACATTCCTAGCAGAGTCTTTTTGGAATGAGGTCCTGGTGTCTAGCGGCAAGATCAGAAGAGTGTCTCTATCCATAGGGAGGGCTTCACCAAGTGGAGTTAATAAAGATGAATTCCCAGTTCTACCAATTGCACCCACAGGGACTTGCAATAACTGTGTCATCTCCAAGGGTTTGGCTCCTCAAAGGGAGCGGAAACAGCTCCTATGCAGCCTGTGGGCTGGGAGGGTGGAATGAAGCAGGCTAAGGTGTCAGAGCCCATGTCCTGCAAGCATAGAGGAAGGGTGCCCTTCTAGAATACCATTTGCGACACAACCATCCTGTTCCTCCTCTGTCTGTCTGTCTGTCTGTCACAGAGCACGCCTCCCCCCACCCCGCCATGAGAGGTGGAGAGAACAGAATACAGAAATGAGGCTGGGAAAGGAAACAGATTCCACTTATCACTGGGCCCAGGGGACAAGGCAAACTGAATATGACTCAGTGCAAAAGAGAATCTCAGCTGGGCATGGTGGCTCACAATGATAGTTCTAGCACTCAGGTTGAGGTAGAAGGATCATGAGTTTAAGACCAGCCTGCCCTACAAAGGGTGACCCTGAAAAGGAAGGAAAGGAGGAAGGGAGGTAGAATGGAAGAAAAGAAAGGAGGGGGGTGGAGGAATGAAGAAAGAAAAGGAGAGAAGGGAAAGGGGGGGGGGGGACAAGTCCACCAACCTCTCCTGAGCTCCTCCCTCCAGCAGTGGTTTCTGCTCCTAGCCTCTCTGTACTGAAGGTGGGCCCAGGGACAAAGGTGGCTCCAGCAGCCACAAACTCTTAGAAGCCAGTACCATGTTCGCCGCTCCTTTGCTATGAGTAGCATGATCAAGCAAAGCTCCTGATAGATATTTCCAAGTCCATTCACAGAAAGGCAGTGCCCCAGCTCTCTGCCTTGGATCCAGCCTTTGGGAAGACTCCTGGTCTGTAAGTAGGGAAGCATCCTGAAGGTCTTCTCAGCCATGCCCCTGCCTCCTGGTCCAAGCACTGTCAGGCACAAGTATATAGGAGTATCTATGTGAGGGCCAAGGAATCTGCATAAGAAATGAAGCATTCAGGAGGGGACAAGAACCTGGTGTCCCCTTCATTGTCCACTACGAGGGGCTACAGAAGAGAAGGCAGGGAATGGAGAAAACCCTCATGCTGCCCCAGTGTCTTTGCACCTTTCTTACTTTGCTGGTCCTCAGTCTTCTACTTTTTAAAGGGATGATCATAAAACACTCCCCAGCAGAGTTACTGCAAACATTAAATGACCCAAAGCAAGATATTCCATTTCTAAGGCAGAGCAATGTTAGATGAATTCTAGACATTCCTAGACTCTCGTGTGTTACAACCAGGAGGCAGGGGCATGGCTGAGAAGACCTTCAGAATGTTCCCTTCTTCTAGACCAAGAGTCTTCCCAAAGACTGGATCCAGTCTTTCTTTGTTTCCAAGTCAAAGGTCATGTCTGCCTCGCCTGTTCACTGTCTTCCTCCTGTGACGATGGTCATTTTGACAGACTCTGAAATCCCAGAGGAAGCAAGCCTCTAGGCACACCTGTGAGGGATGACATAGATTAGGCGAGCCTCTTCGCCTGACTGTGAGGCATGTTCTTCATCAAGTTGAGGTGGGAAGTTGAGGGTGGGTGTCAACCATTCCCTGGTCTGGGTCCTGGGCTGAATAAAAAGGAGACATCAAGCCAAACACAGCATTCATCCACCTGGCTTTCTGTTCTCTGACTTTGGGGGTGTGATGTGATCACTTGGCCCAAGTTTCCCACTTCCCCGCCCTGATGGATTGGTTGTACACTGCAACCAATCCTTCCTTCCTTAAATTGCTTTTGTCAGGGCATTTTGTCATAGCAGCAGAAAGGTAACCAACACGCCCCCTTCTGGCCATGCATCTATAACACCCACCACTGCTGAAAGCCATCATTCTCTCTCAATATTGGCAACCGCTCTGCTGGTGGCCAGCATCGCTCTGCCTTAGAAACCGAGTCTTTACTCGAAGAGCTTGAAGGAGCTCGATACCCCTTATGAACAACAATGCCAATCAACCAGAGCTTCCAGGGACTAAGCCACTACCTAAAGACTATACATGGACTGACCCTGGACTCTGACCTCATAGGTAGCAACGAATATTCTAGTAAGATCACCAGTGGTAGGGGAAGCCCTTGGTCCTGCTAAGACTGAACCCCCAGTGAACGTGATTGTTGGGGGAGGGCAGTAATGGGGGGAGGGTGGGGAGGGGAACACCCATAAAGAAGGGGAGGGGGAGGGATTAGGGGGATGTTTGCTTGGAAACCGGGAAAGGGAATAACACTCGAAATGTAAATAAGAAACACTCAAGTTAATAAAAAAAAAAAAAAGAAAAAGAAACCGAGTCTTTTTCTTTGGGTCATTTAGTGTTTGTAGTAACTCTGCTGGGGGAGTGTTTTGTGATCGTCCCTTCAAAAAATAGAAGACTGAGGACCCGCAAAATAAGACAAGGCCCTCCAGGCGGCTTTCCCACTGCATGGACATACAGGCAACCCTTGCAATAAATCCTCAGGGAGATTTCCAGGGACCCAAGTGCCCATAGCTACCTGCTTTTTGTGCAGCTCCCAGCTGATGAAAAAGAGGGGTACACCGGCAGGCCACAACACAGTGAACTGCCCCAGTGCCCCACGGGATGGGCCGGGAGGTGTCCCATTCAGAATGTTAGCTGTCATTTCCCCTGGCTTAATTGCAAGGCAGGCATGAAGGGACCCAGAGAGTCAGCGCCCTTCACAGTTGCCTGCAGAAGCGTTTCCTCCAGGAGCATGCTGGAATTTCTGAGCTTCCCCAGAGATGAGCAAAGTCCTGGGGAAAGTGGGGGGGGAGGGGGGCGGTGCGGGGAGGGACCGTCCAGGGGCGTCCAGCGGCCAGTGCCCCTCAGGTCGGTATTCCGGAAACATCCCGGTCACTTTGGATTCGGCAGCTCAGGAAGGAAGGTTCTTGTTAGCGCCCAGTTTCCTGTGGGCAGGAGGATGATCTCAAACAGCTCCCAGCGCCTGGGCCGGCAGCCAGCTGTCTTGGATGGTCAGAAGGTGAAATTTGAATGCTGGTGAATGGGAGAGCGGAAGTTCAGCAAGACTGAGCTGAGCCCATTCATGAAAAAGATCTACTCTCACTTCCTTATTGCCAGGAGTCGTGTGTGTGTGTGTGTGTGTGTGTGTGTGTGTGTGTGTGTGTGTGTGTGTGTGTGTGTGCTGTCCGCTCATGGGAGAGCGAACAACTACTTTCTGTCTCATCTCTTCCCAGACTCCCACTCTTCCTTTTTTTTTCTCCTGTCTCAAAATACGAAGCTTATCCTCAGGAAACTGCCAAAAAATGTGTAGCTGGTCTGTGGTTTGCCAAAAAAACGAAAAAAAAAAAAAAAAGATAGATTCATGCAAAAAGCAGCATCCCACTTCCTCAAGCCTGCAAGCTCTCTTTTAGCTGAGTCTCTGTCTGTCTCTCTGTCTCTCCTCTCTCTGTCTCTCTGTCTCTGTCTCTGTCTCTCTCTCTCCTAGCAGCCCTCTATTCCAGCCCCTCCGGCTTGGGGTGGTAAAATTAGCCCCTAGGAGCTGCTCAGCTGTGAAGGAGGTAGAGGTTTGACCCAATGGAACCATCTGACGCTAAACATAGGCCTTCCCCTGGGTAAAAGTTCATGACCCTGCAGGGCTCTGGGAAGCCCAACACAAACAGCCAAGCACCTGCTCAGCTGCACTCGCTCCCAGAGTCACTGCAGCCATTTGGATGAGGACAGGAGCATGATTTATCCAAAGTCCTCGAAAGGGTTCACGGGAGAGAGCAGGGGATGTGAAACTCCCAGACACCCCAATATTTGTCTCTTGGATCTCAGTCAAGAAATGCTTAGTGAACGTCCATGACCTCACAGCAGCTTTGAAGGTGGTGCACCTGCCACCACAGCCAAGGGCCCTTGCTGGGCACAGCAGGTGGCAGGGCACTGAGGTACTTTCCCCACCTATAGGCCACGTCCCTTATTGACGCCCCAGAAAACCTCAGTCTTTGCTGATCCTGCGTCTTTATGACAATTCTTACTCATGACGGCCTCTCAGGGAGTGTGGGAAGGGCTTTGATGAGTACTAATAACTTCGGCCCACTGATGATCCGATGGCCTTCTGATGTCAGGAATTTCTAGAGTGCTATCTGTTGTGCTGCTCAAGACAACTTCAAGCGCTATTTTGGAGATCTGGGGCAATGGCTCAGCAGGTGATGCTTCTTGCACAAGCATGAGGATCCATGTTCCCATCCCAGCACCCAACACAGAAATGGGGTGACCCCGATGTTAGAGGGTGGGGTAGAGACAGGTGGATCCTGAGGCTTGGTGACCAGCCAGTGCAGATGAACCAGTGAGCTTCAGGCTCAGTGACAGAAACTGTCTCGAACAATAAGGAGGAGAAACTATTTATTCCTGACAAGCTACTTCAGATCTCGGGTTTCCGTACATGGATTGGATGGACATGTATGTGCGTGCACAGGTAGACAGACAGACAGACAGACAGAGGGGCAACGAGGAGAGTTATATTTATGTTTTTCCATCCAGGGTTATTCTTCATCAGGTTGAACAGAAGCGGGGAGGTGGCACCATCCCTCAAGTTCCCTGCCAAGAGGTTCCTCCAGAAAATAGGCCACCTCACCTTAATGGCCCTGGTTTTCCTTGACTGGAAATTGCTTTGGCCGTGCAATACACATCCATCAGGATGTCTTATGATTTCAGGAGAGCATCAAACCCTAAGTGAAGAGCCATGGGCTTCCAGTAAGGAATCTCCCCTGCCTTCGCTTCCTCCCTCTCCCATCCCCCACATCCCCAAGGTGCCCACCAACAATGAAAAAGAGGAAACATCTGGTGGCCAGGCTTCGGCTCCCTCACCCTAGTGCCAGGGGAGCTTGTGGGAAGAGATGGCAAGAGATGGAAGGTCTTGCAACCTCAAAATAAACCAACGGTCCAGCTACTGTCCTTCCTACCCCCACATTAGCTTTCGATAGAAACAACCCCACCCAGCCACCACATAGCAGGCAGGCGGCTACTGTCTGTTTCAGAACCCAAGAGATCCTGACAGGTGGGGTTCCAGGATGTCTCTATTAAGATGACAGTATTGATGGTCACAGGGCCAGAGTGGAATGACACTGTCAAAAGAGCACTCCTCCCCCATCTACCAATCATTTTTATCTGTCTCTGACAAATGCTTGCACAAATCACTCTATTTAATCATTATAATAGGCCCTGCCTCGAAGCAGAGTTTATCCACTTTGGACACACAGAGAGGGTAAGCACCTTAACCCAGACAATAGCACTTCTCAGTGACAGAAGTCAGAGTTAAGCCCACCTGACTCCGAAGTTCATCTGCTTAACTTGTAAGTCATACTACAAACTCCCGAGTGCTTCTGAGTCCTTGCCCACCTTGACCATGACCTTGGTAGCCATCTCCAGCTCACCTAGTAGTCACCCTTCTTCTTCATTCATTCATTTCAATCATTCGTTCATGTACTAAGTACAAAGTCATTTGCTACATGGTCAGCGTATGCTATCTGTTGAGGAAAACAAAGTTGTTTTATTTGTTTGATGTTTGGTGTTGTTTTGAGGCTGAGACTCCACATGTATCTCAGGCTGGCTTTGAACTCTTGGTCCTCCTGCTTCCACCTACTTCACCTGACCTGCCTGAGAACAAAATAGATTAAACACTGCTGTCCAGATCTTTGGGTAACTGGTAAGTACCAAGTAGGGCATACTAGTGGCCCATAGAGAGCCGTGTGGTGAGGCTTGGTCTTGCAGTGGTAGGGGAATCCTAGCAGGACTTCAGGGATGACTGGTAACCATCTTCAGCCAAATGATGAAAAGGAGTGGACATTTGGTGCCAGAGAAGACAGTAAATCCAACTCACAAGAGAAGGCAGGCCATTTTCAGGGACGCTGCTGTGGCTGGGGACAGGGCATCACAAAGACATACTGGGGAACTTTTGAGGGGGTGCTCTGGATGACCCAAAGGATTAGTCTTGATCCAGTAGGCCAGGGAGAGGGTACAGGTCAGGAGGCATCAGGAGATAACCTTTGAAGAAGCTAAAGGAGAAAGGTGTGTTCACGTTCCTCAGACGGCTGGTGTCATTGCTTTGGCTGTGAGGAAGACAGAAGAATGGATGGACAGTGACTTTCCAGAATTCGATGTTGACCTTGCAGGTCACCCACTCCCTCCTCTGAGCCTTGGTGCCTTGGGTGTAAAATGGGAATCAGATAGCTTACCTGAAGGGTAATTGTAAGAATTTAATGAATTGGATATGTCAAGGATCTTACATTCTAGGAGCATGGTGGCGCAGTCCTTGGTAGGCAGAGGTAGACTGCAATTTGTTGGCTTGCTAGGCTACAAAGTGAGACCCTATCTTTAAAATCCCAGGGCCGTGGATGTGTTTGGGGCGTTGGGGGTATCCTCGTTGGTAGTGTTTGCTTAGCGGGTGCAAGGCTCTGGCTCTATATCTTGGTGATGAGGAGAGAATGTTGGTCAGTTTGAAATTCCCAGCAAACACTCAAATCTCAACTTGTCCTGCTCCTCTAGGGCTGACTGACTGTGCTAGCTATTAACTGATTGAAAGATGGCTGTCAATGTGTTGGGTATCACAGCTCCCTCTCCATTCTTTCTTATTTATTTGTTTATTTGTATTTCATGTGCACTAGTATTTTGTTTGCATGTATGTCCGTGTTAAGGTGTCGGATCCTCTGGAACTGGAGTTACAGACAGTTGCGAGCTGCCATGCAGGTGCTGGGAATTGAACCCAGGTCCTCTGAAAGAACATCCAGTGCTCCTAACTTCTGAGCTGTCTCTCCAGCCCTCTCTCTTGATTCCTGAAAGGATACCTGGGGCCACGCTTATAAGTCTATGTGAAAAGTGCTGAGGGCAAGGTGTGTCTAAGTCTTTCGCACTGTGCCAGAACCCTGCATGATTCTGAGAACACATGCGTATGCGCACGTCACCATTATTCAATGAACTCTATGCATAACTCGGATGATGAGTGAATGAGCCTTCCTGTATTTGGAAAGAGAACATTGATAAGGGACGTCAGAGGGATGGGTGTGCCATGTACACCAAGGTACAGCATTTTCCCATCTATTCAGCGCTGAGAGTTTAGAACTGAAAGAATAGCCAAAGCCTCCCTTGACACTTACTCAAAGGGCTATGTGCAGGAGAGAGGGTCAGTCTTAAGAAGAGGTGGGTTACAACAGAAACGCAAAAGGGAATCCCAAGGAAGACCCAGAGCACTGGTCTGACAGAGTGGATTTTGGTCCTGAAGTTAGCTGTGCCTCTCTTGTGGTGATGGGCCACCCATTGCATTGTATTTCACAGCTCCTGACCAAGATGGTTGCTGCTACCACACGAGCCTCAGCTAACACCAGACTCCGGCTTCTTGGCCTTCCAGTGTGGACTGAACACCAAGGAAATTGTTCAAGCTTTTGGTCCAGGGTTGGCATTGCTCAGGCATCTATGGTCATAGACTGAACTGTTGCTGGGTTCTCAGCCTCTCCAGTGTGAGACCACCATTGTTGACTGACCTGTCCCCTGTGGGTTATTAGCCATTCTACTCAGACCCAAGTATTTGGTTCACCAGGAGAAAACAAGCATTAGCCTATCGGCCATTTTATTTGTATGGCCAGCTGCCCTTGAGGGTAAGTAGATTCCACACCCAACTCTATCCATTCTGAGCCTCTTGTGAGACCCAGCATTTAAGTAGAGATGAGTTAAAGGTGGGGACAGGTTACAGGGCAAGTCAGACAGATCAAAGTCATATCTGCAAAAGCAGCGTCAGAGTTGAATGTTCTTTGGTTCAACTCCCTTACCTCTCTTAAGTTTCCAGTGATATTAGTTAAGTTTCAGGCACTGTAGATGAATGATCTCTATGGAGTATATTCCTAGAGGGGAACTAATCTTACCGCTAAGCAGTGGGTTGTGTTATACAGTGAATGTTTATGTTTTGGAATCTAAAATTACTTAAAGGAGCAGTGTCAATGAAAGGTTTAAAAATGCCTGGTGACTTGCTAACTTTAAGTGATCATCATTAGACAGAAAAAGATGTATTTTCAAATGTTTTTTTAAAAGTGCTTTTCGAGGATTTTTAAACAATGGGTTCAAACAACTGCATAAAATAAATTACTGTGTTCAAAATAATTTAGATAGATAGATAGATAGATAGATAGATAGATAGATAGATAGATAGATAGATGGATGGATGGATGGATGGATGGATGGATGGATGGATGGATGGATGGATGGATGGATGGATGGATAGATGGATAGATGGATAGATGGATAGATGGATGGATGGATGGATGGATGGATGGATGGACGGACAGATAGACAGACAGACATTTCTTTCTGAATATATCTGACATAGTTTGGGGGTAGCTCATGTTTCCTTGATTTGTCTATCCTTCATAAATACCAAGTATATTAATTATCATGAGAGTCACAAGGTGAGTTAACACTGGGCACCATGCTTGTCTCCTCCTTTGCAGGAATTTCTCACTACGCCGAGTCTTTGTCCTTCTGATAAATAATACCAGATCACCACATCTTATCAAAAATTCACCAAAGCTAAAAATAGATTAAAATGAGAATTCACAATGGCTCACTGCTAAAGCCTCCCAGAAGTCTTGCGTACCGCTGCTTAGTACTCCTCGGTGTCTCATTGTCGTGACCCTGTGTTGTCTTTTTTTTTTTTAATGCAGACTCCCTGTTACAAACAGACTGCCTTGGGGTGCAATCTTTTAGCCGACATCTCAGAGAAACTTCCCTTATGCATCTTAGTGATTTGACTGAAGAACACTTCTGGTTATCTTTGTGGATAATCAGATGACCTTCCAGTATGAGAGCTCTGTTTCTTTCCACTTTTTTTTTTAATAAGTTTTGCTTGGTTCTCCTTTTTTTCATGTACATGATAGACTGCCAAATGGCTCTGAGGGGAAACAGATAAGTGAGCAGGTGTAGGTGGTCACTGCTCCCAAAGGGAAAATTTGAGTATTGAGAGAGAGAGAGAGAGAGAGAGAGAGAACACCAATATATGACTCCTAACATCTCTACTTGGCTAAGGAAGCCACCCTCGGCTCCTATTGGCCAAGTGTTGTCATGGTGAGTATTGAGTGCCATCAAGTGCCCTCGGCCCCTGTTGAGTCATACTGTGCCTCTTCTTTTAATGAATACTGTGTCGTGAACAACTCAATGTTCTCTGTTGAATGAGCTCTGTGTGTGAGGGGCATAGCCAACTTCATTGCAGTTCGCTATCTCTCTAGCCATGGCTGGTATCCACATGCTCACACTGTGTATGGGGATTTTGTCACCAGGTTTATTGGTGAAATGTCCTGTGACGCCCTCCCTCTCCCTTACATTTAGGTTTGATTCCACATTCAGGCTAAGTTTGTCTCTCAGGATGACCGAAGGATCATACTCTTTTCATCTACTCTGTAGAAGAATCTAGATAACATTGGAATGCTCTTTATTTTAGTGGTTGGCATATCTCACCTGGGAAATACCTCAGCTGGAGACTTTTCTTTCTAGATTTGCTAAATGCTCCTTATCTGAAGTCAACGGTTGTCACTGATTACATTCCGTCTTTACAATCAACATTTTGCTAGCAATCTATCTTTTTCCTCGATGCCCTCAAGGTTTTGGTAGCACGTGGCCACATTACTCCATCTTGTTTTAATCCCTGCTGCTGTATGCTCATGTGAATTCCTTAAAACGACTATAACAAAGGACCACAGGCTAGACCGATTAACCAACACAAACATGATATGATCCTGGAGACTAGGAATCCCAAACCCAAAGGACCAGTGTTTTCACTGTCCTCCCTAAGATTCGTCTGCTCTGTCCCCTGAGGAGACCTGGTAGTCTTTGGCGTTGAGTGGCTTACAGAGCAACCCTCCAAACCCTACCTACAACTCCATGCGGTGACCTCCTGGGTCTACATCTGGTCCCTTGGCCTCTTTTGAGGATCCTGTACAGGAACCAGGGTCAGGACCTCAACATATGCCTGGGCGACTCGATTCCACTCAGAATGAATAGTTGCAAATCTTTTCCCCTCCCTTCTGTGTCATGATGGTTTGCCCCTTTTCTTTACCTCTTAGTTATCGCTGCTGCCTATGACCAACCTCATTTACCTTTTCATCTTTTTGCATTTATTTATTTATTTCATTTGTATGTGCATGTACGTCACAGTGCCCATGTGGAGGAGGTCAGAGGGCGGTTGGCGGGGCTTGGTGCTCTCCTTCCACCGTGCGGGTCTCAGGGATCAAACATGGGTCCTTAGGCTTGGTGGCAAGCCCTTAACCCACTGAGCCATTCCGCTAGCCCACGTTTATGATTTTAAGGAAGCATCTTAGCCATGCAGTGGTATCACACGCCTTTAATCCCAACACTTGGGAGACAGAGGGAGGCAGCTTTCTGTGAGTTTGAGGTCAGCCTGGTCTACATGGTAAGTTGTAGGATAGCCAGAGCTAAAACAGAGAAACCGAGAAACTTCATCTCAAAAATTAAGCGGCGAAAAAGCATGTTTGAGATTTGCTAATCTTCTCTATTCTGTTTCTTTACTTCCTTTATTCTGCCCTGCACTCATCTATGCCTTCTGCTTTTAAGGACATGCCTTTGTTAGCTCCAATGCCTTTCTAGGATGCTCCCTTTGCTGAGTTCAAAAGCTGTGTGTTTTCCTCTGCATTCAACTGCATTTAAAGAAAAATTAGCATGCACCTTTATCCTTCTCGGCCAGTAATTCCGATTTCTCTTTTTCTAGGATAGTAGTCAGGGTTATTGTCGTCGTCGTGTTAAAGTGTGACTTTAAATTTCCAAGTGTGACGCTTCTTTAAGTTGCTTTTGTTACTGATCCCTTATTTGATTTCTTCATAGTCAAAGAATGTCATTTGCAAGAGACCGGTTCAAAGGTGCAGAGGCTTGCTTTAAGGTGGATCACGTAGACAGCATGTCCCAAGTGCCACATGTACCTGAAAGGACGCGTCTCCGCTTCCTGGGCTCAGAACTCGGGACACTTCCATCAGCTCACATTTATTAGCCGCGTGGTGTAAACACTCCATTTTCTGTCATTCTTCCAGTGCTCTCAAATATACAAAGAATCCATATATACATCATATATATATATGTACATATATATATAATCAACATTTTGCTAGCAATCTATCTTTTTCATCGATGCCCTCAAGGTTTTGATAGCATGCACATGGCCACATTACTCTATCCTGTTTTAATCCCTGCTGCTGTACACTCACGTGAATTCCTTAAAACAGCTATAACAAAGGACCACAGGGTAGACCAGTTAACCAATTAAACGTGATAGAATCCTGGAGACTAGAAATCCCAAACCCAAAGGATATACTATATAAATACATGCATATATATATATATATATATATATATATATATATGTTAAACACCACAATATTTCCACCACAATACACATTTTTTTTTTAGTTTTTCTTTGTGGTTTTTCTTTTTTCATCGTATATATTTTGAAGCTGTGTTAATGGTTACATGCAAGACTGACATTGTTAAATCCTGGTAAGTTAAATGTTGCTCTTCATGCAGGATCTTTTAAGGGTACTGGGAGTTTCTCTGTGTAGTTCTGTCTGTCCTGGAGCATGTTCTGTAAAACAGGCTAGTCTCAAACTCACAGAGATCCACCTGCCTCCACCTCCCGGGTGCTCAGATTAAACGCATAGGCTACTATCGCCTGGCAGAGTCTTTCTTTTAAATAACCATTTATTATTATTATTATATATGTCTGTGTGAGTGCCTGCCTACAGGTATGTGCACCACGTGCATGGAACGCTCACAGGAACCAGAAGAGGGCATCACACCTCCCAGACCTAGCGTTACAATTAAGAGCTGTCTGATGTGGATGCTAGGAACAGAACCTGGGTCCTCTGAAAGGAGCCAGCCTTTCACTGCTGGGTCATCAGTTAAAAGTCAACAGTAGAAATTCAACGACCACGGCCAATGTCACCAGGCTTCTATCCTACAGAAGAGCTCCATCCAATAATTACCCCTTAACCTATATGCTTAAACTATCTGCCCTTAATTGCTTAACATTTTTTTTCAATTTCTATTTTCCCTTTTTAAAGGTGTTACTTTTTTAAAAATCCATATTTTCCTACGACTTTGGAAGCTACATATTTTCATATCTCTTCCTCCTCCTCTCTCCATTTTATATGTGTGAGTGTTTTGCCTACACATATGTAGATGTATGGTGTATATACCCGGTGCCCAAGGAAGCCAGAAGAGGGCATCAGATCCCCGTGGAACTAGAGTTCCGGGTGGTTTTAAGCTGCCTTCTGGGTGCTGGAAATCAGATGCAAGTCCTCTGCAAGATCAGCCAGTGCCCTTGACCACTGAAACATCTCTCCAGCCCCACTCATATCTGGATTTTAAGTAACATTTCTATTTGAAGCCTGATATTCATATTCCCATCAGGAAAAGGATCCTACACTCGTTGGCTGTATGCATAGGCCAACTTTTGCACATTCCTGGCCTGTTGTGTTGGGTCTGCTCTGCCTGCCCCCCCAGCCCCAACTCACTGTCATCATCACTCTGCTTTGTGCTCACATTTCCCATCTCCTTGGGGCACCATTCCATTTCTTGCGTTTTCTGTTTTCTTCCTTCTGAAAATATGGCTCAGTCCATATCTCCGTTGGAGTTACTATTCTTAGGATGAAATTCCATGAAGCAAGGGTTTAGTATGCTGACACTTCCACATCACTGTTCATCATCAGAGGAAATCTGGGGATTCAGACAGGGCAGGAATCTGAGGCAGCAGCTGATGTAGAAGCCATGGAAGGGTGCTGCTTACTGGCTTGCTCCCCATGGCTTGCTCATCCTGCCTTCTCAGAGAACCCAAGACCACCAGTGTAGGGAGCTGCGAGGACCCGGGCCCCGGGGAAGGTGCCGGTTTCCGCCTTCTGCTCATTAAGAAAAACAAGTCATTGAGAAAAACAAGTCCTTATTTGGCTGTTCCTGCTTGGCCTGGTCGCTTCCACATAGTACAACCTATCCGCTGTCCTCACGTGGCTTGCTAGGATTGGCTAGTGCTAGCTATTTAAGTGTGGTGCAGGGATTTCCCGGGGTCAGAAGATTGTATCAAGGTTCCTGAGTAAAACTGCTTGAAGAAGATCTTCGCTGGTCGTGTCTTCCTTGCCGGTCGAGGTTGGGCACGACACACCAGTCAAGATGTGGCCCCAGCTACAGCAAGCAGGACCTTCTCCCCATCAGTCAATAATCAAGAAGATGCCCTACAGACTCATAGCCTGATCTTCTCGGGGTGTTTTCTCAACTGAGGATTCACCCTCTCCCTGATGACCTCTAGCTTATGCCAAGTTGAGATAAAACTGGGAGGTTCAGACTAGAATTCCTTTATTATGGGTCTTCTGGGGACAGAGTTGTCTGGATTTTATTTGTTGAAAATAGCTGTACTTGGGCCAATGAGATGACTCAATGGGTAAATGTGCTTGCCCATTGCAACCCCGATGAACTAGGTTCCCATGTAAACCTGCTGGATGCTGGGGGACATCTGTAATCGCAGAATCCTGTGGTGAGGTCTTGAGTGGAGACAGAAGAACGGCTCAGCAACTGGAGGACCAGTTAGCCTAGATTCTGCAGCACAGCACAGCACAGCACAGCACAGCACAGCACAGCACAGCACAGCACAGCACAGCACAGCACAGCAGAAACTAGAAAGACCCTGCCTCACTCAGACGGGATTAGGAAACCAACTCCCAAAGCTGGTCCTCTACACACACACTGTGGCACACTCCTACACTCCTGCATAGGCACGTACACATGCAGATAATAAATAAGATTAAAATGTTTTATATATTCTAACCTCAGTCTTATGTTTGCTTGGTTTGGGGACTGGAGTTGGAACCCAGGGGCTAGAACACACTCCGCACATGCCCCTGTGAGCTGTGTCCAGCCTCTCCCCCCCATCCCTGAAAGACGGCTTTGTTGCATTTGAAAAATTAGACAGCCATTTTCTTTCTATTATCCCTCATCATCCTTCAGTATCCTGTCCCAAGCAGGAAGCTTCTTGCAAAGGCCACTCCTAACAATCTTAACAGGAAAAGCTGAAGGAAGGGGAAGGAAAAAGCAAGACACGGGATACATTCCTCCATTGTTCTTTAAGACTTATTTATTCAGGTATTTTATGTATACAAGTGCTCTGCCTCCGTGCACATCAGAAGAAGGAATTAGATCCCATTACAGATGGTTGTGAATCTCGATGTGGGGGCTGAGAATTGATCAGGACCTCTGGAAGAGCAGCCAAGCGCTCTTAACCACTGGGCCATCTCTCCAGCCCCCTGTTTGGTTTGGTGGTGGTGTGTTGTGGTTTTAGATTGTCCTTGAACTCATTGTGTAACTGAGGATAAACTCAATCTGTCCCTTCTTCTACCTCCCTAGGACTGGGATGGAAGGAGTGTGCCCCACACCTGGCTAGGAAGAGTGTTAAAGACGAGAAACTGAACAACAGAAACTCTAAGGGACTTGCGAATGTCTTCCTACTGGAGGAAACAATCAGGGTGAGAATGCATCAGTCCTCAAAGGCCCCTGATACACCCCAGACTCTTTTCTCTATACCTCCAAAGAGGATGTCCTGGATGCAGTTCCCCCAGTTGTTAGAGATATATCCCTGACAGTCCAACAAACTGTTTTGTAATAATATGGTAATCCCCTTCCTCATAGCCATAGAAAAATCCAAGAATTTTAAAAGCCTTACAAGTATAGTAGCTGTGCTGGGTTGATGTGGACTTGGGGGTGTGGTGTGTAAAATTGGGGCTACCCTAAAACATCTATGCCATTAGGCTCATTGTACCTGACCTTATATCTACCAAGAATCTTGCTGATGCTCCCCTAGGCTGGGAGCCAAAGGGGAGGAGGACACAACGACTTGAAATGATTAAGAGGAAAAGGGGGAACAGAAAGCAGAATGTGTTATAATTGGCCATCTTCATTCTGAGAAGCGCAGTAAAGGTCAAAGGGGCCAGGACAACTGTTTTTGAAAGCCAGCCACACTCGGGTCTACTGAGGACAAATATGCAACTTCCTCCCAGGGCAGAACCATCGAAAGAGGAAGCTTGGAGCTACAGAATAGACCTTGAATGGTTTTGTCAGCCTCTTAGCTGTCATTCATTGGGAAGACTTATGGAGGCCACTGGTGTGGGGCACAGCTTCTCAGAGATTGGGGCAGGAGAAGCCGAGGTCTCTGGGCGCCACACCAGTCTTCCTAACTGAGCAAACCCAAGGTGGGATCTGAGAACTTGGCTTTCCAAGATGTTCCTAAGTAATGTTGTTGTGGGTTAGAATCCAAGAGGTTGCAGATACAGCTTGATGGTCACCCCTATCTTCAGGTTATCTGATCCTGGTGCTTGGTGGCCATCCCTGGCTGCAGTGGGTGCTTGGTGGCCATCCCTGGCTGCAGCAGGTACTCGGTGAGTATCTGGTGAGTGGTTGAGCTGGCAGCTACTTTATTTTACCCATGCTCATCTCTGTTCACATCTGGATGAGATTCCGCCATCAAGAGCACCAGTGAGTATTTCCAATCAAGAAATGTCATCCAAAGACAGACATCTTCCTTCTTTCCTTCAAGGCTCCTGCCTGATTCTCCTGCTGTCTTTTAGAACAATCTGGCATTAAATAAAAAAGGAACTAAGAAATGAAGAAGTGAAGAAGACACAAGCAAGTGGAAGCAGGGGGTTGACAGCATTGGAAGTCTTCAAGGAGAAAAGAGAAAGTAGGTGCACCAGGAGGCAGGGACCAAAGACAGGACAGGTAGACCCAGGGCTCAGAAACAGGGGAGGGGGCTGAGGTGCACTTCTGGTCTCAGTAAACTCTTTGTCTTGCAGGAGTGAAGAACCGAGCTCAATTCCCAGAACTCACATAAAAATGCCAGGCACAGTGAGTTTCCATAATCCAGACACCGCACAGGCATGAGCAAGAGGATCCTTGGGTCTCTCTGGCCAACCAATAAATGACCCCATCTCAAAGGAGATGGACAGAGCTCCTGAGGATGACACCTAAGGTTATCCTCTGGCCTCCACATGAACATGGGCACGTGTGCATATGAAAACCCCCATGCTTGGCACCTGCATAGACATGATGATAATAATAATAATAGTAATAATAATAATAATAATAATAATAATAATAATAATAATAATAATAAAGAAAAGCAGGAGACTGGCAAGACTGTGCAGGACCTTTGGAACCTGGCCAGGAGGGGACACCCAGTCCGGCTCTCCTTGTGTATTTCCTGCCTCAACCTCCATTTCCCTGCTGCTGTTCTGCTTATAGGGAGAAAACAAACCAGGTTGCCCTCTCTTCTCTCTCACCTACACTGTTTGAAACCCTCATCTCCTCCTCCTCCTCCTGTTCCTCCTCTTCCTCCTTCTCCTCCTCCTCTTCCTTCTCTTCCTTCTCCTTCCCCTTCTCTTTCTTCTCTTCTTTGTCCTCCTCCTCCTTCTTCCCTCTCTTCACCTCCTGCATTCAGCCACCCTCACCCCAAAGTGATCTTTTCTGCTTAGCAGAATGGGGACTAAGGTCAATCTGACTCACCCACAAGGTCACTGCTGTGGGCAAACAGGGAAGGAGGTGGAGGAGGGGAAGACTGCTGGATGGACTGTGGCTGATTTGCAGCTCCCTGGAGAACCCAAATTTTTTCTTAAAGTAAAAAAATAAAATAAAATAAAAGCAGAAAGGCCCCTGGACTCCTGACTGGCTGGCTGAGGGCCTCAGGAGTGTCTCAGTTACCGTATATGCTGTCATATAAGATGCAGATTCTCCAAGCCATGCTGGAGTAAGGCTGGCAACAATGGCATTTCTATTCTCCAGAGAGAGAGTCCTATGTCCCTTCCACCCCACATGCATGACCATCCAGCTGTCCCGGGGCTCCCCGCTGACTGGAACTGAAGTCTAGCCCGTGTTATGAGTGAGAGGAGGGAGGAGGGCCTTCCTGATGTTTTGCTTGAGAGTGGTTGTTTAACACCTGTTGTTCCCAGGGCTTCATCTATACAGGCAAATACGGTATGTGTCTGATCTACCTTTAAGGATGAAGGAAGCAACTGGATTGACTTAGGAGGGACCAAGCCTACACCCCTCCTTCCCCCTCTCCTACCTCCAGCCAAGACACCTTCTCCCTGGATCCTCTCCCCCCCCCCCCGCCCCCCTGCCCTCACATTCATCAACCCTCACCCCTGACAGGAGGAACTAGGAACTAGGAATGGAGGTCTGGGAGAGAGTGGGGGTCGTGAGTGTTTAATGCATACTAAAACAAACAGCAAAGACTCGACCGACCGGAAAACTTAAGAGCGTGTGGCTCCGCTCTGCAGCTCTTCCTGAAGCTCTGTGCAGCGGATGAAATTCCCACCCCAGGTTGGAAACAAAGACCTCCAGACACAGATCAGCCAGCTGATCTGAGGCGAAAGTCAAACACCCAGTTGCTGGCACATCTCCTGAGCCTAGGACCTTTATTGGCTGCACACCGGACACATGCAGATAAACACCAGTGCTAAGGGCTGTCCCCTCAGTGAGCCTGACAGCCTAAACTGACCATCGTGGCAGGATGGGAACTGTTGATGGACAGCTCCTGGTTATGTCAGGAAAAACAGTGCACTGATGCTCTAGGCGAGCTTGCAGAAACCCAGAGCAGCCGAAAGAACTGGCAGTCTATTATTTTCTCTCCCCAACAAAGAATTAACTGGAAAACCAGCCAGGCAGGAGAGCAGCCTGGAATCAGTGAGGACCAGGGGAGGGTAAGGGACCTGGGTGACTGGAGCAGTCACTGGACCCCTCGTAGACCAGGACTTCACCTCTCACTAGTAAGGGTCCCTGGGCATGAGGTAGGTGGATCTGGTTCTCCCTCTTCTTCCTTCTCCTCACTCCCTCTCTGTTTTTCTTCTCACACACCGGTGGGGTCGCCTGCGGCTCACTGCCAAGACCATCTGAGGACCCGCACCAGGTTTCCATTAACAGAGCACATTCTTGCGCTATGGGTATAAACCAGGAGGAAAGAAAGCCAGCTATTGTCCGTGATGGATGGGGGCTTTCTAGACCTTCTCAGGGTGGTCCCGCCTCTGGGATGGAGACAGCCACCGGCTGGACCCTTACTTAACAGCATTCCGGCTTCCGGCCCAGGGCTGTGTTGGGGGTCTGTCTGTCGGCTGCAATCTGCTTCTTCCATATCCATTCACCCAGACTCCCTGTCAGCCTAGATGCACCCTTTACCCCCCACCCCCCTATCACGGGTTACCTTGTGCAAAAATGAATGTTTTTAACCCTTTCATTGAGAATCTGAAGGGAAAGTCCCATGAGCTTGCTCTGTGTGATGGATGAGTCAGTTTGGGAAGCAGAGCTCAAAAAATGAGCCCCCTCCCCCCCCCATTTTTCCACCATTTCAAATGGTCCGTATCCGTAGATGGAATGCTGATTCTCTCTTACACAGTGTGGGTGTGCTTTTCGGGACTCTTACTTAGGCTCACACAGATACCACTAGATTGAGAGCCAAGCCTATGACCTAGATCCTCTGTGCCATGTTGAACTCTGTGTGTGTGTGTGTGTGTGTGTGTGTGTGTGTGTGTGTGTGTGTAGGAGGTTAATGCAGAAAACCGAGAGTCCATGAAAACGTCCTTTATGGCCACTTTCCCTCGGCCTGTTAACCCTATTGTTTTAAATGAAAAGGAAATGGCCCCATGAGCTTCAGTGACTGGACAGGCCACCAGAAAGTGGCGGAGAGAAAAGGAGCCGCATCCCCTGACTTGGGATTCCACGGTGTTTCCATCTCAACCAGAAATCGAGGGAACCTAGAGCCTATGCCTGTGGAGGGCATTGCCCACTGTGCTTCCCAGCCAGCTCTGCCATTCAGGAAGTGGGCACTCAGTGCACAGCCTGAAGATCCTTGAGGTCAAAGAGCCCCTGAAGACAGGAATGAATTGGGGCCCATTATCCCAGCTCAATGAGGAGAAAATGGAAGCCACCAAAAAGAAATGGAGCCATTCACCCCAGGTCAAATCACAGAGAACAAAAGCAAGTTAATCAAATCCTTAATCCAGTTGAAGGGTTTTCAAAGAGCTTTGGGGAGCAGGTGGGATGCCTGTCTGGAGATCCAGACCTCCCAGGAGGGTCCTAGAGAGGAGCGCTCACACCCTGGCCTTTTCTTACTCCAACGAGGGAGCAAAATACCCCAAGGTAATAGAGGAGGAACCACCAGAGCAAGCAAGCAAACAACTTCCGGAATCCTGTCTCTCTACGTCTTAGAAGTTCACATTGTAAAGGTTCTGAGGAGCCCTGCAGCCAAAACCAAACCGAAGCACAAAGTAGGAAAATTTTCCTCGAAACTGGGAAGAAGGAAGGCTTCATAGATCCCAGCGTTAACTCTTCTTCTCCATCCCCATGAGTGATATAAGTACCAGGAGCAAAGAATCATGGGAAAACAAATTTTGGAAAACAAAGTTTCAAGTCCTTCAAGAATACAGCAAGGGGTAGGTGGCTGGCAAGGTTGTGGACAAGCAAAGACTGGTGAAAAGATGGATTTAAGAAATGACCCACAAGGCTGTTTGCCATCCATATACCTACTATTAACATTCATTCGTTAACTTTTTGTGGCACTGGGAATGGACACAAGAGCTTCCTGCACACCGAGCATGAGCTGCTCTGATGAGCTACATGACAACTCTTACCTATCATCACGGATAGTCTGTATGCACCACCCAGGAACAAGGGTGAACAGGATGCAGGGCCAGGCAGCCCTTGGGGATGTGTTGAGTGTGTTTAGTGGGTACACATGAGTGCGTGAGTGTGTGTATGTGTGCGTGTGTGTGTGTGTGTGTGTGTGAAGGGCTGCGAGTTCTAACATTCTTTCTAGAGAGAAATTAAAGATTATTTTTATTATTTTAGTTATGTGCGTGCAAGCATGCTAGTACAGTTGCTGCTGGAGACCAGAGGTGCTGATTTCCCTGGAACCTGAGTTATAGGGAGTTGTGGGCTGCCCGATGTGGGTTCTGGGAAGTAAACTCAGGTCCCTTAATGGAGGGGTAAGTACCCTTAACTGCAGAGTCATCCCTCCAGTCTAGCTGTGATTTGTTTTCAACTGTCACCTGGAGAGTCTAGAGAGCTAGGACTCCCTTGGCAGAAGCATACTTATCAGGCCGTCCCTGGGGGTGGGGGTGGGGCTTTACTAACAAAGCAGCAGGTGCCATCAGAAAGCCTCTGTGTCCATGCTCTTCAAAGCCACCCCATCATGTCACTCAGCACCCAGTCTTTGCTTGCCCACAACCTTGCCAGCCGCCTACCCCTTGATATATTGTTGGAGGACTCAAGACTTTATTTTCCAAAATATGTTTTCCCATGATCCTTTGCTCCTGGTACTTGTATCCACATGTGTGTGTGTGTGCCTGTGTGTACCTGTGTGCATGTGTGTGCGTGTGAGAAGACGATGTCAGCCGTCTGTCTCTGCCTTCCATGTTTGAGTCAGGCATTCTTTGTTATTTGCGGCTATGTATACAAGACTAGCTACACTAAGAGCTTCGAGGATCTCCCCGATCTTCACCTCATCTCCTGGCAAATATACAGACATGATCAATGTGAGTTACTATGCCCAGCTTCATATCGGTTCTGGGGATGCCGACTCAGGTCTTCATACTTGCTTTTTACCCGTTGAGCCATTTCCCTGGCCCCTTGTGGAAATATCTTAACAATCTTTTCTCTCTTTGTCTAACCGTACCATTTCTGGGGGCTATGTCTGGACTTTCCCAACAAACGAGACTGTGCAGAAGTTGAAGGACTGTTCAAGGCCCAAGAATGCCTGCCTGCTGATAGTGAGCAGGGTATGTAGCCCAGGGTAGCGCCTACACTCACCATGCAGGACACCGGTCCATATTCTGCACTTTAAAAACTGTTAAGCACAGTTCTGCATCTCCTTCCTTCCTGCCCTCTCTTGGCCTCCACCCTCGGTCTCCTATGGCACCAACACAGAGCTCTCCCCTAGAATCTTTTTGCTCCTAGGTTAGTGTAAACCAGTCTGGTATCCACACACTGCCATCCTTTTTTCCTCTCCTCTCTTTCTCCTCTCCTTGACACACCTATGCTTTCCTCGTCCCTCACACTCCCTGATATCTCCCTTCACCCCATCTCTCCTCTCCTGCTAGCTAGAGCTGTCTTTCTACCTAGTGGATGGTGGGGTTTTCCCCAGCAGGCTCTAGGAACCTCCGTTGGTTGGGCCCTAGGCCAATCCCTGCCTTCCAGATGCCTCATTCTGACTACTCCACATAAAAAGTATATGTGGAAGGTGTCTTCAGTGGACACCGTTGTCCAGTTTTCTGCCATGGAGAGCCATCTGCCACCCTCCAGCCACAGGGTTACTAGGAGGCACATTTGCATGGGGTAGGTTTTAGAGAGGGTCTAGGCACTAGTTTAGAAACAAGAGTTCTCTGCTCCCTGTTCAGAAAAAAGGCTCAGCAAACAATCCTAACTTGGCTCAGAACTTCTAGATTTACGTTGAGGATGCACAACATAGAGAAAGGAGCCTTATACTGTACACACTCACAGCCCCTCTACTGCCCCCACCCACAGCCCCTTCCTTTTAATCCAGGAAAAAGAGAGGTTTTACTGGTGGGTGGGAAGGAGTGACTCTCGGGGAGAAGCCTAGGAGGCCTAGGAAAAGGTCATGACCTACTAAACACACCAGAGAAAGGCTCTCCCTAGATGAAAGAGAGGAAACGGGAATGTCTTCAGGTCTTAACATGTGGTTGCAATGATCAGCTTCCTCAGGCTCCCTCGGACCCCTGAGGTCATCCCCTCCCACCTCCTGCTTCCCGGTGGGCTGTATCTAAATCAGTCAAGACGAACAGTCCTTTCTCTTCCTATAGGTCCCCAGAGGAGGCAGGCATGCTGTTTTACACTTAAGTTTAGGCTGGACATCCTGCTGTTGGCTTTTCCAAGACCTTTCAGAGAGGTCTCCATTTCTAAAGGCTACGTTGATAATACTTTGAGACCAGACTAGGTTGGGTGGCTGGGCTCCTGGGGTCCTGGTATATTGTATGACAACCCCAACTTCCCCAGGTGCAAGAGTCCTTCGTATTACACCTGATGCCTCTTGTGGCTGCTGTAGAGTAGGGCTTATCTGGGTGGAGAGTGTTTGGATACATAGGGAAAGCTGTGTCAACTGCTCAATCCCACTATAGCTGACACTTGGTGGATGGAAGTCAGTCATTGCTGTTTTCTTCTTGAGCCTACCAATGGTCTACAGCACTGTCCTAAAGGCAGAAGGGAGTCTTTGATAAAGGTTCTATCTGGGCTGTCTCCTTTGACCCTTCCACTCTGGGCCCGCCGTCCGCATGTCTGTCCCCATCAGATCCTCCCTGACCTTTGTGAAGGGGTCAGATCTATGGCTAGGGACTCTGAATAGGGAGCCATATAATTTATTATCCCATCCAAGATTCTCTAGAGTGAAAGGGTCAACCATTAATTATGTAGACAGCAGGCATAAACCAGGATTTTCCCAGGCAGAGGGGTCGGCTGACCACCCTGCCCCTGAGTCTGGAGTCAGACACACTACTGTTGCACAACGAGGTCACCTAGACCTGAGTTTGAATCAGGTTTCTACAACTTAGTCCTTGGCTGGCCCAGAGCAAATTTAGTTCTTTGTTTCAAATTCAAATGTCTTTTTTTAAAATAAATAAATATATAAACGAATACCCTGCCAAGACTAAATGCCCACTTGGAATGTGGAACGTGTGAGAGGATCTTAGTCTTCTAAAAAGTAGACAAAATGGACTGAGGACAGAGGCTCAAAATAAGTCAACACCTGGCGCTGGAGATGCTGGACCAGTGGACCTGAGTCACCCTGAGGATTCACAAGTGGCCCACAGATCAACCAGCTCTCAATCTTGTATTTGGGTCATGGCGAATCCCATGAGAATTATGGGGTAAAGTACTAGGCACAGAGAATTTCTGCTCATTCTCATAATGTGGTCCTCCCTCCGTCCTCTCCCTAAGCTAACACCAAGCTAAGCCCCAGTCACCTCCAAAGACCCAGTATCACCCAGGTACACAGTGCAGTCAGCCAGTGTCTGAGACCCAACCGACACTCTACAGATCCATTCAGATTGGCTTTCATGGAGTAGAGGGTCTTGGAGGCAGGCCCAATATCACCTAGGTTTAGTGTCAACACCTGGACCCACCAAGCTGGTTCAGGACAATTTATTGACCTGCCCCAAGCTCATCTACCAACCTACCCTTCTGTACCTCCAGGAGGCCTGGGTGAAAAATCCTGTTAGGGGCAGTTCTGACTAGACTGTTGACTAGGTTTCATCTTGATGTGACTGGGAAAAGAAACTGAAAGTGAAAAGCCAGCCCACTTCAGCACCTTCTTCCCCAATAAGCCTGGGGTGTGACTGCCCCTGCAGAACCTTGTCCATCCCAGCCCAACTCTGAACTTCTATAAACCTGGGCTCAGTCCCTTTCCTTGCAGAGCCACAGACCTTTGCTCTTCCTCCCTCCCCCACCTCCTCACTGCCTCACAGAAGCCACAAACAGGAGTCCCTGAGGACTTCTGGAAGAGATGGCATCCAGCTGGCTACATCCACTTCTTTTTGCAAGGCTGACTCTACTAATTAAATAAGAAACAATTATTCTGTTTGGAAAATTGATCCAATAATGACTAGATATCTGCGTATGTATTATATCAATCCTACAGTGGCTTACTACCCTTCGAGTTAAAAACATAGAGGCTGGAGAGATGGCTCAGTGGTTAAGAGCACTGACTGCTTTTCCAGAGGTCCTGAGTTTAAATCCCAGCAACCACTTGGTGGCTCACAACCATCTGTAAGGGGATCTGATGCCTCTTCTGGTGTGTCTGAAGACGGTTTCAGCGTGCTCATGTATGTTAAATAAACAAATAAGTAAACATGGAAACAGCACACACATACACATGCGTGCATACACACAGCTGGGGAGATGGCTCAAAATATTTATCTAGTAGGTGTGAGGTCTTAGGTTCCATACCCAACATCACATATGAGAAACAAATGTCAACAAAAACAACAAAACAAACAAACAGAAAAAGGTGTGGCCAGATATGGTGGCGCAGGCCTTTAATCCCAGCAGTAGGGAGGCAGAGACAGGTATGGTGTATCTCTGTGAGTCTGAGGCCAACCTGTTCTACCCAGTGAGACTTTGTCTCAAAAGAGAAAGGAAGGAAAGAAGGAATGAAAAGAATTCATTTTGTATGTGTATTGTTTTGCCTACATGTGTGTTTGTGCATTACATGCATGCAATATCCAAAGAGGCAGAAGAGGCATCGCATCTTGGTACTGGAGTTACAGGTGATTGTGTACCACAATGGTGCTGGGAATCAAACCCAGGATTCCACAGATTCAACACAATCCCCACCAAAATTCCAATGGCGTTCTTTGCAGGACTAGTGAAAACAGTCCTAAGGTACACACAGAAACATAAAAGACTCCATGTAACCAATGGACTCTTCCACAGAAAGGACAACGCCTTGGTAACAAAGCAGCATGTCGTTGGAATGGAAGCGATCACGTAGCCTAGTGGAGGTCTCAGAAATAAGCCAGCAGAACTACCGACGCCTGTTTGTCACAGGTGTCAAAAACACATTGAGAAAAGGGAAATGATAGCTTCTTTAACAACCAGAATCCTGGGGAGACACAAATAGCGGACCAGACCCCACTACCCCCAGATCAAGAGAGAGCTTATGCTCTTGCACACACTTGCACATGTATCTCTTTCTACCTTCTACCTTTCTACCTTCAGCCTTCTAGCATGGCTGGCACACTCTTATCTCTCTGTGATTCTAGCTCCTTGTTCACTCGTGCACTGTGGTCCTTACCATATCCCTTCATTCTTGAAGGTTTTTAAATAAAATAGCCTGGCTTCTTGGATACCTCTTTCCAATAACCCTGTCCTCTGGCCTTCCCCAGCTTTCCGTTCCCATGGCTGGTTGTACAGTAGACTTCATTGCTACCAGTAATCTCACCCCCAACATACTCTCAAATTCCCTGTCATCAATTCAAACTCCACCCTGTATCTTTCCAGTCTTCCTCTCTAGGTCCTTGACAATCTCACCAAAACCCCCTTTCCTGCCCCCTCCCTTCCTTACTTGTTGTTCAGTTATATAATTAATGCTCTCCGCCTCGTAACCATCCTTACCTCTTTCTTCTCTTTTGCTTTAGGAAGACTGGATCAAGGCAAATGGCAGGGATGCCCGGAGCCCAACAGGAAAGTGTGAGCAGCCCCTGCTGCCTCTCAGAGTTCAGGGACATGAATACTGAGCGTGTGTGTTCCTGCAAGGCTGGGGACTCAGAAGCCTAGCATCAAGATTTACAAGGGCTTCATGTGGGCAATCTGTGTCTATGCTGAGTGGTTCTTCGTCCCTATGCAGTTCAGTAACTCAGGACATACAGCCAAACATGGACTCCTCACTGTACACCTGATAGTCACACTTCTCAAAAGAAAGGATCCCATAGTGTCACCATGTTACTATCATATTAGAAAGGCCATTTCCTCTAGGACAGTCTTTGGTGGCCAAGCTGCCCTGAAGGAACCAGATCTTTGGGTTGAACATCTATTCCATGCCAGGTTTCTGGGACAAGGACAGCAACATTCTTCACAATAGGACACAGCCACCGGCTCTTGTGACAAACCCCGAGACCGTCAAAGGTCACATGTTCCTAACATTGAGTTCTGGGAACTCGACGCTGCTGTTGCCTTCCAACAGTCCAGGGGCTCTGTGTGTCTGCTTTCAAGGGGAATTTTGCTGGCAGTCCCCAGGTTTTCAGAGACAGATTCGTGATGTCTTGGTCAGACACAAAAAAAGAGACTGATTTCACTAGACTAACCACAGATTGTGACTTCATTTATAAGTCCTGAGAGGAGCGCTCAGTGAACCACTTCTCATTACACAGAATTCTAACTCCATACTTCATGCTGTGCCAAACATGTGATGTTTCCAAGTGGATGGACCTAGGATCAAATCCTGGTGTGAACTCCCACTCGCTGTGAGACTGGGCAGTTTTCCTAAATCTGCTGAACCTGTTTTCTAGACTGTAGACAGGAACAGTGCTGTTGGCCTATCCGAGTCTACCTGGGATTCGAAGGAC
Source organism: Rattus norvegicus (assembly GCF_021556685.1). Taxonomy (NCBI): domain Eukaryota; kingdom Metazoa; phylum Chordata; class Mammalia; order Rodentia; family Muridae; genus Rattus; species Rattus norvegicus. Next base: position 162,113,710 of record NC_141537.1, on the reverse strand, counting down.
TTGTACTTGTCAACTTGCCTGGAGGGTTATTAACATCATGACTCAGTTTACCCAAGTATGCAAGATGCCGAGGACACTCTGTTGCTTTGTTCGGAAGTGAAGGCGCTTGCCAACCTCTTTTGTCTTGTCCTAGAGAAAAAGATCTGATCTCACGTCTCGCCTTACCCTCAGTGGTGTTGATCCTTGACAGGCTACCCTCCCCTCTATCTCTTGCCCTTTGACCCAGCAGGACACAGACATCCTAAGACCGTGGTTCTCAATCTTCCTAATGCTGCAACCCATTAATATGGTTCCTCGTGTTGTGGTGAACCCCCAACTATAAAATCATTTCCATTGCTCCTTTATAACTGTAATTTTGCTATTGCTATGAATCGCAGCATAAATATCTGATGTGCAGGATATCTGATATGCAACCCCTGCAAAAGGGTCTTTTTTGATCCCCCAAAGGTTGAGCACTCTGAGCAGACTTTGGGGGCTGAAGGTGGAGCTCTATAGTACAGACTTGCCTGACGTGCTCAGAAACCTTGGCTTTTTCTCCGGCACACAAACTCCTGAGAGACTTCCAGACAGCCAAAGGAGAAGGGACTGAGTGAAGGAAATGGTGCTTGTGGATTCAAAGTTAGAGAATGTCCCTGAACCCTGAACTCCTCAGTAGTATCAGGGCCATCGCCTTCCCTCCCCCTGAAGCTAAAGCAATCCACACACACACCCCCACAAGGAGGCCAGAAGAGAAGCCCAAAGAATGGGCTAGTCGGTCAAGGATCCTAGGGCCACTCTACACCCCGGGTCTCATTTCTCCTAATGCACCTCCTCAGAGACCCTCCTAATGCACCCCCTCAAACTGAGGCAAGTGAGAAAAGTATACGCAGGGGAATTTCCACTGCACAAAATTCAAACAATATTTAAAATAATCTTCCTTCCTTAATGGGTGGGAAATCCACGCGGGGGAAGCACCTGATATGAATTTCATCTCGGACTAGGTAGGATGTAAGCTTTCCCTGTGGAGCCCACGCAGCCCAGGGTCTGAGGGCAGCTGAGGCATTGCTCTCCCATGTGGCTTGGAGCACCTTTTGCTTGCAGACCTGAGATAGCTTGGAGCTCGGCAGTTTCCACATTGGCAGGCAGATCAGCAAACTCTACCAAAACTGTTTGGTTTTGTTTCTCTTCCTTTCCTTCCTTCCCCCCCCCCCCCGCCCCTTCTTCCCTTGCCTCAAACACTTCCCAGGCTTGTACCATGCTCCTGTCACCTTGGCGATGAAAAAGATGGTCTGTTTACAAAGGGAGGCCGACAGGTATGGGTGGGCTCGGGGTGGGGAGACACCCAGATACTTGAGCAGCAGATAAGGAAAAGTCGTCAGCCTGATTTCTATGCAGGAGGAATTCTCCTGCTCTATTTTAAGACACTACCAAAAGCAGCCTTGCCCCTGGGCCCCACTCCCCCAATTTAAATACTCATCCTAGAAAGCAGCCTGCACCTCCTCCTGTACCTGGCTCGTGGTCCTGACACCCTCGGAGCAGTGCCTACATTAGAGGTCTATATGCACTTGAAGGTCCCCAAAGGCAGTCTCCTCACACAGAGCCACTTTCCCAAAGTGTCAATTACTAGTCTCGTTAGTGCTCTATTGCCAAGCCATGTGGGTTTTATAGTACTGCCCAATTCTGTGGTTTTACACTGTTACTTTTAGTGGGCAGTTTTATGGCACGCGGCATTTTTAAGGAATGTACACGTAACAGCACAGACGGTAAACCCCACTCTGAAGCAATGATCCCGTCTTTAGTGCAACGGTAGTCTAGCCGTACCCACGGGTTACCAGGTGGCAGTTAAAAAACGCAGAACCGTGTGGAAAAACCCTCAGCTCAGCCTACGTGCGACGCCAGTCAGTTGCAGAATATACAATATGGTACTGTTCACTGCGTGGGGAGGGGGAATAACCTTCAGAAGAACACCTTTGTTCTTGGCGATTCGTGTAGAACATATGTCTGCAAGGTAAAGGGAGCCTGGTAACTGGTTCTCTCTAGGTGGGGGAGGAGAGGTAACCCCAGCACGGGGACCCTTAAATCTCGGTAGATGGTACCTGTTCTGGCCCCTCAAGCTCCTTTGTTACGCTAGAGTCCTGCCCTTAGAGGCACCCCCGCCCTCACCCGTAGGGGCAGGGATGGGATTTTCAGACTCCATTCTCCCAGCGGGTGAGCCAGTTTGCTAACCTACAGGTTAGGAGCGTAGGCATAGGGATCAAGGCAGAGAGGGCGATGCTCAGCGGTCCACAGACCGTGAGGCAAGATCGGCACTGTGTGGCATCTGGATGGGCAGTTCTGTGAGTACCACAAGGCTTCTCCTACTTCATCCAGCTATAGAGGAAGGCCTATTTTTGGATCGTTCACATGCGTAGCAATAACTAAAACAATGTAAAAGGAAGTCAACGTTTGCCCTCCAGAAATTGAAACTAACAACTCTTCAAAGGTGACTCTCGTCACGGCTTGTGGGGAGTGGGTTGAATGGGGCAGCAGAGAGGGTAAACGGAGTCATAAGGAAACAGGATGTTCATCACTCTGACAGCTGTGAAGAACTTCCCAATTTTAAAGAAAGAAAGCACATTCTGATGGCTGCGGGGGCTTATAGGCTGAGAATGGAATTCCCCGGAAGCAAAAGCCGTGGCCGTCAAAAGAATTTACAGCCCACTTCCACTCACGGATGGCCACTCATTGCCAACCTCAGAGAAAGGTCCAGAAAAGTCCTGAGCAGGTCCCAATACATAGCTGGCTGTCAGGGCAGCCTTCAAAACTGACACTCAGAGGGCCACAGACCAGGGGATTTCCTGTGGGTGGAGTCTTGAACCAGGGCCCTGGGCTATTCTGAGGTGTCCTCGGTTCCCCACCTTGATTCCAGGAACCCTGCCTGGGATTAGCAGAAAACTGGTATCATGTCCTCAGCTGTGTTCAGAAAAACTAGAGTGGGAGGGGGGGGGGCGGACAGGCCACCTGGTGATCCACTGAAAGGGCCCAGAAGCAGGAAACAGGAAGCAAGAGAGATTGGCCACCTGGCTATACTTAAGGCAAGTCATCCCTAGGCACCACTGACCACTCCAACCTAGGAATAAAATTAGGATGATATTTTTACCTCAGAGCAACTCCAAAAGGCTATTGTAAAAATAAAACTCTAAATATATACAAAACTGTCCAAAAATAATATTCTAGCTAAATAAAGTAAAAAACAAGTCAATTTCAAGGATCGAAGACCTTGGCATTCACTCCGCCAAAGATTTACACATGACAGTTAGAAGATATTCTACAGCAAGGCACTGGGGAAATGCAAATTCAAATAACAGTGAGACACTAACACACACCCATTACAAAACCAAGCCAGCTGGGCAGTGGTGGTGCACACCTTTAATCCCAGCACCAGGGAGACAGAAACAGGCAGATCTCTGTGGGTTTGAGGCCAGCCTGGTCTACACAGAGTCCCAGGTCAGCCAGTGCAACATAGAGAGACCCGGTTTCAATCAATGATAGTGGTGGTGGTGACGACAACGACGACGACGATGGTGATGGTGATGGTGGTGGTGATGATGATGATTATGGTGATGGTGGTGATGATGATCCCATTTTCAGTCACATGGCTTGGTATTATTCAAAGGACTTGGAAGCTTCTGTTCACATGAATAATGCAGAAAGTCGAGGCTGGGGAGATGAGTCAACTGGTGACCTGAGTTCAGTACCCAGCATCCATGTGAGAAGCCAGACATGGTGATATGCTCTTGTAATCCAAGTGCTTGTGCCAGCAGGGACAGGCGGAACCCTGGGCCTCACAGGTGAGCCAGCCTAGCCAAGTAGGGAGGAGGCCCCAGGTCGCAGGGAGATAGGTAGACGTCCTCAAGAGCAACACCAGAGTCCACCTCAGACTTCCATACACAGGCTGCAACACACAGAAGAATGCTCACACAAGAGTGTGCACACACACACACACACCTTATTGCATTCAGGACCTCTGGGGCAGACCAACAAGTGTACCAGTCAGCATGATAAAATGCTATAATGACATAGAAAAATTACTGGGAGAAGAAGGCAGGCCATTCTTTTATCGAAAGTGATACTTGAATTCATCAGTCTCTCAAGTGCTATTTCAAAGCAGACTCCGTTTGTTAACTTAATTTTGACATAATTCCGAACTCATAGAAGTTTCAAAAACAGAGCAGTGCCCCCCACCTTCACCCAACCTTTTCAAGCATTAACAGCCACAGTATGATGGTCAAAACCAGAAAATTTATATTGTTGCACAGCCCTACAGTCAGCCCTCCCGCCTTTGTTCAGATTTCCCCCACCTTTCGTGCCATTGATGGTGGGAGGGTGACATCCTGGCATCCACATTCCACAGGGCAGCTTGTGCCTGCCCTGTGCCCCACACCCTCTTTCCCTGTGTGTACTTCCACAATCCCGCCTTTCAGCTTCTGAATCTTTACACTTTCAAAGTGTCTTTGCCAGTTCCTCTGCGGAAGGCTCTCGCTCCGCACTCATCTGATGGCTCCTTGAGATCACACTAGAGCCACACACCAGAGCTCTGAAACAGATGTACCATGTCCCCCTCTCCTTACTACAGCCAGAGACTGTACGATGCCAATATGACAGGTGACTCTGCCTGGCTTAAGTGGAGTCTTCTGAGTTCCTCCTCGACCAAGTACTGCTCTTCCCATCCAGATCAATAAATATCCCATGAGATGATTCAAAGACTCTGTTTTTTTCAGCTTTGGGTACTGGGATAGGGTTTATTCTTTGATTTTATTATAGAATTATTATATAATATATAAAAATAATTGAGTTGGATCTGGTGTGACAGCACAGTCCTGTGGCGGCAGAGGTGCTCTGGCTCAGGAGCTGGAGGAGAGCCTGAGCCACCCCGTAGTGAAGGGGAAAAAAAGCTAAACAAAGTTCATCGGAGCGTAAACTGTTATCAATGAAGCAAGTAAGGAAACCGGTTTTGAGTTCTTGGTTATGTCATGTTCTTGCTCATTTAAGAGAAGTGATTCTTGCAGCTGAGCAGTGCTTCCTGAACAGAGTGGGGTGGGCACTCCAGGTCACAGAGTCGCTATAGCAGTGGTACTGGTGTGTAAGAGGTCAGGGTACTGCAGAACGGTCTGCTACCTGGAGTGGTCGTAGCAACGGTTTTGTGTCTAACGGCAAGTGGGGAGCTCAGTAGATCAATGGTTACTATGCAAGTGTGAGAAGCAGAGTTCGGATCCCCGGGAACCATGTAAAAACCAGATTTGTCAGTATACATCTATAATCTCATCACACCTAAGATGAGAGAGGAGAGAGAGAGAGAATATTCCAGAAGCTTGCCTGCCCCTACATAGTAGTTACAAAGGGACTTTGCCTCAAACAACGTGGCGGGAGATCAACCCTAGAGGTTGTCTTCCAACCTCTACACACTCACCGAGGCACCTGTGCACTTGTATTGATACACTCACACTACATCTCCCCACACAACTACCCACCCTCTCCCCTCCCCTAGGCACACATGTGAAGCAGGCAAGTCAGAAACAAAGAAAGAGAAAGCAGTCAAGCCCTCATCGGGCTCCTGTCTGGCTTAGTGCTGTCGTCTAGCAAGCACATGAGGAGAAGTTCCTGGTGGGTTTTCAGCAGGCCTGTTTAGTTTGGTGATTTAAAAAATCAAGTTTGGACTCCAAGATGAGGAAGCTGTGAGAGGGCAGGGAGCCGGGAAGTGAGTTTAACTGTCTAGGTAGGAGATGAGCGTCTGCCCACAGCTGTGGAAGTGGGGTTACGGAAGAGGCGGAACTAACCCACACCCATCACATGTAAGGAGGTAGAGTCTAGAATGTTCCTTGACTGGATGCAAGGCTGAAGAGAGGGAAAAAGAATAATCTAGGCCAATTCCTGTGATAGTTAGGGTTAACTATCAAAAATCAAAACAAAACAAAACAAAAACTAGGGCTGAAAAGATGGCGAGCAGGTAAAGACTCTCGTCCCCAAGCTGCATGAGTAGAATTCCCAGAACTCACCTGGTACTAGAGAATTGGTTCCTCCAGACTGTCCTCTCACCACCACACTCAATAAAGTGTAAAAATAAAAAATGAGACCGATACAAACCCAAAATATAGAATTCCTGGGAGATGGACACTGAAGTGTCTGTGGTACTGCACCGGCTAAGTTTATGTCAACTCGATACAAGCTAGAGTCATCAGAGAGAAGAGAGCCTCAACTGAGAAAATGCCTTCTTAGGATCAGGCTGTAGGCAAGCCTGGAGGTCATTTTCTTAATTAGTATTGATGGGAGAGGGTCTAGTCCGTTGTGGCTAGGTCCACTCCTGACCTTGTGGTCCTGGGTTCAATAAGAAAGCAGGCGGAGGAAGCCATTGTGAGCAAGCCAGGAAGCAGCACTCCTCCACGGCCTCTGCATCAACTCCTGCCTCCAGGTTCCTGCCCTGTGTGAGTTCCTGTCCTGACTTCCTTCAGTGATATGGAAGCATAACCAAATGCTCTCTCCCCAGGTTGCTTTTGGGCATGGTGCTTCATCTCAGTAATCATAACCCTAACTAAGATGGGGGATGGATGTTTTTATGTTCACTGATGTTGGAAGACCTGGCCACTGTGGGTAGAGACACTTCCTACTCCTAACCTTAGGGATCCTGAACTGTATCCGAGTGGAGAATGTGAGCTGAGCACTCGTGCCTACTCACGGGTCACTCTCTTCCGCTGACTGTGGGCAGTGTGACCAACAGCATCAGGCTCCTGCTGCCTTGACTTCCCCACCATGGCTGGCTGTAACCTGTAACCGTGAGCTAGAATGAACCTTGCCCTCCTAAACATTGCTTTACCGCCGCAACAGGACAAGAAACTAAGATAACGCCCAGCTCCCTAAGGTGGGCAGCTAGACAGTAGTGCCCTTTGTGGGGATAAGAAACACAGAGAAAGACCAGCTCAGGTGTGTGCCTACGTTTTAATCTCTCTTGAAGGAGGAAAAATAGCAGCAAGAACACATCTACTCATTACCCAGGTCCACCTGGTACCATTTTGACTACACTTATTTTGTCGCTTGCTCCCTCCTCCAGCTTTCATTTCACACTAAGGTTGCACTAAACTCGACCTTTCCTGAAGCGGTGACGTGCTGCACCCTGGATCCTTCAACCCTAAGTACCTGACTCCCCATCTCCAACAGTAGGGAAATGACCTCAGCCCACTACAGACAGCAATGACAGAAACTGAATATTGACATAATCTTTGATCTACTGTTTGAATAGCAGTTTAGGAAAGTGACCCCACAAAGAGTCCTGTGTGGTATTTTCACCTTCTCTAGCTCAGCCTCGAGTCTAGGACAGTTCCTGCTTTTAGGTGTCATGTCTCTTCAGCTTCCTTCACCCTGCAGAAATACTCTCACATTGATTGTTTAGCTACAGAGCGAGAGCTATGTAGTTAATTCAAAATTTTCATGTATATAGTGCTTTAGAAAGGTGGAATTAATTTTAGAAGGTAGTTTTGCCAGCTTAGCTTCGTATCTCAGGCATATTTCAACATGGGATCAATAGGAAAATTACGATGGACTCATTTACATTTTTGTTCCTCACAGAGACTTTGAAACCTAGTGTGTGTACATTACACTTCTGGGACATCTGTTTCTTCAGACACTTTCCACTTCTTTAACAGCCACAGATGACTGACATTTTGGAGATAGGCATCTTTCAATTACTTTGGAAAATAATAATTTCATCCTCTTTCCTATGTATTTATGTGTAGGTGCTTTTGGTTTGTTTGAGACATGGTCTCTCTACATAGTTCTGGCTGTCCTTGAACTCACCATGTAGACCATGTTGGCCTCAAACTCACAGAGATCCACTGGTCTCTGCCTCCAAAGTGCTGGGATTAAAGGTGTACACTCTTCTTTTTTAGGTCAGACTGTTCTCATGTCGAGTTCCTTTTTCCTGGAAAGATCCATGAAAACACCATCTAGTCCTAGAGAAGGCACAAACAGGCCAGAGGAAGGATTCCATCCAAATCCCGCTTGGTGACCCACTGAGTTCACTGGGGTTACAGGAGCGTGTGTGAATCTCAAGGGGGCTACATCACTAAAACATTCACTCCGACATGGGTGGGTCCAAAGTGTCCTAACTCTAGTCAGCCTTTTTAAATGCTCAAGCATCCCCTACGTGTCCCGAGGGCAGGATTATGTGCAGCTTGGTACTAAGTCAGCACGGGGTTAGTGGCCAGAATCTCAGGAGTAGATCTCATGCCTGCTCTCCTTCTATGTGAGAATGTTAATGGACACAGTCTCCTGAGTATCTCCTGTGGGTGATTACAGATGTTCTGATTTCAATATGGCAGTAGCCATGTCTTGCCTAGAAGACAGAGTTGCCATATAGGTTTTCCAATATTTTTTTTCCACGTTGTGACTTTTGATCAACACTACATAGGTCCTTCTTGGGAAGGTCTGCTAATGCTAAGTTATGTGTGTGCATGTTTTCGTGTGTACAGAAACATGTACGTGTGGACATGAACCTCAAGGGTTCATTCTGTTCTTTGAGGCAGAGTTGCTCACTGAACCCGGAGCTCACTGTTTCACCTGGGCTGCCTTCCTAGCAAGCCCAGACATTACAAGTGTGTGTCACCACACCCAGCTTTTTGTATGTGGGTTCTGGGGCATAAAATGTAGGTCTTTTTTTGTCCAATGCAGAAAGGTTTAATGAGAGAAGAAGAGAACAAGAGGAGAGGAGTAAAGACCAGCCATGAGCACATGGAGGGAAGGGAGGAGGGGAATGGGGAAAGAAGGGACAAAGTGGGGGAAGAGGAGGAAGAGGGCAAGAGCAGGGAGCAGGTTCAAGAGAGTAAGAGAAGAGTAACTTCATCCTCACACCCCAAGCACTTTACCAGTGTAGCTGTCCCCCGTTACTCCTGTTGTAGATTTTGATCATTCGAATGGTATCTGACTTCTCATATGACATTGTATGAAAGGATTGAGACTCAAGGATATAACTCAGCTGGGGCCTTACACCCTCCCCACCACAGTGGCTCTGTCAACAAGCGAGTGTGAGCGCCTGCTTATGCCACGGGCTGTACTAGTAATTGTTGCTCATCTGTAGTGATGGGAAGCAGGAGTTTGGTTTTTCCCTCTGTGGCTCATGCTGGGGAACAGGGCCAGACAGAGCGAAGCAAGCTTTTCCTGATACTGGCTGCCCCTTCAAAAGCAGTGCTCCTCAAATATTTGTTCAATATTCTTCAACCCAGCTGGGAAGTTTCCAGAAATTTGAACTACAAATGCACTCACACATTCACAGAGGATCGTTTGCATAGCCCATTGCAGTGCTATTTGTAGGAGCGAAAGGTTAAATCCATTAACGTCCATCACTAGGAAACTGGTTAAATAAATCACACCATTACCAAACTTGAATAAATCCATGTCTCCCACACACACACCCCTGTGTCTCATTTGCTGGGCCTCAGAAGAGCTTCTGAGTGGCAATGTGGAATTAGGGCTCTTGACAATGGCCAGCCTGGGCTATCCCAAGTGAGAATGGGTTGCACTACATCTGCTCATGGGGATCAATACTTACCAAGTCCCAAGTCTCTCCTGAGCTTCACCTCAAGGAATTGAAAGACTACTGGCAAGACGGAGTCAGCAGGTGAACACTGTCAGATGTATGCTCAACAGATCCCAGCTCTTGGAGAACTCTGCTCCCCAGACTCTCTACTACAGACCCTGACAAAAGTCCCGGCAGGGATCCACAGGGTCTGGGAAGACACAGAAGGTCTTTTTGATTCTTTCAGGATCCCTCAGAGGCCCAGTTTGACTGCCTCTGGAGTTTATTTAACCCCATGGAGGTTACCTTTTCCATTTGCAGGCACTCATTAAATGAAAGGAGAACTATTCACTTAATGCCCGTGTATCATCACCCTCTTCTTTTTCTTCTCTTTTCCTTCTCTTTGTCTTCCTCTCCACCCTTCTCTATTTCCTCTACTCCACCTGAGGTTTTACTCTGAAGTCCTGACTAGCCTTGAACTCACCATGTAGCCCAAGCTAGCCCTCACAGTTCCTGAGTGTTGAGGTTCTAGGTATGTAACCCTCCGTTCAATGCCTCTCTCTTTCTTTGGGAATTTGTTTGTTGGGTTTTGTTTGAGACAAGGTCTCATGTACTCCAGGCTGTGGAAGATGGTTGGGGAGAGCAGTTTCTTTACAAACCCTTCTTATGCACCTTCCCACGTGTAATGAAATGTGTCAGCCCTCAATACAGAGTTCATTATTGCCATACCTCCTCTGTGGTGGTGAAATACTGTTTTACTCTTGATATTTCAAGAATCTCATCTCTTCCAGGAAGGCTAAGCTTTGTATCAGACAAACCCATGTTTAGATTGCTCTGTTTACTTCCTAGAAACAAGGTGATTTACTAATACTATTTCCTGCACATAATATTTAGATTTTTTTCCTCTTATGAACTTTCCCATAACAAGAAATAAAAGAATCATTCATTCTGTTAAAAACCACCACTGGTCTGACAAATCTTGCCTGTGCTCACATTACCAAGTCAGAAAATCCTCCTCAGGGCGCCCATTGATCCAACTCTAACCGCAGGACTGGACGTGTCTGTGTGTACCCTGCTTGATGGCACACAGGTACATCTCATCTTTCCTTGATTTCCTCTAGATATTAAATTTTGTGGATTTCTCAGTTACTCCCTTGGGTATTCCCAGGGTCACAGGAAGGTTTATACCAAAAATTTTTTGATAGATCGAATATATTTTTCTGATCTTTGCTCTCACAATGGTTGCCACTCCTGAAGGAATACTTGTCCGCAGTTCTTCCAATGCGTTCATGCTCAGTGCCCTAACCTGGGCGGACTCGGAAGGTACCTCCTCACTCTGTCTTAGATCCCACAAGGATCATTTCAATTCGTTTTCTGTGAGAATTTACTTCCCTTCTTCCACTTGGCTTTGTGGGATTTTCAACACCATTTCTGGTAGAAATGTATCTACACTGTGCCTCTCACTCTCTTCCCATCCGTTCCCTGTTTACGAATGATCAGCCTAGAATTTTTCAGCAGCAGAGATGCAGACGGATTTCTCTAGCACAGGCATCTCTTTGTCAAGAAGGGGTCCCATCCTTCTTGAGATCTCACTTCTGGTCTTAGGAGATCTACCCTTTGTGGAAAAACCACACATGTCTTGATATTTAAAGCTGTGCTCTTCCTGCTTCCAGGCTCCTTGGTCCCCTCACTTCTGTCTCCTGCATCCCTTGCTACTCACTAACTAGCCCACCCTCTTCCACCTACCCTGCTGGGCCTCATCCTCCTGGTGCCTAAGGAACAGTCCAGAACATGCTGTATTTGCAGCCTTTCTATTGCTGGGAGAGCTGGAAGGTAGGTCTCGTTGCCCACATCACTCTTACATCATCCCAGCCCCGGCCAAGCAGAATCCCAGCTTCTGCTGCTTTTCATGTGCAGAAGGAGAGGAGTGACTTCATGCATAGGGCATCTGAATACAGGGGTACCCAGGGCTCCCACCCAGGTGGCTTGGAGTCCCCTCCCTGTGCCCCTCTTTCCAGCCTGGAGGGATGTGAAGGACAGCCATAGGAGGGAAGGGACACTACACTTCAGAGAAAAGGGGCAAATGGGAGAGGAAGTGGACTTGACTAGAAACTCACTTTACGTAAAACATTCCCCAAACTGGAATCATACACACACACACACACACAAACACGTATTTGCCCAGACTGGAAGCCCTCCCCCAACCCACACTCATTTCAACCCCACAGGATCAAACTGTGTGAATCAGACTGTCTTTCTCCTTTTCATTCCCAGGGCTCTCTCTGGGACAGAAAGACATGATTCATCTCAACCCTGGAGGCAACTCAGAAAGATGGAGCCAATGGATATGGTAACTCCGTCTTCGGAAACTTGGATGCTCTTGAGATCACTATTGTGGGACCACTGAAGGACCAATCGCTTTCTCTTGCCTTGAAGAAAACCTAATCTCCACTTGGTGTCTGAGGATCCTCCACAGTGCCTACATTCCTTGGGGGTCTTTGGGATTTCCATTGTTCATAAATCTTCATTTAAAGATGAATGCCTCTTGAAAGGTAGTAGCACCTATCTCCCTCAGGCATGAGAGAAAACGAAGGGGGAGGGGGATAAGGGGGAGGAGGCAACAAGGCTTAGCAGGAGCTGGTGAAGAAGCAGCCCATCCATCCAGTCATTCCTCATGCTGTGCTGGGTTGTCACCTGCAGGCTACATCCCAACTATGAAACACTGTGTGTCGAAAGGTTGGGTGGATGGCTCCTTCCGTGTGTTTCCTCCAAGCCCAGCCAGAAGGCTGTCTTTTAGACTTCTTTCTAGGCAGATGCCACCATCCTCTGGGTGTCCCTTGAATGAATCAACACAGAATTAGATTCTATGGTGGGTTTGTGCACAGTCACCTAGACATTGGTGAGGAGAAAAGAGTATGTATAGCCAAAGTTGCTGCTGCCCCATCAAGTCCTCTCTGCCTTCCCCCACATGTCCCTGTCCCTCCTTGTCTCATCAGAACAAGAATGGGGCGTGTAGGTGTTCAGTTTTCTTTAGTATGGAGCCCAACCTATGGGATAGTGCCCGGGTTCAGGGTGAGGTTTCCCTGCTCAGTCAAACCTATTTGAAAACACTTTTGAAGACCTAAGGTAGGCAGCCTGGGTAATTTTAAATCCATCAAGACGACGATGAGGATTATCCTGGAGTCTCAGCATGATCTTGAACTCGTTATATAGACCAAAGCAAATGAAAGCCTTCAGTTCTCTTGCCTCATCTTCTTGAGTCCTTGGATTTCAGTTGTCCACCACCACCACATCTGCCTTGCTGTATTTTTCTTAAGATTCATTTTATGTGTGAGTGCCTGAACACATGCATGTGTGCCATGTGTGTGTAGAACTGGAGTTCTAGGCAGTTGTGAGCTGCCATTTGGGTCCTGGACATTGAACCTGGATCCTCTGGAAGAATAGCAAGTGCTCTTTCCTGCAGAGCATTTTCCCATCTCTACATGGTATATATTTTGCAACTCTGCTTGGCTAGGTCCTTGTAGCAGGGCACACTCATGGCACCTCCCTTCACGTGTAGCCTCCCTTGGCAGTTGCGTGTGTGTCAAGTTTGCCTCTTCTACAATATTTAGTTTGTGCATGTCCCTCATTCGCTTTTCTGTATTTCTGTAGCAGGAACTGTGATTCCTAAAAACCTATTCCTGTTGAGCCTTTGTTTGTGGCTTTCTCACACCTCGTAACAATTTTAGTTATTTGCATTTTTGCATGTTTTCCCCCAGTGGGTCACGTGTTTTTCCCAGGATAAAGGCTATGTATTACATAGTCACAGACACTCTTAACATGGTAGCTGGAATCTTTTAGGCATGTAGTAATTGTTAATAGACTCGGTTTTCTGTGTCATAAAGAGAAAGAAGACAGCCCATATAAACACTGAACAAACTAAAACACAGGGAGCAGCTCAATGCTGTGAGGTTGGACATGCCAGGTTCCTCTCAAGGGACACAGGTGAAGTGACAGATTCTTGGGGTCCTCTTCTCTTCCTTTCGCAGGAGCCTTCCTCTTGGGAAACATCAGTCCCCTGAGATGGCTTTGCAGTTAATAGCAATGGCTGCTCTTCCAAAGGACCGGGGTTCAATTCCTAGCACCCACATTGAAGGACTCAACTGTCTGTAACTCCACTTCCAGGGGATTCAACACCATCAGAATTACATGCAGTCAAAACACCTATCTACATAAAATAAAAATAAATAATTAAAAAAAGAAACCCAAGAGACACTCCTACTCCCCACCCTGTGCCCTAAGAGAAGCGAGAGCCAGCCAGGCAGAGAGCATTCTGCCAAGCAGAATAATCAAGATCGCAACCTTCATCCGGTATTTAGGTCAGTGTGACAGAGGCTCAGGGAACCAAAACGGAAAAGGGAACACTGAGGGCCCAACCAAAGGGACAGCCAGCCTGCACTCCAGTATGGTGTGGCCATGTAAGGGGCAGGAGGCCTGATCATGTCTACTCTAATTTTTCAAAAGAATATGAAAACCTGGACTTTTTTTTAAAATGAGAAATCCCCTGGTTTTGAACATTTGCTCAACTTGAAGAAAAATTAGAACAAACTGCATGTGCCAAATGAAACACACCTGTGGCTTTTATGGGCCAATGGGGTAGGCAATTTGAAAGCCTCAAGTTAGAAAATGTATAAAGCCAGGGGTGGAAAGTGAGCGGTCGTAGACAGGGATGGAAGCCAGAGAATGAGGGAAATGTTCAGGCTCATTAAGGAGACCAACTGGTAGTGGAGGGCCACTGGAGGGCCATAAACGCGATAAAGTTTCTGTTTAAGAGGACCTTTCTGGTTGCAGCCTGGAGAATCACTGGGAAAGAATCTGAGGGGTAGGTAGGAAGAGCATGTTTTAAAATGATGGTGACACACAGTTGGGTTGTGCCAGGGGCCTGCCTGGTCTCCAGTGCTAGGACTGGGGAAAGATAGACAGGAATGCATTTGAGAGCAACTCTGGAGTTAGCCTGAAATCTCCATCATGTGTGATTGTCTAAAAAGAAAGCAGGCTGTTTTTTTCTCTATTGATATGTCTATATGTGTGTATCTGTGAATGTACGTCACACATATAACAAGGGTGTCACGTCCCCAGAATTAGAGTTATAGTGAACACCATGAGGATTCTGGGAATTGAACTCATGTCCTCTGGGAAAGCAGTCAGTGCTCTGAACCACTGAGCCATTAAATCTTTTTCCTAAACAATCTTGGGTTTTGGCAGCACTGGGGTTTTAACCTAGGGCTTTGGGCATCCTGGACAAGCACTCTACCACCGAGGAATACCCCTAACGTTGTTTCTCTGACCTCTAAGTTTTGAGAAAAGGTTTTAGGTTGGCCAGCTGGACTTGAACCTAGTCTGTAGCCCAGGCTGACCTTGAACTTGTAGACTTCCTAGCTCAGTCTCCTAAATAGCTGGAATTACAGTTAGGCACTACTAGATACAGGTTCTCTCTCCCTCTCCCCATCTCTCCTCCTCCTCCCCCTCCTCCCCTCCCTCTCCCCCCTCCTCCTCCTCCTCCTCTTACCCCATCTTTCTTGTTGCTGTTCTCCTCTGAGATATGATTGTGCTATGTACCCAGCCTCGAATTTGTAATCTTCCAGCCCCAGGTTTCAGTATGGTGGGAAAAACAGCCCCATACCACCACACGTAATTTAATCCTTTTACTTGTTGATATTTATTTATTCATGTTTTCAGATCGTTGAGGATAAAACCCAGGGTCTCATGCCTTACTAAGCAGGTGTTGTTCAACTGACTCCAACCTTAATGCTACAAAAGTTATTCTTAGCTCTCAGATCACACAATCCAGTTCTCACTGGATATGGATATAACTAGACTTTTCAGACTTCTGGTGTTTTCTGGGAATAAAGGGGCAAAATAAAGGCATTATAAACACACAGAGATTTAATAAATTTCATTTATATATGGAAATCAAACAACACTCAAATCTACAAAAATAGCTGATTAGAAGCTATACCAAAGGAAAGATCCCAATTAAAATAGCAACAAAAAATAAAACTCTTGCATAAACTTAACAAGAAATATGCAGGATTTTATAGTTTGCAATTTTAATGCAACTGAAGGACACAAAGGCCTAACAATGCTAAAATATGCCATATTTTCACATTCTTATCATAAAGCTGTCAAAGATAGGGGACCTATAAATTTCATATGATCCAAATAAAAATACCAAAAGGATATTCTAGAGGGAACTAAATAACTAATATTAAAATTCATGTAGAAAAATTATCAAGATTAGTCAGGAAATTTGGGGAAAATTAGAGTAAGATGCAAGGCTAAAAGTACCAGGTTTAAAAATCGATTGTATCTCCTTGGTAGTGAAGGCAAAGATCATGCAGACATCATGGAAAAACCCAGAAGCAGGCTCAAGGGCACAGAGAACACTGCATATTGCTTTGATGGTGTTAGCTCACGGACGGCCATCTGAAGAAACAACAGCCATAGCTACACTGTGCAGGCAACTCCAAGAAAGATTCTGACCTCTGAAAGGTTTAAATTAAAACATAAACATCCTAAGAAAGTAGATGTAAGAACTGTCATAAGCTCATGAGAAAGGATAGGTTAGTGAGTTTTAGTCTATAGAAAATTATTATTATTTATTAATACATCAATTAATTAATATAATGAATTAAATGTTATTGTTAGTTATTATTAATACATTATTATTAGGAATAATAATTATTACCTGGCAAAAAGCTAAAATATATATAATGACTGGGAATTCGAACTCATGATAGGCAAATGCCACTTTCCTCAATTATTAAAGTTTATATTTTAAGGCTTAATATATAAAATGATACAACTAATAAAGAGAAAAAAAACAATAGTCTAATTGGGGGGTGTTAAAAATTGGAACAGTGGACAGAAAAGAGAAGCCATGCTACATTATTCACTGGCCAGGCAAGTTGTGCCCATTGGTACAATGTTGGCAAGTCAGCTATGGCGGAAGGAACTCTGATTAGAACTGAAGCCTGCTCCACAGAACAGAATTTGCATCTGGCGGTATAAACCTGGGCAGTACAAACCTAGGCAGAAGCCCATGGTTGAGAGGCTAATAGGGAATCTACGGCTGCTGTTCTGCTAAATGAACCATGCAGATTGCCTTTGAAATAATTCCCTTTGTTTCCATAGGTCAGAGCTCTGGTCAGCTCTGGTCAGCCAACCTTTTTTGCAGTGGACAGAAATGGCTGCATACGGGGCTGGGGATTTAGCTCAGTGGTAGAGCGCTTACCTAGGAAGCACAAGGCCCTGGGTTCGGTCCCCAGCTCCGAAAAAAAGAACCAAAAAAAAAAAAAAAAAAGAAAAGAGAAGAAAAAAGAAATGGCTGCATAGACTCAGAACTGATCAGTGCTGAGAGTAAGTGATTAGTTAATGCTCAGCCACAAATGGAACATCTGTATCATGGTCTCCAATGCCCAGAGAGCACTGTAGATGAGAGCCCAGAAAGAATGTGAGAGCTGGGAGTCAGAGACCACTGTCTTCTGGTTATGTCTTGGCCACGGCATTCCTGAACTCACAGAGCTGTGATTGGTTGTTCAAGATCGGTCATGTCAACATCCTACCGTGGAATGGGGAGGATCTCGAGAGGCCTCACTCTCTGTGAAGATCCGTAGGCAGTTGATGGTTGCTAGAAGAAGAGACGTTTTCTTCAGTGTCGTAGCTACAGGCAAGTTACCCATATTCCTGTAAAGAAACTCTCATCTCTGCAACCCAAGTGCAAATCATTGCGTTACTAAAAGCACTTTTTTAAGATATGGAAGCAGAGGGGGGCCTAGCTAGAAAAGCCATCAACAGAAATGGAAGGGAGACAAGAGAAGACAGTGACGAAATGCATGCATGAGTAACCATGACAGCCACTAGTATGTGTTGTAATATATGCTAATAAATACATGAAAATGGGAATCCAAAATCCCTTGAACTTGTAAAAAAAGATGCTAACCCCACTTATGGGGAAAGAAAGTACATCTAAAGCTGTAAGAACACCGCCTTCTCATATAGAAGGTTGACCATTTCTTGTGTCTTAAATTTGATAACCTGCTCATAGTGGTGTGGGAAAGCAGACATTCAGACACTGTTGTTGGGATGACACCAACAGCGCATTGGTGATAGGGCCTCACTGTGTAGCCCAGGCTGGCCTTAGGCTCATCACTCTCCCGGGCCTTCTGAATGTTTGGGATTGTAGCTATGCACCACCATATCTGTTTCAGTGATTTTATTTATTGATAAATACCTCTCTCCAAACTACCTAAATCACAGACTCAGCTACCCTTTGAGTAAGCTATCTCATAAGGCATGTGTTCTGCAAATCTGTTTGCAATTTGCACTCATAAAATGTGACCTTCTGCATTACATGGGTGAGCATGGGTGAGCATGGGTGAGCATGGGCGAGCAGGCAGACCGGAACAGCAACTGCTGTATGCCGGGGCTCAAAGTCAGGCTAGGCAACATGGCAAGAATCCTCAAAAACAGAGACATGGAAGGGCAGGGACACAGAAGGTACACTAAAGTACTTTGCCAAATAGAAAGCAAGATGTATAACAATAACATGCTAATACTTGCATGAAATATACTCTGTGTATGTGTGAGAGAGAGACAGAGACAGACAGACAGACGACAGACACAGGCAGACAAATAAGAAAGGAGGAGCAGGAAAAGGAGGAAGAGGAAATTGGTTGTGTTTGAAGAAAGAAGCCAGGAGGGAGGAATATAATGGGGAGTGTCTTCTCACTACCTAGTTTTTGGAACCCTATGCATGTAGACTCCACTAAAAGTTAATGTGTATATAATTGAAAATAAAAAAGCTTCATTCAGGCCATTGATCCCTACTACTCTCAGTGACACCCCTGCCCTCAGCACACTTCCTAGCCCCAAGGACAACCTCACCTGAAGTGACCCCCTTCTACCCACAGTGTACAGTCCTACCCCCAGTGACACCCCAGCAGTCCTACTACACCTACGAATGGTGCCACTATCTCTGAAAACTGTATCCCCAGCTGGAGACCAAATGTTCAACAAGTGAGCCTGTGAGGGACACTTTCCATTCAAACCCTAACATCTCATACATGCCGGGAGAAACACTAAGTGGTGAAGCCAAAAAGAAAAAAGAAAAACAGTTATCTAGGTGTGTGGTCCCCTCAGCTCTGTGGGAAACAGGCAGTGAGGGATCTCAGCCAGCCGGCGAGTCATAATCAAAGGCCTTACTAGAGTTGTTGTCTCAGTTAGGGTCACTATCACTGCGATGAAACACTGTAACCAAAGCAACACGGGGAGGGAAGGGTTTATGTGGCTAACTCTTTCACACAGACCATTCTTGAAGGAAGTCAAGGCAGGAACTCAAACAGGGCTGGAACCTGGAGGCAGAGGCTGGGGAGCCATACTACCTCCTGCCCTGCTCCCTCTGGCTTGCTCGACTCTTTTATAGAACTTATAGGACCACCACAGGGATGGCAGCGCCCACAATGGGCTGGGTCTTCCTCCATCAATTACTTACTAAGAAGATGCCCTACAGGCTTGCCTACAGCCCGATCTTATGGAGGCATTTTCTTTTTCTTTTTCTTTTTCTTTTTTTTTTTTTAAGATTTATTTATTTTATGTATATGAGTACACTGTAGCTGTCTTCAGACACCCCAGAAGAGGGCATCAGATCTCATTACAGATGGTTGACAGCCACCATGTGGTTGCTGGGATTTGAACTCAGGACCTCAGGAAGAGCAGTCGGTGCTCTTAACCACTGAATAATTTCTCAAGCCCATGGAGCCATTTTCTTAATTGAGATTCTCTCCTCTCAGATGACTTTAGTCTGTGCCAAGTTGACATAAAAACACTGTCACTTTGTACCACTGAGAGACCTTATAGTTCAAAGAATAGATTTAATGAATGCTTGGGCAGCGCCTACATGACTGGGCATCTATGACTAATGAGGATGCCTGGAGTTCATTGGCAAAGTTGAATAAATGAGATCTGGGTTTAATAAGAGACACTGTCTCTGAATATGTATGTATGTATGTATGTATGTATGTATGTATGTATGTATGTATGTATGGATGGATGGATGGATGGATGAACAAGCAAATAAACAAGATAGGTCTGGAACAGTGGCTCAGAAGTCAAGGATACATATTGTCCTAGCAGAAGACCTCAGTTGAGTTCCCAATACCTGTATGCTAGCTCCATCCATAACCCCAGTTCCTGAGAACTCTGACTCCCTTATCTAACTTGCTTGAGCACCAGGCACAGAAGTAAATTAGACACTCTTCCAACCTACCTTCAGGGGTTCAGAGGCAGCAGCTTAGGTCATCACCCACTGCCACCAGGAGCACATTTCCACTGTGGCTATGATTGCATATTGACAGTGTCCCCTTAAAAGGCCCCAACCACCCCAGATTGCTCTTTCTGCCATGTTCTGACTCTCTGTTTACCTGTCTCTGTCTCTCATGTCCCCACTCTGAGAAGGCCTTTCACACTTCCTCCACCCCTCATAAACCTCTTAAGTAAGATATCTTGCATGGCCTGACATCTTAACTGTCCACCTAATCCTCCCCTGCCACACCATGCCAATGGTCCTCCAACTTTATCCTAATACATAGATGCAGGCAAAACACTCAGACACATAAAATAAAAATTCGTACTAATGGGCTAGGTGTGGTGGCATATTTAATCCCAGCACTCAGGAGGCAGAGTATCTCTATGAGTTTGAGGCCAGACTGGTCTACAAAGAGAGTCCAGAACACAGAGAAATCTGTCTTGAAAAACCAACCAAACAAAAAGTAGTAAGACACTCAGTAAGTGTCTCTCAACGTTGACTTCTGCCAACACACACACACACACACACACACACACACACACACACACACACAGAGAGAGAGAGAGACAGAGACAGAGACAGAGACAGAGACAGAGACAGAGACAGATTGGGAGAGAGAAGACAGAAATCTCTTTCCTCCCAGTTTTGAAAGCCAAAAGTCCAAAAGGGAGATATGGCAGAGACACATCCTTCTGAACCTCTCAGGGAGGGATGCACCATCCTTGGCTTCTCTCTGTCTCTGAGAATCCTCGACTTTGCTCACCTCAGTGCTTCTGTCTCCCTCGATAGCTGCACAGCACCCTGCCTTGTGCGTCTGTCTGTTCTCGCTCTCTTCTTACCCACATACCAGTAGTATTACATCAAGACCACTTGACTAGAGAGACACAACAGTTAGGAGCACATACTGCTCTCTTACAAAACTAAGGTTCAATTCCCAGAACTACAAAATGGCTCACAAATATCCCTAATTCCATTTCAAGGAAATCCAGTGCCTATTTCTGGCCTCTGTGAAGGGGGCAGTTCTGATGCTAAGATCTTGTTCCCCAGTTGGTTGATTTGTCAGTAAAGAAAGCCAGGGGCCAATTGCTGGGCAGAAGATACAGGCGGGACTTCCGTATCCCAGGAGGAAAGGATGCAAAAGGAAGGAAGGAGTTTCTGCCATGCTTTGGAGGGAGAAGAACATAGCAACCTTGTGAGGTCTGCTGGGGTGGGGGTGGGGGGCATCTGGGGCCTGTGGCCACTGCTATAGGCAGGTGGCCAAGGAGGTTTGACAGGGGCTAGGTGGGACTAGCCACTGAAGTTTAGAGGAGGTGGAGAGACAGAGACAATAAATTGACAAGGGCATGCTTTTCCAGGAGGGAGATATCAACACCCAGCAATTGTAGCAAGAAGGAAAGTCGTAAAGGAACAAACTCTGTGTGTGTGTGTGTGTGTGTGTGTGTGTGTGTGTGTGTGTGTGTGTGTGTGTGTGTGTGTGTTTTATTCGAGGACTCATGGATGTGCTGGGAGAGGACTGGAAGTGTAATCACCTTCTGGAGTTGTAAGTGGGTAGAACAAAAGGGAATCCAGATGGGGGCTGGTAGCTCAGCTAATCCTGGAACCAAAGGCAGTAGCATAAAATTATCCACAACACTCTGAAAGAAGAACCCAGGAAGAACATAGTGCACAGACATTCACGTAGGCCAACATTCATATGTATAAAACAAAATAAATAAATCTTAAAAAAACCAAACAACAACAAAAACCCTACGCCAGCAACGGTCCCAGCTAATTCCACCTACAGCCCCCTACTTGCAAAGGGGGTCATGTTCTGAAGTGTTGGGGGGGTCAAGACATACACATCCTTGGCTTCTTATGCATTTAATAAATGGATCTCTGTAAGAGCGAAGCAGAGGCCATTCCCTTACGCCCACTCACTGGGTGTCTGGTGTGCTTTCAAAACAGGAATCCCTACAAAGTAAGACATTTCCCTGTGTATTCAGTAAAATCTGAATTCAGTGCAACATGAGTCCTCTTCAAATCCTAGCGTTTTATGCATGCCCAAGGTAAGAGATCTCCATTCTTTGAATCTTACCCCAGCCCGGTGGAGCATAAGCTATGATCATCCCCGAATGAGGGATGGGAAAACTGAGGCTCAAAAGGCAAATGCTCACAGTAAGCGACTCTCCCACACCCAGAATTTGGCTCCAGAAGGATTTCACTTCTCATGAAAAAGCAAGCGAGTTTTCATTACATTCACATTATAGAAACATGTGCACATCGTAAGTGCCTTCAAAGGATGAAGACTGAGATGTGGGGAAAGAGTCCAGAGTCCCCTCCCCATCCCAGCCACTTCCAGGCTGGATCCCCTCCCAGGGGCCCCCTCCTTCTCTCTGACGTCTGTTCTCTGCTTTTTCTGTCGAATGTGTGCATCTCTGACTATTTTTAGTGCTTGTTTTTTATTTACATAAAGAGAATCTCACTCTCCAAGTTGCTTTGGTACTGACATTTTCCACTTAACAACACGCTGGAGACGTTTTTTTTTTTCTCCCTGTGTCAGCAAAGCTCATACCCATCTTGAATGTTCCAGGACAACAGAAGGACCAGTTTCTGTTGCTGCTGCGGGTGTCCCTTCTGACCAGCACCTGTGCTCCAGCCAGCCTGTGGATTGGATCTCCCCTCTCTCTCTCTCTCTGGTGGGGGATGGTTAGGAGAGGTCTGGGGATTGAACTTACAGCCTCCTGCTTGCTAAGCACACATCCTGCCATTGAGCTGCGCCATCAGCTCCACAGCTGACGCTGATTTTGAACAATATTCTGTGTACCAAAAGGTATGGGTTTCTCCCTTTCATCTCAACCGCTGTGCAGTGTCTTGGAGCACAGAAGTGTTGCGGCTGTTGAATGGCTCCGTGCATACAGTTTACTGTAAAGTGCAGACGTGAGGACCTGAGTTTGAATCTCTGGCCCCACAGAAAAAGCTGTGGCTGGTGTCTGTCATCCCTGGGCTGGGAAAACAGAGACTGGAGAATCCCTGCCCAGTCTAATGAGTGAAGCCAGATCCCAGTAAGAGCTTCTATTTCAGAACACAAGGTGGACTATCGTTGTCATGTAATCATGTGCTTCTGCTGCTGTCCTTTAAGCGTGAAACGCTCCCCACAGGTTCGTGTGTCTGAACACTTTGCCCCAGCCAGCCCCTGTTCGTGGGATGTTGTGGAACCTTTAGGAGATGGGGCAAGGCTGGAGGAAGTCGGTCACCCCAGCATGGATCCTTAGGGACGTATGGCCCCTGTCGGCTTCCTGTATCACTCTGTGCTTCCTTTCTGGCTCTGACACAGTGGACTGAAGTCTTCAGAAACCATGAACCACAATAGATCTTTTGTCCCCGGTCATTTCTGTCTGGCATTTGATAAGAAGTCTTATAACTGACATGAATGCTCTCTGGTCTTCACTCTGCCCAACAGGACAGTACCAGCAGCTGACACCTTCCATAAGACAGTCTTCCCCCCAAGGAAAGACACCCAGGATTCTTCCTGCCCTGCAGTGGGATCCCTCAGAGCAGGCCCAGCTCTCTAGATCTCCCCACTTCCCCCTCCATCACCACAGATACTCCCTCTAGGACAATGGCTCTTCACCTGAATGGTTCTAAACAAATCCCAGCTTGGGCCTGAGCTGGAATTTGTTTCCTCTAGGAAAACTGATTTAACTGACCAAAGTGTTGAGATGCCTTTTAACAATTCCTACAGAGAAGTTAGGGACTACTGACAGGGCCTGGAAAGTTGGCTCGGTGATGAAGAGCACTTGTTGCTCTTGAAGATGAGCAGGTTCTGTTCCCAGCACCAATATGGTGGTTCACAACCATCCCTAACTTCTGGAGATCCCGCACCATCTTCTAACCTCCAATGGCAGCAGGCACCCATGTGGGGACACATACACGCATGCAGGCAAAGCATTCATTCACATAAAATAAAATAAGCTCCCTTAACATTTCTTTAAAAACAGACAAAGGATCCCCCTCCCCCATTTTGATTTGCACAATGAATGTGTACTAATGACAAAAGTAAGAGGGACACCTGAGAGGGGTGGGGTCACACGTATGAACTTCCTCCACCTCGCTCAACTTTTTTTTCTTGTAAAGACAGAACTTCTATATAAACTAAAATGTATTTACTTGGGAAAGACTCCCACATACAAAACCTCCCTTCTCAGAGCTTTAGCATCCACAAGAGGCTAGCTGGGCTTTTTCTGTTTTTAGATAGAGGAAGGACAGAATGACTGAGGCCCTATAAACATCTTTAGGCCTTCAAATATAAATACAGGCGTGCCTATCCCAACAGCCCCAACACTCACCAAGCGCCAAGCCATCAACCTGAGTCTGCATCCTCTGGTTCCTGCATCCACAGAGGGGCTGAAGAGGCTCACAAGTTCACAGCCCTCTTAGCCTCCCTCTTCCTCCATGATTTTGTAAGGACACACAAGGGTTAAGGATCTCCTAGTTCCGGGAATCTCTGCTTATTACCTTTCTCCCCCTACAAGACTTCTTTTTCAGGCGAGGTTAATCTGATTAGAGCTAAGGTGCTAATAACTTAAAGTGCCATTAGAGACCCACAGATGACATCTGCATGTAAACCCATCCTCAGAGGGGCCAGGGGCTGGAATGCCAAGCATCCTGCTGGTCCAGGGCTGGGGGAGGGAATTGTCTCTGGGTATTGGGTGTTTCCTGCTGTCCCCCAAATAATGCCATCTTCAGAGCAGCAGCGTGTGGAATGCAATGTAAGTCAGTACTGACTCTGAGACACAAAGTTTGTCTCTGTATCCACCACATCAGTTTACTCCGTGGACCTCCAACCTCTCCTCCCTCCCCCACCCCTCCTACCCCTCAACCACACACCCCACAGGGACTGTAGTCTCCGTTCTGCTGGGGAGGTTTTTAAGCTGGAATTTGCCAAAGGGGCTCATTCAGGGGTTAAAAACTCAACCTTAGTTTGAATCCTACTGTAATCCTTCTCCTTTCTAATCTGTAGCCCCACCACCACTACCCCCCCAATCTCTCAGTGGAGTTTGTATTAGGTGGGATTTCTATCATTGCTGGTGGTAGCAATGGGTGGGGTTCTGGTACAGCCATCCCTCTGCCAGACCTGGCCTCCCTCCTCTTCTCTCCTATCCCACCTCCTGGCCCTGCATGGATAAACCACAAAGCAGAAAGCTTTGGCCCGCTAGATCTCTATAAGGAGCCAGCCATCTTTGGGAGCATTCTGGGATCTGGTGGTTGACTTGGTGAAGCAGGCGGCACACGCAAGACTGAGTACAACTGGCTAGTACTTTCCTCACACAACTGGGTCTTCAGAAAGAGAACTGAGGCGAGAATGCTAATGATATGACAGAGATGAGGTCCCTGCCCTCAGAAGCTCCAGATGTACTAAGAGAGAAAAAAGAGGGCTGGAAAGAGGGGGTAGAACTGAAGCTACTGACAAGGAGATTGACTCTGTCAAAAGGCAGCCATGGATTCTGATACTGGGCCCTTTTGACTGACAACACAGCTGGGTTTTCTTTTTTTCTTTATTTTCTCTCTCTCCTCCTCTTCCTCCTCCCCCTCTTCTTCCTCCTCTTCCTCCTCCCCCTCCTCCTCCTCTACCTCCTCCTCCTCCTCCTTCCAGACAGGGTTTTTCTATGTAACAGTCCTAGCTGTCCTAGAACTCCAGATCAGACTTTGTAGAACAGACTGGCCTCAAAAATCACAGAGATATTCACCACCTCTGCCTCCTAAGTGCATCACCACCACCTGGGCGCGCTCTCTCTCTCTCTCTCTCTCTCTCTCTCTCTCTCTCTCTCTCTCTCTCTCTCTTTCCATATGTGTGTGTGTATGATGTATATGATGTATATGATACACACACACACATATATATATATATACGATCAGTTTTTTTGTACCACTGCGCTAGCTTTGAGCATTGGTGGACTTGTCAATGCATACATCAGTCAGCCCTGCCCTTCCCCTAGCAGAGCCAGTTAAGCTTTGTGTTGCAATGGCCCACATGCTGGTCCAGGAAGAAAGCAACAGGCGTCCATTTAATGCAGTCAGCTGTTCCATAGGCAAAATGGTGCTTGGAAATGATTTCAAACCTATCCCTGCCATTAACTAGTGATTTATCTGAGAAGCGTATGTTGATCAAGTACCCAGTTTGTGCCCAGGAATGTGCCAAGCTGTGAAGAACAAGACAGATAACAGTCCTGTTTCAAAGACCTCTCCTCCCAGTTGGGCAGCAGACCCTATCTTGATAAATAGGGGGGTCGGCTATGTAATATGAAATGACTCCAAGTGCTAGACAGAAGAAGAGAGCAGGCTTGGAGAAAGGTAAGAGCATTCTATGAGAATGTAAGTCTGATAAAGGGGACTGTCTCCCAGGAACATCAGCAATGTAAACGACTGACTGCATACCCAATCAGCACAGCAGGAGCATTTGAAGTAACTTCAATGGCAAAGACAGATCACAGCAGAAATGAAGGCTTTACAAACGATCCAACCACAGCTGCCATGTGGGACTCAGGCTCTGTGCAGGTCACAGTTTAAGAATTGAACATCAGCCGTGCTTCAAACCTCTCTGTCACTTGTGAATTGTGTGACCTGGGGACATTTGTGTGCCCATTTTAGCCGTCAACTTCCTCAGTTAGAGTCCTGAGAGAATAAATATCTATCTAAAGACAGAATCTTGGTTTATGAAGTTTAAAAACAGGGAGTTTGTGAAGGACTTGGACCCGACAAGCTCGTCAAGTATATGGGAACTATGGCCACTTGTGTAAGAAAAGGAGCACATTGTTTAGAGATGCCGAGTAGGTATTCCACCCCCTCTTTGGACTTGCTGTGTGACCAGAATGATCTTTAATTTCTGATCCTCTTGCCTTTACCTCCCAAGTCCTGGGATTACAGGGTACGCTCCACCATGCCTGGTTTATGCAGTACAAGAGATCGAACCCAGGCCACTGTATATAACTATATATACCCATGGGGCTTGTGGATGTAGCATTTGCTGAACCCAGCATGGCCATGTGCTGGGAGTTATATAGTCTGCCATGTGTCAGTGCCAGTGGCACTAGTCATCAAGGGTTTTTTCATGCACTCCGTCCCTCACAGGCCAAAATATTATTCTGTTACTAATTTTGGTTGCCCACTGTTGAGACTGGCCAAGCATGTCACCTCACCTCATTATCAGTAATAACACAATGACTCGTGTCTACAATGCTTTGTTTTATAACTTTTTCTTATATATGTTCCTTTATCCCACCCTTGTAGCATCCTTGGCTACAGGAGTGTTGGCTCCTGTCAGATCACATGCACACGCCTGCCCAGGAACTATCTTCGAGTCTGTGAATGAAAGACGGGCACATATTAGCTTAGTTTAAAAGTGCATTGGTTACCTCAGAGGTTGAACACTCCTAAACCTTCCCCAATCGGTGAAGTGTCCAGTGGCCACTTACCCGAATTATTACATGGCTCATTGGCTCTCCTCCAGCTCTCCCCTCTTCTGTCTCCCCCTACCTCCATATCCTGGCAATTCTCTGTCTCCTCCCTCCTGCATTCTAGCCCATGCAACTCTAAGGGCTCCGCCCCATCTCCCTTTTCCCAGCCATTGGCCACTGACCTCTGATCCATCAGAAACCAATTGATGACGAGGACCTTTAGGTTTTGGACATACAGATTCCTGATTGAATCAAAGCATTAGAACTATTATTAGGGGACGTTTTCCTGGGAATAAGACCATAAAATCTTCACAAAACTTTAGCTAAGTGCTGAACGAATCATGCTTGAGGCTCTGCTGTGGGCTTAAGTGAGGAAGGAGTCAATGCGTTTCAGCCAAAGTAGCCACAGAATGGGTGTAGTGGATCTGGAATTTCTGCCCCAGGAAACTCCAGGGCACAAGCTGTGCGCCTGAAACAAATGAGCTCACTTGAGGGAGCTGAATGAGCCTCTCCAGACAGAGAAGTCGCCTGCCCCTTTTTGTTCCTCACTTTCCAGCAGATACAGCACAGCATAGTTCTAGGGTATGAAGCAAATGATTAATCAAGCCTACAATCAGGATACACATATAGAAATGTTTCCTTCCACAGTATCATGTGCTGAACACTTGTTCCCTACAGTATGGTGCTAACCACTTGGTCCCCTGCTGGTTGGCCCTATTTGGGATGTTGTAGAAGCTTCAGGAAGTGAAACATGGCTGACCACTGGAGACTTCACTGACAGAGATGATGTTCACTGGAGGTGAGCCTTTGAAGGTTACAGCCTGACCCTGTTTCTGGTATTGTGCTGTTGTCATTGTCTTGTTTGATTTGGGGGGGAGGGGTTGTTTGTTTTGTTGTGTTGTGTTTTGTTTCTCTATCACAAGACATAAGGAATCTCCCCTGCATACTCTTGAAACCAGGAATTCCAGCATCACGGACTGTATCCCCTGAACCATGAGTCAGAATAAAGCTTTAAGTTG
Organism: Rattus norvegicus; assembly: GCF_021556685.1. Lineage (NCBI taxonomy): Eukaryota > Metazoa > Chordata > Mammalia > Rodentia > Muridae > Rattus > Rattus norvegicus. The sequence continues at coordinate 162,085,390 of NC_141537.1, read as the reverse complement.
CTTAAGTCCTTTAAGTTGCTTCTGTCTGGCGTTTGATCACAGCGATAGGAGAAGTGGTTGGCACTGGCTCTCATTCAAAGTTCCAGTATGGAGTGCTCCCTGTTAATCTTCGTCTGGTTATAAATACTTCCTATATTTCAACACTTGTGTTTTAACTATCCAATTGAATTAGGAGCATGTGTACCATAATGACCTGTTGAGAAATGGCTTGCAAACATCATCTTCAATCAAGATTACTGTAATTATCATTTGTTTATAGTGTGGAATGCTCCAGACGCATTACACACATGTTGCTAAAATTCCTTCCCTGAGGGTATAAACAACATCTACCCCTTCCCTAAGATCCTCAACCCAAACCAAGAAAGATTCCACCCAAGTCCATCCTGGGAACCAGTGACTTTATTAGACTTACTTACAGAGCAATAGGTAAGGTGTTACAGGCAGGCAGATGGGTGGCCTTAAAGCTAATTTGGATGATCTGTACCCAGTATGGCTGATGACTCCCCTGTGGCTGTATAGCTGGATCTCTCTCCCCTAGTTCTTCTCCCATCTATATACTCCAGCCTCTGTATTAATCAGAGTTCTCTAAAGAAATAGAAGTGATAGAATGAACATTATATTAAAGGGAATCTATTAGAGTGGCTAACAGGCTGTGGTCTATCTAGTCCAATAATCATTACTGAATTTAGTAGTTATTCAGTCCACATGGCTGGATGTCTTAGCTAGGCTTCGATCACGAAGAAGTAGGTTCTAACACCAGTGAAAGAATGCCACAGCAGCAGGCTAGATGAACTTGCCAGCAAGAGTGAAGACAAGCAGGCAAAAAGCAAAACTTTCCTTATTCCATTTCCTTTTAGGTGGGATACTACCAGAAGGGGTAGCCAGATTTAGAGTGAGTCTGTTTACCTCAAATGATTCAATCATGAAAATTCCTCAACACATGGCTGCTTGGGATTTAGTTGATTCCAGATGTATTCAAGTTGACAATCAAGATTAGCCATCACAGACTCCTCTGAGGCTTCATACAATTAGAATTTCATTCAGCTTGGTCATAAAGTTTGGTCACAGCAATAAGAGAAGTGGTTGACACTAGTTTGGAGAGATGCCTGGATACTCATGTGACGGTTTCATGATGTTCTGTGCACCTTACATAAAAGTAGGTCAGAGTCAACATGGTCAGCTATGTTACAGCTATGTTATTGTCAGCTATGATTATCTCTTACAAAGGCACAGCTTATTTGATGAAGATGAGAGCAGCTTGGCTCTGAGGATAGCCCTGAACAACAAACAATACATTACTTTTTCAAGTCTCTTCATAGACATGCCAAGAAGACATTTACAGAAGAAGCCATTTGCCTGTGGATGCAATGGCACAGTCCTCACTGCAAGAGAAATAAGAGTGAATGTGTTCAGAGCCGAATATGTGTGACCATGTCCTAAGAGAATGGGTTCAAGTTGCTCCAAGTGACACATTCCAAACAGACTTGACTTTTTCATAGTCAAAGAGCTATGAAAAACACATTCACCACACATATTAGTAGGGATATCAGGTGGTCTGGTTAATGGAGGCTATAGGTCTGCTAATAACTTGTTTAATTAATATACTCCAAAGGTTGACCTGATAGTCAAAAGGTCAAGTGAAGAGGTGGCTATAAAGGAGACTAAAGACAGCTCTCCACAATCTTGACTTCTGATCTGCATCATTCCTATTCACCCAAATCACAAAGTTCTAGTCAGTCCACAGAATCATCCACCCAGGTATGGCTTTTCCAGGACACTTTAGTTATGTGCCCAAGCACACACACTGTTTTAAGAATGAAAGGAGAACCTGAACTATGGCTAACATTCAAGACTGGTCCTCTTCCTGGCTCTCCTTTAATTCTGTACAATATGCCTACATACTCAGGGATCTGCCTGCCTTTCCTCCTGTGGGAGTCAAATGCATGGACAGTAGTGTTCTCAGCTCAGCTTACACTGTTCCATAACATAAACCATAAGTGAGCAGCTATCTGCAAGAATGCTCGGTGGGGAACGGGATGAAGGGGAGCTCTTCTCTCTGCACATGTATAGGAAGCAGGCAGCGGTGTATTTTCACCAGGGAAGTTCCCTTAGAGCTGCTTAAAAGAAACAGACCAAGATTAAAGGGATCTCTTGAGCCCTTTATAAAGAGGGGGCCTCTGATCATTCACTCACAGAGAGCAGAGATCCATCTTTCAAGTGACATTGTTTAGACAGTGCCTTGCCTTTGTGATGGAAGGGTCCTGGGACTGAACCTCCTTTGAGAGGTTCCCACCACTGCATGATCCTCAAATCATGGCAGAAGATACAGATTGGTGTCAGTGTGGGGCAGAGGAATACAGAGAGAGGGTAGGGGTTTGAGCCTGCTTGTCCATCAACCCCATCTTTCTCCCTCTGGGCTGTTTACAAGACCCTCCATCTGGGCTGCCTCAAATAACCCTTGCTCTTTCTTTAGGAGGAAGCATTGTTTTTCTTATACCAATATACGCAAAGTTTCCCCCTCCCTCTCTTGGAGGGCACACCTAAAATATGGAATGAGGAAGAAAGGGCTTCTTTTAGGTGAATTCAATGCCCACAAAAAAGTAACTGCTTTTCCCCTTGAGTCTCTCCAAGACATGTTCCTGTCACCTTCTCCCATACTGCTTATATGAGTTTATCTTAAATAAATAAATACATCAGGAAGTCTTGGGCTGCCTTCAGGAGTGAGAACCACCACTGCAAAACACAAGAGTGACAACTAATGTGGATGACAGACACAGATCCAAATAGTCTCTAATGTCAAACACCAAGTGGCTGTCCAGGGAGTCTCTTCAGGAAGATATCGTTCTTTCCTTTCAAGATCTGACTCATGAATCAGGGAAGGTATAGCTATTTCATTGAGTGGCAACCAAAACTGAGAATGTGCCATGCTAGAATTTAAAATTTTAACCTACCTGAATAGTGCCTACAACTCAAATAAGCCAACTGGTCAACCTCATTGCTGCTACCACATCTGATCTTGGCTCTGTCTTCAGTACTAGCCATTCTTTAACTCACCGATCTTATATCACACCTTTCAAATGTGTGTCCAGGGGATACATGGGCACTTACATGACCTTGAAGAAAGTAGTTGAAGGGAGAGCTACTGTCTGCTGCAAGAGAAATGATACTCTTACACAAAGCTTCTGTGTACCTGATCACAGATCTAAATCCAGGACTTTCGTCACTATTATAAGTTAGTGTTTAGGGAAATAGCTGTGCTGGAAATCCTCTAATATAACAGAAGCCTGTCTCTCTGAGGACGTTTTGCCTCTAGACAGCAATCAATATGAGTAAATGGAAGTTCCTTATAGTGACAGCCTTCATTCTGCCTCACATGCCAGGAGACAGCTTCACTCCTGAAGTAGGTGACAATTTGTGTTTCAGGTTCCATCAGGCATTCTTCATAACTTGCTTCTGCAACAGTCTGAGGCAGTAGGAGGCAAGATGTATTGAATCCTCCATGTATTTCCTTGGTTGGAAGGCCCTTGGATTCTAAGGCAGGATCAAAGTTAGGTGTCTGCTTTCCTAAAACCAGCTCAGAGAGGGATGGTTGAGACACTTCATCTGTCTTAGTGCGATTAAAGTTGAAAGGATGGTTTGATGACTAAAAAGGTTTGCTTATCTACTCTCAATCCTAAATGAAGCCAGTAGCTAGCAAAGCAGAAGGGGGAGTCCAGGCTTGGTAGAGATGTGAATTTAATCCACACTACTCCACAGTTCATCTTCCCACTTCCTGGAGGAGAGCACTGAGGGCCAGACAGGGGAAGTCATCCATCTGACTGAGTGTGAAGACACTTCCACACAAGAAATACCTGGGTCCTGCTTTCCTTGGCCTTATGCTCCCTGTGTATCTGTGGCAAGTAGGCTGTTCTACCCCCAAGAATGCCAGTGGGTGGGTTATAGTCATACACAGGGCATCTCTCCCTGCTGTCCTCCTTTTGAATGCCACAAACTAGTGGGAATCTGTGCCCAGTGAATGAATTCCAATTTATCTTACACAATCAGTGTTGAAAGTCTTTTATAGCTGACCCCTTCACCCATGCAGTTTGAGAAACATCTGGTTCAGAGAGATACAGGATATAAATCATCTACGAACATCTGATAAAACCACAGGGGATGCCACCCTGGGGCCACATACACGAACAGATATTGAAGCATTCATACATGCTCTTACACTTGCACGCACACTACATACACACTATACATACCACACCATACCACACACACACACACAGATACTAACGAATGAACATGTGCTCTCACACATTCACACACACACACACACACACACACACACACACACAGATACTAACGAATGAACACATGCTCTCTCTCTCACACACACACACACACAGATACTAACGAATGAACACATGCTCTCTCTCTCTCTCTCTCACACACACACACACACACAGAGATACTAACGAATGAACACATGCTCTCTCTCTCACACACACACACACACACACAGAGAGATACTAACGAATGAACACATGCTCTCTCTCTTTCTCTCCCTCCCTCCCTCTCTCTCTCTCTCTCACACACACACACACACACACACAGAGATACTAACGAATGAACACATGCTCTCTCTCTCTCTCACACACACACACACACACACAGATACTAATACACATGCTCTCTCTCTCTCACACACACACACACAGATACTAACGAATGAACACGCGCTCACACATTAACACACACACACACAGAGATACTAATGAATGAACACATGCTCTCTCTCTCTCTCTCTCTCTCTCTCTCTCTCCCTCTCTCTCTCTCTCTCTCTCTCTCTCTCACACACACACACACACACACACACACACACACACACACACACAACTCTAACTGACTTTCTATTATTAGAGTGAATGACTCCAGTAGATGGACCTGGTCTTTCCCTTGAGTCACTCCTTTGCTCTGGCACCTGGGGCTTATCACTCCCACCCCACAGGTCCCTTGTCACATGGCACTCTACAGGAAGGGGACAGTGCTGCTCTTCTCCTGGCAAGATGTTCTGTTCAAAGACCCTCAAATCTCAGAGCCATTGCATCAATAACCCTCTCTGTTCTCACTCCCTCAGCCCTGCAAACTCAGGCTTCAGTGAGAGAGGACCCAGTGGCCAGTGCCAGGTCAGGGCCTTAAGAGTGAAGCTCATCCTCTGGTGACTGAATCCTCTAACGAGACCATGCTTGCCTTCCTGGCTCCTTCTACGGGGGGTTTCCCAGGGAGTACCTGCTTTCTGGGAGATACTCAAGGAGCAGGGTGTGGCCACCTCCTACAGAGACTTTAAACATTAGTGGAACTGACTCAGTTTTGTCTCTTATTATTGTCCTAGACGTGCATCACTAAAAAGGTCAATAATAGAACGGACCCCCTCCCCAAGACAAAATTTGCTTAGTCCAAAATTGCTGATTGCTGATTATTAATTTAATTATATGGATCTTAATTGGATCTGTAATTACCTTTTCATGGCTCACGGTCAGTTGAGTCACATCTAGTATGGCAGTTGACTTAGACCCCACTGTGATACAACGCTATGCCCAGCCCCGCGTCCTATCCCCCAAAGACAGGGGGTCCACAAGGGTCCACAGCTGCCCCCTCCCTGGATCCTCCCACCAAGCATCCCTGTACGTCCATGGTTCGTTTCTGAAGGCTTCCACTTTGGGTTACTAGAGCTTTCTTCCTAGTACGGTCCCGCCCTCACACCCTGGGCTATCTACTCAGCCATTTCCACAGTTGATCAGAAAAGATCAGAGCCAGAGTCACTTCCATTCTGTTTTCCTCTGTGAGCCCAAGCGCTTTTAATCGGTAGAGAGCTAGGCCACCGGAGCAGAACATGCAGTGAGAAGTAGAAGCCAGGGGAGAGGGCATGGCTCGCTTAAGTTCTAGCGGGGAAACCTGGGGCACGTCTTTACTAATGGCGCTTAGCTTTCAAATGGCTGTTTTAAAACTAAAGAACATATCAAGAAAATATCAAGAAACTAAAGAACATATCAAGAAAGTGGTAGTGACAAATTTCTTTAACCCCAGCACTTGGGAGGCATCTCTGAGTTCAAGGCTAGCCTGGTCTACAGAGTGAGTTCCAGGACAGTCAAGGCTGGAGAAACCCTGTCTTGAAAAAAACAAAACAACAACAAAAAAGTAAAGAAAAGAAAAAAGAAACAGAAAGAAAAGAAAAAAAAGAAAGATTAGAGGTGATAATTAAGAAAATTATTGTGGTTTCAAAAGGCTTTGTGAGCAGGTGACACAAGAGGAGATGGTTTTCATGTTGCAGTCTACTGAAGGTGCTCTCTTAGAGAAGCCAAGTGTTTATGATGTTGAGGGTGCTGGGCATAAAGAACTTAAGTGATGTGTATATTAGAGGCAACCCGAATAAGGAAAAAATCTGCAGAACATCTTTTTTAAATGTGGTATATCTCCACAGATGGGTTGAATTTGTCACTTGACAGATTGTAATCCTTTGTTGAATGGAGGGACACAGATTTCGGGGTGAAAGGAAATATTTACCAGGCAGACTACTACAACTATGAGTCTGATGTGCCACCACTGTAAACTTACGTTTTGCAACAACTAGAGCTGAATGAGTATGAGACTGTGTATGGGTCTATTTTCCACAAGACATGAGAATTGTAATGTTATAATAAATTATAGCAAAATGTGAAAAAAAAGAAAGAAAATTATTGTGATATAGAGGGAAGTGGAAAAATGAATGAATGCACAAATCAAATACACCAAAATACTGAAGGCCAAATGCAATGCTTAATCAAGTCAAATGTAGTATCTGAATATAGCTCACTGATAAGGTGTTTGCTAGTGTGTGTGTGGAACCCAGGGCCTGGGGCATGCAAGGTGAGCATTTTCCACTGAGCCACACCCCTAGTCCCCCAGTGGCAGGGCCCAGCTCCGCCATGACAGATACAGTTCACTCAGAAGGTACATACCCAGGGTTCTGGTTTAAACATGAAATGTCCCTCACAGGCTCCCAGGACTCTAGCAGGTTTTTTTTGAAGGTTGTAGTGTGTTTAGGAAGTGGAGCCTCCCTGGAAGCAGTGGGTGCCTGGGGAGGCCAGCCTTGAAGTTTTACAACCCGGCCCCACTTCCTATCTGCTCCCTGCATCCTGGCGGTGGATGCAATGTGGCCTCATGCTGCTGTTGCTATGTTTTCCCCATCATGATGGACCATATCTTTTCTTAAGCCAGGTGCCAAAATAAACCCTTGGTTTCCCAAGTTGCTTGGGTCTGGGATTTTGCCATAGCAGCAAGTAACTAGCACACCCATTTTTACCGGCAATACCCAATTACTACTGGCGTTTTAGAAGCTATCTCAGCCCCGTGAGGAGGCGGGGTAAGACAAGTGTGCAGCCATCTTAGTCATCCTGCTGCTCAGCACTTCTCTGGAGCACTCCCACCTCCACCACACCACACCCCCAGTCCCCCACCCCCACCCCTCCATGCCCCCACACACATGCTAGCACATGGGATAACTGCACTGGACCATGGAAAAAGCAACAGGGCTAATACAGGGATAAGCTCAGACTGTTCTAATTCTCTCAAACTGGGCCAAAACAGTTAGCCGTCTACCTTTTAACCAGCTACAGGGCCAATGCCGTTTCCAAAACTCATCTATTAAAATGAGGAGCTGACTGGGAGGAAATACACACTTACGAAGCCCTAGTTGATAAACAGAAAATCCATTTATGTTATTATACACTTAGAAGATGGGCCCTGACCTGCTGGGCTCAGACGAGTAATTGTAAAGAAACCAGCTCCTAATGGAGGCCTCCACAGGCTCCAGAGCCATCCCAGCACTTACAGGGCCTCCCCACGGCTCCGGAACGTGTTATAAGGTGCACTTGCCTGATTTATTTAATAAAAGTAATTCTTGCTCATTATTTCCCTTATTATCATTGGTGGTGATAATAACAGGATGTTTGAACATGTTGCTTTTGCCCTGGGGTTGGCCAGGGGGGTAGTTTTTACCCTACTGTTGGTTGACTCATCTAATGAGAAGACTGTGGAACCATGTGGGGTAGACAGGAACGGTGCCTTCAGGACAGGAGAAGAAGGCATTAGGGCTGCAGGCATGTCCCATCGACATTGACCGTAGTTTTCTCAGCTCCTCTGAGGTGTGGGGTCAGAGAACACAGGGGGAGCATGCTCCCACACAGCTTACCATCTGTGCTTCTGAACTTGCCCTTGGTATTGCAAAAGATCCTAAAGAGCCTCCTCCTGGGTCACATGAGCTGCATGGTGGGTTCTTCATCAGACTCTAGAAGAAACCAGTGGCCCAGCCACAACTGATGGGGAAGGCAAATTTGTCATTTAGGGTATTGTCACAGAGAGAGGCAAAGGTGGCGAAAGCCCTGGATGTTGGAAGCTAATGCCCTCTCCGTGGGAACACAGCTTTGAGCTTTCTTGATCTAAATGCTGTGATGAGGGCTAGGAAACAGCTTGGTGGTAGAGCACTAGGCGAGCATTGTACAGGGCTCTGGGCTCCATTCTCAGTACCAACTGGATGGATGGATGGATGGATGGATGGATGGATGGATGGATGGATGGATGCACAATACTCAAGAGTGGACTGCCAACTCTCTCACCAGAAACAGCTCTCCTGGATCCTCTGATAGACACCAGAGCAATTGCCCTTGCCTTGAACAGAACAGTCGACTGGGGTGGAGAAAAGTAGACTCTGCCCTTGGCCTTCTGCACTTCATGCTGGTACTTGGGATGGGTCCTGTGAGTCGAATTTTCCTCGTCTGCTGTGGCACGCACACTACCAAGCACACAGTCACGGGAGGAGAGGCTAATGTAGAGCTTTGCGTTAAACTAACACAGGCCACGCATTCAGCTACAGGTGGCAGATCCCACTGTACTGCACCCAGTCACACCTTCTGTCACTAATGCTGCCGTAATGGTGGGACAAAGGCTCTCAGTATCCTTCACTCCTGAGAAAAGCTCCTTTCCACATGCCGCTAAGTCAGAATAGGAGTGCACTGGAGCCAAGTGTGGTGGTGCACATCTTTGGTTCCAGCGCTCAGAAGACAGAGGCAGGGTGATCTTGCAACCACCCTGGTCTATGTAACAAGTTCAAGGCCAGCCAGGACTATATAAAGAAACTCTCTCTCTCTTTTTAAGTGTGCATTGGAATATTCTTGTTTATTTCCTTCCAAGGAACTGAAAGATTGGTCTGACCAAAATATGATTTCACTGGTGCCTAATAATGGCACAGAAAATAAGCATTAATTAATCCCATTAGGTGGTGAAAGGAATTACTGAAAATCACACAATGAGCCAAAGTTCTTACTCGGGTCGCCCTGGGTGGGTAACCCCCTAGACTTCTGCTCATCATTGTCGTGTTGATGAACAACACGATTCTCCTTGGTGAATGGGCTTTATAACTAGGGACAATATGCATAAACCCCTCCTTAACCTCACACAGCATTACCACCTGTATCACTAAGCAGTGCTGTCATCTCCGTCAATTTGTCCTTGAGGAAACTGACATTTGGAAAGGCTGCGTGACCTTCCCAAGGTCACAGTTGCCGTACTCAGTATCTGGATGGCTCCCGCATGTTAGGTGCTTGGCTCCCCAGGGAGGCATTTTAGGAGGTGGCAGAACCATTAAGAGGTGAGGCCTGGTAGAAGGATTTTAGGTCATTGGGGTGTGTCCTTGGAGGACTGTGGGACCCTTCAGGCCAACCCCTGTCTTTCATTCCTTGACTCTGTCTAGGGTGAGCAGGTTTCTTCTGTCACATATAACTACTTGCTATGCTGCCTCACCAGTCATGGAACCTCTGAAACCGTGACCCCAAATCTCTCCTCTCTCTGAGTTGATTGCCTGGGTGACGGGAAGTTGTCCAGCTTAGTTTCTATTGTCAACCTGATACATCCTGAAGTCACTGGGATAAGTGAAGAATTGCTTCAATTACATTGACGTGTGGTTCTCTCTGTGGAGCATTGTTTTGATTGATGGCTGGTATGGGAGGGCCCAGTCCACTGTGGGCAGCACCATACCTAGGCAGATGGCTCTGGGATACATAAGAAAGCTAGCTGAGGGCCTGGAGAGTTGGTTCAGCAGTTAGGAGCACCTGTCACTCTTACAGAGGATCCAGGTTCAGTTCCCAGGTTCAGCTCCTAGCACCCACATGGGAACTCATAACTACTCTTTTCTGGGTTCCTCCCTTTTTTAAATTATAGATATAATTTAATCACAACTATCCTTAACTCAAGTTCCAGGGTATGCAACACCCTTTTCTGACCTCTGCAAACTAGAACACTGGCTAATGCATTATGCTGTTAAGTAGAACCCATGGCTCCACATAAAGTCGCTGTTGCTTTATTGTTCTGTTACTGTGTTCATGCTGTAGCCCTGGCTGACCTGAAGTTTCTTACACAGCCCAGGCTTCCCAGAAACTTAAGATGGCTCTCCTGCCTCAACCCACAGAGCACTGGTGTGATAGGTATGAACCACCACATCCAGCTTCCAGAAGCTGTTTTAGCACTAAATTTCCTGAACATGTAGAGATTGTATGGGTACTTAATTACTAAGCCTACATGTTCCAGCCCCATGGTCTTCACCCACTATCCTCAAAGCTTTCCCCTTAGTCCTGTTGTTTCCAGCTCTCAGAGTCTTGCCCACCATTGCTCCTTCCCCAGTGAACACCTTCTTTTCAGGCTTCAAGATGCCCTCTGCCTTCACCTTTACCTGCAGAGTCTTGACAGTCTGAAGGCAGGCGATGTGAGCCTTGCATTTATAGGTTTCTATTTTACCACCCGACTTTAAAACTCAAGCCACCCACAGAGAATAATCCAAGGTTTACAGACCCCTGGAGTGTATGCAGTTGGGAGACCATGTACAGAAAAGAAGACAGTTGGGCAAGGACTTTGAGGAAAGCGCATGGAAGTGAGAGACCCTTGGTTTCCTAGCTTCACAGCAGAAAGCTTTGACTCTCTCTCTCTTTATGTACTTGAAGATCCGAGCCCAGTGTGGTGACCCTTCAATAAGTCCCTCAGGAGCTTGGTGTGGAGTGTCCCACCTTTCTGGCTTAGGCCCCTTGACTCTCAGAGCATTCGAGTTATAAAGCTTCATCTCCACTGTATGCATCAACTCCCCTTTGCTTTACTATTCTCCATTTGACTTGTACCTCCTTCAGCACAGGAGTCTTGGGGATGGAGCCCAAGGCCTCGTGTATGTCAGATAAACACTTTCCCACTGACCTACACCCCAGCCCAGAAACCAGGCTTTCAATTCCTTTATAAAAGCCCCGTTGAGCACAACCCAATGATGGTAGTAAATGTTTTATGGACGGATGGATGTTTGAACAAATGAATAAAGAAAGAGTGTGTGTTCAATTGCTGTTTGTGGAATTTATGGAAGACAATTTAATGGTCCTTATAATGACCATTTATTGAGAGTCTGTTATGATCCAGTCAGCCCTGGGCACCACGGCAGCCTCGCAGGGTGGGTATCATTATCCCTAATTGGGAGCTAAGGAAACTGAGGCTCTTGGTGGTTAAGACATTTGCCCAAGGTCAAGTAGTCAGTCAGCGGTAGAGTCAGATCCAAGTCCTCTTCACGTCCAACTACATTTTAGAGACAAAGAGAAGGACTCCCCTCCATTGGGGGAGAGATGCAGCCTGTACCCGCTCTCTATGGACCTTAACTGTGAGTGACTAGGTGGAGGGAATCCTCACCTTCCTTCACAGGTCTCCTCTTCCCTCCCCTCTTCTCGAGGAACTTTGGACATGCCCTATCCATTTAGCTCACCAGCCAAGTGGGTAGGGCAGTGAACGAAGTCCTCTCAGTGGGTCAGCGGTGGACAGTAGCTTTAGTTGAAAGTCAGCTTGGCAACTAGAATAAGCTAGCTAAAGGACCAGGGATGATGATGGCAACGCTTAGGGAACCTGCCTGGACCCGAGCAGAGAGAGGAGGCCCCCAAGATGCCTTTGCTTTCTACCAGACACGGCAATAGATAGGCAGAAGAATGATGCCCTTTGTGGTCTCTTTGGACCAACAAGACTCTGTGATCATAGAGGAATGTGAGGGTGGATGCCAGCTTCCCACCGAGGGCGCGTAATGACAACGTCTCTCTTGGGCAATTTTTAGTTGATGAAAATATGATGCTACTTTAAAGAGGTTTCAAGAGCCCGGGGCGAAAGATGCTTTGATAACAGAGGAAGAGGTGCTCAAAGGCTCGCACCTCCCTATCTCCTTGAAGTCCCGGCCCCTTCAGCCAAGAGGAAAGCCATCAGAGCAATTCCCATTTCACCAAAAGAAAACTAGCATCTCGAAGACTAAGAATGCAAGGTTTACTCTTTATTTGGTTTGATATGGGATTGCCCTGAGAACAAGAAGTGTCGATAATTCAATCGCGTGAAATCTCCCCCTGGCACCATAATTCAGTTGAGTGAGCCATTTTATTTGCTTGCTTGTTTTTTCTTTATTCTTTTTGTTATGCTACAGAGTCACCCCATGCTGGTTATGGGGAAGCCTGTGACTCTGGCACTCATCCGGCTCCCCATTCCCAAGCCCCATTCTCAAGTCCTTGAGTTCTGAGGCACAAAGTCTGTATAATCAAGTGGTGGGGGGAGGAAAGAAAAAAACTCTAACCTGGGCAGAGCAGTAAGATCAGAAAAGACTTCTGCTTCTGGTAGTCTAGTTATAGAGACTCAGTTCTGAATACCAGAGTCTAGAAATCTATAAGCCAAGATGAACCTAGAAGCTAAGCGAGGCTTGAAGCATTAGACATAAATGTACTTGGGGTTTCCTTTGACCCAGGTTGGGGGCAGATGGACAGGGAATACTCGCCATCTCTTTCCTCGGATCTTGCAATGCATGCTTAAGAGATAGACAATAACCACCATACGGCAAGGATGTTGAAGGCTTTGCTTCTGACCACTGATCGATCCAATGGGTCACACCATCCATGTCTCTAGAGACAGGCACCGATCCAAGTGAATAGATGTCATTTGGCTGACCCCTAATAAAGACAGGTCCAGGAACCAGGAAACCTAAGGACTCTGGCTAATTCAAGCTTATCTTTTGCCCCTTCTACCCTTAACCACCACCCTCTTTTTCGTGGGTGAGAAAATCCCTCTGTAGACCAGGCTGGCCTCTCTCTCAGAGATTTGCCTACCCCTGCCTCCCAAGTGCTGGGATTAAAGGCATACAACATCGCCCAACCGGCCTCCATCCACTCTTAAGATTTTTCTGAGCTCTGTGAAAGATCTCAAACATCTCCAAGTTCTGTAGCTTTGGCCTGGGCAGGTTTAACTCCTTAAGACTAGAAGGTCTTTGCACATACTCAGATTCATCCCTCTTGCTTCTGGGGTGGCTACATCTGGAGCCTTCCAGGTCACTCAGCTACCTTCTTGCCTCTATATCCACATCTGGAAGGCCATGTGTGAGTTCTCGAGTCAAACTAACCAGCCATCATCTCCAGGTATCCTCACACACCATGATATCCCATCCTGTGGTAACTTGGGAACGGCACAGGTACTGACTTAGTGGCTCACATTTGCTTCCCTGGTTTAAAAAAATCTCAAAAGGCTCAGGTTCTTTTGAATCAAGACGAATCGTTTCTCCTGGTCACTTAGAGATTTCCCTCCTCCAAGTCCAAGAGCCCTGTGGGTGTGTCCTGCTCTTCCAACAGTCCCTTGTAAGGTCTTACTGAGTTCTCTGCACATCCTTCATTTTCTCCAATAACATCTGCTCATCTCAAGGAAGGACAGGCCTTAGTCCCTAGCTTTCTCTCTTGATGTTTGCCACTGAGCCCGGCAGTGACAATCCTAACACCTAAGTTAGGGGTATCTCTTCTGTACCAGACACTGTCAGAGGAAGACATTAGTTTAGCTCAAACAAGAATCCAAAATGGGAGTAGGAAAATCCAAGTCTGACTCTGGCTTCATGTAACACCATGCCAACCTTCCCTCTTGGACATGTCCCCACCATGATTCCATTTGATGTCATTTGATGCAGCCAAAGGACTTCATCAGCATCAAGGAGATCCCTGCACCACAATGTCTGCAAATTTAGCTTCTGGGGTTTGAACTAATCTTTTGTTTTCTTTATACAGACATAGCCTCAAGTATTTCCAGCAGGAACAGAAAACAGATGTTGCGTGAACATCTTCAAAGTGGTAGTTGCAACCATTTTACCCATCCTAAGTGATAGAGGTGTGGTCCTACACTTTGATATTTTGTCTGTTGAAGAAGTTTTAATTATTATTTATGTGTAGGTGTTTTGCCCACATGTTGAAATGTGCACCATATGCATGCCTAATATCTGAAGAGGCCAGAAGAAGGTGTCAGACATCCTGGAATTGGAGTTATAGATGAGTGCTATGAATTGAACCTAGGTCCTCTGGAAGATCAGCCAGTGTACTTAACCACTTAGCTGTCTCATCTCTCCAGGTCCTTGGTCGGATTTTGTAATCTTCTAGTTGACTGAACACATGATCACCGGTGAGTTTTAACATCTGTGTGTGTGGAATGACTGCCAAACCTTATTTCTACTTTTTCTTTAGGTTCATGATTCTTTTCTCACCAATTAGAGGTAACTGCACATTTTTCAAGTGAATTCATTTTCAACTATGGTACCAATTTCCTTTTAAAAAGCATTTCATGCCACGAGCGAACCTGAGCCTCGGGACCACAGGTAAGACCAAATTTTCTGCTGCAAGAAAGCTGCCTGGTGAGCTTGGGACACACGGAAGCAGAATTTCTCTAGGACCGGGCACGTTCTGTGTTTACCGGAAGTCCCACACCCGCGGATCCCAGCCCGCAGCCGCTCTCTGCTCCCAGACCCGGTGAGAGAGAGACCCAACTGCCTGGTCAGGTGGGCACTCCTGAGGCTGCAGAGCGGAAGAGACCACCAACACTGCTCACCCCTGCCCACATCCCTGGCCCAAGAGGAAACTGTATAAGGCCTCTGGGCTCCCATGGGGGAGGGCCCAGGAGCGGCAGGACCCCTGCCTGAGACACCGCCGGACCCTGAAGGAAACAGACCGGATAAACAGTTCTCTGCACCCAAATCCCGTGGGAGGGAGAGCTAAACCTTCAGAGAGGCAGACAAGCCTGGGAAACCAGAAGAGACTGCTCCCTGCACACACATCTCGGACGCCAGAGGAAAAAGCCAAAGACCATCTGGAACCCTGGTGCACTGAAGCTCCCGGAAGGGGCGGCACAGGTCTTCCTGGTTGCTGCCGCTGCAGAGAGCCCCTGGGCAGCACCCCACGAGCGAACCTGAGCCTCGGGACCACAGGTAAGACCAAATTTTCTGCTGCAAGAAAGCTGCCTGGTGAACTCAAGACACAGGCCCACAGGAACAGCTGAAGACCTGTAGAGAGGAAAAACTACACGCCCGAAAGCAGAACACTCTGTCCCCATAACTGACTGAAAGAGAGGAAAACAGGTCTACAGCACTCCTGACACACAGGCTTATAGGACAGTCTAGCCACTGTCAGAAATAGCAGAACAAAGTAACACTAGAGATAATCTGATGGCGAGAGGCAAGCGCAGGAACCCAAGCAACAGAAACCAAGACTACATGCCATCATCGGAGCCCAATTCTCCCACCAAAACAAACATGGAATATCCAAACACACCAGAAAAGCAAGATCTAGTTTCAAAATCATATTTGATCATGATGCTGGAGGACTTCAAGAAAGACATGAACACACTTAGGGAAACACAGGAAAACATTAATAAACAAGTAGAAGCCTACAGAGAGGAATCGCAAAAATCCCTGAAAGAATTCCAGGAAAACACAATCAAACAGTTGAAGGAATTAGAAATGGAAATAGAAGCAATCAAGAAAGAACACATGGAAATAACCCTGGATATAGAAAACCAAAAGAAGAGACAAGGAGCTGTAGATACAAGCTTCACCAACAGAATACAAGAGATGGAAGAGAGAATCTCAGGAGCAGAAGATTCCATAGAAATCATTGACTCAACTGTCAAAGATAATGTAAAGCGGAAAAAGCTACTGGTCCAAAACATACAGGAAATCCAGGACTCAATGAGAAGATCAAACCTAAGGATAATAGGTATAGAAGAGAGTGAAGACTCCCAGCTCAAAGGACCAGTAAATATCTTCAACAAAATCATAGAAGAAAACTTCCCTAACCTAAAAAAAGAGATACCCATAGACATACAAGAAGCCTACAGAACTCCAAATAGATTGGACCAGAAAAGAAACACCTCCCGTCACATAATTGTCAAAACACCAAACGCACAAAATAAAGAAAGAATATTAAAAGCAGTAAGGGAAAAAGGTCAAGTAACATATAAAGGGAGACCTATCAGAATCACACCAGACTTCTCGCCAGAAACTATGAAGGCCAGAAGATCCTGGACTGATGTCATACAGACCCTAAGAGAACACAAATGCCAGCCCAGGTTACTGTATCCAACAAAACTCTCAATTAACATTGATGGAGAAACCAAGATATTCCATGACAAAACCAAATTTACACAATATCTTTCTACAAATCCAGCACTACAAAGGATAATAAATGGTAAAGCCCAACATAAGGAGGCAAGCTATACCCTAGAAGAAGCAAGAAACTAATCGTCTTGGCAACAAAACAAAGAGAATGAAAGCACACAAACATAACCTCACATCCAAATATGAATATAAAGGGAAACAATAATCACTATTCCTTAATATCTCTCAATATCAATGGCCTCAACTCCCCAATAAAAAGACATAGATTAACAAACTGGATACGCAACGAGGACCCTGCATTCTGCTGCCTACAGGAAACACACCTCAGAGACAAAGACAGACACTACCTCAGAGTGAAAGGCTGGAAAACAACTTTCCAAGCAAATGGTCAGAAGAAGCAAGCTGGAGTAGCCATTCTAATATCAAATAAAATCAATTTCCAACTAAAAGTCATCAAAAAAGATAAGGAAGGACACTTCATATTCATCAAAGGAAAAATCCACCAAGATGAACTCTCAATCCTAAATATCTATGCCCCAAATACAAGGGCACCTACATACGTAAAAGAAACCTTACTAAAGCTCAAAACACACATTGCACCTCACACAATAATAGTGGGAGATTTCAACACCCTACTCTCATCAATGGACAGATCATGGAAACAGAAATTAAACAGTGATGTCGACAGACTAAGAGAAGTCATGAGCCAAATGGACTTAACGGATATTTATAGAACATTCTATCCTAAAGCAAAAGGATATACCTTCTTCTCAGCTCCTCATGGTACTTTCTCCAAAATTGACCATATAATTGGTCAAAAAACGGGCCTCAACAGGTACAGAAAGATAGAAATAATCCCATGCGTGCTATCGGACCACCACGGCCTAAAACTGGTCTTCAATAACAATAAAGGAAGAATGCCCACATATACGTGGAAATTGAACAATGCTCTACTCAATGATAACCTGATCAAGGAAGAAATAAAGAAAGAAATTAAAAACTTTTTAGAATTTAATGAAAATGAAGATACAACATACTCAAACTTATGGGACTCAATGAAAGCTGTGCTAAGAGGAAAACTCATAGCGCTGAGTGCCTGCAGAAAGAAACAGGAAAGAGCATATGTCAGCAGCTTGACAGCACACCTAAAAGCTCTAGAACAAAAAGAAGCAAATACACCCAGGAGGAGTAGAAGGCAGGAAATAATCAAACTCAGAGCTGAAATCAACCAAGTAGAAACAAAAAGGAATATAGAAATAATCAACAGAACCAAAAGTTGGTTCTTTGAGAAAATCAACAAGATAGATAAACCCTTAGCCAGACTAACGAGAGGACACAGAGAGTGCGTCCAAATTAACAAAATCAGAAATGAAAAGGGAGACATAACTACAGAGTCAGAGGAAATTCAAAAAATCATCAGATCTTACTATAAAAACCTATATTCAACAAAATTTGAAAATCTTCAGGAAATGGACAATTTCCTAGACAGATACCAGGTATCGAAGTTAAATCAGGAACAGATAAACCAGTTAAACAACCCCATAACTCCTAAGGAAATAGAAGCAGTCATTAAAGGTCTCCCAACCAAAAAGAGCCCAGGTCCAGACGGGTTTAGTGCAGAATTCTATCAAACCTTCATAGAAGACCTCATACCAATATTATCCAAACTATTCCACAAAATTGAAACAGACGGAGCCCTACCGAACTCCTTCTACGAAGCCACAATTACTCTTATACCTAAACCACACAAAGACACAACAAAGAAAGAGAACTTCAGACCAATTTCCCTTATGAATATCGACGCAAAAATACTCAATAAAATTCTGGCAAACCGAATTCAAGAGCACATCAAAACAATCATCCACCATGATCAAGTAGGCTTCATCCCAGGCATGCAGGGATGGTTTAATATACGGAAAACCATCAACGTGATCCATTATATAAACAAACTGAAAGAACAGAACCACATGATCATTTCATTAGATGCTGAGAAAGCATTTGACAAAATTCAACACCCCTTCATGATAAAAGTCCTGGAAAGAATAGGAATTCAAGGCCCATACCTAAACATAGTAAAAGCCATATACAGCAAACCAGTTGCTAACATTAAACTAAATGGAGAGAAACTTGAAGCAATCCCACTAAAATCAGGGACTAGACAAGGCTGCCCACTCTCTCCCTACTTATTCAATATAGTTCTTGAAGTTCTAGCCAGAGCAATCAGACAACAAAAGGAGATCAAAGGGATACAGATCGGAAAAGAAGAGGTCAAAATATCACTATTTGCAGATGACATGATAGTATATTTAAATGATCCCAAAAGCTCCACCAGAGAACTACTAAAGCTGATAAACAACTTCAGCAAAGTGGCTGGGTATAAAATTAACTCAAATAAATCAGTTGCCTTCCTCTATACAAAAGAGAAACAAGCCGAGAAAGAAATTAGGGAAACGACACCCTTCATAATAGACCCAAATAATATAAAGTACCTCGGTGTGACTTTAACCAAGCAAGTAAAAGATCTGTACAATAAGAACTTCAAGACACTGAGGAAAGAAATTGAAGAAGACCTCAGAAGATGGAAAGATCTCCCATGCTCATGGATTGGCAGGATTAATATAGTAAAAATGGCCATTTTACCAAAAGCAATCTACAGATTCAATGCAATCCCCATCAAAATACCAATGCAATTCTTCAAAGAGTTAGACAGAAAAATTTGCAAATTCATCTGGAATAACAAAAAACCCAGGATAGCTAAAGCTATCCTCAACAATAAAAGGACTTCAGGGGGAATCACTATCCCTGAACTCAAGCAGTATTACAGAGCAATAGTGATAAAAAACTGCATGGTATTGGTACAGAGACAGACAGATAGACCAATGGAATAGAATTGAAGACCCAGAAATGAACCCACACACCTATGGTCACTTGATTTTTGACAAAGGAGCCAAAACCATCCAATGGAAAAAAGATAGCATTTTCAGCAAATGGTGCTGGTTCAACTGGAGGGCAACATGTAGAAGAATGCAGATCAATCCATCCTTATCACCCTGTACAAAGTAAGTCCAAGTGGATCAAGGACCTCCACATCAAACCAGACACACTCAAACTAATAGAAGAAAAACTAGGGAAGCATCTGGAACACATGGGCACTGGAAAAAATTTCCTGAACAAAACACCAATGGCTTATGCTCTAAGATCAAGAATCGACAACAAATGGGATCTCATAAAACTGCAAAGCTTCTGTAAGGCAAAGGACACTGTGGTTAGGACAAAACGGCAACCAACAGATTGGGAAAAGATCTTTACCAATCCTACAACAGATAGAGGCCTTATATCCAAAATATACAAAGAACTCAAGAAGTTAGACCGCAGGGAAACAAATAACCCTATTAAAAAATGGGGTTCAGAGCTAAACAAAGAATTCACAGCTGAGGAATGCCGAATGGCTGAGAAACACCTAAAGAAATGTTCAACATCTTTAGTCATAAGGGAAATGCAAATCAAAACAACCCTGAGATTTCACCTCACACCAGTGCGATTGGCTAAGATCAAAAACTCAGGTGACAGCAGATGCTGGCGAGGATGTGGAGAAAGAGGAACACTCCTCCATTGTTGGTGGGATTGCAGACTGGTAAAACCATTCTGGAAATCAGTCTGGAGGTTCCTCAGAAAATTGGACATTGAACTGCCTGAGGATCCAGCTATACCTCTCTTGGGCATATACCCAAAAGATGCCTCAACATATAAAAGAGACACGTGCTCCACTATGTTCATCGCAGCCTTATTTATAATAGCCAGAAAATGGAAAGAACCCAGATGCCCTTCAACAGAGGAATGGATACAGAAAATGTGGTACATCTACACAATGGAATATTACTCAGCTATCAAAAACAACGAGTTTATGAAATTCGTAGGCAAATGGTTGGAACTGGAAAATATCATCCTGAGTGAGCTAACCCAATCACAGAAAGACATACATGGTATGCACTCATTGATAAGTGGCTATTAGCCCAAATGCTTGAATTACCCTAGATGCCTAGAACAAACGAAACTCAAGACGGATGATCAAAATGTGAATGCTTCACTCCTTCTTTAAATGAGGAAAAAGAATACCCTTGGCAGGGAAGGGAGAGGCAAAGATTAAATCAGAGACTTAAGGAACACCCATTCAGAGTCTGCCCCACATGTGGCCCATACATATACAGCCACCCAATTAGACAAGATGGATGAAGCAAAGAAGTGCAGACCGACAGGAGGCGGATGTAGATCGCTCCTGAGAGACACAGCCAGAATACAGCAAATACAGAGGCGAATGCCAGCAGCAAACCACTGAACTGAGAATAGGTCCCCTATTGAAGGAATCAGAGAAAGAACTGGAAGAGCTTGAAGGGGCTCGAGACCCCAAAAGTACAACAATGCCAAGCAACCAGAGCTTCCAGGGACTAAGCCACTACCTAAAGACTATACATGGACTGACCCTGGACTCTGACCCCATAGGTAGCAATGAATATCCTAGTAAGAGCACCAGTGGAAGGGGAAGCCCTGGGTCCTGCTAAGACTGAACCCCCAGTGAACTAGTCTATGGGGGGAGGGCGGCAATGGGGGGAGGGTTGGGAGGGGAACACCCATAAGGAAGGGGAGGGGGGAGGGGGATGTTTGCCCGGAACCCGGGAAAGGGAATAACACTCGAAATGTATATAAGAAATACTCAAGTTAATAAAAAAAAAAAAAAAGAATGTGCTGACAAAAAAAAGATTTTCCTCCTGAAACAAATCATTCTGTTTTATGCTAATTTATCCAAGAAGTAAGTGTGTACTGATGGAGTTGGTAGATTAAGAGCCTGTATCCCTAGTGATTATGTTTGGTCTTATTACATTTCCTTTCCACAAAAAAAAAAAAAAAAAAAAAAAGCATTTCATGGACTGAAGAGATGGCTCAGTGGTTAAGAGCACCGACTGCTCTTCCAGAGGTCCTGAGTTCAAATCCCAGCAACCACATGGTGGCTCACAACCATCTGTAATGGGATCCGATGCCCTCTTCCGGTGGGTCTGAAGACAGCTACAGTGTACTCATATACAAAATAAATAAATAAATCTTAAAAAGCATTTCAAGATCCTTAATAGCTCCAAGGTTAGCATTTTGTATGTGTGGTGCTGGGAACAAGCGAGACAGGCAATCTGCAAGCTAAACGATGTTTCCAGGTCTGAGAAACACTTCCCTGTTTTCTTTGTATGGGTGTGTCTACACACAACCACCCCCCACACACATATGTGCAAGAACAAACGTGTTTATGTATGCTGATTCATGTGAATGCACATGCATTGTATGTAGGTGCACACAAAGACCAGAGGCCAACCTTGGGCATTCTAAGGTGCCATCCACCTTGTCTTTTAAGAGTTTCACTCATAGACCAGAGCTCACTCACAAGGCGGACTGGCTGACCACTGGGCCCAGGTATCCTTCAGCTTCCTCCTCCTTGGTGCTGTAAGTACAAGTCCACACCACCAGTTTCTGGGGATGCAACTCACACGTTCATGCTTGTGTGTTAAACACTTTCCTGGCTGAGCCATCCCTCAGCCTTAAACAGTTAAGTGAGTGAGCGTAGTTGCTTATTTGTGTGTGGTGTGAGGAGGGAATAGGTGTCCTCTCCTTTGAACAGACAACAGGTCTCTCTGGCTTCATTTAATCTGTAGTCCCTCCTCCTGTAAACCATGGCACCTTGTCACTCATTCCAGTTCCAGATGCATAGAGAGCTGGTTGTTTCTCATCTTACTCAATTAGTCCCTGTGTTCATGTGGTGACATTGCTACACTGTTTGAATTTCTCAGGGGCTGTGACAATGACCCTTACAGCCTCTACTTCCCCCTCAACCCAGCAAGAACAAGTTACCCTTCCAAATGCTTATAATAAGTTTCCTTTCTCCTCTACATACCCAACCTAGGTTGACTCTCATGCTTGCCTCTCTTTCTGAAGATCTGTTTGTTTTCTGAGAGAGCCTCATGTAGCCCATGCTATGTATTGAAGACTAGATTTAAGCTTTATATTTTTATTATTATTAAGTTTATGTGTATGAATGTTCATCTCCATGTATGTGTGTGCCCCACAGCATGTCTGGTACCCAGGGAGGCCAGAGAAGGCATTGGATCTCCAAGAACTTGAGTTACAGACAGTTGTAATCAGCCATGTGTGACTTAAAATGGAACCTGTGCAGGAGCAACAAATACTCTTAGGCACTGAGCCATCTTTCCAGCCCCAGGCCTTGAACTCTTGATTCTCCTGCCTTGACCTCCCCAGTGCTGGGATGACAGGTGTACAATGCCGTGTTGACCACATTCTAGTGGTTATCACCCTCAGTCTACACACAGAAGGAATTGGCAGGCTGTGACCTTGATCTCACCAGATGATACTCCTTGCCCTCTGTTCATTCTCCAGAGGCTGAGGCCCAGGAGGTCATGTCTGTGTCTCTAACACCTGGGACTGTCACCAATGACTTCCATCTCTCTTGGATGCTTTCAGTGTGTCCAAGCTATGCAGAGTCTCCTTCTGTAGTCTCATTACAGCCCACAGACACACTATAACAGAAAGTGGGAAGCCAGAACCCCCCAGGCAGCCCTGCCTAATTGACCCAGTTGAAGATACAGAAGTGACGCTTTCAGAGTTGCTCTTCAGTCTTTGTACCCAGTGGCAATGTCTGGGGTTAAAAGACATTCCTCAAAGGGGTTTATAGATATACAGGGGAAATAGAAAGTGTCTTAAAGTTAATGAAGGATTGGGACCCATAAAAAGAGGGCATGGGGCAAGAGTCTTTAAATAGAGGGTCCCAGTTGCCTGGAGGGACTAAGGCACTCAGGGCAGGGTGGGGGGAAGCCAGTGAAAACCATACTATGTCTTGGAAAAGCAAAGAGTTTCTAGAAACAGTGGTGTCTGACCCTCAATGTGTAGATTTTTTTTTCCTTCCCTGTCCCACCAGCCAGTTATCCCAAGCCTTGGGAACATCTAGTGAGCACAATAGCCTTGTGTTACTGATGCTCTGGGGTGGGGGTGGGGAGCAGCTCGGAACTCCAGAGGAGAAACAGCTGCTGGGGCACTGGTGGGGTGGAGAGCGGAGCAAGATGAGAGAGTCAAGACTTCTGTAAGGGCAAAATTTAGGAGACAAATGTGGCCTTGAGAATAAAGAGCCCCGGAGATCCCTGGGAAGCACTGACAGGGCCGTGCACACATGCTGCTCTGGGCTTGGCCCTGGGATGATGGTTAGCCTGGGTCATTTGGCTATGATGGCAAAGGGGACAAAGGAAGGCCAGAATGTGACACCAGAGGAGTTGCCACCCATAAGGTGGTTACAAGTATTGAGTATGGCCAGGTCATAGTTGCATTGTGAGAAGAGCAGAGGGAGCTGAGACAGCTGTGCTGAACACTCCAGGACTAACCCATGGTGCCCAGTTGGTCCCCACTGCCCAAGCTGCAGGCCCTTCTCTAAGGCAGGGAACAGCCAGCATCTGAGGGAGGCTAAGACCCATCCTTCTACCTCTCTCTGGTCTTCCCAACAGAACACAGGTAAGGTCACCTAGGATCATCTGTCAAGCCACGTTGAGGCTGCACTAATGGATGGATGGGGAACAAGGAGCCAGCCTCTGTGTGGCACCGTTTGCCATTCAGCACCCAAATCCTCATCTCTTCAGGTCGCTTCCTTCAGCAATTTTTTTGAATTGTAGCCAACCATTTCACCATTTAAAAATGTTTGTGTGTTGTGCGTGTATGTGTACATGTAAGAGGGGGAAGTGCATGTTACACACATGTGTGCATGTTCACGAGGTAAACGGGAAGAGTCTTCCTTAATTGCTCTCCAGCAGTAACACTGGGAGCCTTTGCATGTGTTTATTGACCACCTGTATATACTCTGGAATCCTTCGCCAAGTCCTATGTTTGAGTTCATTTATTATTGTGTATATGATGTTGGAGGCAGTGTATGTGTGCGTGGCACACTTAGACATTAGGGGACAGCTCTGTGGAGTCAGACGGTCAGGATTATGTGGCGAGTTCTTTTACCTTCTGAACCAACTGGCTGGCCCACTGCTAAGTGTTTGACGGGGTTGTCTGCGGTTGGGTGGTGGGTATTCCTCATATAATCTAGATATGAAATCTCTATCAAATGTATAATTTGCTGGTTTCTCCCCCAATTCTGTGTGCTTTTTAAATTTCTAAAAAAGACTGTAAATCATGTGTTTGCATATGTGACTGTACATAGCTGCCTTACGGAGGCCAGAAGAGGATGTAAGGGGTCCCCAGAGATGAAGTAATGAGGCTGTGAGCTGCCTGGTGTGGATGCTGGGGACGGAGCTTGGGTCCTCTGGAAGAGGGCAAATCTGCCAGTGAGGTGGCCCTTAATCCCTGAGCTGTCACCAGCCCTGAGTGTGGTTCCCTTTGTATTCTCATCCTCTTGAAAGTGTGTTTGGATCCATGTAAGCCTTTAACGTTTATATAATTAATTTACCTTTTCTTTTAAGATTATGTTTCCAGAATGTCCTTCGATGTTTTCTCTGAAAGGTGGTGGTGGTGTGGTGTGTGTGTGTGTATACGTGTGTTTGCGTGTGTGTGTGTGTATGTGTGTGTGTGTGTGTGTGTGTGTGTGTTTGCCTGGGTCCTTGTGAATCCACAGGAATGCCCTGTCTTAGAATTGTCACAGTCTTTCTAGAGCTCACTGGAACCTCCGCATTGCTTTGGGCAATACTTTCTATAATAATAATAATCCTTTGTTTAATACAATATTGTCTCCCAGTCCATGAGCGCCGTCTGCCTTTGGTTTGTTTATGTCTTCTCCAGCAGTGGTCACTGATACTTTCTAGTTTTTCATAAGCAGATTATTCAGATTCTTAGTGAATTTATTCTTATATTTCTACTGTTATGGACGGCTGAATTATAGTTTAAGATTATGATATGGAACAGAATGGGGTCTATCGGGGTTCTGTTTGCTTGTTTTGTTTTAGCCAATTTTGTATCTTACAACTCTGCTTGGTTTTCTTGTGTACTGCCACACCATACACAGACAGTGATAATTTAATTTTTTTCCCCTTTGCTGGGTAGAACTTCCAATATTATGAAGAGGATATCTGTGTCTTGTTCCCAATCCTATGAATGAATTTCTTGTTTTAGTAGGCATAGGCAGTTCTTTCTCCTCTCCCACCAGAGATGGAAGTTAAAATCTATTTGGAAAGAAATTTGAAGTAGAAATTCAAAATAACAAGTAAATAATGTTAGGTTTGTTCCCTTGGGATAATCCTGAAGCTACTGGGCCTTGTAGGAAGCCTGGAAATCGCTCTATCTCAAAGCTCAGAAGGTAATGCCCCTTGTTGAAGACCAAAGCCAACTGGATAAGAAGCCAGGACTAAGCCAGACCTTCATCAAATGATATTTGTATTACAGCACACACATGCACACACACACACACACACACACACACACACACACACACACACACTTTCTCTCTCTCTCTCTCTAAAAACATACATACATACATACATACATACATACATACATACATGTAAAACACTAGACCTTGCAGCTCTGTAGCTGAGAGTAGCATGTAAGAAAAGGGGAGGAACCTAGAAGCTGGTGACTGACAGACGTGTTGACTGGTCCTCAGGACTTACCTCAACACTTCACCGTGTGGTGAGACTGCCCCCAGAAACAACTGCAGTCACCAAATCTCTACCTGTAAGAGCTTAGTTTCACTCATTCATCACTCATTCATTCATTCGTTCAGAAAACAAAGACCTACTATGTGCCTGGTCCTGGGAACCCAGCACAGAAGACTGACTGTGCTCACGCTGGGGCAGCTCACTCCCAACCCTATGCTTGCTGTCCTTATTTGCTTTTAATTCTCCACGGGATGAAGATGGACGTGAGAAGTGGGAATGGGAACAGTCAGCTGAGGCCACGGACCCTGGCTAAAGGCAGACCGTGGAATGACAAGGAATGGGGCTCATGGTGACTCTGGGGAATCCTTCAGGGAGGGAAGCTTTAATGTCTAAGTCTCCCTGAAGGATAGCGAGAAGCGCTGAGCAGTGGCTGGGAGGCTTGGGGAAATCCTTTGGCTTCATCCCCACACTAGGAAGTGTAAGAGGTTCTCTTCTCTAGCCTTGGGCACACTACCAATTTCCAGTCTTGGCTGGAAAGTGAGCTTATTTTTGAGAAAGGCCTGATATAGACCAAAAGGCAAGAAAACCGGGTGCAGAGTTTAGCCCTCTGAATCGAGCACAGAGTCTCGGAATGGCAGAAGGCCAGTCCATATCACCTACAGCTTTGGGTTACTTATGGCTGGGTCACCCCACACTGCCTGCCTCTGCCTCCTACCTTCTACCCCTAGCCTCAGGCTTGGAAGAGACTTTCTACCCTGAGGTTCAAGGGAAGGCCAGACGCAGAAAGCAGAACACTTGGGTTTGAGCTTTATTGCTTTGCTTCCTTTGTGTTAGAGTCCTTGCCCTGAGCTCTTGGGAAAGACTGGAAGTGATATAAGTTATGATGCTTAATTCCATTTGCTCACTGAGAGACGCCCTGACGGTTCCGAGGGTGTGCCTTGGTATCTAGCAGGGTATTCCCAGAGACTATTGGTCCATGGGTTGTAGGATCAGTGGGAAAGTCTCAACGCAGATGTGGGTGGAGGCATCCTGGATGGCAGCAGCAGGAGGGGAAGGGGATGTTCACCTGTATCCCAAGCCTGATTCTCCTGGAGCCTTGGGATTCTCCTGCGCCTGCCTTCCCTCCTAGACATCACACTCCAGCTTCGTCAGCCTTTAAACGTGGTCCTGTACCAGAGACTCTCTAGAGAGTGCCTAAGCCTTCAGTTTTAGTCTGGGTGGCAATTCTGGGTTCCTTTGGTTCTCAGGATTTCAGCTTCCTGTTCAGAACAACTGGATTTCTGGTTCTCCGGGCTGCAAACAGCCGTTTCGGGACAACCCAAACTCAGACTGTGAAAGCTAGTCAAGAAAACTTCTTTACTGCGATCCATCCAGTTTCATTCCCTTACAACAGTGGTTCCCAACCTTCCTTATGCTGCAACCTCCTTATGGTGTTGTGACCCCACACACACCACAAAATCATTTTTGTTGCTACTTCATCACTGTAATTTTGCTACCAATTATGATTATGAATCATTATGATTATGAATCATAATGTAAACATCTGTGTTTTCTGTTGGTCTTAGGCAACCCCTGTGAGAGGGTCATTTGAACCCCCCCACAAAAAGTTAAGAACCCCTGCTCTAGAGAATAGAATGTAAAGAAAACTCTTCAATAGCCATCAAAGCCCCAAATCTCAATGGATTTGTGTGAGGGGAAATTTCGAATCCATCTCAAGTCCACCTGATGCTGCGGGGCTGCTCCCCAACAAAGACAAATAAATGTGCTTAGCTAGAAACATTAAATTCTGGGGGCTTCTATAATATTCAAATGGAAAGATCCAGAAGGAAATGGAAAATATGAAATCTGGACTTGAGAGAATCATTAGATTGGATACTCTTAATGGCTAATCTTTTGTTTGTTTTTTTTTTTAAGACAGTGTTTCCTCTGTGTAACAGCCCTGGCTGTCCTGAAACTCACTCTGTAGACCAGGCTGGCCTTGAACTCAGAGATCTGTCTCCTGAGTGCTGGGATTAAAGGTGTGCACCACCATTCCTGGCTCTGGTGGTTAATCTTGATTTGTACTTGGCAAGATTTAGGGTCACTCAGGACATACCTCTGTGTCTGTGGTGGGGTTTCCAGGGAGGTTTAACTGAGGGGGGAACACCTGTCCTGAATACACGCAGCACCAATCCATAGGCTGAGGTCAGAAAAGAAAAAGGAAAGGAGAAAGTCAGTTGACAACCAGCACTGTCTCGCTTCCTCACTATGAATGCCATGGGACCAGAGACTTCCTGTTTCCATCTCTGTGCCTTCCCCGCCAGGACAGACAGTACCTCTCCAAAGCGTGAACCAGAATAAACCCCTCCTCCCTTAGGCTGATCTTACCAGATGTTTTATCACAGTAATGAGAAAGATAATCAACAGAGAATCCAAGATCTAGACAACACACATGAGGGTCGCACACACATATACTTACATGTGTGTACATGTACTTACATGCATTTACATGTACTATCGGCATATGTGCCAAGGTGACTGGATTCTGCACTAATGCACAAATCTGGATTAGTGTGGGATAATCATAGACAATCCCATTTTCCACCATTGCTCAAGTACTAGACAAGAGGAACTGGAAGGGGCACTGTAAAAAGGACATCATTAGTTTTAAACAAAGAGAGTCTCCTTTCATCTATTTCTTCTCATGGCTCTGTGAGGAGGCATGACCTGAAGTAGTTGCAGCCATCTCATGGCCATGAAACAAGAAGCCCAGGAGTGAAACCCAAGCCGCTAAAGATGCAGGAAGACCTGAAGGAAGCCGGGTCTCCATCAAGTCACCAGTTCTTATATAAGCCATTGTCCACTGCTACAAGTATTCTACTCCGGTCACCATTGTACAATGCTGTGATAAAGCACTGGCTAGAAGCAACTTGGGGATAATTTGGCTTACCAGTTAGTCTATTTTCAAGGGAAGCTAAGGCAGGATCCTGGAGGCAGGACCTGAAACAGAGACTATGGAAGAACACGTCTTACTGACTTTCTCTCCAGGCTCACGCTCCGCGTCCTTTCTTATGCCTCCCAGGATTGTGATGGCCCCACATGGATCAAGAAAGCAGCCCCCATAGACTTGCTCATGAGCCAGTCTGATGGAGGCAGTTCTTCAGCTGAGGACCCCTCTTCTTCCTTGCGTAACTTGTGTCAAGAAGATACAGTCTAGCCGGCACAACCATCAATGGTGACCCATCACCATACGGCAGTGTGTAGAATGTGGCAGAACGTGCCAAGTGAAGAGGTAAGCGACAGAGGAGCCCAGCAGATTGGGGAGAAGGGGTGAATGAGCAAAGTGAGGAGCTCCAGACAGAGAGGGAATTAGAATGTCAGGCAGGGAAGAGAATGAAGTGAGTCATCAAGAAAGCAGAATGAAGCTGTCGTTAAAAAAAAATGGCTGAGCTCTGCTCTGATGGAGTGCTGCAGAGGCCACTTGAGATCTGACAGCCTTCGTCTCCAGTCCCTGTGGCCACCCCATGCTTGTAAGGATGACCTAAGCGTCCAGGTCTGGTGAGTGCAGAGAAGGTAGCCCATTGTGAGACCCAGTTTCAGACTCCTGGTTCTGTCCCTATCTTGGGCAGACAGGCCATGAAACAGTTCCCGTTATCACGCGGAGAAAGTCACTTTATTGCGAGCTTGTTCCCAATCCAGGGCGCAGCCCCAGTTTCCTTCACTCCCACCGCTCCTTCCTTGCTCCTTGCTGCTCCACTCTGCAGTTTACTCTGAGCATCCTCACCTTGGATCACAAGGTTCCCTGATTAAGAGGGCCCTTCCTCCTCCTCCTGTCTTCTCTTCCTGCCCTTGGAGATGGACACCTCTTCCATGAAGCCTCTCAAAGCCTCCCAGGTAGAAATTGTTGCCTGTGTTTTGCCTCCTCTCTGCTTGACTTGAATAGCTGTGTGAGCACTGAGGAGGAAGTGTGAGAAACACATATGGCCCAGGAAGATCAATCCATAAACCCAGTAATAAGCCGACTCCCTAAACTGAGCACAAAGCCTTACAGAACCTGTGCGATGGGCTGAAGAGATGGCCCTGGCAGGAAGGGAGCTCTTTCTCTTCCACTCCAACCCAGCCCCTCTCCCCTTCTCTGATGATTCCAGAGGAAATAACCTTGACAAAGATGGTTGAGTAAGTCCCAGACACTGTCTGTTCCCCACCTACCCAGGTTGAGCTATGTGCTACCTCTCCCGAGTATGGGTGACCTCAAAGACCCCTCCTCCAGTCGTATTCTGTCACTGTTCCTCCTCCTGGCCTCTGTCCTGGGCTCCAGGCCCAGTGTCTGGCCACTCCATCTTATCTCTCTTTCTCCTTCTCTATCTGTCGTTGTTTCTTTCTCTGTCTGCCCGGCTTGCTTAGAAGCTGGCCTTGTCCTTTCTACCTCTCTTCCACACTCCCAGTCTCCTTGACTAAAGTGAAGATCCTGCCAAGAAAGCAGAGGCTTTCCCACAGCCGAGGAGAGGTGTGACTCTTCCAAACACACCCAGAACAGAACTCACAGATAGGCTGCAGACGGGGTTAGAACACAGAAGGAGCATCCATCAGGATGCCTGAAACTCGGGCCATGGTCTTAAAGTGGAGGCTTCAATGCTTGCCTTGTACATCCCTAACAGGTTTTGTTTGTTTGTTTGTTTGTTTTTTGTTTTGAATGGCTAAGCTGAGCATGATGTCTCTTATCTGGAGTCCCAGTATTCAGAGATAAAAGGTTCAAAGCCATCCTAGTTTACATAAGGAGTTCACAAGTTCAAGGCTAACCTGGTCCACATTGGGAGTTTCGGGAGAGTTGTGGCTATGCGGAGGGGCCCTGTCTCAAAAGAGCAAACCAAAACCAAACAGAAAGAGTAAGCACCATCTCAATATATGAATAGCTAGATAGTATATTAATTATATGTTATATTTTATTATATTAGTCATTAATGTGGCAAAGTGTGCTAACTGCCACACTGTTCAATGCCACTTTGTAATTACCCTCAAATGCCCATCACGGTGAGCACTGCCTGTCCCATGGCCTCCACCACAGGCCATCTGAGTAAAGTTCCAGCCAGTGGGGTTTGAGAGAAAGAGTGCACGAATGCTTGAACCTGCCTCTCCCTCCAGGCTGCCTCGGGAAGCATGTGGGTGGTGACAAGCCACCTCAGACCTTGTAGATGAGGCCAACTCTACCAAGAGAGGAAGAGAATGAGAGGAAGGGGCTGAGCACCTGGGTGGCTGAGGGACCCAAGAGTCCGCAGCAGCCTGGCCACCTTCCTCTAGACACCGTGGTCTACGAGTCCTACCCTTAGGACTGTGGAGGTGGCTTAGTGGTTAAAACACTTGCAGTCCTCCAGAACCCACCTAACTGTTAGGGGCATGGCAGCCCTCCTGTAACCCCAAGGCTTTGAATATGGAAATGAGGTCCCCAAACAAATTGGTCTGGTAAACTCTGTATTCTACTGAGTGACCTAACCTCAATGAATAAGGTGAAGAACATTGAGGAAGATTCCCAGTATGCACCTCGGGGCTCCCTAACACCTGTACACATGTGTATGCGCACTTCACACCAGGGCAGACATGTAGGTGCCTACCCTCCCACACATACGAACATGCGTACATGTACATATATCACCCACACATACGCATGAGAGAGATTTATTTTAAAACATTTTTGTTTTGCAATAAGTTTTTGTGTACAAGGTTTTAAGGATAAGCTGGGGGATTCCCGTACGTCCAGTTTTCCATGTTAATTCCTCATGTAACTGTGGCACATTGTTATTTCTAATGAACCAGTGTCAATGCACTAATAACGGAGGCCCTTACCTTAGGGCCATATTCTTTATCTAAATAGCCAGACGTGGTGGCTCATCCTTGTAACCTCAGAATTTAGGAGGCTGGGGCAGAAGGATTGCTATGAGCTCAAGGCCAGCCTTGAACTTGTCTGGAAAATAAATCAAATAATCAATGGAAGTTTGTTCTTCCCCTCCAGCTTCCACACATGTTGGTCACCCTCCATGACACATTTGGAGACTGTGGCTTTGAAGAGCAGGTCCTTTACCAAGGCACGATGTTCTGCGTATAGCACACGGCACAGGAATGAGGAGTCCTGAGGGGACATAAGGTGAAAGGAGAGTGAACTTCCACATGCCAGTCCAAAATATGTCACTCCTAAGCAGGGGCATCTGTGCCCCAAGGAAGGACACAGAAAGGGGTAGCTTGGAAGCGATGCTGGGAAACGCACATTTACTAAGGGGCAGCTGATGGGGAGCCAGTCTGGCTTGTCTCTGCAAACCTAATCAAGGATGCCAGTAAAGAGTGAAGACAAGAGGTATGTGTGGCAAGATATGACTCTAATGGGCTGTGTAAAACAAGGATCGGGGGCAGGGTTATGGGCCCTTAACATCTGCTCTGAGATCTGGGTACTTTCCTCGTGTCAGAGACCCCTTCTTCTATTCTCAAAGCCCAGCATTCTGTCTGCCCTGCGGGACTCTGTGTGGGGTTTTCCTTGAGGTCTGGGAGCCTGTGAATCTGGAGGACAGCCATTACTCTGGAGAAGACTCAAGAAGTCTTGTCTTTCCAGGCCAGGCCACGCCATCAGAGCTCTTGGGAGAATCTAGACCTTAACTACCCCCTACTCTTAGTTTCAGTTCACATCCTGATTCCTAGCAAAGAACAATCCTGGTGTTTCCTGCAGCCCCACAAGGGGATGCCTGTGGCTGAGTAAGTCCTCTGTAACTGGGCTGGAACTCTGACATCACCTTTCCAGCCTCACTGGACTCTTATTCTAAGTGCTTACCTCACGCCAAACAGCCATGGTTTGCTCTCACCCAGTCCTTGTTACTCCGACATAACACTTCCTGTTTCCACCCCTGTACTTGAATCTTCCTCAGCATGGGTGTGACACTGTCCTCCTTCTCCCCATCAGAATCCTTTTAGAGTCAAATCTCACCTTCTACTATCTTTGTTGGCTCCCTCACCATCTGCTGGGATGTGAAGACTATACCCTATGTGTCCCCATAGCTGACCCCAATGCTACTGTTTGTTTCATGTAATTGTGTATGCCGCAGGGGACTTCATGTTATGCAGCACCATGGATGTGGAACTCTGTGCTTTCTTACTTTCTCCTTCAGCCAGAATTCACCTGCCGCATCCGATCCCTGCGAAGCCTATTGTAGTGGGGAAGAATGGTCATAAGTCATTGGCCCAGTTCACTTTTGTAATGAGAACAGTTCCAAATGGACATCTTTTCTTTAATTTGATGAGACCATTTATTCAGGGAAGTGCTGTTGGATCTTGGAAGCCAAGAAAATAAGCAGGGACAATATGAATTAGTATGTCAGAGTGTAGAAGCTTCTAGACCAAGGAGAAGGGGACTTGCTTAATTATCAGACTGGGTGAAACCTGCTCAGAGGCCTACCTGGGAAGATGAGTAAGGAGCTTACAAGTGGTTTGATGGATAGTAGATGGACACACACACACACACACACACACACACACACACACAGAGGGGTGGGGTAGAGTTGGGGGAGGGACAGAGAGACAGAGACAGAGAAACAGCTACACAGAGAGAAACAGAGATAGATACAGAGAGAGAGACAGACAGAGAAACAAAGATACACTGAGACAGACAGACAGGCAGACAGACAGACAAAGAAAGAGCATTGCCAGGTCACCAGCCTCTGCCCTCTCTCTCTCATCCTGTATGACAGCACCCTGACTTCTCCAGCACTCAAAAGAATCAAGCAGTAGTGAGAGAGTACAGGAGACTCTGTGGGCCCTCGAACTCCCCTTTTATAGAGTCCAGGTCTTCTATTGTCCAGGTGAGAATAAAACACAGAAAGCCAGCACGCTTGGTAAGGTATCTCTGACAGAGATGACCACGGAGTGTATGAAGCCGTTTCCCCTGTGGGAAACTCTCCTTAGCACTAGGCCCTGAGGGTTCTTATTACACTCAGGGGCTCAGTCCAAGGTTAGTGACTCCCCACCCCCATGCTCTCACCACCCTAAAGAAAGTTCTAGAACTTTAACAAAACCCATTCCCATCAACAGCCTTTTCCTACTGTGCTTCTTGGTACCCTCCCCCCTGCCCCCTATTTCCTCAGAATACCACTGGGATCCTTGGATGGAAGGCACTTGGCAGTTTCCTGGGTTTCCCAGGCAGCCCCTCATCCCCTGACTCTGAGCACTGGCAACCTTTGCCCCATGCAGCCGTGACCCTTGGGTTTGAAACCACTCTCTTCTGGGAAGTAGCTGCACATCCCCTTCCCGCTCCCATTCCTTGTAAGACTTACTGCAGACTTGGGCGAAAAGGATAGGCTAACCTGAGGTGACCCGGTGGCTTCTCTGAAAAGATAAAATCATTTTTCTTTTTTCTTTTTTTTTTTTTTTTGGTTCTTTTTTTCGGAGCTGGGGACTGAACCCAGGGCCTTGCGCTTCCTAGGTAAGCGCTCTACCACTGAGCTAAATCCCCAGCCCCTAAAATCATTTTTCTTTTAACATCTGTTCATCTACCCTCTCTAATCCTCCCCAATATCACAAGGAAGAACTGGCCCCCAAAATGCAAATTCAGGAAGTGCCCCACACGATTCTGTTTGGGTTTAGGGGACATGCGATTTGGTTTTTAACTTATCCTGCAGTTGACTTTGATAAATATTGAAGTCCATGTATCCCACACAGTGGTGGAGAGAAGACACTACTCCACAAGACCCACTGCAGAAAAATTGCAAAATCTGTTTTTTCAGGGGTGATGGTGCAAGCCTCTAAGTGGAGTATAAAGGAGAGGAACAGGAACGTCACCAGCAGAAGGACAACCTGAATTACACAGTAACACCCCTGTCTTACATATACATGTGTGTGCATGCATGCAGTTCTCATCCCTTCCTGTCAGCAGCTTTGAAAGGCCATTTATGAAGGTCCTCCAAGTTCTCTGGTGCTGCCCTGGTTGAGGTTGTCATCTCTGAATGTGTCACTATCAGTTTAATGGCTCACTTCCCTCATTGACTTAAAAGCTGCAAGAAGTGGGGCCTTACATCCCTGCTCGTAAACTCTAGATTCCTGACTCATTAGTGAGTTGTGGTAACTAGTCTCCGATGAATCCCCGAGAGTGACTGGTTCAGATGACGGGTCTCCAACCCAGAATTCAAGTCCCAACTCTTAAGCTGTGTAACCTACTTCCCCTGTGAAATGAGACCAAGAGTGGCTTAACAAGAGAGGGTCTTAGTTCTTAAGCAGGATGATTCACCCCGATATCCCACGTGTAGTGTTGAAACAAGACACAGCAAATCTCAACGCCCGGGCAAACATCCCCTGGATCCAAGAAACCAGCTTGTAACTCATCGCCTCTTCCTGCCGTGTGAAGCCGAGAACACTGTCCCACCAGGGTGAGCATCCTCAGCTGGAAAATTAGCCAATGACAGCTTATTAGTATTTATGCTAATGAGGTGTACATTAGACGCCCCCGCCCTCTGAAAAACCTATTTGGCACATAGATTAGTATCCATTTCCGTTAAATGAAGGTAATGACAGATAACTGGATCGCTACCCTCAAGATGTTCACAGATCCACAGAGGAGGCAGAGGACATCACACAAGGACTGACTGTCTGGTACAACTGAGAAGAAGACAGAGTTCACTGTGACGGCTGAGGGGATGATGCCTGTGCACTGGTTCAGGGTAGCTAGGAAAAAAGAGAAGCTTGGGAAAGCTTGCAGAGCGTGCGTGCGTGCGTGCGTGCGTGCGTGCGTGCGTGCGTGCGTGCGTCTGCGATAGTATAGGGCTGACTCCTAAACAGGCATGTGATAACCACGGTGGAAGGATTGACCTGCAGTGGGGCCTCAGGAACAAATGGAGGACTTGAACTGTGTGGTGTCCTCAACCTGTGTGATAGCCGAGACGGGAAAGTGAGAAGCAATAGGCAGTGAGGCTGTGAGTTCCAGGCTGAGCAAAGCGCGGCTTCTCGTCATGGTTTCTGACCGGCTGCTCAAGCAAGTCACTTGACCTCTCCGAGGGCCACGTGGAAGGAGTGTGACACCAAGG
Source organism: Rattus norvegicus (assembly GCF_021556685.1). Lineage (NCBI taxonomy): Eukaryota > Metazoa > Chordata > Mammalia > Rodentia > Muridae > Rattus > Rattus norvegicus. The sequence goes on along the minus strand of NC_141537.1, from coordinate 162,049,226 downwards.
GAAGGAACATCCTGTGGCAAAAGCTCAAGAAAACAATGCAGAGGGGCCTGGGGCCTTTGTTGGAAACATCAGGAACGCCAAGTAAAGAAGAGAGGCACAGACGTCTGAGTGTGAGGGCAAATCAGAGAGCAAGGCTGGCAGTAGGTACAGAGAGGGTCCTTTACATAGTGGTAATACATGGACTACACTCTTCTTAATACTGAGCTTTCCATCGGAAAGAAACCTCATTTCTCTTTTTGGAGTGACGGAGCTGAGGTATATGTTCTCTGTGGTCGCCTCAAACTGATGTGTTAGAGACTGAGCCCTATAGTCTAACTCTGTACACTTAGAGTTTATATGTGGGTGTGATCAGGATTGGAAGAGGTCCTGAGGGTCATCCCTTTGGCCTGAACTAGCTGGCTGGCTCTCTGGCTATGTGCCACCTGTACGTACCATGGCATCCCCATCAGACATTCAGGCCATGTTCATAGTCGTTCTCTTAAAAGCCATGGTCTGGATAAACTTCCAGTTTCTATAAGGTGCCCAAGCCTGTGGCATTCGGTTATAGCACCAGAAGCAAACTATGGGTCAGGTATGGTGGTTCCTGCCTGTGATCTCAGCACTTAGGCCTGTACAAAGTGAGATGCTGTCAAAGGGAGAAGGAGAAGGGAAGGAGGAGGAGGGAGGAAAGGAGGGAGAGGAGGAGGGAGGGAGGAGGAAGGAGGAGGAAGAGGGGAGGGGAAGAGGGAGGGGAGGAGGGAGGGAGAGGAGGAAGAACAACAACAAAAGAAAACAGACTAATCACTCTTTCCAAAGCCATGGAAACAGAAGGGTGGAAACAAATATTAACGTCAGGCATGATGATGGCACATGATGGTGTGGGACTGCAAGTTTGGGGTCAATATGGATTCCATGTGAGACCCTGTCTCAAAGCAACAAACGAAACAAGCGGCACACGCTCCTTAGAGGAAGAAGCCAGGATCCCTAGTGCAATAGCTGTGTGTGAAAACCCAGGTTTAAAACTACATTGTGTAGCTTGAACTGGTCTTAGCGTGTACCACCGACACCAATACAGGTCCCGAGTTGACGCTAGAGGCCAGGTCAAGGGAAGATGGTGTCTAGAAGGACAAAGCCTGCCTGAGAGGGTTCCTACAAGCCCCAAAAGTGGCAACACTCAGCCCCAAATGCCTTTCTGTGGCCTCATTCCTGGATGTCACCTTTTTGGTCCAGGTAGTCAGGTAAAAGGGAGGCCTGAGGGAATAAGATACAATAGGTGCTCACGGGAGGAAACTGGAAAAGTCTCTGGAGGGGGACCCACATGTAAGTCTAGAGGACCTGGAATGAGGGGGGCTGTGGGGATGAGAAGGCAGAGGTTATGAGTATGGCTTAACTGTGCATCAGAAAACTCATGATCTTGTCACAGAATGCTAGCAGGAAAAGGAGCATTCTCCACAGAACAAGAGGCAGCCGGGGTCTGCCAGGCCTAACCCTTCTGGTTCGGGTGGAGGGTGCGTACCTTCTGCCCTGCCTGATGGCCCCAGACCTCGCTGGCGTCCCACCTACAGGCTGTCCAAAGCTCATCCAGCCCCCCACGAACTGCCTAAGCCGGGAGCAGGCGGCTGCCCCTAGGCCCAGAGCAGGCTGGCTGGAGCAAAGCTCTGGCCACCTCCGGCTCCCTACCGCCCAGCTGTCGCTCCCCCTCCATGCCCATGTGGTCCACACCATGTGGCTCGGGGCTGCCCCCACCCCGAGCCAGCCTAGGCTGGCTCTAGTTTCCACAGAAACTCTGCCCTTCCTGGGGCTTGGTGCAGGCCAGCCAGGAGGGTGGTGGGTGGTTTGTGTGGGCCGCAGGCTTAGCCGGCCGTGTTCCACTCAGAGTTCCAACTGCTGCTGGCTTCAGAAGCCCCTCTCCTCCCACGCCTTCTGGCAGGGCACCGTCTCCTGACAACCATAGAGCCAAAGCCTGGCAGTAGTCACAGCTACGTGTCCCTTTATCCTTGCAAACAACTTTCCAAACTTTATCTGACTTGGTTCTCTGTGAGGTGGGCGGACTAAGATTAACATTTGGGGACGGGCTGAGGTATAGCTTCATTGTAGCACGCGTGCCTAGCAGGCACACGGGCTCTCCTTCCACACCAAGAAAACCACAAGAGGAGTCAAGAAGGAATATGGGATCTTGCGGTTACTTAGCTGTAGTGGACACCTCAGAAGCTTCCCCCAGCAACACTGTTTCCACTACCACATAATTCTTGCCCTGCTGGGAAACCCCAGCATAAATGCCCGGAGGCTGCTGCAGGAGCCATCTTTAGCAGGCTGAAGATGTAGCTCAGTGGTAACAAATTACTTGCCAAATACAAAGCCCCAGAGACTGTCCTCAGCACCACAAAACTTAAGGAAATAACCAAAAACTGCAATAACAAATTATTTTTTTAAAAAAAGAGCATAGCATTGCAGCTTATACCTGTCCTCGTGACTCTTGGAGACCAAGGCAGGAGAATTACCGTGAGTTGAAAGCCAGCTTGGGCCATAGTGAGTTCCATAGCAAACTGAGCTATACAGTAAGCCTTATTTCAAAGTGAAAACCAAAACCAAACAACAAAACATACATACATACTACATACATATACTACATACATACATACTACATACATACTACATACATACTACATACTACATACATCTGCCTAAGCACTTTCCACAACTTCAGATAGCTTAGGAAGACCTGGAAGCAGATGGTGTGGGGCGCATAGGATGACTAAGAATAGAAACTGTTGGCTGACCTGGGCTTTGGGGCACTAAACTCATCTCCCCCTGTGATGATGGAAGCCCTCTCAGCCAGCAGTGCTCCTAGGCTGTGCTAAACTCTCCGTTCTGGACAAGTGTTTTCATTAGCAACAGGAAAATCCCACAAAGAAAGATGTTTTGTCTATGACTTTTTTCATAAAGGCAGCAAGAAGCTCCAAAATTGAGGTGAAGGACAGACAGCCAAGCCTAGTAACACATTGGGAACCCCCAGTTCTGGTAGGCAGAGACATGAGGACCAGGAGTTCAAAGCCATTTCCAACCATATACTGAGCTTCAGGCTAACGTCAGCTAAAAACAAGATACGAATAAACCAGCTGAAGGAGAGCGGACGGCATGGCTCAGCAGGGAAAGGTGCTCACCCCAAAACCTAGTGACGGAGCTCAGATCCAGAACCCTGGTAGGAGAGAACCAAACCCATTAGTCATGCAGGACCTCTGCAAACGCTGCACACACATACACATACACGACCACCACTACCACTACTAGTACTATTACTACTACTACTACTAATAGTAATAATGCCAGTTTTAAAGGAGATGACATGCATCCAGGAGGGAGGACCCACGATCGTGTGTGGGTGCTGTGAAAGGTTCCAGCTTTTGCCCCACAGTCTTCCTCACAGTCCTTGTACAGACTGGGACACTACTCTTTTCTTACAATGAGAAAATCCTCGTGGACAGCCCATAGCACCCACCCTGAGAGCGCAAGGCCTAAAGCATGGAAATGCCTCTGCCTCCACTCAGCCGTGTCCCTAAATTCCTCCAGATCTGACTGGTCAGGGCGATCCTCTTCAAACCTCCGGGGTAGCTGGTACCTGGAGCATCTGTTCGTGTCTCTGGACTCAGGTGGCTACCCCTTTGGGATGTGTCAAAGGCCTCTTCCTTGGGACTGGGCAGAGAAGGGTGGGCACGGTGCCAAGGAGCAGGAAACGGGCAAGCCCCTGTGCCAATCATTCCCCTTCCCTTCTCCCTTGTGCCCTTCACCCTTGAGACTTCGAGCCGTGTTTTTATCGCAGTGAGTATGTACTGTGGGTTTCTTCGGTGAGCCCCTAGGCCTCTCCGACAAGGCAAATCCCATAAGGAAGGATTTCACGGAGCTCGGAGAGCTGTGGGAGACTTTTCCTTCCATCTGTCACTTTAAGCTTTGTCCGTTGCCACGTGAGGCAGGACCGTGAAGAGGCTCAAAGTCCATCTGAGCTGCCAACAAACCTTAGCAAGCAGCCTGGGATTCAGACGGCACAAAAGTGACACGTTCAGAAAAAACAAACAACAAAACAAACAAAATGTGTTTGCTTCAGTGTGGGTCACAGAAGGATGGGTGGTAATGAGCAAATTTTTCATGAGCTTGGGTATGGTGGCCCACACCTGTAATACCAGCACCTGGGAGGCTGAGGCAGGAGGATTCTGTGAGTTCCAGGATAGTCTGGGATCAGAGTATGAAACAGTGTCTTTAGACAAAAAGTCATTATGGAGGTCCATGCCTTTGACCCAGTTCTCAGGACACAGAAGCAAAGGTTTGCCACAAGTTCAACGCTAGCCTGGTCTCAAACCAAGTTGCAGCTTAGCCAGGGCAACTTAGAGCGTGGGTTGGGACAGTGAGGTTGCTCAGGTGATAGACTCCAAGTCTGCCAGCCTGAGTAGTTCATCCCCAACAAACCCACAAGGGAGAAGGAAAGAGATTCACTCACTCAGGCTGATCTCCGACACATAAGCACACGCACGCGCTCACGCATGTGCATGCGCAGGCACAATCCAAAATGTGAATTTTAAATTTTAAAAATAAAGAAAAAGGGCTGGAGAGATGGCTCAGCGGTTAAGAGCGCCCGACTGCTCTTCCAGAGGTCATGAGTTCAGTTCCCAGCAACCACATGGTGGCTCACAACCATCTGTAAAGAGATCTGATGCCCTCTTCTGGTGTATCTGAAGACAGCTACAGTGTACTTATATATATATAATAAATAAATAAACAAAAAAAAAAGAAAAATATAAGACAAGCTCCACTGGTTTAGGAGCTCCTACCTGGAGACTGGGAGGCAGATGCAGCCCCCTTGCCCAAGAAGCAGAGACTTAATTTTTACCGAAGAAGCCAGAGAAGTATCGGATAACGGAGATCTCAGTGCTGGCTGCAAGTCCCAGTCACCTTGCACATAGTCTTAGGAAGTCACTCTGGGCGAGCTCCACACTGTGTCTCCAGCAGTTTCCCTGATTGAAAGTCTAGGGTGGTGATGAGTTCACAGGACCGTGTCCCAGACAGGGAGCACTGAACAGAGGGAGCCCCCAGCCTGGCACCACCATCCCTCTCTGAGAGACACTGCCTCGGTGGCACCCCATACCCTCCGACCAGGACAAAGAGCAGATGTGACAGAGAGGCTGAGGCTTTGATGCCAGCACAGGGTCATCTCCAGATCAGCTTTCTTATGTCAGGCCGATGGGGAGGCCGAAAGAGGAAGCTGAGCTTCCTAGATTCCGAGACAGGCCCAGCTCGGAAAGGGCATGGGCTTCGAGACTCACAAGGATGGCAATTGTTTGAAGCATTCCTAACACTTCATCTTCCCAAGACCTCGTTCATGATCGGGGTTCTTAAAACCCTTTTGTTCACAAGTTTGTGGTGAGCACAGAAAAGGCTCTAATGTCTGAGCCCAGCTGTTCAGAGACCAAAGGACTTGGGGGGAGCCTTTAAACAGGGGAAGGGGATAAATAGAGCAAGGACACAGCCTGGGGATGTGACAGGCAGGCTGAAGCCCTCCCAGGCTCCAGCTGCCTCCCATGACTGTGCCGTTTGGGGAGAAAAAGAAATCAGCTGGCTGGCAGTCAGGTCCTTGCCAGGTCCTGCAAATACACAGCACAGGCAGGGCCTGAGAGCTGGCCTCCTCCTGACTGTGGGGTTCCTGGCAGCTGCACCACAGACCCTGCCAAGCCCCTAAAAATGTCTGAGGTAGGTGTGAGGCCTTGAGGAACTCTTGTGAAGACCTAGTGTGGTAGGGATGGAGGGGGTAGGAGGTTGGGGTGGGGAGTGGGGGTGGGGAGTAAGTGTAGGGAGTGGGGGTGGGGAGAGGGGTTGAGGAGAGGGGATAAGGAGAGGACGGAGTGGGGATTCAGGGGGTGGCCAGTGGAAAACTTTGTACATCCCAGGGCGCTGGAGACCAGGAAGCCTTTTCTAAAGAGGGCTTTGATTGCTGTGAAAACACAAGACAGAGTCAGCAGGACCAGACCAAGATGGGACTATGTATCACCAGCCAGTGGCAGTGAGATGAGGACAGAAAGATCCAGGTTCTCCTTTCAACTCTGGTTAGACCTGAGGGAGTGCACAGCAGATAGAAGAAAACATCTGCATTTGTGAAGTGTCTAAAAGACAACAGGTTTTAAATGTCATTTAATTTCACACTTAAAGACCTTCTCTGAGGTGAAGCAGATTGACTAGTGTTTCCAACCTCAAACATCATAATGGCTTGTGGGCAGTTCTCTGTCACAGAAATTATGGCCTTCTGAGTAAGAGGCACTTGAGTGTAAATACTGGTGCTGTGTGACCTTCAGAAAATGTTTCAACCTCTCTGAGCCAAGGACTTCCCACCAGTTTGAGGAGAATTGAGGCAGGTTCTTCAGAGCAGTCATGTGACAGCCACATGAGCTGTGATTTACGAAACATTTAGAAAAGGTTTAGAACCTAACCGCCCCGGAAAATTAGAAGCTATAATTTTAAAAGGCAGGGTCCATCCATAATGAAATTTTGTTGCCATAGAGGAGCCAAGTCAGGAAACTTGGACAGTCTCAGCTTGGCCATGTAACACCACTTGAGTGTCCTTGTTGGAGACGACTGATTCTTGTCCCCACTGTGAGACGCACTCCAGGCAGAGAATCTTTGGAAGCACAAGGTCACTTACAAGCCAGGCATGTCATCTTAGACCTGAAATCTCAGAAACCAGGGGTTAGGCAAGATTGCCTCAGGAGAAGTGTCAACCTGGGCTACAGTGTAAAACCCTGTCTCAAAGTGAGCAGCAGCAGACATTTCTGGATGCGATCCTCAGACACGGCCAAGTAGCTTTGATTGGCAGCTCCCTGCATCCAACAGGCGCTGGGTCCCATCACCTGGACTTTGGAGACCAGCGACTCCTCCTGCTTATAAGCTGTGTGCAGAGAGACAGAAATGGAGGGAAGGAGGGAAGAGGGGGCGGTCGGGGAGAGGGAAGACAGGGAAGCAGGGGGAGGCTCCATCAGGGCAAGCCAATGACACTGAAGAATTAGTATTGACTTTCTCATTGTGGCTGTCGGCCCTACGTACGTATATAGGTGTGGGCATGTGGAGTAGTTTGAGACAAGCTGCAGCGTTCGGATTGTCTGGAGAGGAACCACGATTCCGAAGAGAAGCCAAGTGAGGGGGCACGGGTGTGGTCACCGCCTCCTGTAATCCCAGTACTTGGGAGGCTGAGGTGGGAAGATAGCTATGAGCTTGAGGTCAGCCTGGGCTACAAAGTAAGACCTACCCACCTCAGCAGTAACAATAAATAAAGCAGAAAACGAAACAAAACAAAATGAGGCTAAGGAAATTGCCCAGTGGTTAGTGTTCCTGCTGAGCAGTCATTAGAACTACAGTTGAGTCCCAGCACCCACAAAGCGAGATGAGCACCCTGAAAATCAGCAACTCCATCTCTATGCTTCCTTCTGGTCTCTGCCTGTGCTGCTAAATGCACATGCGCGCGCGCGCGCACACACACAGACACACACACGCACACACATAGACACACACACACAGACACATGCACACACATAGACACACACACAGACACACACACAGACACACACACACACGCACACACATAGACACACACACACAGACACATGCACACACATAGACACACACAGATACAGACACACACATGCACACAAATGCACACACACACACACACAGAGACACACACACACAAATATTTTTACATTTATTTTGGGGGGACTGTGTGTACTCATGCCATGTAGAGGTCAGCAGACAACTTCCCCCATGTGTGTCTTAGAGATCAAACACAGATGATGGGGTCAGTAGTGTCTTTATACATTGAACCATTTTGCTGGCCGAGGAAAATAGTTTTTTTCAAAATGAACAGGAGGCCGGTCATGGTAGTGCATCCTTTAGTCCCAGGCATGCAGATCTTTGTGCATTTCAGGCCAGCCAAGTCCACGTGACAAGTCCTAGGCCACTCGGGAATACATAGTGAAATGCTTTCCTAAAAACAAAAAGTTACGGTGAAAGAAGTTACTGAGCGGGTTAAAGGGCCCTACTCTGGGCACCTGCACTCAGGCATGCATGCAATTCTCTCTCTCTCTCTCTCTCTCTCTCTCTCTCTCTCTCTCTCTCTCTCTCTCTCCTCTCCTCTCCTCTCCTCTCCTCTCCTCTCCCCACTCTCTCCCCTCTCTTCTTCCTCTTCCTCCTCTCCCCCTCCCCCCTCTCTCTCAGAAACTAAACTTCAGGCTGCAGACAAGCGACTTTAGTTCTCCAGGTCGTGGCATCTCCATCCTCATCTCAAGAAGGTTAAGACTCAAATGCCTTTTGACATTCACGTGGCGTGACTGTGGGGTTTCCAGGGGCCAAAATATGTCTTGACAGACTTTCTGGACAGATAATCACTTCTGAGTGATGAAATCATTTCAGTGTACCTGAAGTTCCCTCTTGTCACAGAATCAGTCTGAGAGAAGCCTCACACAAATTAAAACATATATGGGAGCTATGTCCTGTTTCCCACCGTTTATACAGAGCCTCCTATTTTTTTTTCATAGTAAAAGACCAGCTCTACTGTAGTAAAAGGACTTCAGGGCTTGGAAATTTCTCCCAAACTCTATTCTCACGAGTTACACATGAATTTATGAGAAGCATAACCAATCCCTTATGTTCTTCTAGCCAAGGCAGGAGATTTCTCTTGACGTGGGAGTCTGTACAGGATAGATCAAGACAGACAGTCTTCCTGAGGGTACTGTAGATCTGAGGTCACCAAAGCACTAGCTGCCACCATTGTGACGAGTTTGAACACAGTGGAAGAGATCAAGTTGAACACCGATGCCTTGGAACCCTCCAGCAAAGGCAACCTCAACACCAGTGCTTGAACAAGAAGGAGCACTCTCCTATAGCATGGAGAACAGCCTGAAGAGGGGCTTCATGTTAATGGGCTGCTTTAATAAATCATGGTGTCATTGAAGCGGGCTCCCTCTCAGTGTCCCTCAGCACCAACTGCTCCTCGAGACTTGAGCATGATGGCATTCACCTAGAATGTCAGCACTTGTGGAGAGGTGACCAGACGACCCCTTGTACCTGGGAGTTCAAGACTAGCCCGGTCATCTTAGTGAGCTTCAAAAGGGGAGCTGCTGGGAGGCTGGGTGGGTGGGTACAAGCATGAGGACCTGAGTTCGGATCCCCAGCACCCATGGAAAAGCTGGGCAGGGGGCACACATTGGTAACCCAAGGACTTGGGTGAGGAGGAACAGAGACAGGTGGATGCCAGAGGCTCTCTGGTCAGTTAGTCCCAAATGGTGAGTTTCAGGTCCAGTGAGAGACCCTGTCTCAGAAAGTAAGGGGCGCATGATTAAGGAAGTTAAAGAATCCTAGCTGTATATTAATATAAGTATAAAATAACATATAGTATTAAATATACATATAATATGTGTATGTATATATACGTGTGTGTGTGTGTGTGTGTGTGTGTGTGTGTGTGTGTGTTTGTGTGTGTGATTTGAGACAGGGAACTTGCTATGTGGCTGAGAATGACTTTGTTCCAACTTTAGTATATATGCTGCTGAAGCGAGCGCTGAGAATGACTTAGAATTCTTGATTCTCCTGCCTCTACCACCCCCAACTACCCAACCAGTGGGACTAAAGCGTATGCTTCCATGCTCCTGGTTTATCCAACGCCAGGGATCCAACCTGGGCTTCATGCATGCCACATGGCCAACTGAGTCTCCAAGCCCTGACATGTAGCTGAGTATTTACTCATGAGCATTTCGAGGGCAATTCTTTTGGTTGGAGATCAGGAGGAGGGTGAGCTTCTGGTCTGTGTCCTGGAATGCTTCTGTGCACTGGCCAGCATTTTTGACAGGTGTCACTCTGCTTGGGAGGTCTCTGTCATCCCTGGCTTTCAGGTTGTGTCCCCTGACCACCACCACCCTCCCTCTGCATGGACAGTATCCACTTTGGCATTGTTGATCTCGGCCGTTGGCTTCTCCTCAGCCTGTGATTGGCACCCCGAGATTCCAGCGCAATCCAGGCATCCCAACTATGTCAGCGTGACTCAGCCACTGCGTGTCTGACATCCACATGGCTCTGTAGAAGGCTGGCTCCAGGGGAAGGTTATTTGGAACGGGGCTGAATGCTTGGTGGCTGCACGTCATCTTTGCGGATCAAGCCACTGAAGGTGCATTAGATGTGTTGTAGAATTAATGAGATAAATCGAGTATGGAAATTCATGGGTCAACAAGAAGTTTGTGGACATCATCAGTAATCAATGAAAGTAGATGGTTCCTTCCTATTCCTGCAATACCTTGTTTCTCTTACACCCAGAATCCAAACCAGAAACATCCTCCCCCTAAAAGAAGCCTTGATGCTGCTGCCATGGTAACAGCTCCAGCAAAACCTAGGGGCGCTGGGAAACCTATGAAGAATATGGGCTCGTTGCATTCAAATCAGGGAGCTGCTGGACGCACCCTTAACTTCTCTACCCTACCTTCAACACACACCACAGGGAAGCTTGTTTTACAGACAAGCCTAAGTCCCTTCAGTGTGCATTTAAAATCCAACTTTCCCATATCCCTCTCTTTCTATGGACCTCCAAGGAGCTGGTGCTGATGAGGTCAGACATAAAGCCTTGGTTGTCTGAGCACACTACATGCTTTTCTACTGTTGACTCCTTTAATCTCAGTCAGCATTTCCCAAAGCATCTTCCATTTCTCCCTTCGTCAAGCCAAATGGTCCTAATGAGTCTGGTGCACACTGCTAGGCAGACAGACAGACAGACAACATGTCCCTGGAAGCCCAGGCTGAGGTGACAACCCCTTGTGCAGGTTTCTTGGCCACCCACTCACCTGAACCCTTCAGTCTCCCTCTTCCCGTCTCCCCATAATATCTAGTATGTCAGTCAGTTTTATGTCAACTTGACACAAGCTAAAGTTACCTGAGAGGAGCTAACCTCAAGTAAGAAAATGCCTCAATTAAGAAAATACCAGACGGGTTGGGGATTTAGCTCAGTGGTAGAGCACTTGCCTAGCAAGCGCAAGGCCCTGGGTTCGGTCCCCAGCTCTGAAAAAAAAAAAAAGAAAAAAAAATACCAGAGAGATAGCTCAGCGGTTAAGATCACCGGCTGCTCTTCCAGAGATCCTGGAATCAAATCCCAGCACCCATGTGGCAGCTCACAATTGTCTGTTACTCGAGTTCCAGAGCCTCCAACACCTTCACACAGACATAAATACAGGCAGGCAAGACACCAATGTACATGAAATAAAAATAAATTAAATTTTTTTCGGTTAAACAAAAAGACTTGGGCTTAAAAACTAATCACATAGGAGACATACCTACCTATGGGTGTTCCATAAAGGTTTAACCATAAAGGGAAGACCTGCCCTGAATGTTTGTGCCAGCATCTCAGGAGCTGTGGTCCTAGACCAAATGAAAAGGTAAAGCAGAAAGTAGGCTTAGGACGAGAGTTCTTGTCTCTGGTTACTAATGTGCTCAGAAGTGAGCAGGTAACCTCTCCCTGTGGCCACCACGTTCTTGCAGCCAAGATGGACAGATCCCTCATGTGAGCCCAAGCTAGTGCACGGATGCTTTAGCATGTGACCGAAGTGAAGGAAGGAGAAACCCATTCATGCTCTCGAGGTGCTGGTTTCCTTCCTCGGACCATTTAACAAGCTGAATTAGGACCCCGGGTTCTTTCTCTACCCACATGTGCTCAGATGCACAAAGAAGCGAGGGCCCTGAGATTGATGGGACTTTATTTATAAAACAACAACAACAAGAAGAACCCAGAATGGGAGGACCCCCAAATGTCCACAAACCCCAAGAAGTGGCTGTGACACCTTCTCAATATTGAGAAACGTCCCACACGGAATGAGTGAAGCCTGGAAAGAGGTCAAGAGACTGCTGCTCCCGACGGAACATCAGTTTGCAGAATGTGGTCTGGCAAGATCTCATTTAGATTTTTAGACTCTCACACTCAAAACAGAAAAAAAAAAGCCATAAAGGTCCCTCTGATGTGATTGAGAAAGGAGCGGGTTATCTGCTGGAGGAGGGAGATACCATCAGCACTGAATCACACGGGCCGGGAGCTTTTTATGTGAAGTTAATTCACTTTTATTTACCAACTTCTTGATGTCGAGCCAAAACCTATTTTTAAGTCTGGGTCGGCTGATTAGAGCCGAACACCATCTTTCATGTGTAAGCCACACTCATAGGGCGTTGTGTAAGAATTTTAGTTTAATTTTCTTTAAAGCAAAATTACTTGACTACATGGAGATAGCTTTTTTGGTGGTTTTTGGTTTTTGTTTTTAACTCGAATAATGCAGGCTAGACTTGAACTCACTTTGGAGCCACCGGTGACCTTGAACTCTTGACTTTTCCCAAAAGCACTTGCATGCCAGCATGAGTTGATCTTACAACATGTGAAAGACGTATAACCAGCCTATATTAAATAACCCCTCTAGACCCCCGCCTTAGTTACGTTTTTCCTCACTGAGACTAAAACACCCAATAGAAATTAGCCTAAGGAGGCCCAGCTTGGGAGCACTCGTCTTGAATCCCGGCGTGCACATTTCAGACTATTGTGGTAGGGAACACAGGGTGGAGACGGTCCATCCATGGGCAGGGCAGAACATGACAGAGGCTACTCACATTGCTCAGACTGGGAAGCGGTGCATCCAGGTTGGAACCAGAGCTGAATAAACCTTTGAAGGCCCTACTGATCCACTTCTGTCAGCCAAGCCTCACCTCAAGGCTTCCATGGCCCTCCAAACATTGGTGCAAACTTGGGGATCAAGTACTCAAAACATGTGGGGGAGCGTTTGAACCTGAAAAATAACTGAAGAGGTCTAATCCAAGACATGAGGCAGAGTCACAGCGCTGGCAGAGGCTGGGATTCTTAATAGGACAACGAATGCCTGTGGGAAGCTCTGGGTTCAAATTTCTGCTCCAAAACTATGGTGTGGTATGGTGTGTGTGTGTGTGTGTGTGTGTGTGTGTGTGTGTGTGTGTGTGGTGTTTGTGTGTGTGTGGTGTATGGGGGATGTGAGTGGTATAAGGTGTGGTGTGTGTGCACACATGTGCACATCTGTGGTACTCATGGGTAGCTGGGAGGGAGAGAGACGGTGTCCATATGTAACTCATGACATGTAGTCAGGCTGACCTATGGTGGATTGCATTGTCCCTGAAACAGTAGTCCTGAGCCACCAGAACTTGCCGCCCCACCCCCTCTCTTTTTCCAAGACGATCCAGACTCCAGGGAAAGGGGGCTCTTGACACGACATGTGAGAGCCTGAGAACACACTGTGCAGTGCACTGTAGTCCGTGGCAGAGCATCGCAGCCTAGCCAGCTACCTTCAGTTCCAAGGCAAAGGGTTGGATCTACATGGGAAAGTAGTAACAGAAGCAATAACAGGGACATTGAGACATAGAGGGTATCAATCAGGTATCTTCAGTTGCAATTTGCCTTTGAATTCTAACAGAGTAGCTGAGGCCACCCTCATATTTCAATGGCTCAAGCAATGGAAATTCTAAGCATGGAGACTGTAGGAGATACTGAAGTGTGAGCCTTGGGTTCCAGCACCTTCGACTTTACCAGCTCTGCCTCATTGGATCGAGTAGATCCCCTTTGCTACTGGCTTCCTCCTAGTTAGAAAAGAAAGTGCTTCAGGAGCTCCAGGCCTCCTGTGTGAATTTCACCGCTGAGGTCCTGCAAGTCACTCTGAAAGAGTTGTGTTCACATACTCAACTCTACCTCAACCCCTGCGGAAAGACAGAGGGATTGAGTTGGCCGACGTTGGCCAGTGCGGACTCACCCCTCCATCCATGGAGCCCTGCTTGCCTGGGTGCTGGGCTAAGTCTCTTTATGAGGGTTATCACATTCATCACAGAAAGCCTAGGAGCCTGGGAAAGACGCCGCTGGTGTTTTTGGTTTGTAACTGAGGAAACTATGGCCCAGAGAGGAGACTCAACTTTACTAAGACTGGATTCATACATCTTATCCAGATTCAGCCAACACATGGGTTCCCAGGGAGGGGCCCGACCTATTGCGCAGACTCAGTGAGGTTAGGGGGATAATGAGTGGGTCAGGCATGAGCTGGCCCCTGAACAGGGAAGTGTGAGATCAAAGAATTTAGGAGGGAATCATGGTGTGCCAGAAATAGCAATATCAGGAGTAAACCACTGTTTACATTTTCTGCGTATGGCTGTTAAAAAGGCAAGGCATTTCCTCCCAAAGGCTTGATCTTGTCTAGTAGTGCTATTTTGGGAGATTCTAGAGCTGAGGAAGTCAATGGGAGGTATGGCTTCTGTCATAGTTAGGGTTTTAGTGCTGTGAACAGACACTATGACCAAGGCAAGTTTTATAAAGGACACTATTTAATTAGGGCTGGCTTACAGGTTCAGAGGTTCAGTCCATTATCATCAAGGCAGGAACATGGCAGTGTCCAGACAGGCACGGTGCAGGAGAAGCTGAGAGTTCTACACCTTCATCTGGAGGCTGCTAGCAGAAGACTGACTTCCAGGCAGCTAGGATGAGGGTCTTATAGTCCACACCCACAGTGACACAACTACTCCAACAGGGCCACACCTTCTAATAGTGCCACTCCCTGGGCCAAGCATATACAAACCATCACGGCCCCTCTCTGCTTCCCCTGTGCCATGAGGTAGGTCAATAGTCCCTCCTCCAAAGGATCCCATCACCCTGACGTTCCCCTGGCAAACCTCGAGCTCTTCAAACCATGAGCAAGATGGGCTGAGGAATGGAGCCTGGGGAGCAATCAGAGTTGAGCCAAATCCCAGAGAAGTAGGCAGCACAAGGAAGGCAGAGTCATGGATTCTCTAAGGTGAGTTGTAGAGAAGGGTCCTCCAGCTCCTTCCCCATTGGCAGATCTGGAAAGGAGAGAGGGCTGCAAATGGGTTCCTAAGAAGATAAAGATGAAGTTGGCTCTTCACCATCATCCTCTCAATGGACGAGACTGAAGACTCCAGGAGACTCAATGTCCTCTTCTGGCCTTCAGGGGCACACACATTTATTTACCCATCCACTTACACATCACTAAAAAGCAAAATAAAATAAAAATGGAAAATAAGACCGTTCCAGGGCCTGCTGATAAAGCTCCATTGGGGTAGAGATGGCACGGTGTCAGACAGTGCCATTATTTGCCTACCAAATAAGACATTGTCATCAAGGAGGCATTCATCCAGTAGCCCCAAGATTCCCTTCACTTCCTCCTTTGCATTCTCGGCAGCCTGTTTGCTGTGGTCCATGATCTCGATGCTTGGAGATACTGCAGAACTGTGTCACTATTAACCAAGCTCCCCCAAAGCACCAACTTAGTTGTACCCACAGCTCCTCACTCTCATCGACAGGCGATGGCCCTGGTCTCAAACACTTGGTACCCATCATCACCTTCAAATGCTGAAACCCAGATGTTGGGAAATTCGGGAAAAAATTACGGTGAAGTTGGTTTGGCCAAAGGTTAAGTGACCTGAGCCCCACTGGACTTGCACTAAGCAGCAGTGAGGGTCTTGAAGGCTCTCTCGTTTTCAGAGGACGTAAATACATATCCCAGACACCATGGAGACTCTACGGGAAGAGAATGGTGTTCTGTAGAAAAGGCTCCAGGTTTTCTGAGGATTGGTTTTTAGCTTGTGACCAAAAATCTAAGCTAATAACTTAAGGGCAGAGGGACTGATTTTTGGCTCCTAATTTCAAAGGTGTTCATTCACCATGCTAGGCCTGGCAGAGCAGAGCAGTTTCACATCGCTGTGTCCAGGAGTTAAGGATAAAAGAGATTACACACACACACACACACACACACACACACACACGGCGTTTCTTAATCTTCCTAATGCTGTGACCCCTGTGGTAACCTTCAGCCATGAAACTATTTTTGTTGCTATCTACCTGCAGTTTTGCTACTGTTATAAATCGTAATGCAAATTCCTGATATGCAGATGCTCTTATGTGACCCCTGTGACAAGGTCATTTGGCCCCAAGAGGGTCGCCATGTATATAAACATAATATAAATATAGCACGATAATATAAACAAAAACAGGTTTGCGTAAGATCGTCTCAGCTTCTATGCAAGCCGGGGATTCTGCAAAGGGTGTCGCGTCTTCTAATTGATGCACAGTACCTCTTTTCGCAGAAAACTGTAACCGTATCTTAGGAAAATGTTCGTAGGGCTGGCGTGGCACAGAATGGAAAGTGAGAAGGGATATGAGTTGGCTTCAAGCACCTGAAACCCTGTCTTGTCAGAGAATCCTTAGCTTTATGGTGTCAAAGTTCCAGAGAATAGAATAAAGCTGGGGTGGGGGACAAGCTTTTGTCATGTACAAAAAACAAAAAAACAAAATGATTCCCATCTAAATTGCAGCTCTGTGTCTGTGCATACATACCAGGTCTCCCAGGATGACTTACCTTTCTCTCACTGTAAAGTGTTCTTTCCTGTAGGAAAGTCTGTTTTGTCTGAAACGAGTCTACCCACTCCAGCTCTTCTCTGTGTGTATGTGTATGTTTTTCCATCTTTTAACCTTTTTTTATGACACTGGGAATTGAGCCCACAGCCTCATGAATACATTCTAGCACTGCTGAACTACATCCCCAGCCTCCAACTTTTTACTTTAGACATACTTTTTCTTGGCGTCTAAAATATGTCCCTGACAGGCAACTCATCATATCTGGAGGATGCTCTCTTCACTTGTCAGCTTTCGTTAAATAGAGTGTTTAGTCCATTTATAGTTAATGTAATTATTACTAAGGCAGTATTTGTGTCTACCCTTTGTCCCACTGTTCTTAGAAAGATTGAGGCCTTTTTTTCTTTTCTCCCACCAGGGATTTATTTTATGTTTAACAGATATTACATGGCATTTGAATTATTTTATTGTTTAATTTTGTAGACATTATTTTGTTAGTTGTTTTCTTACTGAATATTGTTGGCTCTACAATTAAGATCGTAAAACAACACGGCATGAGTAATTACAATTTAACTCAGCATTCAAAAACTTAACACCAGCCCAACACTCCCTCTTCGTGTGATCATTATACAAATTACATCTTTATACAGGATATCATCCATGACATTTTATAAATACTAATTAAAGCAGAAGAAAAATGTTTATATAAAAGAAAAATCTACACGTATATTTTATTTTTATATACCTGCATAATTACATTTGGGTGCCTTGATTTGTGTGGATTTGAGTTACTGCCTAGTGTCCTTTCATTAAAACTGCAAGAGCTCTCAATTTTTACCCCACTCTCTCCCTTCCTGTGCTAGACATTTAACACAGCACCTCTTTGTGTGCCAACTGTGTGCACTCTCACTGACCCACACTTCTAACTTCCAATCAGTATTTTATAGAAGGAGATCCGTTAGCAATAAAATCTGTCCGTTTTTTTATCCGAAAATACTTTAATTTCTCCTTTACTTTCTCTTCCTAAGTGTGTTTGTGTGCGATGTGTGAATTTATGCACATGTGTGCACGGCCGTGTGCATGTGTATGTGTGCAGAGATTGGCACCGGGTGTTTTCCTCCATTTCTCTGCGCCTTCTATACTGAGGTAGGATCCCTCACTTGCCCCTCACCCTTGATGAAGTTCTGTTGGTTTTTCCTTAATTGACTTTCCTCTACTGACTGTGTGAAGTCTATGTCCTTGGTCATCTACAACCTCCGAAGGATCTGTGGTGTTTTTATGTTTGGGTAACACCAGACAGGCAGTTCTCTTAATAGTCTGAGCCAATATGTTTCCCAGCCTTGATTTTGTGTCTGTAGCAGCATGCCTTCAGCAATCTGGTATGATGTTTAAGGTCTTGGCTTCACTGACAATCTGTGTCCACAGCTGAAAAGGCAAAGTACCTTTGCGAGATTTCCCCCAGCATATACAGCCATGCATGTGGTTTTCCGTGTCCTTGGAAATACATCAGGCTCAGTGGTTAAGTGCACTGAGTGATCTTGCAGAGGACCAAGATTCAGTTCCCAGCACGTACATGGAGGCTCAAGACCATCTATAACTCAAGTTCCTAGGGTTCTGAAGCCCTCTCTTCTAGCCTTCCAGGGTAGCAGGCACGTGCGTGGTGCACATGCGTGCCAGTTAAACTCGTGTGCACATAAAATAATAACTCTTTAAATAGAAAGAAATGCATGACGACTTTGCAGAAGTCTGCATGGACAGCGCACACATGGGGCAGCTTTCTGGCACCGGAACAAACATGCAAGCTGTTCCATTTCAAGGAGGAAGGTCACTCTGCCTGGGATCCTTTGCTCCCACTGCTTTGGGGTCTGTGGTGAGGCAGCATGTGTCAAAGTGGCTAAGAAAGAGGAGGGACCGAGTACTGGCACCCCAATATATCCTTCTCTTTCAGGACCTAACTTCCTTCGCCTACATCTCATGGCATCGCATTTGTACCACTGCTGGGACCAAAGCCTTTAACAGAACTGTAGGAGCACAATCAGGACTCAAACTATGTGGGGCGAGCAAGATGGCTGAGAAGGTAAAAGGTAAAAGTACCGGCTGCCAAACTTGATGACCTGAGTTTGATCCCCAGGACCCATGTGATGGAAGGTGAGAACCAATGAGTTTCCTCTGATGGTCACACAAATGCTTTGGTATGCACCGCCCACCCCAATGCATGCACACAATAAATATAAAAAACAAAAACAAAAAAATTCAACACCTTTTTAATAGTAGTAGTAGTCGTAGTAGTAGTAGTAGTAGTAGTAAATGTCCCCTTCACAACGGTCCTGTCACCCAGGATGTCACCCAGGCAGTTGAAATGCTAAAGAGTGGCCAATGACTATTTTGGACAAATGTATGGACACAGGGCTGTTTGCACAGAAAGGGAGCTGAAGGAAACCAAAGCTCCTAGAATGGAGCCCTTCTAGAGAGCCACCAGATAAAAGTCAGCCACTTTAAAAAAAACAAAACAAAACAAAACAAAACAAAACAAAACAGGTTGGAGAGGGCACAGGACAAAGGCAAATGCACACAGAGAGGCGAAAGTCACGGGCCGTGGAGGAAACACCACGAAAGCAGAAGTGAGCAGTGAGAAGTGGCCAAGGTCAGCCAGAGAGGATGAGTCACCAGGAGACCAGAACAGAAGCAGGAAGCAGTGAGAGACAGGAAATGATGGCAACATGCTTTAAAGAAAGACAGCCCTCGTGAAGCCTGGACTTCCGAGTTTACTCTGCCAGCTCTGCCACAGCTGAAGGCATGGCAGGTGAGAGCAAGGGGCAGGCCCTGCCGGTGCTGGCTTCCTAAGGACTTAGGGCTTCCTCAGTTTGATTTGTTTACACCAACCCATGCTATTCTAACACAGTGCGACTGCGCCCTACATTCTGTAAGACGAATCCTTCTTTAAAAGCTTCAACACCGGGGCTGGGGATTTAGCTCAGTGATAGAGCGCTTACCTAGGAAGCGCAAGGCCCTGGGTTCGGTCCCCAGCTCCGAAAAAAAGAACCAAAAAAAAAAAAAAAAAAAAAGCTTCAACACCATAGAAACATTTGTCAAACGGAATGGTATCATCTCATAAATCGTTAAAAAAAAATCATTAAAATAAATATCAAGTTGTTCAGATACATAGCGCCCCTCCACGAAGCACTCCCCTTGCTTTGGAAAACACTGGAGTGGATCTCTAAGTTTTTCTGTACTTCTAGAATGGTGTGGGTGAGTTTTCCCACCCCATCGGCTGAAAATGAGGGCATTCTTGGTACCTGACAGTGTACGGTATGTACTCAAAACCCTAGTAACTAGGCTATGATATAACCATGTAGACAGCGGGTGAAAAGAGGACAGGGACAGCCCAGAGCTGAGATCTTCATGGAGCAGAGAGACATTCCAAGTACTGTAGACCCCCAGATCTGAAAGGAGATAGCACAGGAGATTTTTTTTTCCGGAGCTGAGGACCGAACCCAGGGCCTTGCGCTTGCTAGGCACGCGTTCTACCACTGAGCTAAATCCCCAACCCAGCACCGGAGACCTTAAACAGTGTAACAAATCCCACTGAGCTTCTCGGATTCTATGTAACGCACCATGGGAAAGTCCTGTCTGCTTTTACTCCTTATGACTCTTCCTGGAATCCTATTTTGCAGATGGGGAAACTGAGGCCCTCCACAAATTAATGTCTCATCAATTCATTACCTCCGAGTAAGTCACTGCAACTCCTTTTCCTGCTTACTGTAGAGAGCTCTAAATGACTTTTGTATCAGGAGCTCATTGAAGGTGCAGAGGATGATTTTCTGTTCTGTTTGGTTTTGGGGTTTGGGGGCTGCTGCTGCTGCTGCTGCTGCTGCTGTTGTTGTTGTTGTTGTTGTTGTTGTTGTTGTTGTTGTTGTTTTGAGGCAGGCAGGGTTTCTCTGTATAGCCCTGGCTTTTCTGAAACTTACGCTGTAGATCAGGCTGGACTCAATCTCAGAGAGTCACCTGCCTCGGTCTCCTGAGTCCTGGGATTAAAAACAGGTGTGTGGCACCACCACCCAACAGAATGACTCCTTTTCTTTTAGCTTTAAAGGGTGTGTGTGTGTGTGTGTGTGTGTGTGTGTGTGTGTGTGTGTGTGTATCAGTTTCCCAACGTAATACTCTTACTAATTATCTGGGAATTTTATATAATGCACCCTGACCATGCTTACTTGTCTTCCTCCCAGGACCATCTCTGACCCCTGAGCCCCCGCCCCCATAAAACCCATCAAATCCAATTTGTAGCCAAAGCCTTAAAGAAAATTGAGTCCTTCACCACCCTCCACCCCCAAAGCCTTCATCTGTTAAGAGCTACACTTGGGCATCTTTATCACAGTTTTTAAGAACTCTCTTCGGTAGCTTCCTGGAGAAACTCAGCTTCCAGTACCACAGAACACACTACCGTAAAGAGACATGAGTCTGCCGTTTTCGGGGGCAGGGGGAGACTGACACGAAAGCCTTCAATACCTCTCATTCTCACTTAATGGTGGCACTGCAAAAGAAGCTTCCTTTGCTGTAGTAGCCAGCCGAAGCCCAGGATCATGAACTTCCCCGTGGTATTGATGGTTGTTCCCATCACAAACATTAACACCGCCTTTGGCAGCAACGCGAATCAAAAAGATAAGCCTGGACGCTGGCCACCAACATGGTCTTATTCCAGAAGAGGAACCGTTCTTCATCTCGGATATCTCATGCTTGCTCAGGGTCTGGGTGATCGTGCAGTTGGGCAGATTGACCGGGGGCAGAACCAATGAGAGCTCCAGGCTTCTGTACACAACCCTGCCCTCTGCATTGGGCGTCCCCGTTGTGCTTGCAACGGAAGGCAGCACTGTGGCCCACACTCCCCACAGCAGGGCGAGCAGTGAAAGCAGTGGTAGCAGCAGTTCCACTGTGGATGGAGGGGCAGCATTGGCTTACTGGGCAGCAACGAGGCAGGGACAGCCAGGTGATGGCTCCAGCCTCCCAGCAGCCAGAAGAGCAGCTCTCCTCAGCAAATGTGTGCTGCTGTAAGGCAGCAGCCATGCTCCCATACATTTCGCCATAGCATCCCACCTCTCTTCCAGTTCCATGAACCCATTTTTAAAGCATCTTCCCTAACACCTGCCTTGTTTCAGTTGTTGAGGAAATATTATGTACTCTACATGCTGTTCCCCCGCCACTGTGTCTCCCCTCCAAAATGGCAGATTCCTGTCTCTTTACGGTAGAGTGTTCCGTGGTACTGGAAGCTGAGTTTCTCCAGGAACACAGAGCCAGGGAGGCAATGGTGGTGATTCGTCTTTTTCTACCATTATCTTCATGGTCTGTGGGTTCTGAGTGTTGCTCCAGGTTACACATTAGGAAGGACACACACTAAGATACACACCAGTGAAGAGACAGAATCCTTAGCAGGGCAGCCTAAGAGCAAAGGGCTGGTGTCCAAAAAAGAGAAGACAGGATGAAGGACCCGCATCCACAAGTACCTGGAAAACTGAAAGTCTGAACTATGGGTATGTCTGGTGCTGCCATGTTTTCCTGGCAAAAGGCGGCCCTTGTGGATAAAAACTGTCAAGAAGGACATGTGAGATGTGCACCGGTGAAGGTGGCTGCTACCAAGTCTGATGACCTGTGTCCAATCCCCAGGACTCGCATGGCGGAAGGAGGGAGCATGCAGACCTGCACGTGCACATGTATACATGTGTGCACACACAAAATAGACAGACAGACAGCAGACAGAGAGACAGATGTAATAAACACATTTTTTTTTTGCCCAGTCATCAGGAAGTTGAGGTTTCCATTTCTGGATAGTTATGTGATCTTTCATCAATCATTCCCCATACGTTGGTATCTGAATGTCGCGTGATTCTTGGGAAGAAGCTACAAAACAAAGAAGCCAGCAGAGGGATCATCGTGCAGTAAACAGATGCGCACCCGGGTTCTAACTCTGGCTTTGCAGGCAGTGTCTTCTGCCATCCAAGAAATAAGCATTGCATAGAACTGCTCTATCCATGGACTGTTCTATCCATGGGATACCCTCCAGGACATGAGCTCCTCCCCAGCAGAGACATTCCAACGCTGACACATGTCTGGGATGATCCAAAGGGCTTCCGAATGACAGACTGGAGATGCCCCCCAAAATGCTACCTATGACCATACCCAAGCTGGTTCCAAGTAGCACAGAGCTGTGGCTTGTGTGAGATCTGAGTGTTCCCTGGGGCTCCTTCAGTATTAACATCTTCATCCCTACGTGGGTACTATTGAGAGAATAGTTTGGGTTATTCTGGGAGAAACTTCTCAGGTTATTTGGAACATGTTCTCAAAAGAGAATGGGAGGTTCATGTTCACAGTGTCCCCCTTTTATGACAATGCAAACTCTCCACACACAATCTTCCAAGGCCATACTGTCACTAGCAAAGACAAAAACAATGGGGCTGCCTAATCTGAGACTCTGACGTTTCCAAAACTACGAGCCAAACGGTCTCTTTACTTACAAACCAAGCTGCCTCCAGTGTTTCATTACAGTGATGGAGACCTGGTTAACCCACTGGCAGTTGAGAGATGGGCATAGCTCTCCTGACCCCTGGCCAGCATTCTTTCCATGAGTCCATCAATCAATCCGGTGACATTTTATGGAAATGTTTAGGAAGTATACCAAATCCAACAATGTATCCACCACACCTCTCTTTTTTTTTTAGTAGCCAAACTGAAAAGCAACACGTCAACACATAATTTTGTACTTCTAGCAATGGGTATCTTGCTGGCTTTCCCTGGAGTGCAAAGCACCCAAACAATTGGGGTTTCTGATACATTCAAAGCACCAATATTGGATGAGAAAAGAGGGACCCAGCAGTTTTCCCTGCGTGTTGCTAGATATCAGGTCATGCCAGAAAGCAAGAAGGATCCTGTCTAAATTTTGCAACGCAGTGGAATCCGCACCATTCTCTTGCAACCAAAGGACCTGATGTCCTGTGAGTTCCACACAGTTCAAAATTAGCCTCGTTTAAAGAGACTCACACAGGCTGTGAACTGTCTGTCACTTAGTCACTTGGAAGAGGATCTTCAATCCAGAACCCACTCCAAAACAGCTGTGTATGCTTTAACAGGTTCTGTCCAAATAGCCAGGATTTCCTTAAACATCTCAGAATAACATTATATTCCATACATCCGCATACTCGATATGCCTTTCAGATTTAATTTTATTCTGGTGGCTGGAGATTAGACAGACAGCACCGCCCATTGCCTGTCAGACGACAGCAGGTGAAAATGAATGAGAAGAACGTAGGCATCAAATGAGGCGAGAGTCTTCCCTTTCCTGAGGGAGTGAGGACATCGGCATCATTTGAAATCTTTATATAAAAGATAGAATACAGAAACGGTGCCAATACTGTGTGGATTGGAATCCTCTCTTGATGGTGATGGCAAGAGTGGTGCCTATGGAGACACAGAACTCGGGAGGAACTTAAAGATCCTTACTACGATCAGCTGATTCTGGGGATGAGCAAACTCAGTCTTGGGGTCACAATTCTAGTCGAGGGTACACCAGGAAGCAGAAAGGGGGGAGAACTCCGACTTCCAATCTAACACTGTCCCCCTTGCATGCTGCCAAGGACAAGTACCATGTTCTCATGTCATGTACGCTACTAAGACTTTCTATCGGGCCAGGGAGATGGCTCAGTGGTCACGAGCACTAACTGCTCTTCCAGAGGACCTGGGTTCAATTCCAAGCACCTACATGGTAGCGCCCAACTGTCTGTAACCCCAGTCTCAGGGGATCTGACACGGTCACCCAGACAAACATGTGGGCAAAGCACCAAGGCACATGAAATCAAATAAAAAATTTAAAAGACTGTCTACTATAGATTTGACTGTGTCTGTGTGTGGCAGAATGAGCCACTTTAACCTCAAGTCACCCCTGAAAGAGAGAAAGAGAGAAAGAAAGAGAGAAAGAGAGAGAGAGAGAGAGAGAGAGAGAGAGAGAGAGTTACACTAATTACTGTCTTGTCAGCTTCCAGGACAAGCAGATACTCTGAGACACACAGCCACTCACAAAACACAGGCTGCTCACGGAATGAAGGGTCAAGGACACAGGTCTATCTCTAACTAGTCTCAAAGAACTAGTTTACAACGTTTACATCTCTGCTGTTTGCATCTGATCTCTGCTGTGCCCCTAATAGATTACAAATTAAGAACATGTTTTCAGAGTGGAATTTTAAAAACGCTGCGTAACTGAGGTAACAGTTCGTGGTCTCAATCTGAAGAAAAGAACTACATCTCCCTGCTACGAGTTACTCTGGTCAGCACAGTACCTCATTCTAAGCCCTTTGACCTACAGATTCATTCTCGTTCTCTCCGGGCTTTGTGCGTGTCAGAAAACCACTCTATGTAACAGCTACTCTCGCTCCCGGATTTTATTATTTAAAAAAAAAAACCCACTCATTTATCTAATGTGTTAACTCTTTCCTGCATTTAATCACTAAAGAATGTGCTACTTGGGGGTCAGGAGCTCCTCTGTCAATTCTTTCCCTTCCTGTCTCCCAGCACATTTGTTGACTGCCTATCAGCTATACGCCCATTCTATCTTCCATGGCTATCATTGAGTTCAACTTTTAGAAGAATCCAGTTTTAATCAAATAAATGAAGTGCAAAAGTCAGATGCATAAAAATCTCTGCCCGGTCAACTCATCCATCAAGACCACTCAAATCCTACAAGTCCAAATCATGCGCCCAGCGTGCCCTACTGTATTTGCACATAGACCCGTGATGTTATCAGTCCAGCTCATATGTGATCTCTCAGCATGAGTAACCCTGGCGGGTGCTGTATAAAGTTTCTACAGAGAACTCCTCAAGGCGGAGATATATTCGATGACGGCCCAAAACCTCAGGAGGTCCAGCCCCAAGACTGCATCTAATCTATGGTCCAGATCAATGCTTGCCTTCCGCCAAGTGAAGCACAGAGTCTGCCAAGCAATCCTCAGTGACTGGAGGGGACGTCTAACTCTGTTTCTCAAGGTAAGCATGGTTTTCATCTCAACTGTAGCAAATTTCACGAGCGTTCCCTTCCCGACTCAGTGAGGTCACTTGCTAGATGACATAAAATAGCTGGTAATTATATGACCAAGAGTAATCATGTGACCAGTTCTTGGACTGAAGCAAGTGAATTGGAGCCTTATTCAAAAAATCTGCTAAAGAAATTTGAAATTAAACACACCAGTCTATTCTCTCGAAAGAAAACAGAAGAGTGAATTTTCAGGGAGGAGTAGGGGGCAGGAAAGGAAGTTCTCCATCAGTTTACTGTGAGACAATGGGGACCATGGGCTGCATCTGACACAGTTAAAGGTCCTCAGTTAAATGGTGTCAGTGTAAACCCCACACAGGGTGGCCTGCAGACTCCAGTCACAATGAAAGTGTCTGCCATCAAAAGAAATAAAGAAAGAAAGGAAGGAAGGAAGAAACAAAGAAAGAAAGGAAGGAAGAAAGAAACAAAGAATAAAGAAGGAAAGATAGAAAACATTGTTTTTTGTGATTTGTTTTTTAAAAGAATAAGGTTTCATGGTCCTGAAACAATTGGTGGCTGTGAGATGCTAAGCTTAAGACATTTTGTATGAAACCTCTTGCAAATCAGCCCAAACCTTTTGCTTTGCAACACCATTTTTGATACTCGGGTAGGGCTTCTGTCCTGGTGTTGCCATTTCCCCATTCTACTGACTAGCTGCTCTCAAGCAAATGGAAACATACGTAGGCATGATGAAGGAACAAGACTCCAGAAATAAGGCGAGGAAATTCTCTTATTCCTCTAAAATTCTGTATGGGTTTTCTTTTCCTTCCTTTCTCCTCTTCATCTAGGTAGCTGGTGACTTAGTTTCAAAAAATGTCACAACTGAATGTTTCTGGTGCTATGCCCTCCAACAAACGTAACTATATGGTGATGATTCTTAAGTAAGAAGGAAGTGAAAGCTCCTACATGTGACCATGTGAGACGGAGACTCACTACTGTCCCCCGACACCGTGACTATCATAACCAGTACACATACTGGAGCTTGAAGGGGCTGTCTCTAGATGTCACAGAGTCATTTGATTTATAGCCGATAGGACCACAATGAAGAGTGTGATTTGAGACACTTGAGAGCAGAAACATAATTTGGATTTTTTTTCTGCTCTAATTTCATCCTTCATATGAACTTACTCCTCTCCTCCAGATCTGTTTGCACAGCACACAGACACTGATTGTGTCAAGGTCATGCAAAAGCAGATGCCTTGACATAGAGCTCAGCACAGAGGACATACATTCCTCATAGGGGTCCTAGCTAGTGTGGGCTTAGTTTAGCGTGCAGTCACAAACTGCACCCTTCCGGGACAGTTCTAAAGCAGTTTCTCCTCCAAAGGTGTACGTTTTGGAGACTGTAAGACTTTGAAAACACCCAGCTTCGAACTGCAAAACTCACCCTTTTTGATTTTTTAAATCCTGGTAAAATAATACCAAGAAAATACTTTTAGAAGTGAATTTCAACCTGCCTTGAGGAAAAAAAGGAGGGAAAAGCTAAAAACTCAAGAAGAAAATTATTTTTCTGTTTAATAAAACTGAATAAATTGTGGAAAGGTTGGGGAGTGGATCTGATATGCTGTGGGATTGTGGGTAAACTGTGCTAACAAATGCTGACGGTCCTACGCTTAGTGATTGAAAAATATAATATAAAATAGAGAATATTGATGAGAATGCTTTAGAAGGCTGTGATTTGGTTGTAGCTGATATATGGCTTAATAATACAATGAACCAAAAATGTTCAATTGCACCAAGAAAGTGGGTAGTTTTTTAGAGGGGGGGAAATGTTTGCATTCGAACCAAAGTAAGGTGTTCAGTAAACAGATAAAATTAACTTTTGTTTTTTTAAAAAAATATATGATAGGGTAATGTTAAATGTTTTACAGAGAGAGAATGTCTACAATTTAAAGTGTCAAATGAAGTTGAAGCAAAATTCAAAGGATATTTGTCCTTTGGGTCCTCAAACACTTCCTTTGGCACTTTTCTTTTAAAAATGTTTAATACTCTATCCCGTTTTTCTCCTTTATATTTGCACCAAGTAAATGTTCATCACATCAGTCACCTAAAATGAGCCATTCTTCAATAAAGGTCTCTCACACTGAGCTTCAAAAGCAATTTATTGACATTTTTTATTAATTATAATTCCACCTCTGCCCCAGAAGTAACAAAACAAAGCTGCTTGGGTCAAACTAGCAATCATTAAACGAAAAAGAACTAAATAGTAAGCTAAAAATAGACAATGTGTTCAAATGAAGCAAGAAAGTGTGGCTCATAACCTCTCTGTCTTCTTCAAAATAGAAACCTTTCCAAGGCTCACCTCTCATTCAAACTGAAAACTCCTCTACTTTTGAAACAAATAATTCCACATCCAGTCCATTTCAAAGAAGCCCCTGGCCCCTCCCACAAGTCCCTTTACTTCACTGAAGTTGAAAAAATGTCAGAGCCGGCGGTATTTTTCTCCTCAGCACCCCACTGTAGCTCCTTGAAGGTGAGTATCTACTCATCCTAATTACCGTGGGCTCAAAAGATAATGACACATTTTAGACCCCACGCCTCTAAACTGAAAGATTGAAAAGATTTTGCCCAATTTCAAGGGAAATAGAGGTGTGTGGGCTCACCCTGCAGCTTTCAACCCCTGCAGTCTCTCTAGAGTCTCTCCACAAGTACGGATGCCACGTGGGTATCCAGTGAGTGGGAGGGGAATGGCCCTGCACTTTCGCTCATCTCTCTGCGCTCCTCTATAGATAGGTTAGCTGTGGGTACAGCAAAACCCGTGGGTGGAATGCTCCCATACATCCCCAAGAGCTTCCGTGTGTCACCATCACAAGTAACGAATTCGGCGGATGTTTAAATAGAATGTGGGGTGAGACGGGAACGAATTGGTCGCGCGTGAAAAAACTCGCGTGTGAAAATAAACACAGAACTCTGTGCCCAAGGAGCAAAAAGGTCTAAATTCGTCTTCCCGGGTGAAGACAGGCTTAAAAAGCCCCGGGCGGCCCTCGCCACCAGCAATCGCGATATTCGGTCGGACTTCTGGGACCAGAAGAACTGGACCGCAAACCAAAGAAACCAGCCTTTTCTGGAGCAAAGGGCGGATCTCAATTTCAAAGTAAAAAAATAAATATAAATATGCGTGTAGGGAGGGGAAGTCTTTGGGGGTGAAGGATGCCTGGGATCAGGGAGCCGAGCTTTGCCGCCAGGGCGCAACTCTGATCGCCGCACCGGGTGTTTAGAGACCCGGGACCCAGCCAGCGGTTGGGCGGCCACCGCGCGACCGGCTGCGCCGCCCCCTCCCCCGCCGCTTCCTCTCGCTCTCCCAGCCCCTTCCCCCACATGTGGGTGACGTCAAAATTCCGCGAAAAAGCCGCGTGTTGGCTCCCCAAGCAGAGGCGTGGTTCCGTCGGCCCACAGTCCCTCTCCTCCGGGCGCCCCGGGGAGGGACCAGGACCCCTGACGCCGCCGGCCGGACGCCCCCCACCCTACCCTAGATTTTATTGGCAAATTCACTTTTAAAGAGCAAATGCGTTTCCAGGGCTATTTTCGGCCGGGTGAGGCGTGTCCTAAAGCTGAATCAGACAGGAAGACGGGGAAGTTTGGGTCTTTAACTTTTTTTTTTTCAATCCAAGGGAGAGGTGCGATGTGGGTGAGCCGCCTGCAGGCCCTGGCTTCTGAATCCCTTCCCAGTTTATCAGTTGCCACGAGGGCTCTACCTGAGTCCGAGCCGACACCCACCCGAGGGTCGCTACCCTGCACAGCCCGGGTGACTGTGTTCACCAAGTCTGCTGTCGGGGAGGGTCCTGAGTACGCCTTTGCACTTTAAGCCGTTTGGTCCCAGTGTGGGAGCCTTCAGTCCTGGGTCCTTGCACCTACCTCCCCGAACGCTTCATTTCCCAATTCTGCCCCCTCCTCCCCTTTCTCACACTTTAAATCGGGTTTTTATGCCTTCCCCCACTCCTCTTTCCGAGCCTTTCCTCATTTAACTCTCCATCAAGCAACCATTGGGGTTTTGGAGGTTTGATTGCCTGACCACCCATTTCTCCATGAAGTAACACCAACAGTGCTCTGTTCTTCCGGGCAGCCAGGGAGGAGGCGATGACCCCCCAATCCTGGACGGGAATGTCCCTGTTCCGAGGTGACGGGATTCGAACCAGCGGCTCCCCGGGTTGGGACGTCCTCAGGGTCACCTGGCTGGCTGGTATCCGCCAGGTGAGCTTGTTAGAATGTGTGCCTAGGTGGCAGGTTCCTGCAGAAATATGCCTATAAACACCCAACACCCGGCTGCACCTTACACCTACAAGCTTTGTACAGTTTCCAACCGAAACTGCTAGACGCAGAGGGAGGAGACGGGAGGGGGCACGTCCTGGAGGGATATAAGTCCAGTAAAACTCGCATTTGGCTCAAGTCTATCACCCTACCTAGGTCCCTACCCAGTAAAGGGTCTTTCCACCTTCAGGGGTTAAAGGGGGAATTCTTATTCTTATTAACCCCCGCCTCCCCTCGCAGCAGAGCACACTCGCGCTTCCGCACACCCGAGTCCACATGGGAGGAAATAAGAACACTTGCCCCTAAGGCAGTATACCCTTTCCCGTGTAGTAGCTGGAGCACTTTTTATTTAAAAGAAGAAGAAGAAGAAAAAAAAAAAAGACAGACAGACAGAAAGACAGAAAGAAAGAAAGAAAGGTTTTAAACACGTGGTCAGAGTGGCGACCGACAGAGAAAACTCAGTCCCAACCTCTCAAGAGACAAGCTGCCAACCTCCGCACCCTCTCACGCCGCACCCCACGTGCTAGGGACGGATTCAAAGCGAGGTTCACCTTTGGGAACCCTCATTAGTAGGAGGGGGAGGAGAATGGAGGAGCTGAGGCCGAGAGCCTCTGCTGCGGGAAGCGCTCTAACTTTCCAGTCTCCAGACGTTGGGGCCTCCGTCCCGCGACCCTCTCCTCCCCTCCTCCCCGGCCCTCCCTGCCACAGGCCACCTCTCCCACCCCCAGAATCCCCTCCCCGCTGGAATTTCACTGCAAAGCCAAGAGTGGGGGATGGAAGAGGCGAGGGGCCCTCGCTGGCTCTGGGAGGACCTGCCACCCAGAATTTGTCCTCCGGGTGGGCTAGCCCCGACGACCACCCGCCTCTTCTCCGCCCCTGAGCTCCGGATGCTGTCTTCACTGGACATGAGGAGACTGCGTGGCTAGCCTTCGAGTGGTGTGGAAAGACCGTATGCCACCCCCCCCCCCCAAGCTCCTCTGTTGGGGTAGATGGATACCTCAGTACATTTCTGACGCCCCGTATTTTGCGCTCCTGTGTAGGAGCGGTGTCAGATCTGCTCCTCCGAGGTGGCCTTGGGGAAGTTTTGAGTCATTTCTTTATGAAGTCTTAAAGGGTAAATTCACATATTTGTGCAGGATAACACCAAAACCTCTGTTCGGGAAGCCCATCTTGATTAAAACCAACAGGTGGTGGACAGAGAGCACTAAACAAGCATCCTCTTGGGCGCAGGACTGCTTCGTCTTAAATTTGCAACTTGGGTTTTTCAATGAGTTCCCCCCACCTCCGAAAGCTAATGGCTCCCATTGCAATTAGACATTTTCCTCGCCCGCCCCTTCCCTCCCCTTTCTTTACATGCAGTAGATTGGATACTAATTCCCGCTGCCATTGATAGGGTCCGAGGAGCCCGGGCCCCTGTGCCGGGCTAGCCCGCCCGGGTCCCTGCTCTCCCTCCGCCCTCCCCGGGTTTCCTTTTGATGTAGCGGGGAAGGCGTCCTACTGGAAAAAAAAAAAAAAAAAGTAATCTGCCCGGTAACAATCAGCGCGCAGTAGCAGGAGCCCCAGAGCTATTGGCTATGCAAATAGAGGGAGGGGAGACGGCGCCCCAAACTCTTACTCACCCTTTTAAAGTGATATCCCCTCCTCCCGCCCACCCCTTCCGCCCCACCCTCGTTTAAAGGGGCTGGCTCAGGGCCGCAGTTAATCGCTTGCACCTCGCCTTTATTGCCTCCCCTCCCCGGCCTTTCCGAGAGCCCACGGGTGTTGCTCCCACAGCATGCCAGCGCCCCCCACCCCCAGCCTCCGCTAGCCTTAGGCGTCCCTGTTGGGCCCTGGTTCTTAAGAAAGGAGGGTCTCAGTGGCCCTCTGTGTGCCCAGAGAGGTGCAACTCACGCCATGCTATCTGCACTGCACGTGCCAGCGTGGCCACCATGCGGGGGGCGCTGGGGTCCTCGCCCCTTCCTCCCCAAGTGGAATACAGTTAAAGGCAGGGTGGGAGCAGGAAGGAGGTGAGGAAACGCCAACGTGTCCCCCTCTGTAAACAGTCTTGACCACAGGATGCTTTAAAGCACATGTCAGAGCCGACCCAAAATCCAGGCGGAAAAATGAGGCGCGAACCCCCGCGGGGTCGGGGATTGAAGGGTGCAGGACTCTGGAGTCCCGGGGAGGGGGGTGCGGGGGGGAGGAGGAAGGGTGGCCATGCTGGCGCAAAGAGAGCCAAACCTAAACCCTCCCTCTCCCCCTCCCTGGCCCCTCCCGAGCCATTTCCTAGAAAGCTGTATCAGTGTGGCCACGCTCCGTGCAGACACCTAGGGCGGCTTGTCAGCAGATGCAGGGGCGAGGAAGCGGGCTTTTCCTGCGTGGCCGAGGCCCGCAGAGGAACCGCTGCTAGCCCTGCCCCCCGGCCTGCAGCGGCCCTGAGCGACTGGCCGCGTTGTCCAATGGCGCCCCCAAGAACAGGAAAGTTTCCGCACGAGGGTCATATTCTACCAGGCTTGAGAAGCACCCCTTTCCTCCAACATCCACGCCTTCCTCCTCTTCCTTTCCACGCACGTGGCTCGGGGACCGAAAAACAGCTTGAAAGTTATCAGGAGTCTAAGCCTCAGGGGAATAACCTTTGTCCCTAAGTTTGCGAAGTTGTAATTTTCTCAAATCAGCCTTCCCTTATTCTTCCTTCAGGGGTCTACTTTTACGTTATGGGAGTTCATCCACATGTTAAATCAATCTACCTGAATCTTGAATAGTGGGCTATTTTCCTGATCGTATTGCAAGCCTCCGAAGTTAAGTGCACCCCCCCCATTCCCCCATGGTATGCCTACAGAATGTCAGAAAGGATAGAGAATCAATAGGAATCCGTGGGTTTTGAGGGTTCCCCTATCCGGGGCCCCTAGCATGCGGGGCTGGATACTAGGAGAACTAGGGAGAGGGGTTGGGGGTGGGGAGCGGGGAATCGTGTTTGAAGTTTGGTCAGGCCAGCTGCTGTGCTCCTTAATAACAAGGGGGGGGGGAGAAAAGGGAAAGAGGGAGGGAAAGATTGAAAGGAGGGGAGGGACGCCAGGAGAGGGGAGGAAAGGGGGAGGAGGAACCTGAGAGGGGGAGGAGATCTAACTGCCCTTCCAGCTTGCGTCACTGCCTCAGAGAGAGGAGAGCGAGCTGAAGAGAGCGAAGCAGTTCAGAGGGAAGGATTGGTGCGAGTCAGGCAGCCCTTGAGGCTCTGCTCGCCCACCTTCCACTCTTCTCTCCCTCTCTCCCTCTCTCTTTGCCATTTCTTTCCTCTCCCAAATCTCGCATTCAGCCAAAGGAAGGAGGTAAGGGAAGCACCTCCCACCTCCAAAAAAAATAATAATAAAATTTTACAGTCGGGACCGAGTGGTGACCGGCTAGCTATGGAGCTGCTGTGCTGTGAGGTGGACCCGGTCCGCAGGGCCGTGCCGGACCGCAACCTGCTGGAAGACCGCGTCCTGCAGAACCTGTTGACTATCGAGGAGCGCTACCTCCCGCAGTGTTCCTATTTCAAGTGCGTGCAGAAGGACATCCAGCCGTACATGCGCAGGATGGTGGCTACCTGGATGCTAGAGGTAGGTGTGCGGGCGACAAACTGCGAGAGGACTACCCCTGCGCGGGCCTCCGGGAGCTCGTGCGCGAGGTAGCCCCGCACCCTTGGGCGAGACGCTAATCCTGTCCCTTGCTAGATTAACTAGTGGAGGAAAACGTGGGTGAGGCGAAGATGTCTCCCCCCCACCCCGGGGGTGGCATCCCGCGCGCGTGTGCCTGCATGTGGCTTCTTCGTCTTCCCATCCCCATTTCTGACCTGTGGTGTGGAAGGCTGCCTTCCGTGAGGGTGTTGAGACCTAACAATCCATACAAACATTTAAAGACCCCCCCCCACTTCCAAGGTTGGGGCAAACCGTCCGAGTCTTAGGTCCCCTGCGTGTGGTAAGGACTCCGCGTTGGCACTTTGGCGGGAGGTGGGGGTGGGGGAGAAACAGGGAATTCAGGAGAGCCCCGGAAGTCACACTGGAAAAAAAAAAAAAAACAAACGTGCGTTTAGGGGAATCTGAAAGAACCGCTGCTTTAGCCTCGCTTGCAATCTTTGCCGAGAGAGCAGGGTGCCCACGTATGCACAGCTCTGGACCTGCGGTGGTTTCGCCATGTTGCTTTGCAAACACCAATTACAAGGACTGGCAATATTCGCCGACTCCCCTGCCCCCCCGCACCCCACGATCCTGGGCCATCTCTTTCTGGCCGTGCCCTCTTTCCCAGCCCTCAGTTCACCAAGGTTACTTACAGTTTGGCTGCTTCTTCAGCGCGCAGATTTGGGTGGGGTAGGAAGCGGGGGAGGAGGTGTGTAGAGCGGGCTAGGGGGCACCCCCAAATGAGAAGTCAGAGTCCCGCATGCCTCCTTAAGGGGGTTCCCTGGTTTCGTCTCACCCAACCCCCAGCGGGGCACAGTCTTCCTAGCTACTGCCCTGTGGGCCGCAGCCGAACACTCTGCAAGTTTCCCCACTGTGATCCAGAGCCCCTGGGGTGGAGATACGGACCTTACGGACATCCGAAACCTCTATTCCAGCAGCCTGGAATGTCTCTGGGGTTTTCAGGTCCATAGAACGTTTCTAGACTTTTTCCTCGATTTTTAATAATTTTTTGAAACTGTCCCCCCTGCTCCGACTCCAACTGTGGCGGCTGAGGCGCGCTTCCTCCTCTTCCCTCCCCCTCTCTTCTCCACCCACCCACCAAACAGCGGCCCCTGGGCCGCCGAGACCACCCTGGATATTTTTTTCAATTGTCGGGAATGGTAGAATAGGATCTGGGGATCCGAATGAGACCAA
This sequence comes from Rattus norvegicus, assembly GCF_021556685.1. NCBI lineage: Eukaryota > Metazoa > Chordata > Mammalia > Rodentia > Muridae > Rattus > Rattus norvegicus. The sequence goes on along the minus strand of NC_141537.1, from coordinate 162,014,671 downwards.
GAAGTAGACTCTCGGAGCTTCCAGAATATTTTTATTGATTTTTTGAAAAGATGACGAAATCCAAAAAAGAGAGTGAGTTAGAATGCTGAGAAGTGAGCCAGAAGGAGCGGCAGGCGGCGGCGGCTCTGGGCTTTGCCTTGGGGTTTGTGGAGGCTTTAGTTCATCACCTTTCTCAGCCTTGTCAGAATACCCGAGCCCCAAAGGCTCTTCGGATTTACCCCAGAGTTCTCACCTTTATTCTTACTATCCTTTCTACTCTTCCCCCTCCCCCTACACACACACACACACACACACACACACACACACACAAATGCTTTTTGTTACTACGGGTTATGCCTTCCCCCCCCCCTTTCCCTCTGTTTCTGATACTATTTTTTTCACTGTCCTCTCGGACCCTATCCCACTCTGATTGTAGGTCTGTGAGGAACAGAAGTGTGAAGAAGAGGTCTTTCCTCTGGCCATGAATTACCTGGACCGTTTCTTGGCTGGAGTCCCGACTCCTAAGACCCATCTCCAGCTCCTGGGCGCTGTGTGCATGTTCCTAGCTTCCAAGCTGAAAGAGACCATCCCGCTGACTGCCGAAAAGCTGTGTATTTACACCGACAATTCTGTGAAACCCCAGGAGCTGCTGGTAATGCTGCCCTCCCTGCTCCTGACTCTGCCTTCCCCCATCATGCTCGGACCTTCACGCTACCCAACACTGTCTCCTTTAGTAGGAGAGAGCTAATCTTCCCCTGTCTGGGAAGTGAGCAAAGCTCTCAGTACCTCGTGGAAATTTGCGAGTGTGAAATTCTATTGTGAGTGAGTGGGGATTTGGGTAGAAAATTTTAGTTGATGTTTTAATTAAGGTCCAGATTTCCAATGAACCCTGAGAACGCAGTCTGGTTTCTCACATGCTCATTGCAATGTGTTTCCCAAGAGCCTGGGGGTCTCTCAGGTCTGTCTTATAGACCAATAAAGTCTCACAATCGGAACATAGTAGCTGACCGCTAAGTAGCTACAAAGCACTACGTATCAGCTTTTAGGCAAAAATCAATATCTGACTTTCTACTAGTGGGAATCTGAAGCACCCAAAGGCATAGTGACCTAGATACAGTCCCCAGGGTGTTCATCCCCACGGGGTCCTGTCTTGGTTTTCCCTACCATCTCCCCTTTTTCCTCACGCACTTACCCCTCCGGATTACTACTGCACACTAAAGGTTCTGCAGCTCTCTTTTGCAGTTCTGGGGCCCACCCTCAGTGGTTTGCACACCTTCTGTCTTAAACACGGGTGACAGAAGACCACCCCCTCTATCAACTCCCTCCCTCTTGCTGGCATTGCTTGGGCCTGCATAATCAATCTCCTGGGCAGACTGGCTTCTTGAACCGAGCCCTTTGTGAGGAGCCGTCCTTTCTGGGCCTGTGCTGACACCTAGCGGCAGACATGTGCAAGGCTCGGGGAGGAATTGCGGAGAATGCAAAGAGGGACATGAATGACTTCACCTTTGAACCGCTGCCAGATTTCAGCTGCTTCTGGTTTGGTCTGAGAGGCCCCTAAAGGTGCTTTCTTCTGGAAGATCTGCTTCTTTCAAAAATGGTGCCAGAGGACAAGTTTGTGCTCACATCGCCCTCGAAGAAGGAAGGGCTGAGATTCAAGCCATTTCTGGGTTTTGCGTAGTTAAGAAGGTTTTGAATCCTAGCTTTCAACAAAAAAGCCCCAGCAGACTTGAAAGCTTGTGGGGGGTGGGGGAAGATTAGAATTAGAGACCAGCTTGTTTTTCTCAAAAAAACAAGAAAAAGAATCTTCCATGTGGCAGGTGTGCTGGAGGATTTGAGATATTTTTCAAGACACTCTAATTTTTTCCAGGATCAGCAAAGCTAACTCAATTCTCCAAATAAAACATGTCAGCATCCCGCCTCCCTTCCAGAAGTGTTACACCCTAGAAGAGCCTTCCTATTTTATGCATGAAGGGAGCTTGCTCCAGACACACCTTAGCTAGCCTGGTGGCTGGTGCGTTATAGCCCCACACTTAGCAGATGAAGCCAGGTAAACTAAAGAGTGAAGTCCCAGCAGGCAGACATCTTCGTAGGCTGTTATTTTATTCGATCCAGTTCAGCGAACATAATTTCCCCGTATTTATTTCACAAAAGGGGAGAGACACAAGGTAGCTCACTAGTGGGGTGCAGTGGAGCCCCATAAAAGAGAAGGTTACAGCCCGATACATGGGCCGAGGAACTTTAGGACCTCCATCGGGCCTCAAATCACTATCTGCAAAATGAGGTCGCGGGTGACCACCTTGGGCCCGCTAGCCATGAACACAAAGGCCAGTGAAGAGTTAGGGGAAAGGGTGAGTGTCATAGCCCCAAGACTTCTACACGGTGTGTCAAAGGGGAAAGTGTTGGCGGCAGAGAGGAAAAATGATACTTTCTCCCACAAGTAAAGGCGGGCTAATTGGCTGCCAAGGAGTTGGGCCAAGGAAGCTAACTTATTTTGTTCAACATCTGCAAGCATCTTTTTTTTTTTCTCTCATGAGGAGTAAAGAGACTATTAGTCTTCTGATAGAGATATATCCAATACATTCTTGCACCACAGTGACCTTGGCTAGATTTTACTATAAGCCCAACTTTCCGAGTGGGCAGGCAAGAGCGTTTTGTGGAACGGGTGGGAGTAGGATAGGAAAAGACTAAAGTCTGATCTTGGCAGTAGCTACCTGGCCTCTTATTAGTTTCAGTGAAGCCTGACTTTTTAGCCCAAGAGGAGCCACCAGCTGGGGGACACCGTGACACGTGAGGCTCCCATTAAGATCTTGATCCTGGGGCTGGGGATTTAGCTCAGTGGTAGAGCGCTTACCTAGGAAGCACAAGGCCCTGGGTTCGGTCCCCAGCTCCGAAAAAAAGAACCAAAAAAAAAAAAAAAAAAAAAGATCTTGATCCTGTGGTCCAGCCTACTGAGCACCATTAAAGCTGGTCTGCGACCCAACCCCCCCCACCACCCCCCGCGCCCCGGCCCAACCCTGGAGTCAGCCTACGGATTTTTAGCGCCCTGCTCTCTTCTTCCCACCCTCTGCAGGAGTGGGAACTGGTGGTGCTGGGTAAGCTGAAGTGGAACCTGGCTGCAGTAACCCCTCACGACTTCATTGAGCACATCCTACGCAAGCTGCCCCAGCAGAAGGAGAAGCTGTCCCTGATCCGCAAGCATGCGCAGACCTTCATCGCTCTGTGTGCTACCGGTGAGAAGGGTTCACTGGGCTCACATTCGGGGCCGTGGGAGGTGGGGTTGCCGTCTGCATCACTCTGGGGGTCGAGGCAAGCGGGCCTGAGTAAGCCAGTCTGGAGCCTCAGCTCTGTCTTTTCCGTGCTTTATCGGAACTAGAGTGTTTTCTCTCTCCGCTTTACTCGTAAAGGCAGGGCAGGCGTGGTAAGGGCAAAGAAGTCAGTGCCTGCTGAAATACTGTTCATGATGTCTAGAGGGCTCTTTGAAGACTACACGTACTGCTCGCTGGTTGTGTTTAAATCTTTAATCTTTTGAGGCAAAGGACAGCCAACAGATAAGCTCAAAAAGGAATTTAAGGAAGGTAGGGGGCAAGTGCATGTTAAAGGACCATCTGCAAGATACGTATGCAGCCCGCCCTGAGAAGGGGGCGAGGAATTCCTTAGGTGTCGCTCATGTATTGCCTTCTTGCTGCTTCCTCTGTCGATGAGGGAGTGAACCTTTGAGCAAAGATCTGTTTTGTAAGCTCTGTGAGCTCTGCGAAGGATTTTGATACATAGCTGTTATTGACCCCACACCTGGGGAGACCCCAGAACAGTATTTCTCAATCTGTGGGTCGAGACCCCACAGGGCTTGCTTCTCAGATAGCCTGCAGATCAGATATCCTGCATATCAGATCTCTACATTATGAGTCATAAAGTAGCAAAATTACAGTCGTGAAGTAGCAACGGAATGATTTTACGATTGGGGGTCATCACGGTCTGAGGGTCACAGCATTAGGAAGGTTGAGGACACTGCCCTAGAACCTTGAGAATCCAGGGGTCAAGTGTCAGGAGTTCATCTCCTCAGGGTTAGCAGGTCAAGAAAGAATTGACCGCCAGTGGGGTGCAGCTCAATTCACCAGGGGTTGTTAAAATGTGTAGATGTGATGGGGAGCCGGGGTGGAGTGTAACATTTTAATTCCTTGTAACATTTAATTATATGTTTGTATAGCTGATGATCTAATGAACAATAGGGCCTCTGCTTTGTTCGAAGTTCAAAGGTCAGACAGACTTTGTTACTTACCACTGAGTGACCTTGCACAGGCTGTCTGACCTCTCTGAAGTTCAACTGGATCTGCAAAACAGGCCTTTGGAGACATCGTTCTCCAGCCTTGGGTAGGAAAACCAAAATCCACAGGAAAACAAGCCTCGGGCTTAAGCCGCAGGCGCAGTACTGATTGTGAAAGTTCACCGATTGTGATTCCCAGTCTGAGATTCGAACTTCTCCAGTTAGGGCGGGTGCAGCTTTTCCCGCTACTGGATACAGGCTCTGACTGGCTTGTCGGATTCCACCTCCCTTTTTCAGAGGTGTGCATGCGCGCAAGTTTGTCCACGCCTGCCCGTGCAGGTTACCCATTGCTGGTCTTTGGTCCAGCAGCCCTTGGGGGCCTGCATCAGGCCTTTTGTCACACGCGTGTGTCCCAGCTCCTTCCTAGAGTCACCTGCTCTTCTACAGTCAGGGGACAAAGTGGACACAAGAGAACCCAGCCTTTGCTACCCTTTGGACAGCACTATCCCTCAGCTTCCTGCTCTTCTCTTGCTGACTGGCCTGGGCTCTAGAGGTCAGTCCCACATTGACCTGCTGTTTTGTCTCCTAGAAACTGTCCCTTTCCTCTTGCAGTGATTCAGTGTGGGGGAGGGATCAGGCAGTCTTTTCTCTCTGACCCTAAGACCCCTAACCCCCTGGACCTAAATTCCCTCATCACCCAGCTGCCAATAGCCAGAGTCCTGCTTTGACATTGTCTTTTGACCAACAGACTGGCCTTTGGGGGTCCATTCACTACTTCTTCCTCCCTGAGCTTGCTCCGGGGTGGGTGTGGGATGATAGGTGGAATTACCCAGGCTCAGGTAGATTCCTTCAATTCTGTATAGACCACAGTCCGTCCTCTATTCTCGGGGATCCCATCCCCCACTCTTGGCCGTCTTGTCCAGATCCTTGGGGCAGCTGCCAACTTTGGGGCCGAAATAGGGAGCCTGAGATTCAGTGACTGAGGGCAGAGGTACACTGGGAGGTGGGGGCAGTCAGGAAGATGGGCCTGTTGGGGGCCTTGGCTTGACTTTAGCCAAGGAGTGGGAAGGATAAGGGAGAGTATGCCTCCAATCAGAACCGTGTGCCATGAGGCATGGACTGATGAAAGTGGAGGAGGGCCTCAGGCCTCCTGGATCTGGAAAGGAAGGGCCTGACCACAAGGCCCTCATGTCTCTCCTGGCCTGCACTTGGGACCCAGCAAGTGAATAAACTTTGGAATCCTGCTGGTGTGTGGATGTGGGAGTGGGTGGGTGGGAGTGTCCAGTAGTCTCGACAGCCTAAACACCAAGACCTACTACTCTTAAAAGACAGTCTTCTTGAGGAAACTCAGATCTGGTAACCTCAAGATCACTAGGCCCCTCAAATAGTAGGCTCAGCATGATTCAAGGACCAAAGATGGGAGGGGCCTGCCCCTTCAGCCCAAGCTGGTGCTCCTGTGTGCTCATTACCTCATACCTCACTCCAGTCCTGAATAGTCACCTGAAGCTGAGGGTGGCCCAGGGTTTTGAGGGTTCACAAAGGCATAGGAAGGGAGTAGTCCCTGAAGAGATGGTAGGTAGCCAGCCCTGGGGAGATGTTACTAGTTTATGGGAAAAGCCAATTGTGAAAGAGCTGGCAGTCCCTCTGAGGGGGTGTGCTGAGCGTATGTGTGTGTGAAAGGGGAAGAGAGCTTAGGGAGTGCAGGGGCCCAGGGAGGGAAGAGTGTGGCAGACCAGCAGTCTTCTCTTATGGGATTCTGGGATAAGGTTGGTGGCAGGACAAAGAGGTGCCCTCCTTCCCTAATCAGCCTCCAGTGGCATCTGGTCAGAGATTGCCTGGAACAGCTCTCCCAGCTGGCCTTGGTAGTGGAGGAGTTTAAGTGGGGTGAGAGTGTAACTCCAGCTCCTGCCCAGAACATGGGGGAGAAGCAGAAGTGGACTTCCTTCTCCTGAGGGGCTCCAGGTCAGCAAGCAGGGCAAGAAGGCCACCTGAGGTAATCAGGTGGCTACCATCATCCTTATCACGGTCAACACGTGATTTCAATGGTATTGAGTTTATTGGTACAGCTACCCCAGGCCTGCCTCCTTTTGCATTGGGAGTTTCGCTGTGGCTGCTGTACCCAACTGCCTGTGTAACCCTCAAGTTGAATCCTAGGGTACACCCAGTCTTCTCTTAAAGGGGTTTATTTGGTTTCCAGATTGGGGTGGCCCTGAAAAGTCTGGGGACTTGACTCTTGTTCTAGAATGTAAGCCAAGCCTCCCTGGTGACCAGAGAGGAAGAGTGAAACCCACATTTCCACTCGGGGCCTCTGGGCTGCCCCCAGAGGGCAGTCATGGGGCTGAGGGGAGGAAGTAGCATGTTGAACTGAAGTTCTGTAACGGATACTCACTATCTTACGCCCCATCTGGCCCTGAGATGAATGAGTGCTTTTCTCCAGCCACAGCCCCTCTCTCTTCCTCCCACCCAAGCTAAACCATCATTAGCAGTTATTGCCTTAGCTATAAGGACAGGCTGTTCTGAACCCTTTCTGGGAGTGTCAGACGTGTGTGCCGAATGACAGCATGGGTGTCCTTTGCTGGTCAAGAGCACCCTGAGTCTGGTTCTTTAAACCTGCACCCCCCCACCCCCCACGGGTTGCAGGAGAGGAAGAAGCTGAGACAACAGACTTGGCTTGTTGGCTGGATTTCCTCAGTCTCAGAACAAACTCCCTCCCCCTAGTGGAGAACAAGAGTAAAGCAGCCTCCAGGAGGCTTTGGTTAGCACTACCCAGTATTAAGCTCGTTTGGCAGGACCGCAGCATAGCACTCTCAAACCCCATCAGTGTAGAACAGGTTTTGCCAGTGAATTCTCATTTTCTAAAAAGTGCCAGCTGCTTCTGTGTCATCCTTGATATTTGGTACCACGAGGAGATGGTAGATGAAACTAAGGTCCAAGTGATTGGCTTCTGAGCAAAATCCCTTTTGTGTTTCCTTTCCTGGTATGTAGGAAGTAACCTTAAGGATTACTGTAAACCCAGACTGGGTTGGAGTACCAAGGTCTCCTTAATCAAAGGTCTCATCCTCCCCCCCCAATGAGTGAGTGGCACTGAGCAATCATTTGACACCCCAAGATTTCCAGCCCATGTACTGGGTCCTTTGCCTGCTCCGGTCAGGCCTGGGGCTCCTCATAGGGGCATTGCTCCCAGACTCTAAGTGAACCACATCAGAGGAAACATAGACTTCATGGCAAAAAGGATGAGGGTTGGGAGCGAGGGTGACCGACATCTGACATCTAAGGTTTACATGTGACTTAATAGCATGGGCTCTTGTAACTAATGCTCAGGACAGCACGGTGAAAAGGGTAAATTAGTACTTTTCTGCTGTTTTTTTCAGACAGTTTCTCTGTGTAGCCCCGACTATCCTGGAACTCACTCTGTAGACCAGGCTGGCCTTGAACTCTGAGATCCACCTGCCTCTGATTCCTGAGCTCTGCCACCACCACCACCCAGCAAATTAGTACCTTTTTATAGGTCAAAAAAGTTTCTTTCAAAGATATCCATGTAGTATATACAAAACCAAGCATAACACACCAAACTGGCATGTACTGCTGTGTAGCAAGTTGGCTAAGAAACCTCCATTTCTTGGGAGTACCCGTTTTTCCTCTGGGGAAGGGATAGCTGTGCATACTGGAGCATGGTATAGAGAGAGAATCAAACTGCCCAAGAAGGACTTCTCTCAGTACTTTCTTAGGGAAAGAGAAGAGGTCAAGACCCCACCCCCTCCCCCCGGTTTTGTACCTGTATCCCAGGTCAAGCCACATATCCCTCCTGGCTCCATGCTAGCCCTGAGTTGGTTTTGTTAGCAGTGTGACTGCAAAGGATGATGGGTATATCCCCGATCTGAAGCCTCGGCACAAGGGAGGAAACTTGGGGGTGCTTCAGTGCCCTGTCACTGACAGGTGCTCTTACCCACAGCCTCTGTGGGCTCAGGGCCATGGGCTGACTACCTCCTCTACACTCTGAGTGTTACAGGCGGCAGCTAATGGGGGTTATTGGAGAGAGAAACAGTCTCCTGTGGCCCATATGGGGGAGACCTACAGCACAGCAAAAGCCAGGGAGGGAGCTTGGCTTCATCAGCCAGGAGAGAGAAGACACAAGCAGGGGTCAGCGGCCAGCAGAAGTTGGGTGAAACCTCATAATATATGACTCAAGGTGAAAATGGTGAACGGTGAAGGGAAGAAAGCCAAGGAGAGAGACAGACAGACGGCCAGGACTACCCAGTGGTCCTGGGATTGAGCCCAGGTGGGAGGGGAAGTGTGTGTGCTTCGCTGAGTCATGGAGTGTCTGGGAACAGTAGAGACTCCGTGCAGAGGTACTGGCTTTCGGATGCAAAAGCTTCTCTGTGATGTGCTGCTGTAAGAGGGCTAGGCATTAAGAGATGGGAAGAGTCCAGGTTGTTCTGAGCATGCCACGTTCAGCCCAGGACTCTTATTATGAGCTGAAGTATGACTCCCATGTCCCTCTGTCCTCTGCCTTTAGTCTCCATGATTGCTCATCTTACTGGTGTCTTGATACAACTAGGGAGCATACACTGGAAAGTGGACCCCATTTCACGGCTGCCACTAGACTGAATGATGACACCGTCACCTCTTTAATCTGTGAACCCAAGGCAGGGGCAAAGACAAGATCAACTTGACAGTTCCCAAGTTTCCTTACACCCATAACGTCATCCTCCCTGGTGGATTTGTGTGTTAAACAGGTCTCATGTGCAATGCACGCGTGTTAGCGGCTGGCAGGGACAGGCAGCTTTGACAGGATTCGCCTCTGCGTTGGAACCAGCAGTGACTGGATCGTAGTTCCACAGTCCCTTAGAGAATCACTCAGTGGCAAAGGAATTTAGGGCCCCAGGTTGCTCCTACTGTTTAAGGTGAATCCCCTGTCTTAACTCTTAGAAAAATCCAGGTGGTGGTTAGAATTTAATCATTAGTCTTTGGTATTTGAGAAAAGTCCTGGCCTCTGCCCTTATGTTCTGAAGATCCTCTGCATAGGGTTAGAAGCTGAGAATGAAGAGAATTAAGTCAGCTTGCCTTATTCTGCTTCTGTACTCAGCTTACATGCACATGCACATACTTTCACACACATGTGTGTATGTATGTATGTATGTATGTATGTATGTATGTATACCAGGCATATGCCTGTGGAGGTCAGAAGGAGATATCAGATCTCTTGGGATTGGAGCTACAGACAGTTCATGTGGATGCTAAAACCCAAACCTGGGTCCTCTGAGGGTGTAGTAAGTACTCCTAACCACTGCGTCAACTCCCCAGCCCCTCAGTAATATTTCTTTAGGCCTAGCCAGAGACTAAGGCAAAAGCCCATTGGAAATATTGTTCTTAATAAAATTTCTCATGATTTCCCATCTCTGTGTGCTTTGTCCTCCACACACTGAGAGCCCATAGCTATCCTACCTGTAGGACACATGGGACACTGCCTTGTATAGCTGCAGGCTCCCTTGACTCTCCCTCCACCACCCATGGAAGATACCATGTTTTAATCACCTCAGGTCCTGTCAGAACAAGAAAAAGAAGGCCAATAAAGGGCTCCCTGTGGTAGAAGGAGTGGAGGGAGAAAATGGGTGGATCCAGGGATCCTAGAGCAGCAGATCTACACTTTCTGACCTCTGAGCATCTGCCAGCTGGCGAGCTCTGGGCCCCGTTTTCCTTCTGTGCCTGACTTTCAGCCTCTCGTTCTTTGCAGACTTCAAGTTTGCCATGTACCCGCCATCGATGATCGCAACTGGAAGCGTGGGAGCAGCCATCTGCGGGCTTCAGCAGGACGAGGAAGTGAATGCACTCACGTGCGATGCCCTGACGGAGCTGCTGGCCAAGATCACCCACACCGATGTGGTAGGTACCCCGCCCCCCTTGGCTGTGCCCCTTTGGCTGACGCCAGATGTCTCTCCTCAAGTTCCAGGAAAGATGGCTGGCTTATGATGGTTCGAAGTCTTTTGTGTTTTCATTATTGTTTTCTTGGTATCTTGTACTCGAAGAGAGTGATGCCTTCCCTCCATCTGTGTGTGTGTGTGTGTGTGTGTGTGTGTGTGTGTGTGTGTGTGTGTGTGAAGATGTGTGGATGTGTTACTAGAGGTTGGGCTTTGGGCATCCCAGGCAGCCACGGTACCACTGAGTTATATCGTCAACTCTAAATTTTTTTAAAAAGAGGGCATCGGATCCCCTTACAGGTGGTTGCGAGCCACCGTGTGTGGTTGCTGGGAATTGAACTCAAGACCTCTCGGAGAGCAGTCAGTGCTCTTATCCCTAACCCTTCTCTAAATTTTATGGAGAGAGTGTCTCACAAAGTTGCCTGGGCTGGCCTTGAATTTGAGACCTTCCTGCCTCCACCTCCCTATAGCTGAGATTACAGGTGTACGCAACAACCGCCTGCTTCCTCTTACGGGCTTTAAAGGCATGCATGCACCTTAAAACACAGGCAGGACCTTCTCGGGCTGATGGAAGGGGGAGGGCTGTTGACTGATTTTCCTCTGCAGTGTAGGGTTCATGTCCATTTATGTGCACGTTGTCAGGCCTCTGCTCTGCTCTGCCATGGAGAGCGTCCAGGTCTACTCCCCAGTGAGGCACAAAGAGGGGACAACTAAAGCTGGCCGGTGGCTGCAGCAGAGGGAGCAGATTTGAGAGGTGGCCTCGTGAGTGAGACCTCAGCCTGTTGGCCTTCCCACTATCCTGTCCTCAGGCTTTCTTTTTGCTCGAAGTTTCGGTGGGTGACAAAGCACACAAGGATTGAGTGCACCAGAAATTCAGGAACTATTATTAGCTTTAGGCTTTTTCCATTCTCTGTGGATGGCCCCGAGTCTGCTGCTGGCTGCCAAAATTCAGGGCTCTTAAACACAGAGGTTTTGAGATGGGCCAGGATCCCACAAGGTCCTAATTTCACTGGCTAGGCTGTAACAGTTGGAGAGGGTTTTTATCTGGGATGACCCTCAGAGCTCAGTTACCTGTGTTTCCCACTACCCCAGGCATCAGAGAGAGGGTGCAGCTGAGAGGCAAGCCAGGTAATAGCAGAACTGGGACTCAAGTCTCCAAGCTCTGTCTCCAGCCTGGAAACTTTGCTCACCGCTGTGGCTCCTGGGAGCTCTGTGTTTGCAAAAGGCATTCAGTCGAAAGGCCAAGCAGAGAGAGGAGTATTGTTGGCTCTTAGGTCCTGGTGCTTCACCATGGAGAGGCTTGGGAATGCAGGGGAAATTCGCAAGACACCCTCTGGATATTCAGGGGACTTGAGACTGCCCTGTGAGGGAATTTACTAGGTTCAAGGGTCATGGCGTGTAATCAGGCCTGTGGCTGGTGCCTCGCTGAGGTATGCTGAACACAGGCTGTTTAGCTCAGGAACCTCAAGGCCATCCATGAGTGTACCTGTATTTGGTCTTGACACTAGCTCAGAGAGGTGAAGGCCTTAAAGGCCTTGATAGAATTAACCATGGGTTTTTCTCTGAACCAGGTTTTAAACGAAGCATTTTAAGTTTTGGTGCCAAATATATAGGCATTTTAGCAAGGGCTCCAAAACATGTCTCCTGTTACGGATTCCTTTATAGATAGGATGCTAGACAGTAACAGACAAGCCTTTCTTCAACTTCTGAAAACACACACACATTCAGATACACACACACACACACACACACACACACACACACACACACACAGAGACACACAGAAACATACACGCATCTACACACATACACACACACAGAAACACACATATACACACATACACACATTCATACACACAGAGACATATACACAAACACAGACATATACACAGACACAGATAGACACATACACACAGAGACACACACAGAGAGACACAGAGACACACACAGACACACATAGTAACATACACATACATAGAAACACGCACATACACACATATACATAGAAACACACATACACACACACAGACATATACACCGACACACACATATATACATACACACACACACACACGTCACCACACTTTTGACAGTTTTAGGCCTGCTCTGATTGACTGGCATCCTCCTTGGAGCACCAGTGTTTGCTTTTCTCTCTCCCTACTCCTCTTTACTCCCACAGAGGGAGGCTCTCTGCCTCTGCCCTGATTTGCACGACTGCACACCAGTCTGTCATCTGAAACTGGGGATGCCACTTCCCCTCTCAGACACTGTGCAGAAGTCAGGGAATCCAAGTCTGCTGTCAGACTGGGATCAGTACGAACAACGCAGCTCCCATCGGTTAGGGTGTAGATTTGGTATTTTGTTCCTTTTAACAGAGTTTGAATTGCCTTTGCTTATTTGTGTGTGTGTGTGAGTGTGTGTGCGTGTGTGCACGCGTGAGTGCACGCGTGTGGGTGTGTGATACATGCCACAACTCGCATGAGGAGATCAGAGAACAACCACCTGCTATGGAAATTGTCTCTTCTGCCGTGTAGGTCCTGGGAATCGAACTGGGGTCAGCAAGCTTAGTGGTAGGCATCCTCACCCACTAAGCCATCTCTCTGTCCCTGGCACCTCATTTCTATGAGGGACCAGTGTATTGTCTTAGTTTAGGGTGCGGGTCCAGGCTTGAATCTCATAATGGGTCCAAGAATAAACCGTAAGACCAACCTCACTTGTCCAGGTATACAGCTGGTGCCTCAAAGTTGCACGTGTATGACCAGCTCCCTGAAGCTGTTTTCAAGGGAAAGGATGGGTATGCCTGCAGCTTCCCAGGTTCCGCATGCCCTCCCCTCCATCAACCTGTGTTGTCTGAAGGGCTGAAGTCTGAACGAAAGCCAATCAACTGCCAGAGTGCACTGCTGTTTGGAGGGAGAGGGGTTCTGATTTCATGACCCTGCTCGCCGTTTTGTAAATGAAGACATGGTGTGTTTGAATCATGCCCCTGGTTTGCTTCTGGAAGCACTTAGAACATCCAGTTGCTGGGGATTGCTGCCTTACGGAGTAGAGATGAGCAAGGCCTGGTCCCTAGACACAGTGCTAGAAGGTGGAGTGGCAGATAGAGCATAGACAAAAGCCTAGTGGGTTAATCGGGGAATGTCAGGTAGGGGCTGGACACGGTTTGGTGGTCAAGGCACTGACTGCTCTTCCAGAGCACCTGACTATGATTTCCAGAACCTGTACGGCAGCTCACAATGGCCTGTGCCTCACACATGAGGTGCACAGACGTATACGCAGTCAATACACGCAAAAACAGATTCATTAAAATGTAATAGAGAACAGTGTGCAGGGTCCTCACAAATGCTAGTGTGTTCTGCACTTTAAGTGAGGCACGGCGTGTCTTTAAACGAACTCATGACGCCTGATGCAAAATCGGAGCAGAGTAAAATTTGCAAAATATATCCTTGGACTAGAGAAACAAAATGTGGTATGTCCATGCAATGGGCTATCCTGTAGCTTTTCAAAAGAAACGTCATCCGATATCGTCCCTTAGTATGTGGTTAAACTTAGAAACTTCATGCCAAATAAAGTAAGCCAGACACAAAAGACAAGTCATACATGAAGCAGCCAGAGAAGTCAGTTCATAGAGACGAAAATTGGAACTGAGGTTCCAGAACCTGGAAGGAAGGGAGGGGGGAGGGAGGGGGGAAGGAAGGGGGAGGGGGGAGGGAGGGGGAAGGAAGGGGGAGGGGGGAGGGGAAAGAGAAGAAAGAAAAGGGAAGGAAGGGGAAAGGAAGGAAGGAAGGAAGGAAGGAAGGAAGGAAGGAAAGAAGGTCAATCTAAGTGCACACACAATTTCCAGTTGGAGATTTGGCATCCTAGCCATATGTCCACATAACAGTATGGATGATGGACATTGCACCAAAATGGTCAATTTCATGTCATGGTATTTTAAAAAAAAAAAAAAAAAAAAAAGATTTATTATGTTATCCAGTGATCTGCTTGCATGTGTGCCTACAGGCCACAAGAGGGCGCCAGATCTCATTATAGATGGTTATGAGCCACCCTGTAGTTGCTGGGAATTGAACTCAGGACCTCTGGAAGAGCAGCCAATGCTCTTAACCGCTGAGGCATCTCTCCATCCCTTATCGTATGGTATTTTATCCATATAAATATACCACGCTCATACAGACCATCCCTGTGAAATGCTAGTTAGTATGTTGCTCTGTCCTGTGGAGAAGTTAAACCAACCCCCAGGACCACATTTGCTCCCCTGTGACAAATAGAAGCCCGGAGCCACTGATAACTGACGGCCGTCCCTGGTTCCCCATGTTCTTCAGTCTTTTCAGAGCCACCGTGTTCTACTCTCACTTTAGGCGGCAACTCGTGGGTGGCCTGAGGTGAGGTTGAAAGTAGGTCCGTCCCCTGGCCTCATCTGTCACAGCTAGATGACGTCGCCCATAGCTCAGACTTCAGGGACCCACATGGCTCTGAGAAAGTGGGGCTTTCTTTGTGTTTCCATCTGGTTGCCAAAATAAGTTGAACTGCTCCATTCCAAAGAGAAATCTGAGTGAGAAGCCTGACAGTTTTAAAGGGAGGGAAGTCTCAGAGGGTGGTGTATTTTAGGTACTTTTTCCTTCCAGCTACAAGTTAAGAGTTACTAAAAACAGATGCTAGCCAGGGAGGCAGGCTGGCTCTCGGGGAACTTCTACATACCCAGACTTCTGTTGCCAAGGGTGAGTTTGAGAGCAGGAGTCAACCATCCCAGGCCCCCACAGAATCATAGTGTAATCTTGCTGTGCGACAGAATTTAACCTCACTGCTCACTGGACTGTAGGGCCTCTGAATAAGACCTAGCTTGAACTTGGCTGTTTATCCCAAGCCTCCGGCAGACATTGAGAACTGAGGCTGGAGGAAGGGAGGGAAGAAGGAAGGAAAAATGCAAGGACAAAAGGCAGACAGGTTCCAAATGTGCCTCTCATTAATTCAGGACTTTAGGAAAGACTTATCACCTGTCTATACCTACCTACATGTATGTAATCAAACACTAGTTATATGTCGGAAGATTTATTTTAGAGCAAGCCCCTGAATTTTCCCTGTCAATCACACACTTAAGTCAACATGGAGTGGAACTGATATGGAGCTCAGCCATAGAATATTTGCCTAATTCTTGCAAGGTTCTGAATTCAATCCCCAACACTATAAGATGGGGAAAAATGGAATTGAGGCTTCCCTACTATAAGGATTTGAGGAAGTTTCTAGAAGATATTTAATTGGATTATAACAGAACCCCTTGCTGTGTTTTCCAGAACTCTCTAGAGTAGATTCTAGAATATTCTTCTCTTAGGGTCATCTTGGCATTTGATGATACAGCTTCTCAGTGAGTAATTACAGAACAAATAACTTAGGTGACAATGACTCATTTTGGACCCAGACTTTTCTAGGGGGTTCCCCAGCATCTCTTCTGTCCCCCCTTAGCTTGAAATTTGCATTCTCAAAGCGCCTCTGACCGATGTCTTCTTCAGTGTGCTTTATGGGGAGGGGAGAGGGGATAGGAATTCTGGAAAGCCTGGCTAGAAGGCAGGCTGGGGGCGGGGAGGCGGGTAGAGCTGGGGGCTGCCTCCCTCCCTCCCTCCTCATTTCTTGTCCACCTCATTCTGTATGCAAGGAAACAACGAGCCAAGCAGCCTGTGAAGAAAGGAAGAATGAGATAGTTTCCTAAGTTGTCTCTGCCTGAGTTGGCCGCGGGTCTGCCGCCCATTCAGCCCTTTGTCCCCCTGTTGAGTGCAGTGCGTGTGTACTGACAACGGGTGGATGCAGTTACACCGGGGGCTAATGGTTGGAGTTCCGTGGGCCCATTCATGGAGGCAGTGGAGGGTGCAGGGCAGAGAGCTCGAGCCAGCAAGCGGAGGAAGTCGGGGGCCGAGTAACGAGCTGGAGATCACAGCCGCTGCTGTCGGGGCTCTGAGGATGGGGGACCAGGGCAGTGCAGGGAGGGGGCCATCATCAGAGGAGTTGGAGGGGTGCCCGACCTCCAGCACAGTGGAGTGCCACCTGTCCGGGCTGACAGACTAGCATTACGACTCTCCTTTTAATCAGCTTAATTTGGGGCATCTTAACACAATGCCTGCTGCTTTTGGAGGCTGCCGCAAAGCTGAGGTCCTGGAGCTCCTGCTTGTCACATGGATGTGGCATCTTTTGATCAGGGTCACTGTTGTCATCACCCCTACACACCATTTGCACACACACACAGAGACATGCTCACACACATCCGTGTGCACAACAGGCACACAGATGCACATTTGGCCTGGGTCATCCTTTCTGGAGAATCTCTCTCTACTGTGACTATGCATCCTTTAAAAAAGTAGAGAGGGGCTCGAGAGATGTCTCGTGGTTAAGAGCACTGACTGCTCTTCCAGAGGTCCTGAGTTCAAATCCCAGTAACCACATGGTGGCTCACAACCATCTGTAATGGGATCTGATGCCCTCTTCTGGTGTGTCTGAAGAGAGTTACAGTGTACTTATACATAATAAATAAATCTTTAAAAAAAAAAAGTAGAGAAATTGGAAAGAGGAAGCTCTCAGATTGGAAACTTGCATTGATTTTTTTCTACTGTCATTCAGAGACAAGCCACTCCCAGTTCCCAGACTGGTCTCTGCGAGCATCTTACTCCTCCAAATTTGCTGATGACTGATGTCACCTGTTGGTCCTGTCTCTTTGGAATTACTCTGAATCCCACCCTTCTCTCCTGTGGGATCCTGACACAATCCGTGCGACTGTGTTGGAGGCAGAGCTCTCCTTCTTCTAAATTACCACCTACCCCATCCCTGCAACCCGTTTCTGCTCCATTGTAGATCATGACTCCTCTGAAATGGTGTCTTCTTCCTGGCTTTCTGCCAGCTCCTAGAAAGGACACTTGCCCTATAGGCTCCAAGAGGGGCTCCTACAACACTGAGGAGGGTGTAACTGTTGGGATTGATCTATGGATGATTGATGGATGGATGATTGATTGATTGATTGATCGCTGTTGGACGAATGTCATGCAGGTTCTCTGCCCGCAGGAAGGAGTATGTTCTATACTTCCGGCAGGTAGAGGATTTCTCCCTGGCTAAGAAGTAGGGGTAATAACTGACCACTTGGGAGGAAGTGGGAGCTGATGGTTAGTTGAGCAGAGACCTGATGGGTTTAGCAGTCTACTGGGTGAGCGGCAGGTGGCATTGTAGCCATATTTCCTAGGCTAACTACATCAGTCCTTTTTTCCCCCTCTCCAAGTGAGAGGGGAGCGAAGATCAGGGGTCATCCAGAGGCAGTAACAATTTGAGTTTCCGTTAACACGTGGAAGGGAGAACATACCGCTTATGTGAAACCTTTGGATCTTCCTCCAGTGCTTAGACTAGCCGGTGAGCCTACCCTTGGCTTACGTCATGCTTGCATCATCTTGAGCCCTTGGCTCTGAATGCCCAGTGGAAATGACTGCCAGATGTCTTGTCTTCCCTGTAGGGGTTCCTTACAACTGTCCCTTGAAAGTCTCAGCCAGCTAAAAGAGTAGGCTTACTAGGAGGAAGAGTAGGGACACTGCAGATCCTAAAGCCGAGTCCTTAAGCTTTCTGCTGGCTGATTTCTGAGGACCATCTGGCATGATTAATACACTGGCACAATGGAGATGTACAATGGTCATGGTGATGGGGTAGACATGCCAACCCAGATGATCTTTTCCGGGGACCAGAAGATAGCAGACTAGTAAAAAAAAAAAATGTTTTATGGACTTGACCAAGAGGCACAGAGTTTCCTATTGTAGAGCAAAGTCACCTGTGCAGACTGTATCAGAAAAAAATTCACCAAGTGACCCTGCCCCACACACCTTGAAGATTCCTCATCATTCACAGAAGATCGCAATACGCAGCCCAGGCTGTCTTCAGTAGCATAACCCTCCAGCCTTCTCCTCAACTAGCTTCCTTTCAAATGAAATGGTTCGGAGTTCTCTCAAGCCCCACCCCATAGACCCAGCCTCACAAAGCTCCCCCCCCCCATCAGCTAGAAGTCCTACTGTCTTAAAATACCTGAAGCTCCTAGACCTTATGCCTCAGGTAGGATTTGGTTTCTATGGCCAGGTACACGGTTGGAGGCATGGATGTGGTAGCTGTCTCTGGTATCGGGGATGTTCCCAGTCATTCTCTCTGCCTCCTAGGAAAAAGCTATCTAGCATCACCAAATGCTACCAGATTGGCCTAGCAGGAAACACAGCAAACAAAAGAGAAGATGGCAGGACCTAGGTTTTTAATTGTTAATGACGGTGGTAGGTATCAAAGAGCAGAATTAGAGATGTTAGAGCCTTGGCACATAAGTCCTTTACTTGGTACTGTTGAAATTAGCCTGATGTCTGTCTGTCTGTCTGTCTGTCTGTCTCCCCCTCTCTCTCGCGCTCTCTCTCTCTCTCTCTCTCTCTCTCTCTCTCTCTCTCTCTCTCACACACACACACACACACACACACACACACAATGCTGGACCATACTCTCTCTAGGACCAACCTGTGGCACATCCTTGTCTTGAGTAATTGGTAATCTATACCTTTGTTCAAAGAAACCTAACATGGGCACGTTTGCGTGCTTAAAGTTTCAGCTACTCAGGAGACTGAGGCAGGGGCATCACTTGATTAAAGCCAGCCCAAGAAACATGTAGTCTCAAAATCCGAAGGATTCTTTCAGATTCCAGGACAGATGGAGCCATTAAACCATACACACACACACACACACACACACACACACACACACACACACACACACACACATACACACGCGCGCGCGCGCGCGCGCGCGCGCATGCGCGCGCGCATTAAACATTGGTTATTCATTGATTTGCTGCTTTATTTTATACTCGGAGAAACAGAAATTGGGGTTTGCAAGTGGAGCTATACCGGGCCAGCATGGAGTGAGCACCAAACTCCCTCCTACTTCCCACCCCTTTTAGGTTCAGGAGAACATTTCAACCTCTGACCTTTGCTCTTGGTCTGCTGTCATTCATCTTCAAGCTACAGTTTGAACTGAGGGGCAGATAGGAAAGATAAACTGGAGGTCGAGGTGGGGTAGGTTGGAAGGGGGTAGAAGATGGAAACTTTTGCTCCTTGGCGGTTGTTGCCAATTTTATTTTCAGGTCTTCAGAAAATAAAGATAATGCCTTTGTGTTTGGGGGGGGAAAACCCAGCAATTTCTAGGTGATGAGGTCTAAACAGGGAAGTGTGTGTTGAGCTGTGAGGGGACACCAGGAGATTCAGCTCAACACCGGTTTTATATGCACTGACTGCTTTGTGGTGCAAGGAGAAGCTAAGGTGAAAATCCCTACTAGGGACAGTTTCCTCAGCTCGCCCCTCCCCCCAGCCTTCTAGCCTGAGCCTTAGTCCCAACCCAGTGACAGCCGCGACTTGCCCTCACATTCCAAGTCTCCCAGCTAATAGAATCTTCTGCCTGGGGCGGCTCACTCTGGGTTTTCCCTACCAAATATAGACTAATAAAGGCGGCACTGAAAAATCTTGCTTATTCCCAAATTGGACAAGCTGGAGTGTCCTGAGTTTTGTAAACATTATGCGTTGTGTTTTTGTGAAAAGGGTCCAAGAGCAGGGTAAATGAGCAGAGGGTACAGGGATTTTTCGTTTCTGGACACTTTAAGCGGCTAAGCACCACCCTTCTTATCCATTCCTCGGTTGCTTGTTTGGCTTACAGTATAGCACCTTGCAGAAACCAAACCTTCCGTGCCACCTTTCCCAGACAGAAAAACCTCCAGTTGATCCCTTGATGACCAGGCAACGACTTTTATAGCTAGATCACCTTCCAGTCAAAGTTTAGAATAGGAAACGCCTGGGCTTCAGCAGAAGGGTCAGCTCTGATCCGCTCGATCTGGGATAGGCTCCTAGCCAGATCCCAGATGGTGCTGACGCTGCCGGCTGTGGACCCCACTTTGTGTACTGAGTTTCTGTGCCATTTGAGAGCGTTTCTGTTTTCCTTCCCAGGGAAATGATGATGTGAGTTGGATTGTGTCTGCCTTTGGGAGGCATTGTATGCATTTGCATGTGCTAATCGCTCTGGCCTGGATCTCTCTCCTCCAGGATTGTCTCAAAGCCTGCCAGGAGCAAATCGAGGCTGTGCTGCTTAACAGCCTTCAGCAGTTCCGTCAAGAGCAGCACAACGGCTCCAAGTCTGTGGAAGATCCGGACCAAGCCACCACCCCTACAGACGTGCGGGATGTTGACCTGTGAGGAAGCCATTCGGGCGGCAAGAGAGAGGCGTGTTCGTCATCTGCTAGCCCCTTCTCTCTCTCTCTCTAGTTATGTCTTGTTCTTTTGTGTTTTAGGATGAAAGTTCAAAACAAAAAACAAAAACAAAAACAAAAACAAAATCTACCCCCACCTAGATCATATTTAAAGGTCTTTTAGAAGTGAGAGGGAAAGGCCATATAGTTGAGGCACATGTGGTACCTGTTCAAAGTCCAGCAGAAAGGGATCCCTTGTATATGCGAACCATTATCATGTGATGATGTAAGAGTTCTAGTGAGATGCTTACAGGAGAGCCCTCAGACTAGCTAGAGAACATGTATACCTGCAGTATGGGAACGAATTAGAGGAGACTGTCTCTTGTGCTTGGGAACTAGTGCATATGCCCCCTTTAGTAGAATTGCAAGAAACCATGGATGCCGGTGCGGCATGAGTAGTTTGCAAAGCATTGAACCCAAGAAGGAATCAGAAATGAGAAGGGACACGCTGGGGAGGTTATGCAGAACCACCCAACCACACGACTGAACCATTTTGGATGTAAGAAGCGTCCTGATGCCTCACCACGTGTTCCCAAGACTGAGCGTGGTGGGGTCTCTACGTTGCCTACTCCTGCTGACTACAGTAGCTGCTACCTAAGGGATATGTCTTTTGCCAGTTGGACGCAGGTGATTGGCTCCTAAGTCTCATGTTTGGTGAATTTGGGCGTCTTCTTCCAAACATGGTTCATTGTAGACGTTTCCCACTGTTATCTGATGGAGGGAATTAGCTATGGGCCGTGACAAAAAAAAAACTCATCTAATGGGGGCAGATGGAGACCACAGATGGAATTTTGAAAACAAAGCTTCTGTGTAACCGGAAGAGGGTGAGGTGATCTTTTATCCCTTATTAAGAAGAAGAAGAAGAAGAAGAAAAAAAAAACTCTTAATTTTTGGTGCTGATTGGTGCGTCTGGTCCACAGTTTAATGTTGTTATAAACCATTCCACTAGAAAAGCACTTTGAAAATTTTGGGGGAGGGTGGGGTGGGATATGGGATGGTTTATGCAAATCATGTTGAATATGCCTTCCTTCTTTGCCCCTCCCCTTCCTGACCTCTTCCGGTTACTATTCATTTCTGGAGTCTGATTTTCTGGTACACAGCTCTGGCGTTCCTGCCAGGCCTGAGAGAGCCCTCTGCTGATATTCTCATCCCAGCATTCCTCGGAAAAGCCTGTAAACAAAGGTCTAAACCATTCTGATGGCTTAGAAGGATTGAATCCCCATCTATGTTTGTCTCCTTTGGACATAGAAAGAAAAGTTACTTCTGGTGCAAAGGCTAAACATCAGGGTGTGGCATTTTGGTCCCTTTTCCGTTTTGTTTGTTTGTTCGTTAATTTTAGTGCAAAGTTGTATTCATTGTACTTGAAGACCTCCTCTCCCACTTCTTTGAGACAGTCAGTAAACAGAAGTTGGAGCCGCAGTTGGGTTTTTTCTGTTTTTTGTTTTTGTTTTTGTTTGTTGTTGTTTTTTTTTTTTGCACAATTATAATTGACAGGTAATGAAGCTACTTGTTAAAATATCTGCCTTTTTTTTTTAAGAGAAAAGATCAGAACAGGGCTGCTTTGAAGAATTGTCGTACACAGGTTCTGCCTTGTTTCACAGTATGAGGGTTAAAGATGGAGAACTATCTAAGGGTCTCTTACCTTTCGTTTTCTTTTTGTTCTGTTTATTATTATTTTTCGCTGCTAAGAAGCTAAGATCGTTCATCCCCATTCACATTAACAGTGCCTAGCTGTAATGTTTCACGGTGTGCTGCTATCTTAGAAACACTGTTATAATATATTATTTTACTGCTTAAATTTCAAGTCCCGAAGTAGATGGTTGAGAAATGAGTTCTTTGTACTGGAAACGCTTTTCCTCTCCTGGTCTTCTGGGTTGGGTTTTGTTTGGTTTCGTTTTATTCCTTTTCTTTTGTGCTTCTTCATTTCCAGGTTTTCTTTCCTCCTCTGATCACATTCTTCAAAGAGAGTTTCTTTACCTCAGGTTTACTGGACAGAGAAAAAAAAACAATAATGATAACCATGTACTTTTTTTTCCATAATACCTCACAGCCATACAGTTTCTGTTTGGAAGGCCGCTGGCATGAGGCACAGGACAGGCAGAAAGTGGGAGCTCTGCGTCCTTCTAGGTAGAAGGCAGGAGAGATTTGACCCAAGGGTCTCAGGCCAGGAGTCTTTTCTTTCTGTCTCAAAGGTCACCAGGCTCCTGTTTGACTCAGGCTCCCTCCTTATGATAAAAGACAATGCTGAAGGGCTCCTCTACCCAATGCCGGATACTCAGCAAGCACAGGCAGTGGGCTAGGTCAGCTTGATTTGCATGCATGCACGAGGGTCAGCAATGAAGAATTCTGGCAAACAGCTGGGAGACCTTCCCCTATCTCATAGCACATTCAGAAACAGGACTTTCCTCTTGGTGGGGTCCCTTCATCATGAACATTGGCCAGTTTCCCTCTCCTTGGCATTGACACCCCAACTTCGGATGGTCTCCGAAGTCTTCCTAGGACTGAGTCTGTGGTGCACATGGATGGTATTCGTTTCTCCTTCTCTTGTCCTCTACAGTCTATGGTGGCCAGCAAGTGCTGTGCTTGGCCAGGGTGTCTGTGTGTGGTGTTGATTGGCTTCAGGTTTTGGATCCCATTGAGTAGGCAAGGTAGGAGGCACAGGTTGAATGAGTCTGGAATGCAAGTTGAAAGAAGGGAGAGGCTGTTTCTGTGGTCTCACATCGATTTAGGAAGGATCAGGACTTGGTGAATTAGCATGACCCTAAAATTCTAGGGGCTTTGTGTTGGGACAGTGGGTGATAGTTTGGAAAGTTTGAGAGCGGAAAAGGGAGCAGCCTGCTACTAGCCAGTGCTTATCCGGAGCTTGCGTTGCACAGCACACGTCTGGTCCTTAAGGAACCCCACGGAACTTGACAGGCACACTCCCTTGAGTGCCTGATGAGTGAGTTTTGAGTTCAACAGGAACATTGAATGGAGGAAGCGGACCCACAAGGGGAGAAGCAGGTTTCTATCTGCCCCTCCACCCCTCTTACCTAGAACCTGAGACACTTCCTGTTTGCCATCCTCAGAGCCTAATGAGACTAGTCCTATAGAGTGGTCATTCTGCCTGCTCCTCACTTACACAGAGGAAGGGATCCCTTGGTGACCAATACCTTCTGCTTAGATCTGGGTCTCCTTGGTAGTATTTCTGTTCCAGAGGGGCATAAATGGCCCCGTGGATTTCAGTTTGCTCTCCCCAACCTCCACATCCTATAGAAGGGGTTGCAGATTCTGGTCTTTTTCTGCCTTGTTAATGATCTCTTGTTTTTAATTTGTCATTGTTGTTTGTTGTTTTGGTTTTTTTTTTCCCCTCCATCAGTGGGGGGCTAAGTTGTTCCCCCAGCCTGCCAAATTTTGATCCTCCCCTGTTTTGACCAAATCCTAGGGGAAAGAAACCCTAGCATGCCAAAAATAATCTGCTAAGCATAAGGAGATTCGTGATGGTTCCTAAGAGCCAGGCAACCTGCGAATGGTGAGCTGGGACAGCTTGTAGAGGCTGCTTTCTTTGGAACTGTCTCCAGGACACCATGGGAAAGCAGGGCATGTCTTGCAGGCAGCTAGCTTTAAGGTGCATGCCTACCAAGACAGTCTCCTCTCTAGCAGCCAGGTTGGAGGGGTACATGTAGCACCCCCGATCCCAGGATAAGTGACCCTTCAGAGGAAGCTTAATAGCTTTCCTATTGTCTAGCTCTTTGGGGACCTACCAGACTGTGCCTTGAGAGCTATAGGACCAACAGGCTAAGATGGGGTGGTTTACACATAGAGGGCAGGGGAGCTTCGTCTCCGTGGGGTATGGGGACAAGGCAGGGAGGACCACACTTGTACCTTATGTCCTGGACAGTAAACTGATGGTGTTGGTAGCAATCAGAAGTCTAAGTAAGCCAGCTGACTTCTAAGCCCAAAGGATACCCCCTTGCTTACCTTAGACAGCCCAACTTTGGGAATAGCTTTAAAAGGGAAATTAATACTGAGACAGTGAAGTCCCCTTAAGCCGACAAGCCCTCCATAGGTACACACTGCACACAGGCTTTCTCAGTGCAGACTCCGAGTGGTTGTGAACAGCTGCAGCGTGCTTATCTGTCTGTACGGAATAGGGTAGGAAGCCCCAGGAGGCGCTAAACTTCCTTATACCGCGTGGCTTTTGATGATTCTGGATTCCTGACGGCACAAAGGAGTCCTTGAGGCAGAACGAGTGCTACTCTGCTTTTAACCATGTCAGGGCTATGAGACCCGTTCTTGGCTCTGGTTTTTAAGAAGCCATCAACACACACACACACACACACACACACACACACACACACTTGATGGAGCTGCAGTAACGTTCCTTTGCCTGCAACCCTCTTGTGGGGGAAAAGTGCCTTACTGACTTACAGTAGCCACTCAATTTCAACAGGTGCCTATCTTTGACAAAAAAAAAAGAAAAAGAAAAAAAAACATTAAAATGTCTCTTAATTTTCATTGGCTGTCATTCTTTTGCTGATCATCTTGTATGTCCCCAGCAAGTCACCGGGCCATCGAATTATCTCCATGTCGTTGTTCATTATCCTTCTGCCGTGTACCTCAGATCTATCAGTTATGATCTCTTGTCTTGGATTTTTTTTTTCTTTCTTTTTGTTAAATTTGCTTTAAGAGTGCGATGCCATATCAAGTCAACATTGTTCTCTCACGGTGTACTCTATAACAGGTGTGGGTGGGGTTTATGGTTGGGATACTAGGAAAGGCTAAAGTAGCAGGATCGGCGTGAATAAGAAAGAAAAGGTCTTTAGGAAATCTGGGGGGAAGCACATTGTATTGACCATACAATGCTGATGTGACGTAGCCGTTAAGTGTCAAGTGATCTTTAAAAAAAAAAAAAACAGCAACAACCATAACTTGTTCTGACTAGTTTGGACTCGGATTTGAAGATGGATTGGAAAGAGGTTTTGAATGCAATTAGGTTATGCTATTTGGACAATAAACTCACCTTGACCTACAATGTCTGGCTGTCGTTGACTTATTTCTAGACTGCTAGTCCTCAGACAAGAACATATCCGTCCTGAGTCAGAACTCTTATTGGCAACAGTTGGTAACCACGTAAGACTGAAATCCTAAGTCAGAAGCGAACCCGAATCCGTGTTCTGCAATGTAGTTGACTTTTTCCCTTCTCGACCACGGATATAGCCAGATGGGAGTGGAGATACCTGCAAGTGTATTCGTGAGGTGGCTGAGGTAGCAATGTCATGACTGGGCTTCCAGAACAGCCCCTGTCTTTTGACAAGTACTCCCTCTCTTGCCTGTGAGTGAGTGGCTCCTGGTACACTTACCAGAAACCCACTGTGCTGTCTCCAGATTCAGGGTTGTCACTAGGGACCCCACCCTTAGCCAGGTGAGGAACATGAGCCTCATGTTTATCTCTCGTGTGAGGTATGTTCCTCCAATGCCTAAGAGTCCCTGGACCAGGAATTACAGATGGTTGTGAGCCACCATGTAGGTGCTGAGAACCAATCCAGAGAAGCCAGAGATCTTAACCTCTGAGCAATCTCTTCAGACACATTTTTTCCATCTTTATTAACTTGAGTATTTCTTATTTACATTTCAAATGTTATTCCCTTTCCCCATTTCCAGGCCAACATCCCCTTAACCCCTCCGCCTCCCCTTCTATATGGGTGTCCCCTCCTCACCCTCCCCCCATTACCGCCCTCCCCCCAACAATCACATTCACTGGGGGTTCAGTCTTAGCAGGACCCAGGGCTTCCCCTTCCACTGGTGCTCTTACTAGGATATTCATTGCTACCTATGAGGTCAGAGTCCAGGGTCAGTCCATGTATAGTCTTTAGGTAGTGGCTTAGTCCCTGGAAGCTCTAGTTGCTTGGCATTGTTGTTCATATGGGGTCTCAAGCCCCTTCAGCTCTTCCAGTCCTTTCTCTGATTCCTTCAACGGGGGTCCCGTTCTCAGTTCAGTGGTTTGCTGCTGGCATTCGCCTATGTATTTTCAGTATTCTTGCTGTGTCTCTCAGGAGAGATCTACATCCGGTTCCTGTCAGCCTGCACTTGTTTGCTTCATCCATCTTATCTAGTTTGGTGGCTGTATATGTATGGGCCACAGGTGGGGCAGGCTCTGAATGGGTGTTCCTTCTGCCTCTGTTCTAAACTTTGCCTCTCTATTCCCTGCCAAGGGTGTTCTTGTTCCCCTTTTAAAGAAGGAGTGAAGCATGGCAATTTGGTCATCCTTCTTGAGTTTCATGTGTTGTGTGCATCTAAGGTAATTAGAGCATTTGGGCTAATATCCACTTATCAGTGAGTGCATACCATGTGTGTTTTTCTGTAATTGGGTTACCTCACTCAGGATGATATTTTCCAGTTCCACCCATTTGCCTATGAATTTCATAAAGTCATTGTTTTTGATAGCTGAGTAATATTCCATTGTGTAGATGTACCACATTTTCTGTATCCATTCCTCTGTTGAAGGGCATCTGGGTTCTTTCCAGCTTCTGGCTATAATAAGGCTGCTATGAACACAGTGGAGCATGCAGACACATATTTTTATATTTCTCTCTTTTTTTGGTGTGTGTGTGTGTGTGTGTTGAGTTAGGGTGTCTTACTACTTAGCCCTGACTGCCCTGAAACTCACAATATAGACCAAGCTGGCTTCAAACTCACAGAGATTTACCTACCTCTGCCTCCCCAATACTGGGGATTAAAGGTTTGTGCACCACAAAGAGCTTACTTTTGTGTTTCAAACAACTTTCCTGAGACCCAAACATCCATGAGTACATAGGAGTAGCAACAAATAAGAACTTCAGTTAGCTTAGCAGTGATGTTCCTCACATCCTTTTGTGAAGCAAGCGTCCAAATGTCAGGCCATATATCTTTCAGCCCTGGCTGGGGAAGGACAACAGCAAAAATGTTGTTGAGAGGGGTGGAGAGATGGCTTCACAACTGAGAGTGTTTGTTGCTCTTCCAGAAGACCCGGTTCAATTACGTGTACCCAAATCGGGTGGCTCACAACTGTAACTCTAGTTCCTGGGATCCGATGCCCTCTTTTGCCTCTTATGGCTGTGGAGACACTGCACATCCACAGGTGTGCACATAAAGAGAAGCTAAAGGTAAGACACACACAATGCTGTTGACAGTGGCCCTGAGTTGAGAACCCAGGGCCTACATCTGATCTTCAGGAAACACAATGAAAGCACCACAGCTCTGTGGCTGAAGAACTTTGTGAGGAGACAAAGCACACAGGCTTGCAGGCAAATGCATAGAGGCAGATCAGCAACTGTGACTGAATGTGGTAAGATCAGAGCTGGTGTTGAGAGAGGAGCAGGGCTCGTGCCATGGAGAATGGACAGGTTTCTCCGGCAAGTGAACTGAAGACAACTCTTGTTAGGATGTGCGCGTACTTTGGAAACAGTAAAGTAGACC
This sequence comes from Rattus norvegicus, assembly GCF_021556685.1. Taxonomy (NCBI): domain Eukaryota; kingdom Metazoa; phylum Chordata; class Mammalia; order Rodentia; family Muridae; genus Rattus; species Rattus norvegicus. The sequence continues at coordinate 161,986,794 of NC_141537.1, read as the reverse complement.
TTGACTTTTCTCCAAAACTAAAGAGATGAAAAGTAATTGCTTTTTTAAGGGACGGGGCAGGTACTCAAATAGGCAACCTGCAAAGCACACACAGCACAAGAGACTTTAAACTCCATAAACGTGTGTGGCCCTGAGAAGTGGGATGAACTCAGCCACAGACACTGACTCAGGGCAACCAGCGACCTGATTTCTTGGCAGGCCTGAAGGTATAGGCTGGAAATTTCCGCATAAATGACTGGTGACTTTTATGTTCTGGGCTTTGAGGGCATTTCTGGAGGTGGTAATTGGTCAGATGCTTCTAGATGTTCAGAGGCTTGAGCCACCATAATTGGCTGCCAGGAAAAAGAGTCCAACAGTATGGCTTACCTTTCGGCCCTGTATTTCCCTGTTGTCACCTCATTAGCCTTCCAAAGCTTTGCTTACTGAAAACACTGCTCTTCATTTCCCTGAGAATCACAAGTTATCTGCAGCTCCTCAGACTGAAAAGTCCAGTGATGTCCACAAGGGGATGCTGGTGTCACAGATGGAACCAGTTTGCAAAGCCAATAGCATGGGTCTATCTAAAGACCCATGGGGGATGGGGGGTTGGGGAGCACCCTGCAAAAACCCATATCAGGCCTGTCTCATGTATTAGCAATGACTCTTCCTCACTGGGACCCCTCATGGGCCCACAGTCACTCCCTTTGGACTAGCTGGGACCTTGTTTCGTGCTCTTCGGTGTCTAGGCCAGAGGCGGCACCTAGAGAGGTGGCAGACGGATCCAGCCTGCCCAAAGTGAGAAGGACTCCTATAATCTCTAAAATAGGATGAGAGATCTCTTGTATAAAAGTCAAGATCTTAGCAACTCATTGGGGATCTAAGTCATGGAGACCCCAGGGCTTCAAGGCAGGGAGGACTGTAGTAGGGAGTACCTTTTCCCCCTACCTCTACCTGCCTCACCCTCCCAGCCCTTCTCGCTCTCCTCCTCCTGCTTCTACCCACCCCCCACATCCCACACTTCACCTCTGACCCCCCACCATTCCTCTGTAGCCTAGGCTCTGTCCTCTCCTCCTGCTGTGTAGCAGCATTGCTCCAAGGTCTGCAGAAGCTATCTGAATCTCAGCACAGTTCTAGCCCATCCCGCTCTCCTCCCAGAAAACAAGAGACCCCAAGGAAGCTTTTGTTTATTGCTCTAGGGTTTTAGTCAGATGACCTAGGGGCAAGGCCAGAGTTTTGAAATTCTCTGTGGGCCTCATAAATAAGAGTAAGGTAATACAAGACACTATGCATTATTAAGCATGACCTTTTCCCGTTTTTATTTGCTGGGGGAGGGGTGTTTTTCTATTTTATGTGTATAAGAGTTTTGCCTGCGGCTGGGGATTTAGCTCAGTGGTTAGAGCGCTTGCCTAGGAAGCGCAAGGCCCTGGGTTCGGTCCCCAGCTCCGAAAAAAAAAGGACCAAAAAAAAAATAATAATAATAATATATTTAAAAGGGGGCTGGGGATTTAGCTCAGTGGTAGAGCGCTTACCTAGGAAGCGCAAGGCCCTGGGTTCGGTCCCCAGCTCCGAAAAAAAGAACCAAAAAAAAAAAAAAAAAAAAAAAAGAGTTTTGCCTGCGTGTATGTATGTGCACTACATGTGTGCCCAGTGTCTGAGGAGGTAAGAGGGCATCAGATTCCCCCAGGACTGGAGTTATAGATGGTTGTGAGCTGTGAAGTGGGTATTGGGAACCTCACTCTGGTCCTCGGCAAGAGCAACAAGTGCTCTCCAAGTCTGAGCCAACTCTCCAGCCCCTCGAGGGTCATTTTCTTTTTCCTATGAGATTTTTAGATTTGGGTACAGTTTGTTTGTTTTTGTTGTTTTTTGTTTTGTTAACTGCAAATCTGCTGGGCAAGGTAACTCCTGGAGGCAGAAGTAGGAAGATACCCTTGAGTTCAAGGTTAGCCTGGTGCACATTGGGAGCCCTGGGGCCAGCCAGGGCTGAATAGCAGCATGGGCAGGGTGTGTGTGTGCGGTTTGGCCTGAGAGATTGCTCAAGGTCAAAACTATGACTATCCCGAACTCTTTCACTAGGATGACTGCAGGCACAGACCTTTCACTGCACAGATGAGGGCGGGTTACAGAGGGAGAAATTGGCTGGGAACTCCTCAATCAACCAATGAGTCTTTGATGGCTACATTGTGGGCGACCAGGTCCCTGTACACTTTGATCTTGTGGCTAGGGGCAGCGCCAGACAAGAAGTCACAGGCCCCACTGTATTTGTAGAGAACATAGAAGCTCCAGTATCCAGCCTGCTCTGGAATCCTAGCCAGGGAGCTGAAAGATCCCCACTCGACATCCGTGCAGCCATTTCTTAAGAATGAAAATCTTTTAAGCTGGCCCCTGCTTAGCCCCTAGGTGTTAGACAATAGACCAGAAAGTACAGAAAGCACATTCCCACCCACTCTCTAGGAAGCTGCCCAACCACAAGAACAGATGGTATAGATCATATTGTTCTCAGAACTGCAGGCAGGAAACATCTCCGGGAAGCTGACCGACCGCTATAGATTGTGCTGCAGGACGGAAAACATTTGTCAAGTCAGATGTCCTTGGTACTGACATAGCTGTGCTGACATAGCTATGGCCTCGTCCTGGGAACTCCAGGAGAGAAACATCTGCCAAATCAGATATCCTTGGTCCTTGTCCTGGGAACCCCAGGACAGGAAAACACATATCAAGTCAGACATCCTTGGTACTGAAATGGCTGCGCTGATTATGGTTGTGGTCTTGTCCTGGGAACTCCAGGACAGGAAACATCTGCCCAGTCAGATATCCGTGACACTAAAATAGCTGAGCTAATGAAGCTGTGTGACTATATAAACTGTACATTTCTGCTGTTCAGGGCCCTTCACATCCTGCGTGAGGACCGTGTCGAGCCCCAGTGCGCTGGTATCCCGAGTAAACCTCTTGCTTTTGCATCAAGATGTGAGTTCCGCGTGTTCGTGGGGTGGTGGGTGTCCTCAGGATTGGAGTGAGAATCTCCTCAGTCTGAGGGTCTTTCAGAGCCATGGGGACAGTTGCCTGGTGACTCGCAGTAAACTCAGGTCCGTTTCTTTATTTGTGAAACAAAGCTCAAAACTGATTGTACTTTCCTCCAAGAGTGTTGTCAGAATGAAGTGAGTTGATTCATGGAAGGGCGTAGAGCCCGCATTTGCTATCATCCTGGGCTAAAACAGAGGGTGGGGGGGAAGGCGCCTAACTCTGTCTTTTTAAAAAGATCATTTTATAGACAGGTACCTATGCTTCCAACATATGATGTCAAGATAGGGGACTTTGAGATAACCACCAGCGGAGTGTCTTTGGAACGTAAAGAAACATTTACAAACTGAAGGGGTCGCTCACTTGTAGATCTTATGCCTGGTATACACGGGCTCTAGGTTCTAGCTCCAGTCCTGAAGACTGGGCACGGTGGCACATTTAACCTCAGGACTGCACAGGCAGAGGCGGGGGGATCTGTGTGAGTTCCAGGCCAGCCGGGGCTACACAGAGAAACCCTGTCTCAGAAACAAAGAAGAAGAAGATATCCTGTTCACAGTCAGTCCTCAGACCCTTCTGGTGAGTGTGACTCCATTTTGGAGCTAAGCAGATTAAGAATCACCTGGCTCACTTGGGTAGATGTAACCAGGTCTCTATCAGTTACTTTCCTTGTTACATCAATAAAATACCCGGCAGTCACACGGGGGAGGGATTCATGAGGCTCATGCTGAAGGACTCCTAGTTCTTACTGAAGTGTAAGAGCTATTAAGAGGCTTGGCCAGGGGGTTGGGTTAGCTCAGTGGTAGAGCACTTGCCTAGGAAGCACAAAGGCCCTGGGTTCGGTCCCCAGCTCCGAAAAAAAGAACCAAAAAAAAAAAAAAAAAAAGGCTTGGCCTGACTCTGTGCCCCATCTACTGTGAGAATGAAGACCGTTCTCAGCAATCAGACTGTCAACATTCCAGAAAATGTGGACATCACTCTGAAGGGTGCACAGCCATTGTGAAGGGCCCCAGGGGAACTCTGAGGAGGGACTTCAGTCACATCAATGTAGAGCTGAGTCGTCTTGGAAAGAAAAAGAAAAGGCTCCGTGTTGACAAGTGGTGGGGTAACAGAAAGAACTGGCCACTGTCAGAACCACCTGCGGTCATGTTCAGAACATGATCTAGGGTGTGACAATGGGCTTCTGTTACAAGATGAGGTCTGTGTGTGCTCACTTCCCTATCAACGTCAGGAGAATGGATCTTTGGTTGAAATCTGAAATTTCTTGGGTGAAAAATGAGGACAGGTGCTACTTGTTCTGTTTCTCAAGCCCAGAAGGATGAATTCATCCTTGAAGGAAATGATAATTGAACTTGTTTCAAATTCAGCAAGCCACAACAGTTAAAAACAAGGATATCAGAAAGTTTTTGGATGCCATCTGTGTCTGAGAAGGGAATCATGCAGCAGGCTGATGAGTGAGATCTAAGTTTCCTAGCTCCAGAAACAAGATCCTGATCACAGGACAATTTGGGCTCTTGGGGACAATAAAAGACACACACACACACACACACACACATATATACATATACATATACACACACACACATATATACATATACATATACACATACACATATACATATACATATACACATCATATACATATACATATACATATACATATACATATACATATACATATACATATACATATACATATACATATACATATACATATACATATACATATACATATACGGAGAGAGAGAGAGAGGATTGGCCTGGTAGAAAGTAGGTAGGTTATGGTGTTCCTATGGAAGGACCCTTGAGGCTTTTGCCAGCTTTACACCCACCACCTCAGGTCAAGATTAGGCCAAGTACCGGCTTCCTGCCTCGAGTCAAGGCTAAACCAAGTTCTATTCTCCACCTACAGTTCTCGGAAGGAGCAGGGACATTCTTGAAAAACCACAGAATGTACTGACAACTGATAGTCACCAGGCTGTCTGGTCCAAGAGACATTCGAATGCATGTCATATGCTTGCTAGCCAATAGATTCAAAGGTCATATGCTTAGCCAATAAGTTTAACTGCAACCTTGCTTATGTAACCTGTACCCCTAAAAAGAATAAAAACTGCTTGCTATAGCCATCTGGGGTCACCTTCTAGTCACTGGCCACGAGAGGCTGATTGAGGGTTGACCCCAACACGCTGGAAAAATAAACCTCTTGCGTTTGCATCGGGCTCCATTCTCGTGTCTCACTTGGGGGTTCTCCCAGTAGTTAAGACTCACTTTGAACATTACAGTGCTACAGAAGCTGTTAGGACCAGGAGGAGCTTGGGCGGCTTGTTTATATCTTGGTGGGTCAGAGAACTCCTTCAGGGCCCATCCCCAACAACTTCCTTCTGCTAGCTAAGGCACATTTCCCAGAGGTTCCTAAAGCAGCGTCACCAGCTTGGTGCTTCAATACCCACGAACCCATGGGTAGACCCAACTATAACAGCCTCTGCTCAGAGAAAGGAGGTGAACAGGGACAGTTCAGTGGTTCTGTTCTTTCTGAGGACCCAAGTTCAATTCCCAGCATCTGCATCCCATCTGGCAACTCTCAACCACCTCTAACTCCAGCTCCAGAGCACCAGTGCCCACTCTTCTGGCCTTTGCTGGCAACTATGTACATGCACCATGAACACATGAAAAAGAGTGTGGTAACAGGATCTAAAGAGGGGTGAGCTTCTCCCTGTTGTTTTTATATGCAAATAGCTGAGAGAAATAGAGTATTTGTATTTTCATACAAACAAGGTTCTCTTGTCAGCTATTATCTTGTAAATACTATAATGCTGTAAGTTTAATATTATACGCTTATATTTCTTCTGAAATAAATGACTTCATGAAAGTCAAATGTTTGGATAAATTAAAGGAAAATGTCTTCATAACAAAAAAAAAAAAAAAAGAAAAAGAAAAGAGTGTGGTAGCAAACACTTTTAATCTCAGCACCCAGAGACAATGGTAGGCAGATCTCTGTGGGTTTCATGCCATCCAGAACTACACTGTCAGATTCTGCCTCAAAAGCAAACAAAACAAAACACCACCACCACCACCACCACCACCACCACCACAGCAACAATAAAACACCCCACATCTCTGAACTAAGGAGATAACTCAGACAAAAAAGTGTTTGCCACCAAAAATTAAGGACCGGAGTTTGATGCATAGATCCCACATTTTTTTTTTTTTTTTTGGTTCTTTTTTTCGGAGCTGGGGACCAAACCCAGGGCCTTGCGCTTCCTAGGCAAGCGCTCTACCACTGAGCTAAATCCCCAACCCCTGATCCCACATTTTTTTAAAAAGCCCAGCATCGTGGTACACACTTGTGATCCACATGTTGAGAAGGCAGGGGCAGGCGGGTCTTCAGAGCTCACAGGCCAGACAGCATAGTCTAGCTGGAGAGCTCCAGAGACATAACCTATCTCAAAAACCAACAAGAGGCTGGAGAGATGGCTCAGTGGTTAAGAGCATTGACTGCTCTTCCAAAAGACCTGGGTTCAGTTCCCAGCACCCACGTGACAGCTCAAAACCAACTGTAACTCCAGTTCCAGGGGATCTGACATTCTTTTCTGTCCTCTTCCGGCACCAGGTATGAACATGCTGTACAGATATACATACAGGCAACACACACACACACACACACACACACACACACACACACACAAAGACACACTAAAATGATTTTTTAAGGCAGAAGGCTCCTGAGGAATGACAACCAAGGTTGACCTGTGGCCAATTCCACATCGATGCTCACACACACACACACACACACACACACACACACACAAATAAAATGATTTTTTAAGGCAGAAGGCTCCTGAGGAATGACAACCAAGGTTGACCTGTGGCCAATTCCACATGGATGCTCACACACCTTACACACACACACACTCACTCACCCCAACATATATGCTTTTCTCATCTTTCCTGTGACATTCCCTTCCTCCCTCTCTCAGCTCAGGGTCTCTCTCCAGACTCAGGAACTTCTCACTGAGTCTCTAGATCTGGAATTCTGGCGAGATCCAGGAGGCAGGAAGGACAGCCTTTTCCTGGACCCTTTCTGGTCACCTTCCCTATAGCAAGGCGTGGAGGAGGTCCCCTAAATGTAGTGAAATCTAGTGGAGGAAAGCACAGGCAACCACTCAGCATCACATTCTCTTGTGGAAACAACAAGCTGAGTCTGGCGATGCTGAATGTGTTACAACCACCCTGAAAATGTGGGTGATATGACCTCTGGGTCTACGGGCATTTCCGTTCATGGTCAGGCCAGCATGGCCTTCTGGAGATGGTCAGCAGCATAGTGAAACATCCAAACTCCTCAGATTCTCTCTTTTAATAATGATCCTTAAAAAATGCCTCTGATATCAGGGGCTAGGAGGATTGCTCATCTGGTCAAGTGCTTGCCATGCAAGTCTCTGAGGATCCAAGTTCAAGTCCCAGGTTCCCTTGTAATCTTGGTGCTGACCTGAGGTGTTGGATCCCTGTGGCTTCCCAATCTAACCTAACCGGACAAACTCCAGGGCAGTGAAATTCAATCTTGAAAACCAAGGTAGTGGGCTCTTGACGAGGCATGCCCATGGCTGATGTCTGACTTCTTCCCCTCATGCCTATTCAGTTTCTGATTGCAGACTTTCATTTTTAGGGTAGTACAGGCTTAAGTCCAATGCACATAGCATAAACCCAGAAAACTCTCTGAAATCAAAAATACCGGAAACCCCCAAACGTGAGGCAACCTGCACCACCTTAGAATGTTTCAAATATTACACATTTAAAAACACTCACAGGGGTGGGGATTTAGCTCAGTGGTAGAGCACTTGCCTAGCAAGCGCAAGGCCCTGGGTTTGGTCCCCAGCTCCGAAAAAAAAAGAAAAGGAAAAAAAAATAAAAACACTCACTCCAATTTTCCAAGTCACTGTAAATTTCAGATAAAGGGACCGTGGAATATTTGTTTTTTCTATACCATTACCTATGGTCTTACTTGACTCCCCCCACCCCCTCAAAATCTTTCTAGATATTAGTGCTTAGAAGACCAGAGTTTTGGGAACTAAAATTTTTTTTTTAAATATAAGTTTCGTTTTTGTTTTGTTTTGTTTTTGAGACAGGTGCTCAAGTCATCCTCAAATTCACTTTGTACCAAGGATGACCTTGAACTTCTGAACCCTCCTGCTTCTGCCTCCTCAATACCTGGTTTATGTGGTGTTGGGAATTGAACTCAGTTCTTTATGCATCCTAGACAAGCAGTATACCATCTGAACTACATTCCCAGCCTAAATGTCTTTCCTAAAGCATTTTACCAGGCCTGTGTTGCCTTCCTGGTCAATAGCCCCACAGCTTGATGCCTACCTGGAAAATTATTAACTCTGTCACACATTTATATACTATCTAGTGATGCTGAGATGGAGAATTGGGGTGTTGTAAGGGGAGAAGGGGCATGCTTAAACTGTAAGAACCAGCTTTGAATTCCATGGCTAACAGACCCTGTTGGTTTGGGCTTTGAGTCTCTTGTGCCTTTTAAGGTAGGAGAGCTTGCTGGGTTATCGGGAGGATTAAAGGAGACAGTCTTTGTCAAGTTTGGACACAGAAAATGTCCCCAAGAAGCCAGATGTGGTATCACATGCATTCCGTTCCAGTACTCAGGAGGCAGATCTCTGTGAGTTCAAGGTTAGCCTGGTCTACATAAGAGGTCCAGGCCAGCCAGAGTTGCAAGAGTGAGACAAACAGAAAAAGAAATGAGGAATTAAAAAAGAAAGGAGAAAAAAGGAAGGAAGAAAAACTTTTCCACGGTTCAGCCGACCTTAAACCTACGCATGAAGCATGGGCTTAATTTTCCTTAACAGTTGTCATAAACACAAACACTATTTTCCCCAAAAGTGAGGCTGGACAGGGAGTGAAGAAGACATTTCACATTCTTGGCAGAGACTACTGATAAAGTAAGCCAATCCGGTCAGCACTTAGGGCTTTCATAAGACCCCTCCACGCCGCTGCTATTGCTTCCGAACTGCAACAAACCTGACCTGGAAAAGAGTTCTCCCCCTCCCCCGCAAAATGACAGGCTAAATGGCAAGGCATGAAAAAGGATTACTGGATACACGTCTTCAAATAATAGAGAGGTGCCCAGAAGCACGTCGGGCGGAGAAGGCTGCCTTCAACTGTCCATCAGCGAAGAGGTTGGCAGTTATGAGCATCATCAGGAGCTCCCCGTAACAGATGTCAGGTGTTGGCAGACCGACTGGCGAAGCCAATCCTCCTCCGCCCCCAGCTACCAAGCTGATGAACTGGGCACAGTGGGCCTGGCAGGCCCCTCTCGCTTGGATCATTGGCTGCATTATTATTTCTCAGTGGCTGCATAAAACAGATGGTTTGCCGTGTAGTCTTGATTTTCTGTTGCTTCCAGGAGCCTATTCTCCCCTCGGGGTCCAGCATGTAATCGGTTATGACAGTGGCGGTGCATGAAAGTCCCTGCCGGTAAATCCAAGCGTCTCCCTCTTTTAATGCCGGTATAAACCATAAACCACCACAGCCTCCGACTCCAGAAACCTGAAAAGGTTTGCCCGCGCAGCACAGTGACAGATAACTCGCTCTATCACAGGGTCTCAGATCCCTGGCCCGGGAAAGCCCCTAGTCGTCTACACTTGGATGGCAACTGTTCCTTTTGTTGCTTGTTTTGGGTGAAGAATGTCTTCCTAGGTACCCGGAACTCTGAACTAGCTAGGTGGTCTTCAACCTGAGATTTCCTGCCCCAGACTCTGGAAAGCTAGGGTTACAGGCAGGTTTCACTCTGTCTTCTCTCCTGTTAGACTTAGGGTCCTGTTTGTACTCTGATTGAGTCCTCTAGTTTAGCAGATTTTTTAAAAAAAAATTGGTATACAAACATTGCACCTATTTGTGGGGGTAACAGAGCTTTCTGGATTTGCTGTGTAATGATAGGTCATGACCATTAGCCTGAAATTTGTACTTCTACCCATCAACTACTTTAGATTCCATATATTCTGGTGACTCTCCAATAACGTTTCCATTTAGATTCATTAAATGACTCAATTTAAAAGCTGTGACGTGTCTGCCACATAAACATGAGTACCTGAGTTTGATCCCTAGCAACCATGGGAAAGGTAAGCCAAGGATGACCCTGACCTTCTGACCTCCCTGCCCCAGCCTATGTATGGTGCATGCTTCAAATCCCAGGGCTGGGGTTAGGGGTGGAGATAGGAGGATTCCCTGGGGCTTGTTAGCCAGCCAGTCTAGATGAACCATGAGGCTTCAAGGTCACTGAGAAAACCTTTTTCAATAAATAAAGTGGAGGGATCTCGATGGTGGTGTATATTTTTAATCTCAGCGCCCCAGGAGGCAAACCTAGGTCTTTGAATGTGATCCCTTGCCAGAGCAGCCATGTTGCTGGATTAAAATTCCTCTCTACAGGGTGATCCACTGGGAATAAAGTTTGAGGATATCTAAACTAGCCCTGTGCTGACTAGCTTTGTGAGGCTAGACAACTGCCTTAGTTTCTTTTGAAGCCACAGTTCTGACCTCTGTACTGAACATAAGGAAGCCTACCTGGGCTGTCTCCCTCTCAATTGCTACAAGGTAAAATGCAATGATACATGGTACATGATTTTTTTTTTTTTGAGCTGGAAACCGAACCCAGGGCCTTGCACTTGCTAGGCAAGCGCTCTACCACTGAGCCAAATCCCCAACCCCTGGTACATGATTTTGAATCTCAAACATTCTATCTCTTATCTAAAATATAATAAAATATAAGATATATCTTAATATAAAATATAAATATAAATAAAATATAATCACAACACATAGAATGTTAAGTGCAAGGATTTAGCTAAGAATACAAGAAGACAACACATCCAACATTAATGCTTGGGCCTATAGTTAAACAGCCTGCCTAGCAAGAATATATACATTATGATGATGAGGATGAGGATGAGGATGAGGATGAGGATGAGGATGATGATGATGATGATGATGATGATGTCATTGTCATCATCGTCTTCATCTTCATAAGCACCAAAACCAAAATCAAGTTGGGAAAGAAGGAGTTTATTTTGCTTGTATTTCCACATCTTAGTGTATCATTGAAGAAGTCAGAACAGGAACTCAAATAAGGCAGGAACCAGAAGGCAGGAGCTGAGGCAGAGGGCATGGAGGAGTGCTGCTTATGGGCTTGCTCGGAGTGGCTTTCTCAGTCCAAGAATAGCACCAGTCCTATAATGGGCTGGGACCTCCCCAGTAAATCACTAATTTTAAAGCAGTGTCCTACAGAAAGACATTATAGAGGAATTTTCTTGATTGCGATTCACTTCTGTGGTGTTTTGAATATGCTCGGTCCATGGGAAGTGGCACTATTAGGAGGTGTGGTCTTGTTGGGTTTTGAGGGCCCCTAGTGCTCAAGCTCCACCCGGTGAGGAAGAGTCAGTCTCCTTCTGAAAGCCTTTAGATGAAGATGTAGAACGCTCTCGACCCCTCCTGTACCATGCCTGGATGCTGCCATGCTTCCTGCTTTGATGATAATGGACTAAACCTCTGAAACTGTAAGCCAGCTCCAATTAAATGCTTACCTTTATACAAGTTGATATGACCATGGTGTCTGTATTCATCAGTGTTCTCAAGAGTTACAGAATTTATGTAATGTCTCTATAAATTAAGAGAAATTATTGAAATGACTTACAGTCTACAGTCTAACTAGCCCAACAATGGTCAGCCATAAATGGGAAGTCCAAGAATCCAGAATCCAGTAGTTGCTCAGTCCCACAAGGATAGACCAGTTTCATCTGGTCTTCAGTAGAAGCTGGAATGCAGAATAAATAGACTCCAACAGATATGCTGGTAAGTAAGCACAGGCAGGCAGAGAAGGAAGAAGCCTTCCTTCTTCCATTGTCCTTCTGTAAGCCTCCAGCAGAAGGTGTGGTCCAGATTAAAGATGTGTATCACCATGCCTGGACCTAAACTGCTCTTGGGACTTGCTCTGCCCTAGACAGGCCTTGAACTCAGAGATCTGTATCCTAGGATTAAAGGTCCATATCACCTTGCCTGGGCCTAAGCTTTTCATGGCCACTATGCTTTCAAGATCCAGATCAAAAGTTGGTGTCTTTCAGCATCAAGATCTGGATCACAGCCGTGCCCCTATTTCTGGATTTTAGTTCATTTCAGTTGTAGTCAAGCTGACAAATGGGAATAGCCATCACAGTGTCTCTTCACAGCAATGAAACCCTAACTAAGACAGCTTCTTTCAGATAACAGTAGCTTCTGTCAGGTTGACGTAAAACCAGCCAGCATATTGTTTCATCACCATTGCCATCATCATCATGAGACAGGGGCTAACAATGTAGCCCTGATGCCTGGAACTCCCTCTGTAGACCAGGCTGACCTAAAACTTAGAAGATTTTCTTGCCCCTGACTCCTGCGTGCTGGGGTTAAGGGTATGAGCACCACACTTGGCGAGAATAAATATATTCAAAAAAGGTTCCTGTGCCTTCTCCTTGGCTATGAGTCTGTTGAAACAAGGGATCCCAAGAAACTGGGTGTCTCCCCAGCAATCTCTTGCTGGAGAAAGAAAAAGTCCTGAAGGCAGTCAGAGGAGGGAACTCTGGCTGGGAGGAAAATCACTTGTTAGAGATGGGCAGAGCTGAGACATTCCTCTGTGGTGAGCATACCTTGGTGGCTGAATTGCTTAGTCACGCCTGTCTCTTGGCTTCCATTTAAAAACTCAGAGAAAATCTAAGATCCCCCCCACCCATGGGCTGAGTTGAGGAACGGTGGTTACACTGAATAAGCCTCCTTTTTCTACTCTTTTTTTTTTTTTTTTTTTTTGGCTCTTTCAGTTGTCTTAGGAAGGATAGGTGGCCAGGCCTGGCTTGCTGGGGCACAGGCTGCAACCTCCAACCCTTCCAGCACTTTTATCCCTATGATCCTGTCATATGGCTGAAGACTAGAGGCTCAGTCTCGGTCTTGAAGACATCTATTTAATTATTGAGATTTATTTTTATTTCATATGTATGGGTGTTTTGCCTGAATGTCTGTGTATAACCTGAGCCCAGAGGTCAGAAGAAGGTAACATCTCCGGGAATTGGAGGTACAGATGTTTGATACCATCCATGTGTGTACTGGGCTTTGAACCTGGTTTTCTAGATGAGCAAGAAATCGGTGCTCTTAAAGTGTTGAGACAACTCCCTAACCCCTCTCAAAGGGTTCTTTACAGAACCTATGCTCCTGCATTTTTTTTAAGGGAAGGAACTTCCTCTAGATCACTGCATCAGAGATAACATTCATTTCAATAGGAACTATTGTAAGGTGTGGTTGAATTCAACTCTTAATAAACAGATATCAGTGGCAACTTCTAGAGTGACTTCATTATAAGTGGTAGCAGCATTAGAAAATACCGTTTGGTAGGATCAGGCCTGAGCAGAAGGCCTGATAAAAGTTTTTGGTTAAGAAGCTAAGAGAAACTAGGTTAGTTTAGATCTACACACTTGGCTTGACCTCAGTTCCCAGGTAAAGAATAACAGCTAAGCCTCACAGGATGCAGTCTGGCTGTGGAAGCCATCGCCTTGACACACTTTAGACTCTACACCTTGCACGCCTTCCTCAAATCCGTTCAGCATAAAAGAATCAAAGCAGTCCTTATCTGCCCCTGATGCAGGCTGCGGTCTCGCTCGGGCAAGACGCCCAGGGCGTTAACCTAAAGCGGGGTCGCGCGCACCTGCCAGGCGCCAATCACAGGCCGGCGCGCAGGAGCGCAAGCGCCACTGGCCTGGGCGGGGCCTCTCGGGGCTTCAGTCTCCGCTCCTATTGGCAGCCCTGTGATGACGTTAAGCCGCCTCGACCAACAGCTACAGAGCCGGTCCGCAGGGCAGACGGAAGTAGTGCAGGCAAAGTGGACCTGCAGTCAGTCGCAGCAAGGTGCTGCAGAGTCGGGTTGTGGCTCACGTGCCTTGGACCAAGATGCCGCGCTTCGCCTTGACCATCATCCGCCAGTGAGTATCTCAGTCGCTGGGACCTTCCTGGCCTGGGTCTCTTCTGGTCCCTACGTGCTCCAATCCGGGGAGGGTGGGCTTTCCATGTACTTTCCTTTGCATCCTCTCTTGTCCAGTCGTTTATCCACGACACCCTTGAGTGAGGAAGTCTGGTCTTAAATGTCAACAGCTTCGCGTTTTCCCGAGAATAGAAGTGTGGAGAAGCACACGATCAAGGTTCCCAGTCATTGATTAGTGAAGACATAACCCGGCCTCCCGACTTCTCAGTGACCTTTCTGCTGCCTAGTAGATTCCACAGTTTTCAGGATGGGCCACCCCTCATCTGTCCTATGCTGGTTGCCTTTTTTCACCATACCTTCTCCCCTTTCTCCTCGCATCGGGGATACTTTTGAAATTTACCTCCCTTCAGAGGTTATCGTTCTGAGAAAAAAATAGAGGGTCCGACCTCTTCTCTCTGTCGACTGCATCACCCTGAACAAACGTGTTTATCATGATAGATTTCATGGGGCAGAATCTGGCTTTAGATTCCCCATCTTTTTCCTTCTCAGCACATGTTTGCTCCGTGATGGTGGTAGGCACATTCTGGGGTTAAGAGGGAAGTTTCAAGGCGTTGGTTAGTTGGGATTCAGGCTCCAGCCAGAAGCAGTCTCATAACCTAGGCATCTGAGGACAGACATAATCTTTTTTTTTTTTTTTTTTTTTTTTCGGAGCTGGGGACCGAACTCAGGGCCTTGTGCATGCTAGGCAAGTGCTCTACTGCTGAGCTAAATCCCCAACCCCAGACATAATCTTTCTGACCTGTATGCTGATAAGCAGATTGGTGGCTGCAGTCCTTCTAATCTCGTTCGGTTAGAGAACTAAATGGAGAAGAGGGAGCCCGTAGCAGCAGAGAGGAAGGAATATACTGGAGAATTAAATAACTTCTTCTGTAAGCAAAGCTCAGATAAGACACGGCTGAGGCTCACCTGTGTAGTCAAGGCTTCTCAGAACAGCGTTTGTCTTCCCAAGGGCTCACAGGAGCACTGACAGCGATTGAACCTTGTCAGGCCTTTTTCAACTGATGGCTTTACTGTCCAGTTTCTTTATCGGAAGGTGATCTCTGGCATCCTGTGAAGTGGACCTTTAGGATTCAGGGATTTTAGTGGCTAAATTAGAAATCCAGTTCCTCATGTCTTCTGTGTCACTCCCTGTTTTCTAGACCATTCTGGGAGATGATACAGCTGAAGGAACGCGAGTCCCCTTGTCCTCTTTTCAACCTCAGAACATTCTGGACCCAGCTGGGAAAGCCCCTTTGAAGGAAATCTGGGCCTGGGAAACCATCCTTACTTAGATTCTTAATGGGCAATACCTGTGTAAATAGGAATTTTCTATTTACTGGTGAGTAAGAGGAGCCAGACTCCAAGTAACTTAAGGATTTGAACCAGAACAAATTAACCTACAATTCTCCGCTTCTTGATCACCTTAAAGCCTAGTATTGGAAGGTCACTTGAAAATACCACCTCCTGCTATAATTTTAGGGGGTGGTAAGAGTAGTTTTCTTCAACAGTTGTGGCAGCATGCCAAAAAACCCCCAGCAGTCAGGAGGCAGAGGAGTTCAAGGCCAGCCTGTTCTCCATAGCAGTCAGAGGTACATAGTGAAATCTGTTGCAAAGTTTTATTCTTTTTTAGACATAGGAAGTCAAGTGTGTTGAAATAATAGACAGGGCTCTGGCTAGCTGCTGTCCTGGCATTTTCTTTTTTTTTTTTTTTTTTAATTTTGCATTAAATTTTTTTTAAGTTCTTTTTTTTTTTTTTTTTTTTTTTTATTAACTTGAGTATTTCTTATATACATTTCAAGTGTTATTCCCTTTCCCGGTTTCCGGACAAACATCCCCCTCCCCCCTCCCCTTCCTTATGGGTGTTCCCCTCCCAACCCTCCCCCCATTGCCACCCTCCCCCCATAGTCTAGTTCACTGGGGGTTCAGTCTTAGCAGGACCCAGGGCTTCCCCTTCCACTGGTGCTCTTACTAGGATATTCATTGCTACCTATGGGGTCAGAGTCCAGGGTCAGTCCATGTATAGTCTTTAGGTAGTGGCTTAGTCCCTGGAAGCTCTGGTTGCTTGACATTGTTGTACTTTTGGGGTCTCGAGCACCTTCAAGCTCTTCCAGTTCTTTCTCTGATTCCTTCAACGGGGGACCTATTCTCAGTTCAGTGGTTTGCTGCTGGCATTCGCCTCTGTATTTGCTGTATTCTGGCTGTGTCTCTCAGGAGCGATCTACATCCGGCTCCTGTCGGTCTGCACTTCTTTGCTTCATCCATCTTGTCTAATTGGGTGGCTGTATATGTATGGGCCACATGTGGGGCAGGCTCTGAATGGGTGTTCCTTCAGTCTCTGTTTTAATCTTTGCCTCTCCCTTCCCTGCCAAGGGTATTCTTTTTCCTCATTTAACGAAGGAGTGAAGCATTCACATTTTGATCATCCGTCTTGAGTTTCGTTTGTTCTAGGGATCTAGGGTAATTCAAGCATTTGGGCTAATATCCACTTATCAATGAGTGTATACCATGTATGTCTTTCTGTGATTGGGTTAGCTCACTCAGGATGATATTTTCCAGTTCCAACCATTTGCCTACGAATTTCATAAACTCGTTGTTTTTGATAGCTGAGTAATATTCCATTGTGTAGATGTACCACATTTTCTGTATCCATTCCTCTGTTGAAGGGCATCTGGGTTCTTTCCAGTTTCTGGCTATTATAAATAAGGCTGCGATGAACATAGTGGAGCACGTGTCTCTTTTATATGTTGAGGCATCTTTTGGGTATATGCCCAAGAGAGGTATAGCTGGATCCTCAGGCAGTTCAATGTCCAATTTTCTGAGGAACCTCCAGACTGATTTCCAGAATGGTTTTACCAGTCTGCAATCCCACCAACAATGGAGGAGTGTTCCTCTTTCTCCACATCCTCGCCAGCATCTGCTGTCACCTGAGTTTTTGATCTTAGCCATTCTCACTGGTGTGAGGTGAAATCTCAGGGTTGTTTTGATTTGCATTTCCCTTATGACTAAAGATGTTGAACATTTCTTTAGGTGTTTCTCAGCCATTCGGCATTCCTCAGCTGTGAATTCTTTGTTTAGCTCTGAACCCCATTTTTTAATAGGGTTATTTGTTTCCCTGCGGTCTAACTTCTTGAGTTCTTTGTATATTTTGGATATAAGGCCTCTATCTGTTGTAGGATTGGTAAAGATCTTTTCCCAATCTGTTGGTTGCCGTTTTGTCCTAACCACAGTGTCCTTTGCCTTACAGAAGCTTTGCAGTTTTATGAGATCCCATTTGTTGTCGATTCTTGATCTTAGAGCATAAGCCATTGGTGTTTTGTTCAGGAAATTTTTTCCAGTGCCCATGTGTTCCAGATGCTTCCCTAGTTTTTCTTCTATTAGTTTGAGTGTGTCTGGTTTGATGTGGAGGTCCTTGATCCACTTGGACTTACTTTGTACAGGGTGATAAGGATGGATTGATCTGCATTCTTCTACATGTTGCCCTCCAGTTGAACCAGCACCATTTGCTGAAAATGCTATCTTTTTTCCATTGGATGGTTTTGGCTCCTTTGTCAAAAATCAAGTGACCATTGTCCTGGCATTTTCACACCAGGTTTCCTCTTTGTGGGTCTTGTGACAGACATGAGCTGGTTGGTTCAAGAACCAACATGCTTTCAACTTCAACCATAGGTAGTCACCATAGGTAAATGTACCATAGGTAAATGTAATGACTCACAGGAAATTGGCTAATTATATTGAGCTATACGAATTTAAAGGAGTTTCCTTGGGTCTAACCAAATCCTTCATGGAGTTTTATGTTTATCTTAATTTGTCATGTTTTAAATTTTTTATTTATTTATTTATATTTATTTTATGTGTATAGGTGTTTGCATGTATGTCTGTGTAGCATGTGTGTTCCTGGTTCTCACAGAGGCCAGAAGAGGGGGTTGGACTGTTGCTAGCCTGCCTCACGGGTGCTGGGAACTGAACCTGGGTCCTCAGGAAGAGCAGCCGGGGCCGTAGTTGCTGAGTCATCATCTCTCCATTTTCTTCCCAGTTTGAAAAATGGAGGTGGTCACTTTTGGACTAGAACACCCTGGATTCCAAACTTGAAGCCTCTCGTTAGTATTGAACTGTGATTTCGAGGGAAAGCTACAGTGTCGTGGCCCCATCACAGGGAGGCTGGGTGAGCGAGTATTCCCACACAGCAGCCTCAGAGGCCTGGATTCTCTTGAGTGTTTGTGTTTATAGTTAGTCACGTACAAAACCATTTTACTTCCATTTTTAGCCAGCCCTAAACTTTTAATATTTGTTTAAAGAAGCTTTATTTACTTTTTTTTAACCATTTTTTTCCCTCCGGGACTCGCCTTTGAAATCTGTATTTGCATTTGAAATGGTTGGTAAAACTGACTTAAGGATGAGGTGACATCAGGTGAGGTGGTAATAATTCACACACTGGAATAAATGTGCTGTGAAAACCCCAGATGTGTGCGAATTTCCCACAGAGATGGGCCTCTCTGCTGCCCATGAAGCTGTCTGGGGAATCAGAATCCTTATAAGGGTCCAACAAGGGATGGAGCATGTAAACCTGAGCCAAGAAACTCACTTTTAAGTAACAGCAAGCGGTAGCCTACAGCCTGGGAGGGAGCTGCCTGTGTCTTGTGTGTCCCCATGGTGTCCCATGCAGCACCCCACCCCCACCCAGCCCACAGGGCCTATAAATGGCAGGTCATGAGGCGTCAGCTCTTGGCATAAGTGTCTAGACTTCTGTGGAGCCTGCTGTTCTGTTTTGGAAATGGATCACCCTGCAGAATTTGAAAGTGAGCGGCGAAGCGCCCTCGGCTCCTTCCAAATACATCGCCCTGACCTTTCTGCAGCCTCCGCCCTCTCTGGCTCGGTGAGGTGTCTCCCTAGCAGAAAGCTTGCTTAGCCTTGCCCATCCCCTAACTCCAAACACCTGCCTCAGGGATTTATAGAAACCTTTTAAAGCTGCTAAAAGCTGTAATACTAAATATTTACACAGGTTTTGGGGAAACAGTTCTATTTCGGGTTATGTAATCTTTGAATATTTATAATGTGGCTTGAGTTCAAAACTGCCTGCTAGACGCTAAAAGGTAACAGTTGTGTGTGTGTGTGTGTGTGTGTGTGTGTGTGTGTGTGTGTGTGTGTGTGTGTGTGTTGGGGGTGTATTCACACACATGTGGGTGGAGAAGGAGAGAGACTTCAGGAACCCACAGAGCCTGAAGCCAATTTGGCCGTCAGCATGCTCCAGTGATCCTCTGCCTCTCCCCGGCCTCCAGCACTTGGGTTCAGGCACCTACCCTGCTGTTTGCGTAGCTCCCAGATCTCAGCTCGGTTCTTAAGAGCAGTCACTCTACACTGAACCTCTCCCCAGCAGAGACCACCCTACAGCTAAAGGAGACTGTTCACTTAGACTTCTTTCTGAGAAGAACCACTAGATGTGGGGCAGTGCAAAATTAGGTAGGGGTGTGTGTGTGTGTGTGTGTGTGTGTGTGTGTGTGTGTGTGTGTGTGTGTGTGTGTAGTCACTCCACTTTTTTTTTTTAAGATAAAGATATTTGTTTTATGTGTGTCGCTGTCTAGTATGTAGGAATGTCTGAGTATCATGCGTATGTAGTCCTCCCAGAGGCCAGAAGAGGGCAACAGATCTCCCTAGAACTGGAGTTAAAGGTGGTTGTGAGTCACCAGCCAGTGCTCTTGACCACCCAGCCACCTCTAGCCCCTCTCCCTAATTCTTTGGAGCCTGGGTCTTTCCTGAGTCCTGGAGGCTTCTGACTGTGTTAGGCCGGCTGACTCCAACTCCCCAGTGTGGGATTATGGGCCTAACCACGTTGTTTCCTTCAGGTCTGAAACCCAGGTACTCATGTTTGTGTGGGGAGCGATTTACCTACCGGCTGAGCCATCTCCCGTGCCCCCAGCCTTGACTTGTGCACAGTGAGGGTGCTTCTTGGCCTCTCGCTGGAAGTAACTGGGAGGATGATGATACTTGTACTTAAAAGCAGTTCCGTTTTATTTCTTTGGATTTGCAGACAGGTCTTCTGTGGCCCCGGCTGGTCTCAGAGGTACTGGGCAACTTGGATGACCTTGAACTCCTGCCCCTTGCTGCCCCCATCTCCCAGTTGTAGACTTATAAGCTGTGTCACCAAATACAGCTTTTGGTCCTTTGAGCAAGTCTTGCTTAGTAGCCTGAGATAGCCTGGAGCTTGATGTGTAGCCCAGGCTGGCCTTGCCCTCAAGCAGTTTTCCTTTCTCACCCTCCCAAGTGTTGGAATTAAATCTCAGTCAGCTGGAGGCAGTTTATTGGCCCCAGGAAAAATTTAAAGCTGAGAGAGGAAGTGACACAATTTCTTTCCCTTCTGCTGATGACCTTTCTATATGTCAGAGGTCAATACCCTTCTCTGTGGCTGTTTCTTAAGATGCTGCTATACTGTATATAGGATCTCTTTTATTAATAGTGAGCCATCAGTAGTCTTGGTTTTGCCAAGGTCTAAACAGTTCCAAACAGTAATTTCATGTATGTAATCATACATCTTTTAAAATATCTATATGTTTAGGAACCAAAACAATTCTTGTCCCTATTCCTCTACCCATATGAGACCATATTTATTTACTTATTTGTATTTTAGTTACTTAGTTTATTTTGCAGTTCTGGGTATTGAACCTGAGGCCTTGCATGGTAATCAAGTGCTCTACCATTGGCTACATCCCTTATTACCACCCCCACCCTCCCCCAAACAAGAAAAAAATCTTTGAGGCAGATACCCTGTAGCTCTTGCTGGAACTCCCTGTGTAGTTAGGCTGGCCTTGAACTCACAAAGTTCCCCTTGCCTCTGCCTCCTGAGTGACAAGTATCAGCCCCCTCTTGGAGAGGGGTTCTGAGAGAAGGGTTATCTGGGAATAGTGAAAACAAACGACCCAAAGTCAAATCATGGGTCCACGCTGATGGCCTGTACTCTGCCCCAGACAGCTTTGTGCCTGCTTTCTCTCTGTCTGCTTTCTCTGGTATCTTTCTGACAAGTTGCCTCACAGCATAGATGCTTTAATTCCTTTATTTTCGTGAAGCCCCTCATATAATTCATGTTACATTCTTATTTTTTGAGAAATCACATATTTTTGAACCCATGATTTTAGAGTTATTTTCCACAGCCTGAAGGTCTCAGCATTTACCATTTTGCTGAGACATTAGCCACACCTTGCCTCCTGGACTCACTAAACCCTCACAAACAATCCTTATGCCCAGGGCACTCTTGGAGGCTAGCCCTGCCCCAGGGGCGGGAACCATGTCATTCTGTCCCTACTAGGGCCATGCCAGATTAAAGGCATGTGTCAGCTTTCCTGGACCTGTTAATATATCCTTCCAGAGTTTCCTCATGTGAATCCAGATGCTTTCTATTTCCCTCATTCCTATGACGTTAACATTTTAGTATTATTTCACACCTTGCCTTCTAGTCCCATATTATAAAAGTCGTTCTCACACCACACAAGCTTTGGGGTTTGTATTTTTTTTTTCTATTCTTTTTTTTTCGGAGCTGGGGATCGAACCCAGGGCCTTGCGCTTGCTAGGCAAGCGCTCTACCACTGAGCCAAATCCCCAACCCGGGGTTTGTATTTTTAATGTATATGGATGTCTTGTCTGCATATATGTATGTGTGTCACCTGTGTGCCCGATGTCTGTTGATATCAGAAGAGAGGGTATTGGATCCTCTGGGACAGAGTTGAGAGCAACCATGTGGGTGCTGGGAATGGAGCCTTAGGCCTCTGTAAGAGATGCAGTTCCTTTCCTCATTAGCCATCTCTCCAGTCCCTCTTGATGTCTCTTAGACAGAATCTGTGTTCTGTGTTTGTTTTTAGGGAGTGAACTTTATTCAGTCACTGCATGTGGAGGCCAGAGATGGACAGTGCTGAGATTGTAGACAGGCACATGTCGCCATGTCAGCTTTCTCCATAGTGCAGAGATCCCAACTCAGCCCTTACGCCTGTGGTCACTTTACCAACTGACCAGCCCCTAGCCCTACTGTGACTTTTATTCTAGGTCTAACCTGCCATCTAGGCTTGTGACTCCCCCTCGCCTCTCTCCTCTAGCCTCAGTTTACCCAATTATTTCCTGGAAATCTTTTCAGTCAGTCCTGTTAGTCTTCCGGTTGCTTAAAGATTGGGATTGTTTTGATTTTGTATAACCACACTTCAGTTGGGTACACAGTTGGTCAGCAAGCCTGACTGCCTCCAAACCAGGACCTGGGTCAATTCTGGGTGGGTGCTAAGGGTCCTCAAACTTCTTTCTCCTTCCAGTTTCACTCCTGTCATGTGCTCCTTCAGGGCCGCGGCTCACAGATGGCCACCCTTGTTACAGGCCTGCTGCCTCCTGTAATCTCGCTCAATTATGCTTATCTTTAACAAGGCTGCTTCATCATAAATAAAACTACTGTGTACACGCCTGCATCTCTAATAGCTTTTCCCTCCAGCGTCCATTTAACATTGATTTCCTGACCCATATACATTTGCTTAAGGAATGGCTTGATTTGGAATCCCGAGTTGGGGTAGATGATTGGAAAGAAAGTATTTAGATTTGGAAGTTTAAGATTTGTTATGAATCTCATTACTCTTCACTATTAGTTTTTTTCTCTTTTCAAAAAAATTTAATTTGGTAACAGTCGTTTGTTTTGTTTTGTTTTTTTTCTTTTTTTCTTTTAGTGGCGAAACAAGACTTAACAAGGAGAAAATCATTCAAGGTCAGTCTCTTCTGATTATTGCCCAGCTCTATGCCGCTGTTAGTGACTTGGTCGAAGGGGGAGGGTCAGGTAGGCAGCACTGTAACAGGGTTAGATTGGATTGGGATCAGGGGGTGAGGGTACCATGGTAACCACAGGATTCTACTAAAGTAGTAGGTCACCGGAAGGAACAGGAGTCTCCAAAGTGGGCCTGACATGCACGGGCTTCTCCAGTGTCTCACTATGCAGACCCTCACCAGGGCCAGTCACTGATTGAAAAGCCACCCAGATTGGGTTCTTAAGGACTTGAAATACCTCAGTGGCGATTTAGCGTGATTAGAGCCAGGTGACACACATGCCAGTCATCCTAGCAGGCAGATGCCTGAGGCAGGAGGATCTCTGTTCCAGGACTGTAATCTGTAGGCTATAAGAATTGATTTCGTACTAGGACATACATAAGACATTGACAGGCTGGTGTTAGCCCTTTCCTAAACGGTTACTCTGATTTCTGTACTAAAGGTGAAGTCACTCTACCGTGGGGTGGTCCTATGTGTAGCCCCTTTGCTTTACTTGTCAAAGCCAATGGCTCTGGAACACGAGTGACCACAGCTGCATTCACATCCGTTTTAAGTTGCTTCGTCTCCTCCTGACTTTAAGTTGGATGCTCACTGGTTTCCCCCTAACTCCCGTTTTAAAACAAATCCCCACATAGTCTTCTTTGTGGGGCTGGTGAGATGGATCAGTGGTTGAGAAAATGCATTGCTTTTACAGAGGACCCCAGCACCTACACTGGGTGACCCACAAACACCTTTAACTCCAGTTTCGGGTCTGATCTCCAGGGGATCTGACACCCTCTTCTGGCTTCTGCAAGACTTACAGCCAAATGCACATATCCTGACACAGACATCGTAATTTACAAAAGTAGTAAAATAAATCTTTTTTTTTTTAAAGATTTATTCATTTTATTATATATAAGTACACTGTAGCTGTCTTCAGATACACCAGAAGAGGGCATCAGATCCCATTACAGATGGTTGTGAGCCACCATGTGGTTGCTGGGAATTGAACTCAGGACCTCTGGAAGAGCAGTCAGGTGCTCTTAACCGCTGAGCCATCTCTCCAGCCCAGTAAAATAAATCTTTTTTTTTTTTTCTTTTTTTTGGGGCTGGGGACCGAACCCAGGACCTTGCGCTTCCTAGGCAAGTGCTCTACCACTGAGCCAAATCCCCAACCCCCAGTAAAATAAATCTTAAAGCACAGTCCTTAGCAGCAGTCCGTCCCTTTCTTCTGATTATTGGTATGTTTAGGTGACACTCTCAGCTCAGGCACACTTCTGGACTAACGGTTTTCTCAGCCCCCAAAATCATGTCTTTCTGCTTCGTCTTGTGGAGCTGGGCGTGTAGCTCTGGAGTAGGCTGACCCTGGTGCTAGACTCCAGCCTGGACGCCAGCACCAAGCTGCAGCTCAGCTGGTGAAGGAGGTCTTTGTCAGCTGTGACTGTTAACATGGTTTATCATCCTGACAGGATCTAGAATTGTGGCGACGACTATCAGGGATCCTCTGGTTGCCTGGGAGGGGTCGTCTAGGTTAGATTCAGTAAGTTAGGAAGACTCAAAACGGGCAACTCCATTCCAAGTCCCCTAATGAGGGGGCCATTCATCCCTGAGTTTCTTAACTGGGTGCAGTAAACCAGCTGCACCCTCAGTCCTTCTCCATGGCTTCCCTGTCATTGTGGACTGTCCCTTTGTACTTTGAGCCAAAGTACCCCTCCTTATTGTTTTATGTGTATGTGTGACTTTAACTGTGTGTGCATGCTTGTCTGTGTGGGCGTGTCTGTGTGGGCGTGTGTGTGTGGGCGTGTGTGTGTGGGCGTGTGTGTGTGGGCGTGTGTGTGTGGGCGTGTGTGTGTGGGCGTGTGTGTGTGGGCGTGTCTGTGTGGGCGTGTGTGTGGGCGTGTGTGTGTGGGCGTGTGTGTGTGGGCGTGTCTGTGTGGGCGTGTGTGTGGGCGTGTGTGTGTGGGCGTGTGTGTGGGGGCGTGTGTGTGTGGGCGCGTGTGTGGGGGCGCGTGTGTGTGGGCGCGTGTGTGTGGGCGCGTGTGTGTGGGCGCGTGTGTGTGGGCGCGTGTGTGTGGGCGCGTGTGTGTGGGCGCGTGTGTGTGGGCGCGTGTGTGTGTGGGCGTGTGTGTGTGTGTGCGCGTGTGTGTGTGTGCGCGTGTGTGTGTGTGCGTGCGTGTGTGTGTGTGTTGAGTGTAGACCCCTTGGAGACCAGAAGAGAGAGCACGGGGTTCCCTGGAATTGGAGTTACAGATGGTTGTCTGCTCTTAACTGCTTAGCCATCTCTCTGGCCCCACCCTCCCTCCCTTACCCTAGTCAGGTCCTTTGTCAGCAGTGAGGTGAGTGGCCAGCTTATCACATCTCAGCTTATCAAGCTGTCTCTGAAACCACTGTCTTACTGATTCCGGTGCTCTTCATTGTCCCTCAGTGAACCTACAAGGGATTTTTAACATTTACTGGTCTTTCATACATGTTTGTGCAGTGTCCCAGGAGGCCAGAAGAGGGAGCCATGCAGGCTGCTGTGAGCCAGCAGCCAGTGCTCCTAACTGCCGAGCCTTTTAATTAACTTGTCCTACTCCATATACTATGTGCTTTCCTTGCCCCTTGACCCATGCCGTCCATCACTGTCTCTTCATCCTTCTGGCCCCCACTTCTTCATTCACCCTTTGGCGTTCCAGTTGAATGCACGCTGTAGACTAGTGTGACTCCATCGTAGGGACAGCTTCACCAAGGAGACACCCAGAGAGTTCCCCTGTTTTCTTTCTGTGGTTTGCGCTTTCAGCACTCTGTGCCTCGGCAGGACGAACCCAGCGTCCATTATCCTGACACAGCTTCAGGCTCTAGAGGCCTTGTCACAGTTGTGGAACTAGCATAACACGTCCGTGGAATGTTCAGCCCCTCCCAGCGCCTGAGCTGCCTTGGGGATCATGTCTCCATCCTGTGTTTGAGGTCCTTACATCCCTTCTGCAGAGGAGTTTCCCCCATCAGTTCCTTCATTTAAAAAGAAAACTGGATTCTTTACAAGACTGTCCTATTGTTATTGGTGGGTTGTGTTCATGTTATCCTGCGTCTGTATCTCTGATCTCTTCCGCTGGTTTAATACCTGAAGTCTCAGTGGTTCTCAGTCCCTTCCCTGTTGCTCCTCCCGGCTTTCATTCATACTTGTGTGTATGTTGGGGGGGGGGGTTGCACCTTGATCCTGTGCGTATGGCCACGTGCACATGCGCGCGTGCTGCATCTTTGAGTTGACCCACACAACAGCTTCTCCTGCATGTGCTGACAGTGGGAATGCTCCCTCCGTCCCTTCCTGTCGGGGCGTAGCTCAGGAATGGTGAAGGAGGGACGCCTGCTCCATCCTCGAGGCCAGCAGTTTAAGTCCTTCCTTTTGGGATGGCTGTTCATTGCCTGCTTCACGCTTCCACTGGCTTCGTAGTATCTTAGTAATTCCTTAAAATTTTAGCTTTCTTTTAAGACGATACTACTCCATAGTCTAGGCTGGCCCGCAGCTTACCGTGTAGGCCAGGAAGGCCTCTAATTCATTGTAATCCTCCTGCCTCAGCTTTCACAGGGGAAGAGGTTATGGGCGTGAGGCGTCCTGTCCGTGAATGGAAGGGAGAGGAGGAATAGCATTACAGCGCTCACCTTTAGACACGGTACTGAAGAGGAGAAAACTGAGTACTGGCCTGCCACGGGCTGCAGCCTGCAGGATCAGCCTGCCCTGTGCAGTACATCCAGTGGGGAAATGGACAGATGGAAAGTGGGAGGAGCTCAGATGGTGTGGTTCCCTCGTAACTTTGTGGGAAGCGTTTGAGTGGGTGGGTCTTTGTAGAGCTATGGCTCACAGCGTGGTGTTTGAGGTGTTTGAGTCCGCTCTCTAAGAAGTCAGGTGGTCTGATAGCCAAGGATATCACATCACACTAATCACTGTCACACTAATCACCGCAGCTCTGTCCCTTTCATGTGACTTTGCTTAGATACATTTCTGAGTGGTTCTGCTCCACTACAGGGCAAGGAGTAGACGCGCCCCTTTCCGAGACTGGGTTTAGGCAAGCAGCCGCCACTGGTCAGTTTCTGAGCAACGTGCACTTTACCCACGCCTTCTCCAGTGATCTCACGAGGACTAAGCAGGTGAGTTCAGGGTTCCTGTCTAGGCCAGTGGGTCAGGATCTCAACAGCGTGGAGCTTGAAAACCTGCTTCTAAAGCCTGCTGAGATGGCCCAGCGGGTAAAGGGCCGATGACCCAAGTTCAATCCCTGGGACCCACGGAATGGAAGGAGGTCAAGTTAACCTCTGACCTCCACATGCAAACCATAATGCACATATGCGCACGTGTATACACGCACACTAAATTACTAAACACAAGAAACGAAACTACAAGGCATATGGGCAGTGGTATCCTCAGAACCCAGATGGGCACATGCAGCATCCACTAGAAATCCCAGCAACTGGGAGAAGGAAGGGAGAGACCCCAGAACAAGTTGGCTAACTAGATAAGCCAGAACTGGTGAACCTCGGATTTACCAAGAGACTTTGCCTCAATAAGTGAAGTGGAGAGAGGACCAGGAACACATTCCAGGTCAGCTTAGAGCCTCCAGGAGGGCACTAAGGCAAATGCGTTTACATGCATGTGAACCACACCCACACATAAAGAGCCCCAATGAAGATAAACATATCTTTTCCGAAAGATAAGTATTCCAGGTTTGACAGTCTCTGTCTATGGTAGCTGTTCATTTCTGTGCACGCAGATTCAGTGCAAATGCAAGCGCACAGAGTTTATCAGTAAGTCTATTAGGCCGGAACCCCTGCTCATCCCCCACACAAGCTGCACAACCCTGTCTACCCTCCATCCCCCAACTTGGCCTGCACAGAGGAAACTGCTAACACATCATCACTCCTTGTCTCTTTTTGGCAGCCCACCCAAGAGAGCCTGTACAGGGGCCCGGTGTCTGACAATGTGTGAACACAGTCCCAGCTCTTAGCTGAGCTTTATAAAACAACCTTGCCTTGGGCCGGATGTGTGACTTCACTGGCGTCCACCTGTGAGATCGGTGAACCCTCAGAGAACTGCCTTCTAATAAACCTGCCTTTATCTACTTTTCATCTGGTCCGATCTGGCCTCTAACTGCATAACCAAGGGAGAGAAAATGCCCATCAGTGGGACGTGTGTCTGGGTGCTAACGAACCTTCATTTATAAAAGCAGGCGGTGGTCAGGTGTATCAGACATACACAGTAATAAATACCAGAGTTAGGCATGAAGAGAAGCCACAGATCCTGGGCTTCACGTGTGCTTGGCAGGTGCTCTCCATTGAGCTCTATAGTCAGGCCCCGGCCAGGCAGCTGCTCTGCCACAGAGTGCAGCCCTGGGCCGAGAAGCAGCTTTTTGCACAGCACAACTGTCACTGGTAATGTTAAAAATGAAATGGCATGCTTTTGAAGCTTCATGGTGACTCATTTAAAAAAAAATGAGAAACAAACATTTGTCTTTTGCTTTTCAGACCATACATGGCATTCTGGAGAAAAGCAGATTTTGCAAAGACATAGCAGTGAAGTATGACTCCAGACTTCGGGAAAGGGTAACTACTTGTCTGCGCTGTGTCCTGTTGCACAGTCACACTGAGCGGTCACGTGGCTGAAGCACACTTGCAGTCCCCAGAGATTTAGTTTTATTACTATATCTTTATGTGTGCATGTATATCTGGGTACCATGAACATGCCTGGTTTCCGAGGAGGCCAGACCAGGGTGTCAGATCCCTGGAACTGGGTTTACAGACAGCTGTCAACACCCATGTGGGTGCTGGGAATCAAACCAGAATCCTTTGGTAGAACAGCCAGTGCTCTTAACTGCTGAGCCATCTCTCCGGCCATTTCTTGGGAATATAGAATCAACCAATACACGTTAAGGTGTAGCTGGGTATGGTAGCACACATCCGTAATTATAGCTCTTGGAAAGTATCGACGCAAGAGGATTATTAATTTGAGGCTAGCCTCAGCTACATGGACCCCATCTCAAAACAAACAAACAAACAAAAAAAACCCCAAAATCAAAAACAACTGTGGGATCTAGAGCTAATAACTCAGCAGTGGAATACTTGACCAAAGTGTTTGAAGCCCTGGGTTTAATTCTCAGCATGAAATTGGGTAGATCAAGGAGAGGGTGGAAGAAGGTGGGGCAGGGAAGGAGATCTACTCACCTGTCATGCTGCATGGTATTTATGTACAGCACCTTATCTAACTCTGAGGTAAATAGAAGGTCATACTGGTAAAAACTTGTTTGCACTGTGGGGAAATTTGAAGTATAGGCAGAAGGCTCTCCATCCCACTCCTGCCCCTGTTGTGAGTGAGACCAGTTTTTCTTTACCAGTTTTGTGTACCGGAAATGAGTCTTCCAAAAGCTGAGATTTCAGTTTAGGGCAAGGCACAGGGAGATATCCAGTCTGGGGTCTGAACGCAGGCCTAGAGCATTGGGGGTTTTGTGCCCTACAATACCAACCCCAAGCTCAGGGGCATCCCTGTCGGCTCTGCTTCCTTCTGATCCTGGGAAGAAACAGGGTGGTGAGAGCACGTCAGGCCTGCCTCTTTCAGCTTGCAAGTATTCTCTGGTTCAAGAGGCAGAAGTTGTGGCAGAAGGAAGCCTTGCTCTGTGCCTGAGAACCAGTGCTGAAAACAGAGTCCAGTATGTCACTGGGTAGGTAGGCAGGCCTAAGTGTTGCCCTGAGCACATCTCTGCCTCCCTGGAACCGGGCAGATCCCATGTTTGTCTGGTAAAGCCCCACCATCTGTCTGGGTTAGCCTGAAGTTCTTCCCCACAGCCACCTGGACCCAGACTGAGGTTTCTGCTGTGGCTCTGCTCAGTGAGTCCCATGAGCACACAGACAGGGTCACAGATAAGGGAAGAAGGTGAGCTCCTTCCCGGGTGGGTTTCAGATGTTCACAGACCTTTACCGTTCTGTCGATGTGTAAGCCGCACCTTTAACTGGAACGTTGCAGATGTACGGGGTTGCAGAAGGCAAGCCGCTAAGTGAGCTTCGGGCCATGGCCAAAGCCGCTGGAGAAGAGTGTCCCATGTTCACCCCGCCTGGAGGAGAGACAGTAGAGCAGGTACGTAGCCTGAGTGTGTCTAAGCTGCCAGGTCGCTGGCTGGCACAGCAGTGAGCTTGCCAATGTGCCAGTGACCCAGTCACTAAATTCTGACTGGTTTTGTACTGGTGCTTACAAGCTGGTGCAAACCACAGTCAAGTGGTTTGCAAGCTTCGAACATCCTCCTCTTTGCTCCCCCATTTTTCCATGTTGCCCTATGTCCCTCACTGTGAGTCAGCAGCCATTACTGATGATAGATAGACAATACTGCTGAGAAAAACTTAACATGAGGTGGTGGCATAGGTGGTGTTGGCACAGGCAGTGTGTGCAGCCAGTGAATCAGGCTCTGCCTCAGGACACCCAGGGTTCTGGCAAGAGATTTGCCCACTGAGATGATGCCCCCCCCTTTTTAAGATGTATTTATGTATGTGTGTACACTGTTGCTGTCTTGAGACACACCAGAAGAGGGCTACCTCTGAGCTAAACCCCTAGCCCCTCTCTTTTTCTTAATGTCTTCAGCCACAAGTGATGCTTTGAAATCCCATGGAAACCTTGGGATGGGAATAGTTAGTTGTATTTCAGACTTACATTCATCATTCACTTCACTTGATTTCCTCTCTCTGTTCTTTCTTGCAGGTAAAAATGCGTGGAAAGGATTTCTTTGATTTCATTTGTCAGTTGATTCTGGGCAAGGCAGGCCAGAGAGAAAACTTCCTCCCCGGAGCGCCAGACAACTGTTTGGAAAGCTCTTTGGCGGAGGTTTTCCCCGTGGGAAAACACGGCAGCTTGGGGACAGACCCCAAGCATGGTGCCCTGGGTTTAACCGCCAGCATCTTGGTCGTGAGCCACGGGGCTTACATGAGAAGCCTCTTTGGTTATTTCCTGAGTGACCTCAGATGCTCACTGCCAGCCACAATAGACAAATTCGAACTTTCCTCCATCACTCCCAACACTGGCATCAGTGTCTTCATCATCGACTGTGAGGAAGCACGCAAGCCAACCGTCCAGTGTGTTTGTATGAACCTCCAGGAGCATCTAAACAAAGGGGTTGAAAAGCACTGAGTCCAAAGCCCCCAACCGTGGGGCTCCGAATGGAGGGCCTTGGCCTCTTGTGTTTTCATCCTCTGCCCCTGCTGTTTAGAAGCAGGTGAGACTTGTGCCATAAAGCCCCACTGGGGTCCTGACTGTATCCGCTGTTAGTGGGAATCCACTCAGAGTCAGCCTGGTTTTTCTGAGACACCATTTTCTACCATGATTTTGTCACCCTGTGCTGTTATGTCTGTGAACTATTAACTTATGAGGACACTCAGCATTGCACACGGGGGATGAAGCCTTTTCTCCACATTCTCCTTTCATTGGCCTCTTCGATGTCTAGATGGTGTTGGCTGTTGAAGATCATTTAATGTTTTTCCACTCACTCACCAAGTGCTTGCAAGAAAGAATGGTTTAAATAATTCTCCCGCATTTGCAGTGATTGTGTCAGAGTCCACAGTGTTCAGACTGAAGCTTCTTACTGTCATCCGTGTGTAAAGGGAAATGGCTGAATGCTCTAGCGTCCTCTGGAGAAACTGGCTCTTGGGAATTATTATTATCATTGTTATTGTTATTATTGCCTCAAATACAGCTGAGGGACTGAAGGGACTAGGAGTACTTCCAGTTACCCTGAGAACCCCAGTTCAGATCCCTTTACCCATATTGGGCAGCTCACAGCTTCCTGGAACTCCAGCATCAGGGAGGCAGTGCCCGCTCTGGGCCTCTGCAGACACTTGCACACATGCACACAAATAAAAGTAGTAAAAGCAGCCTGGGGGAAGGAAGGAACACACTGCCTGATCAGACACATTACGATCCTCTGAGAAGAAGGCAAACACAGCTTTCCAGCAAAAGCGGTGGGGGTGGGGAATGCTCAAGTTACCCTCGCTTTGTATCCAAGCTGCCTGTGAAGACTGGTTGACCCATCCAAAGAAGAGGTGCTGAAAACTGGTACGCAGAAGGCTCAGAGGAGTGACCTTCCTCCAGGTGGCGCTGTCGGAAAGGGATTTTGATTGCTGCTCAAGAGTCCTCAATTAGGAAACTGGACTGCTAAAAATGCCAGGCCCACACTACAGCCTCAGGAAAATGTAACACTGGGCCCAGATATAGAGGAGTTTGACCAGGAAGAGCTGGTAGGATTGAGAGCTTACTGAACAGTAGGTGACAAACTTAAGAAACCTAGAAATACAGTTCACCTGCAAAGGGAGGTGTAGGTCAAGGCTCACCACAGTTGACTTGCCTGCTGTAAAGTGCTACTAGGTCCTTCTGTCTAGACACTTTGTGGGGGCGCTGCCAACACTTTGGGTACTGGTGGCCCCACACTAGGGATTTACTTGAGGTTCCAAATGCACGTGTACCTTGAACAAAGACATCACTGACATGAGTCCAAAGTGTGACCATGTTCTGAGAAACCAAAGGACATGATTATAAAGGCCGTAGAAAAGTCTCCCTATGGGTGACAGTGAACTTCAGTTCAAAAGTCATGTCGGCATTTGGGGTGAGTGTTGGGTTGTGTGAATCTGAGAGGAAAGTTATAAAAACCTGAGGAGTTTGGAGGTGTCGCTCAGTGGGCCCTGGCTTCCATCACAAGTGGAGAAAAATCAGAACAGAAACCTGCTTTTTTAAGAGAAATCCAGTGTTAGGTCACTCCCTCCGTGTAGAGCACCACTGGAAGTCCTGGTGCGGAGCTGCTGTGAGACAGAGCAGAGCTCATAAGCAGAGTGGGTGAGCAGCAGTATTGTTCTACTGCCTTTCAAATGCACATAAATACCCAGCTCTGTAGTCTTCCTTTTACCCGTACTGTTTGAGGGTATTTATTTGGGAATGTATGGCTCTACTTAATTGTAACCAGTATTCTACCGAATGAATAAAGATCTTTGGTTTATAGAGGGTGCTTAGGTCTGTTCAGTGTTCTGTAGGCACAGAGTCCTGGGAAGTCTCTGGTGGGAGCGGCTGTGAGACAGTCACACTGTGCATCAGGTTGGCCTCAAACTCAAGATGCTTCTTTCTGTCTCACCCCCTCAGTGCTGGACTGCAGCTCTGTACCTCCACACTGCCCGGGGAGTCTTACAGTGCCATTCCTGTGCAGTCTGGTGACTCCAGATCCTGTCTGACTGAGCCCCTGCTGCTCGCCTGTGTCTGTCAGCATTCAGCTCATGTGCTTTACTTCTTTAGACCAGCACGAGGTGCTGACTCCCTCAACTTTAGTAATCTGACAATTGAAAGCTGGGGTTACATGCTACCCTCCATCTGCTGAGAAGCCCACATGTACCCCAGTACATGGACAGCACCCCACCCCCACCCCCGCACCACTGATGACGCCTCTGCTATTCTTGGCTTGGTTTTTCTCAACCGCCCCGATGAGTCACTGAGTAATTTGACTATCCTGTTAATGTACATACAAACCTTCTAGTTGGTTGTACATTCTTTTAAAAAAAATTTTTTTTAGCGGTATGCGGTTTGCCTGTGTGTGTGCATGTGCACCATGGAGGCCACATGTCCCACATGCAGTTAGGGGTAGTTGTGAGCCAACATGGGGTGCTGGGAGCCAAACCTAGGTCCTCTCTACCTGCTCCTAACTGATGTGCCATCTTCCCACCCCTTCATTTGTTGTTGTAAAATACAAAAAAAAAAAAGTAAGGTTGCCTTTTATCCCCACTAGGTCTGGCACCTAACTGCCCCAAGATATCTGCCGGATATCTTAATTCTCAGTCAGCAAAGCATCTCACCCCCTCTGCTCCATCCCATATCACACTGCCAAAGGCCTCTCTCTGAGCCTGGCAGCCATCTCTCTACCCATCTAGTTCCCAAGGCAGGTTTCCATGCCAGAAACACATCCCAACTCTGGCGGATCAGACCAGCCGCCGCACACTTTCTTACGCTCAAACCATGACATAAAAGAACACACAACACAATAACCTTTGACCCAATTGATAAGATATAATTGCCCACCTAAACATAGCAAGCCCAGTACCATCCATCCCTTAAGAACATTAATAACAACTGTAAATACACAGAGCAGAATCTTAACGTCAGCTGCCATATTGTCCTGCCACGGCTTCTCTCCCTCTCCTGTCTCTTCCTCCTTTCCGTTCCAGTCTCCTCCTCTTCCTTCAAACCTCTCTCCCGCCCACCCTTCTTGTCCAATGACAGGCCTCCTTCTATCTTGTACCTGCCTCATTTGTGACATCATCCCACATATTTGTTCAGAGAGATTTTGTGTGTGTGAGTGTTTGCCTGCATGTATGTGTGTCTGCTGTGTGTTTCTGGTTCTCACAGAGGCCAGAAGAGGGTCCAGAGCCTCCTCTCCAACCGAAGTTACAGATGATTTTGTGCTGCCATGTGGATGCTGGGAACAAAACCCAGTACAGTTAAGCACAAGTGCTCTCTTAGTTGGTCAGCCATCTCCCCAGACTACTGTGCACTTTTAAATATAGGTTCAGTTTTCAAGTTTATTCAAAACGTGTCCAAAATGTTTAGATGTTTTTAGAAGAGATAAATATTTTGTATTGTGAATATTTGCATATATACATATTCATGTCGACATAATGGATTTATGAGTTAATGCCTTTGTTGTGTCTCTTCACTCTGTTAATGTAAGTCATATCCTAAGTGAAATGGGTCTTCCTAGGTGAATATACCCAGGCTTAATGATTGGCCAGCTACACAAGGACAGATGGACCACTCACCAGTCTGGGGAAAAAAAAAATTGGACAGAACTGCTGGTTTTGTGTTGCTGTAAAGAAATACCTGAACCGGGGTTGGGGATTTAGCTCAGCGGTAGAGCGCTTGCCTAGCAAGCGCAAGGCCCTGGGTTCAGTCCCCAGCTCTGAAGAAAAAAAAAAAAAAAAAGAATGAAAAAAAAAAAAAAAGAAATACCTGAACCAATCAACTTGCAAAGAAAAAAGCTTCATTTTTTGCCTACCATTTTAGAGGCGCTAACCCATGACCACATAACCCTATGGCTTGAGTCCTGTGGTGAAGCAACTGTTCATGGCAAGGAAAGGACCGAGTGAACTTCTCTCCTTAAGCTAAGAAGCACAAGCCAAGAGGCAAGGGCCTGGAGTCCATCATCCCTTCAAAGATACCGTCCGTCCCAATGACCTATGTCCCAATGACCTACCTAAAACCTCCTGAAGGTCTCACCCCCTCCTACTAGAGGATTCATTCAAACCTAAATTATAGCAGGCTCCAGCATGCCTTTCCTGCTTTATTCAAATACTGCATAAAAATACCCCATCAGTGTAAGGGTGGCGTCTGATGAAGTATCGTTTGTGAGATGCCACATCCTTTGTCCTCGTGAAGGATCTCCAAGGATGTCATTCTAACCAATGACTCCACGGGCTCAAACACCAGACCAGCTGAGCTTTGAAAATACGTTCTCCAAGCTGCTGAGCTGCCTGCAGGCTGTGCAGTGAGCTCCAGATATCCAGCTCTCAGGAGTCCTCACCCGAGCTGACTGGGGTGACACAGCCTTGTCATTTATACCCTTGCACATGACCCCTCACCCATACTCCTTTAAGTAACCCTGATGAACACGTTGGTTCGCCACGCTGTAGCTTAGAGCTTACCTCCCACCGTGGGTGGAAGGACTGGTGTTACCGATGGTGACCAGGTAAGGCGCACGGTGTAAGGCAGGGCTTCCTGAGAGAGCCTTAGGTCATTGGGCGTGAACTGACTAGTTGGGCCTCAGCCTCTTTTTCCTGCAGGTAAGTGGTTTTCCTCTGCCCCAGGCTCCCACCACAATGTGCTGACCCTCTACCACAGACCTGAAAGCAGAGGCCTTCTGGGTTGTGGACTAGAACTTCCTAAGTGTGGCTCAAACCTTTTATCTTCATAAATTGATCAGGCCCACTATTTGGCACTAATGATGGAAGACCACTATGACGTATTTCTGGTTAACTGAAGACTAATATGTATTTCTGGTTAACTGAGATTTCAGTGTGGTTATGCCAGTGTGTGTGTGTGTTTTGTTTTGTTTTGTTTTTTCAAATCAAAATTTATTTTAAGGAATCAGGTTATTAGAAGCCCAATGTTGATAAAATTTCATCTTTTTTTAATCAAAATTGCTGAACATGTTTATAAATGGAAGAAACTTTGAGAATTTTTTCCTTTTCCTATTCTGTTTTCTCCAGATTTTCCAATTTTACCCTTCTGTCTCAATATGCATTTATGCAGCCACACAGAGAGGACAAGAAACAGAAGCTGACAGAAATCTTATTTTTATTTAAAACTCAAGGACAGAAGTGGGGTTACATTTCATAAATAACTATAAATATAGAGTGATAGGCAGAATCTTTCAAATAAATAAATAAATATCGCCACGTGCAAAGGGACCTAAGAAATTACAAGACGACCTCGGCTCCGCCAAAAAGAAGGCCTCTCGGTGGTGTTGGGCTTGAGTTTACACCCAGTTAAGTTCTTTCTGGGCTTTCCACAGAGTTGCCTCAGTGGGCAGGCTTCCGGTGGCTGCTGTGCTGACCGATCCCCAGCAGGAATGAAAGCCAGCGAAGAAAAGGTTTGGGGTGCGTGGTACCTACTGCTATCTATGCACAGCATTTAGTAACTCAGAGGTGGAGGTGGTCACATTGGCTGCTGTTCCTCTGATAAGCAAAAAAACAGTGGGTCCATTTCTAAGTGGGTACATGATGACAGTGGAAAGCACGGAATTGTCTGAAGGACTGGGCCATTACTGTGCCCTTCAGTTCTCATTTAAGTAGAGGTAGAAAGGAGGTGCCCTTCGTCGAGGTCGACCACCAGCTAATAAGGTACAGAGGGGGGACAACCTCAAAGCCTGCCTAACACGTCTTGCTGTTCACTGTGAGGCTATGCTCACCCCAGGACAGCCCTGGGGTTTCTGGGACAAATGAAAGATGTCTTCCTTTAATGCCCTAAAAGTTCCCAAGAGTAGCTGCCATTGTGGGGTTAACCCCTGCAGGAGACCCCCACCCCCACCCCCCGACTCTAGCTAGTAAGTCCTGGATCCCATTTCACTTAGGAAAAAACTTTTTTTTTTCTTTCCACTTCACAGAAACCCTAACCTGGAACAATCCCAGGTCTCAAGGACCCTTCCCCTCCAGGCACATTCACTTAGAATATATTACAACTCGACCGGCTAGCAGAAGCTTTTACTAAAATGCCTCTTTAGAGAGAGTTCATGCTTTTGCATTTTGCAAAACACCCTAGCAAGGTAGACTTTGCTGAGCCAGGGTAAATTCAGAAAGCTACCAACAGAAAAGCACGTTCTATCGCAGGGAGCTGGGAAGTAAGCAGGTTCGGCACTTGCTGGCAAAGGGTGTTCATTCTGTAGTGAGGCTGAACTCTGTGGAGTGGGCTTTGGTTCACCGTGCCTTTGGGTCTCCTTGTCAGCCTCCCGCCAATCTTTTCCAAAAGCTCTTCCCAAAGGGAAGAAATCTATGTCTTCCTTCGGCTTGCCCAGTGAAGACATTAAGGTCAAGGTACTCAAACTCAAACTCATGTGGGTCCCAGAACAGTAACAAGAAGCTGCAGAGATGGCCTCTTCTCTGTGTTCAAGGTGTGAGCTCTTTCCTCGTGCTAACTGATCGATAAGAACGCTAGGCAAGAGACGGGCTAAGCGTCTAGTTTACCTCTGAGGAAAGTAAAATTAAAAGAGCCTCGTGTCTAGTTTACCTGTTGGGGTCTTCAAAATAGATCAACATTTAAAATTAAATGTATGCATGTGTGGATATGTGTGTGAGAGTGCAGATTTCCCTGGAGCTAGAATTACAGGTAGTTGTGGGTGCTGAGAATTGTCTGGGCCACCTCTCCAGCCTCCCACTGTTGGCTCTGAATAGCGGTGCCTGGCTGGAACCTTGCAGGTGACTCTCAGGCCCAAAGGGAAGGGAGAGAAGCAGACATCTTCAGGGTACCCCAGCTCTCCACGTGGGGTGAACCGACTGGAGGATGAAGGTGGAGGCAGCCGGGGCTGGGGACCTAGACGAACCTGGGAAAGGGGCGACACCGATCCGTGCCTCCCGCGCCCCGGCGAGCATCCCCGCGGCCTCTGCGCAGCACTCCCAGGGGGTCGCTGGCCGCGGGGCCACCTTCCTCTGCACTCGGTAGCTCTCGCGAGCAGGATACCGGTATGGGAGTAGCGCGGGGCCGCGGCTTGAGCACATTCAGCGGGTCGCGCTCGGGCGGGTCCTCGGCGCTGCGCGTGTGGCGCCGTGGGCGCGCGGTGTAGAAGTGCAGCAGCGGGACCTCGTTCCTGCGCGCCAGGAACTGCGAGAAGGGCGGCGGGTTGGTACCGGGCTGGAAGATGCGCTTGGAGCGGCCCAAGCTCACCAGGTAGTGATGCTTCGGTGACAGGTAGACGTCGTAGCCGTTCTCTAGCGTCCACTGGCGGAATCTGCAGTTCTCCGGGCTGAAGTGATACTGTAAGAGAAGGGAAACACTAGAAGGTGAGGGCCGCCGCTCCGCTAGGGGGTGATGCTCAGCCCAGTTCTGCACCTCCCTCTTAGGAAAAGCGCTGAACTTGGCTGGGCTTCAGGGCTTCGGGAAAGTGGCTGCTATTAGGGCTCTCGAGGGCACTTCCTGGAGGACCTAAGGCTAGCGTGCCCAGCTTGCTGGGGCAGGGTCCAGAAAGACCTGATGACACTCTTGTTTCAGTGCTCGCCGCTGGGAGAACTAAACATTCCTATTCTCATTCCTATTCGTATCCATTCATTCCGTTTATCTCTCTGTCTGTCTCTATTGTCTGCAGGGAGGGCTAGACTAACGTTCATCTTTTCCAACCCTCCCCTCCTTACCTCGCCTCGCCCCTCTATCTCCTTCCCTGGAATTGACTAGATTTCACAAATGCTATGCAAATAGTTTACCACTGAGCTCCACTCCTAGCTTTTTATCTTTACTCTTGTGTGTTTCCTTTCCTTCTTTCTTCCTTCTTTCTCTTCTTTCTTTTCTTTTTCTTTTTTAAAGCAGAACCTTGCAATATCCAGAGTGGCATTGAATTCTGATGTGTAGAGGGAGTCCTTGAACTTTCAGTTCTCCTACCTCAGTCAACCGAGTAGCTGGCATTGACAGCTTGTGCTACGGGCCCTGGGTTGTATACCTTTTCAAATTCTGCTGGCTGGAAAGTGGTTGTGACTTGTCTCTTTGCCTAGAGACTAGAACTGGGATGGACTTTGAAGGATCATATAGAAGCGAGGGTACTGAGATCAAGACGCAGTGTAGATTGAAGATCAGAGGCATGAACTTGCTAACAGCTACTCTGTGTTTGAACCTTACTCTCCTCTTAGTACTGAGCTTCATTGAGTGCCTGCTTGGATCTTTACATGCGACATTGTTTCCCAAACTGTACAAAGAATTCTGGAGGAGAGGGCTTTCTGTGTGTGTAGAAATCTATCTACCCTGGACAGATGGCATTATAGGTGCTGGGAGGTGCACCGCGGTAACAGAACAGAAATCTTTTACCTCAGGAACGTTGTAGAGGGCATTGATAAGAGATTCCTGAATCAACTTATCTTTCTTTGTTTGTATGTCAAAATTACTTGGACTACACTTTAAGCCTTTAGGTTAGGAAAACCTTGATTTATGATCTGAAGGGCCAGCCATCACCCCCAAGGGCACAGGAAATTAATCGGAGGTCATTAATAGGAGGGAGAGCTGCAAGTCACGTGGTCCATTCCACCTCACTTATTCCAAGGGAAGAAACTGAAATTGGAAGGAGTGAGGGGAGTTACCCAAGGTCATGGTCTGTAACAGAACTGAGAAGACACCAAGAACCTCTCACCCTTTCTAATGTATGAATTAGAAACATATTTGACATGGCTTTAGAACCTACAACATACTAGGGACTGTGCTCCATGCAAGAATGGGTCTTAGGCGACAGGGCAGACTAAAGGCCCAGAGCCTCATTCCAAACCGCAGCTGTGAAATCTTGAACATTCCCTAAGACTGAATGATCAAGGAATCTCTAAAGCCCTGATACAGTAAAGAGAGGGAAAGATGGCTCAGTGATTAAGCTTTTGTACATTCTTCTGTCCCAGAGTTCAGTTCCCACACACAGGCATACAATTTTAAAACTCGAATCTTAGAAAAGGAGAGACAGTCATTATAATGTGGTGACCATCACATAAAGAAACTCACCGATCCAAAAATGTTGCCGCGGAGATCCATACAAAGGAACCTTCTGGTCATGGCCCCTATTATCACTACGGAGCCAGCATCCTCTGATGTGATCATCAGGGCACCTGTAAGAGGACCTCTCAGGTCAAACTGTGCAGTTTTCCCTTCCTTGAAATGCTCTCTGAAAAGACACCTCCGAGACACCTCTCTGTAGGGGGCGGCATTACACAGCCCCTCCGTGTCTTACTGTCTCTTTCATTTCCGTGACCCCAACTCCAACACCAACACTTATGTACCTCCTGTTTCATCCTCTTACTGCACGAGTCTCGATCTCCCAATAATCCCCCATCTGTGTAGCATACAGATTGTCCTCCACCCATTGCTACCCCCTCTTTGCCTGGCTAGTATCTTTTAGTGTTTAAGGCAGCCATTGTCCCTGTCTAAGACATCTGTTTCTATGATGTTAAAATGTATGTTGAATTTTATTCAAAGACCCCACTGTAGAGAGCCTGGTTCTTCCCCACTGCATGTCTCAACCAATATGAAGCTGATCTCTCTTCCCTGCCTGTTGAAGTTGTTTAACCTTCAAGGCCAGTCGCAGCCATCTCTGAGCCTTCTTATCTCCCTAATCAAAACCGATTGCTCTTTAGCACAGTGCCCCTGCTGTTACTACAGTGTACCCCCCACCACGCTACCATATTTGCACGCCTAAAACCTTCCCCCAGAGGAGCAGGGCCCTTCCTCATGTTTAGTAGATGGGATCCAGGGATAGATAGAATTTGCTTTTTTGGACCCAGTCCTTTGTGTCTCTTCTCAGTTGGAGATGTTCTTCATAGATGCTGGTCCTGGGCATCTTCCAATGGCCCCACTTGAAAGCTTGCCTTTGACTAAGGCTTGGAGCATGCTTGTATCATTTTAGACAATGGTCAATACCTTTAAATGGGTGTTCTGTACCAAAGATAAGATTAAGCCACACTGTGCTGTAAAATGTATGGTGATCAGCAAGACTGGATATTTTCTGTTAGAAATAATTTGCTTAGATGTTTAAGGACACTTCCAACTGCCTGCTGAACCTCATTTCACAGCCCCAAGGAGCCTGCCCTGATAGGACTTTTAATTCCTCTTAAGAGAACACAGTCTGTGACTAACATGTGGTAGAGCTTCATGGGATAATTTGAAGCCCAAGGCTTCTTTCCTACCCCATGTAGACTCCAAACGAAGACTTTCAAGGGGAGTGAGCAGGCAAAGGTTACGTGTTGCCTAACTACAGAAGCTGGTACAGGCTGAAGCTGGTTGATGTGCTCAAAGGGAATGAGGGTAGGCCTGAGCCTGGGAAGATGACGGCAGA
Source organism: Rattus norvegicus (assembly GCF_021556685.1). NCBI lineage: Eukaryota > Metazoa > Chordata > Mammalia > Rodentia > Muridae > Rattus > Rattus norvegicus. The sequence continues at coordinate 161,945,457 of NC_141537.1, read as the reverse complement.
GAGGACCAATCAGGGAACTTCATTTGTTTCAGAGTTTGTGTGTGGGTTAGCATTCATGAAAACTGGCAAGAGTGGAGAGGTACCACACGTAGTCTTCCAAAATGGCATTTGGCTATGTGTCTCAGATACATGGCTGATTTTATGTAAGCCCAGACATACATAATGAAATACAGAGGAATTTATGTCCTGAGAGCTTTTTGGTTCAATCAAATGGGGGGGGGCAGGAGATTACATTTAGTGAAGTTTTCTTTTCTTTCTTTTTTTTTTGTGTGTGCCCTCTTATGTACTCTATTTTAAATTCTCAAAACAACTGTTATTTCGTTAAAATTAACATCATTATCATTTTAGCAATTGTAGAAGCATCTTTAAGAGACAAAGAAGGATTCAAACTCAGGTCAGTGACATCTTCCTGCCCTGCAGCTGTAGCCTCTAACAGAGAAGGTACTGAAATATCACGGGGACACCAAGTGTCTGTGCCCATGAGGGATGATGCCCTGTGTGGCTCCTTAAGTGCCCTGTAGCCACAGGAGTCTCACTGCCACAGCCCAGGGCAGCCTGTGGGACTGCCATAGTCTCCAGAGCATAACATAGCAGTTCCAGCCTGCTTTGCAGTGTTATCACCATCAAAATTGCTAATGGCTTCCAAGAGGCAACCTGACAGTTGACCACACCCACACCCTGACGTCATGCCAGCCTGTCTGATGATTGGAAACACTGCAGACAGTGAGCACAGTATACATGCCCTCATTCTAGGGCCAGTGGCTTCCGACGGGGAGCGCTTAGGTTTTTTTTGTTTTTTGTTTTTTGTTTTTTGTTTTTTGTTTTTGAAATCAACAAAAGTTAGCAGAGAAATTCACTTGGCCAAGCACAGGCTAAGCCACCCAGGGAAAGAGTGGGCTCCTAAGCAAAAGCGATAAGCAAGTCTCTTCTGCTATTTGCAAACTCCGTGCCTGATGGAGAATGGGAAGCTGGGCTTGCTCAGATTAGAAAAAGCTTACTGACCCTGAAGAGATCCAAGAGCCTTCTGAGCTCAGGGGAGCTTAGAGCATCTTTGGGGCAGTTCATTCCATCTTGTCAAGACCAATGACCAGAGCAGGAGTCGGACACTCAACTCTAAACCACGAATTTACTAAAGCAAAGCTTTGAAATGGGACTGTAGAAGCATTTGCCTCATTTTGTCTTCCTGAAGCTGTAATGACTTCCAGTACTGCATGCATGTGGTGTGCACACATATATGCAAACAAGACAGTCATACCGATAAAGTACAATAAACGAAAAAAATAAATGAATGAGGTCATAATTAAACCATGCTCTGCTATTTGTAATCGATTAGGAGGAAGATTGTATGACTAGCATGTAAAGACAAGAAGACAAAGAGTCATTCTTACAGAAATGCGCGTAAGCAAGATTTGCACATCAGATTAGTGCTACTCCCCCTCAAAGGCGAAGCTTACACAAGACAGAAATTACACTCAGCTAAAGTCAGGTTAACTCATTTTATTGCTTCTCAGTCACATTCATTCTCCTGGCATCCTCCAGTCCTGGTGTCTGCAAGCTCCCAAGGAAAAAGGCCTGCCATTTCAACTGCTTTCAAAGTAGACTGACCTTACACATCCTTCCTTCCCTACCTCTGGCCTGGATGGACTGTTCCAGACTCACCGCAGAGGGGCCACCTTTCAGCAAAGAAATTCTATGATTCTAGGAACGTTGTATGCGTATTCTCTAATTATAAGCAAATTTCCAATCCATAGAACCAAAATAGTTCACCCTCATCCGCTGTCCAGCCCTTGACATCCCGTGTAGTCCTGCAGCGGAAGTCACGGCTGTCTTCCAGGGAGAGAAATACAATGGCATTTCCTAAAAGTTTGGTAAAGCACTGGGAGATAAGAGGTCTCTGAAGAACTATGTCACACTTCCAGTGACAGAGGGTTGTGTGGTGTCTGGCACCTTGTAGGTCCTGTTCCACAGAGCATGAGCAGTTTGGGGGACCCATGAAGTGTACCCAGATTTACTCCAGATTCTCATCATCAGTCTCAAACCTGACTTCCAAGAGGTAACCCCAAGGTCCCACTTTATTCCCCTGAGTTCTGGAGCATGCCTCATGTTTGGAGAGAATCTTTCTCCTCTTCCTCTCCCTCTCCCTCCCCCTCCCCTCTCCCTCCTCTTCTTCTTTCTTCTCCCCCTTCCCTCCCCTTCCCCCATGTTCCCATCCTCTCCCCATTCCCCTCCCCCTCCCCCTTCCCCTCCCCCTCCTCCCATCTCCTGTCAATGTAGCCTGTAGGCAGGTGTAAGCTGCTGGCTTTGCTTGTGCCGGTCCCTGGTCCCAGGTCCCTGGCTGCTAGGTTTAAGGTCTGTTGGTTTCTAGCAGAGAGAAGGCTGTTTGCACACACAGCAAGGCCACATCCAGGAAACAGGCTCACTTATTAGAGCAGCACTGAGCGATCGTAATCCTTACAGAACATTTTTTAGTGAGGGACAAGCTACCACTGCTCAGTGCTGTACACGGCACTGAACCCCACTAATCTTCTGTACCCTGAACCCCGCTAATCTTTTGTACCCTGAACCTCGCTAATCTTCTGTGCCCTGAACCCCACTAATCTTCTGTACCCTGAACCCCGCTAATCTTTTGTACCCTGAACCTCGCTAATCTTCTGTGCCCTGAACCCCACTACATCTTCTGTACCCTGAAGGCCACTACATCTTCTGTACCCTGAACCCCGCTAATCTTCTGTACCCTGAACCCCACTACAACTTCTGTACCCTGAACCCCACTACATCTTCTGTACCCTGAACCCCGCTAATCTTCTGTACCCTGAACCCCGCTACATCTTCTGTACCCTGAACCCTGCTACATCTTCTGTACCCTGAACCCCGCTACAACTTCTGTACCCCTTTGGAGAAACTTTTCAGTTTTCTTTTGTTTTGTTTTGCTCTGTTTGTATGGCCGTCTTGTCTGCATGTATCTCTGTGCACCACATTTGTGCAGTGCCATCGGAGGGCAGAAGAGGGCATTGGATCTCCTGGAAGTGGAGTTACAGACCACTGTAAGCTTCCACTTGGGTGCTGGACTGAACCTGGACCAGCTGCAAGAGCAGCCAGTGCTCTTAGCTGCTGAGCCATCTCTCCAGCCCTATTTAGAATTCTTTATACGTCTGTAAAATAGAAAATATGTCGTTTCCAATTCCTGTCTCTCTTGTTACTCTGTTTTCTATGTATTATTCCTTACACTGAAAGGGGATCTCAGTTGAATAATCTAGTTGATTGGCACGTATAGCTTGCGATCCAATCTTCCATAGACTCTATCCTTAAGAATATTCCAATTGTTTCATATCACCAGTGAGTTCACCACCAGGCAATAAGTTTTATAAGCAACTAAACACATTTCAGCTTCTCAGAGAAGACCCACCAACCACACAGGGTGCCTCTGAAGCACCCTGCATGCCGCTGGGTGGATGCATTCAGTTAGACTTGCCAAGACGACACATCTTAGTGGTCTGTCTTTAACATAATGTCCCTCGAGAAAGGTTTTGTTTTGTTTGAGACAGTCTCACTATATAACCCTGACCAATCTCCCAGTTAAGTTCTGTCTGGCTTATTCTTTACTTTGAGTCCTTGTCTTCCTATTCATTTTTCCCTCCAATTCCTGAACCGATGGAAAGAAAATCAGCTCTCATTATTGGAAATGGGTTACAACAGTTATTATTCAGGTTGAGAAAAACCTGTATGTCAAATAAAGAGGATGGAAAAAAACCCTTCCTCTTAGGTTTTACACACACACACACACACACACACATACACACACACACACACACACACACACACACACACACACACACAGAGAGAGAGAGAGAGAGAGAGAGAGAGAGAGAGAGAGAGAGAGAGAGAGAGACCTATGCATACAAGGAGCTACAAGGCTTCCCCAATACCTCTGTAGGTCAACAGTAGAGAGTTTCTCCTCTTCCCAACCTGGAGCCCATACTCACTGTAGATAGTCTGATGGGGTGTTCCGTCTACATGGCCATCCCTATGGATCTGTAGGTGATAGCTGTTCCTGGCTGTAGCTGTGTACAGGTGGGTCAGGCTCCCCCAGTTGGAGCCAAGCAGTGGGGAAGTGTCTGAATAGGCTCTAGCAGTGCCCAAGCTGCAGACGGTGCACAGAGCGCCCACCAGGAGTCTGAGGCAGGCCCCCAGCATCGCACAGCGCTGAGTGGCTATTGCTGAGGTTGAAATCTGACACTCCCAGACAGCCTGGGACCTCGCTGGCCTTACTGTCTTCTTCCTAGGAAGAAGCTGAGAACTGAGGTGGGGATCCTGGGCTAGATTCCCTCCTTTTTTCCCTGGGACTTTTAAAGGGTGGTGGTATGACATCAAGTAGGAAAAACAATGCTGCCACATCCTCTGTGTTGTAATCATCCATTCGAAGAAAAAGCCCAGACTTCTTAGGCTTGCGGAAGGCGCGTCAGTTCCAGGCACACACACACACACACACACACACACACACACACACACACATGCACGCACACACCCCTCAATTTCAAGCCAGTGCTCTCATAAGTGAACGATGTGTGGGCAAAAGTTATCTGTGACCCTGGGTCATCTGTTGACCTGTCCCACTTCCATCAGGAAATGTGAAGGCAGCCAGCAGTGCTAAAACAAAAAAAACAGAAAACCAGAAAGCCGCCTCCTCGCTAACTCATCTCCCTCCAGTGTACTTGTTTTGGTTTGCTCAAGCCTTCTACCTCCAGCAGCCAAGTGTGTGCTTGGAGCTACTCCGGGCTGCTGCAGGTGTCTTAATAGATAGAGATATGGGATGCTAGCAGGCAAACGAGACTCCCCCTATACACATACCTCAGGAAGGGTGAGTTAGGTGGGAGCAGAGCTCACCCCCCCCCCCATTACCATTCGCAAAGACCTCAAGACAAGAAGAAAGAAAACAAGGTCTTGAGGTCAGCAAAAATGGCAAGATCTGGTTTCTCAGTTTCCCTCGTTTGGATGACGCAGGGAACTAAACTGGCAATTATGGCTTTGCCAATAGGAAGGAGACTCATTTGGAGGACTGGAATGGCACTGCTGGCTGATCAGAGGGGTTAGAGGTCAGGAAACATCCAGGAGCTGCAGGACTGGGCACTTCCCCATCCGGAGTCCACATCCTGGGACCTTGTGTGAGTGGACGCCTCACTGCAGAAATTGCTCTGCGCGTGCCCTCTGAGGAGGTGCATCTGACTCAGCTGTGTGGGATGTGGGGAAGGAGGTTGAAGGCAGAACTAACACACACAGTCTATTGGAGGGCAGGCTGTTAGAACAGATATCAGTTCTGTTAGAATAGATATCCTATGACCACAAGGAGTGTTGTCACTCAGTGTCCCAGGTTACTGAGTTCCTACAATGCATAAGTGTTCCTTAAGATAGACTTCAGCGCTGATGAAAGAGAGAGTAAGATGTTACAAATCCAGCGGAGGAAGCAGATAAAGACAATTAGCCTTGTGCAAAGCACACAGATGCTTGCACATGGCTGAGGCTAGTAGCGATGCCCCTTCCACCTCCAATTCCAGTTGGGTCCAGGTTTCTGCAGTTTACAGAGTGTTTTCTCATCTGCTAGTACTTTGAACTTCATTGCAACTCTATAAGACAGGCGCACCATGCTACTAATGTTTGAAATATGTATTTATTATTAACTTACTTATTTACCAAGACAGGGTCTCACCATGTAGCCCTAACTGGCTTCTCACTCAACGGAGCTCTGCCTGCTTCTGTTTCCTGATAGCTGCGATTGATGATGTGCTCATTAAGGCTGGTCTTCAAAAAAAAAAAAGTGTGAGTGTGAGTATGCGTGTGTGTGCATGCGTGCATGCATATGGTGTGTATGTGTGTACACATGTGTATGTGTATGCATGTGTGTATGCATGTGTATGTATGTGTGTATGCATGTGTGTATGTGTGAGTGAGTGTGTGTAAGTGTGCATATGTGTGTAAGTATGTGTATGTGTATATTTAAGTGTGTGTGTGAGTGTGTGTGTGAGTGAGTGTGTGTGTGCATGCGCCTGTGTACGTATGGTATGTATGTGTGTATATGTGTGTGTACATGTGTGTGCGTATGGTGTGTATGAGTGAGTGTATGTATGTGTATGTGTGTGTGTGAGTGAGTGTGTGTATGTGTGTATGAGTGAGTGTGTGTATGTGTATGTGTGTGAGTGTGTGTATATGTGTGAGTGTGTGTGTATGTGTGTATGTATGAGTGAGAGTGTGTGTGTATGAGTGAGTGTGTGTACGTGTATGTGTATGTGTGTGTATAAGTGTGTGTATATGTGTGAGTGTATGTGTATGTGTGTATGTATGAGTGAGACTGTGTGTGGATGAGTGAGTGTGTGTATGTGTATGTGTGTGTATAAGTGTGTGTATATGTGTGAGTGTATGTGTATGTGTGTATGTATGAGTGAGACTGTGTGTGTATGAGTGAGTGTGCAAGTGAGTGTGTGTGTGAGTGTGTATGTGTGTGTGTTGCCATTTCTGGGAGTGTTCATGTGTGTATGTATGGGCGTTTGAGTAAAGATCAGCAGTCAACCTCAGGGTTGCTCCACAGGAGCTGTGCACCGTATTTTTTGAGACACGGTCTCTGACTGGGACCTAGGATTTTCCAATGAGGCTAGGCTGGCTGGCCAGCAAGGCCCTGGGATCCTCCTATTTCTCCTTCCCAGGACAAGATTATAAGCTTGTAAGTGGGTCCTGGGCATCAAACTCAAGTCCTCACACTCATCTGGCAAGCACTTTGCTAACTGAGCTGTCTTCCAGTTCTGGGATTTTAATGTTATACATTAGGAAGTGGAGACCTGGGATGTGGAATGCTGAAGTCACAAAGTCATACCCAGTAGAGTTAGAACTAAGTCTACCGATGCCCAGGACACTTCTCCAGCATGAATTGTAGCCACGGCTAATGCTCACTGAGACACCACTGGTTCTTTTAATAGCCTGTTTATTTCCCTCTTGTGCCGACTCATTTAATCATCCTGCAAGGAGGCCATTACATATTTACTTTATATACCTAAGGAAACCTATGGGAAGGGTCTAAGTAACTTGCCTAAGTAGAGGTGGCCAATGCACACAGAGGGTGGTGGTGACCACCTGGACTCTGGATCTCCTATGCCTTTTGAATGACACATTAACCTCCCACAGCCCATCAGAGCCGGAGTTGTGTGACCTACCCCTTAATGAGAAAGACCAAGTAGCAAAGACATCACTTTTTTCTTTGTAAACCAAGCTCTCTCCCAGGATATATCTTTAGGGAATACGTGCTTGTACTCCAAAGTTAGGTAAAAGTTGCCGGACATTTAACTGCTTGTGTGTGAGTCTTATTTAATAGACTGGCCACAAGGGAGAATGGTGGCACATGCCTGTAACCCAGCATTTTGCAAATAGAGATCAGGAGTTCAAGGTCACACACTATAAAGGAAGTCTGAGGCCAGCCTGGGCCACAAAAGACCCTATTTCAAAATCTTAATGAATGTCTCCAGCTCCAGGTGCTAACGGACTTGGGCTGCCCTCAGCCTTGGTTAGAGAAGCGCCATTGTGCCGTGGGCAGCAGAGGATGCAGAGACATTACTGTTCAATCTGTTGAGAAGGAGAGGCCGAGTGCTCAGCCCTAAACTGGACATCTATATCTGCACCCACCCTCACCAAGGCACGGAGAGCATCCCACACCAAGGCACGGGGAGCATCCCACACCAAGGCACGGAGAGCATCCCACACCAAGGCACGGAGAGCATCCCACACCAAGGCACGGAGAGCACCATAGAGGAAAAAGTGGAGAGAATGCAGGAGCTGGAGGGGGGACGAGTGCTGTGAAATGCAGTCTTCTAGATCAGATGCAGCTGTTGCACTCACAGACGCATAGCAACTGTGGTTGCCTGCACAAAGTGAACCCAACCATTCCCCCCTTCCTCGTCCCCAGCGTACCCAGAATAGAAGATTTCTAGGCCCCGACCCTTACTGAGAAGCTGTTGGTAGGATGTCACTGGTGGGTTTCCCATGCTCCAGTGACTGTCTCCCACCCATACATACATGTATGGGTGACACTAACTGGTCTTGATGGGTGGTCAAGGGAACAGATAAGATGTTAAATTGGAAGAATGGCGCATTGAGAGGGAGAAGGGAGCTTGAGAAGGCAGATGGAGCAGATATGGTCATAGACGGTCATATACATGTAGGAAATTCTCAAAAATGAGGAAATTTTTTAAAAAGGAAGATCCCAACAGCAATAATATTGGCAGCTACCAAATAGTTCATGAGTTACAGAAGAACACCTTAGCTAATTGAAGGGATAACTGGCTTCCATAACTGAAATGCAGAATTTCTCAGAAACGTTTGCTGGTTGGTAACTCCACCTTTCCTCTTCTGGTTAGAGATACCGAGGGACTGGGATTCCTGCGAGACAGTCCATGGCTACCGAGAATCTTCCCTGAGAAGGAGGGGGTTTTAGGAATAAAGAGCAGAACAAATATTTTCTAGGCTTCCAATACTACTGAGAAAGGCTTTGCTCACTCCCGGGCTCCATAGGAGTGCCAAATTAGCAAGATGTGGATGAACTGTTAAGGGAATTCACAAAAGCAAGGCCACCAGAGGAATGACGCAATTCTCCAGCTTTGAAGGAACGGGTGAGTTAAGTAAGCTTTGCCAGAATGATGGGAAAGGCTGTCACCCACTATCACTGGCTGGGTTCCTGGAGAGGTTTGGGGAACAGGCTTCTGGTTCTTTCCACTTGTCTGAGGAGGAAGTGATTTCCACAGGTTTTCCTTCAAAGAGAGGCTCAGACACTCAGCAGCTGGATCTGAGGCGAGGACCCTGGCTTCTGCAGGGTGCGAGAGAGGTGCCCCACCCTTGACAAGAGCAATGGCGTACGCAAGGCTCTCTCACCAGTCCCTTGTACGCTGCGGTATGGAAACATTGAGAACGAAGATGAAGTTTGTCCATTGGAACAGGATAGAGGCAACATTTTCAGATTGGAGGACCTGGTGGAGCTCCCAGAAGAACTTTAAAACCCAAACATTCTAGGATTGATCTGATTTCGTCTCTGGTGAACCAGAGAAGGTCAGGATGGGGCTATCCCTTATCTGTGCTCTGTTCAAAATAACTTTGGGTATTGGGATAGTCCAGTGTTCACTGACTGTACGTCCTGGCAAGCACTAACTTTAGCATCTAGAAAACAAGGCTCCCTTTATGGGCTCCCTCCACATCCTACCACCTTATAGGATTCTCCACCTTACTGCAGGTTCAGATATACCTGACTGGAGAGTGTTAGCGTACAAGCATGCTGCCTTTCCCTGGAGCTCATGTGTGCCTTTGAAGCACCCCTTCAGGGATGTTTTTGAGTCCTTGCATCTAGAGGGCGCTATCACCGATCAGAATCTGAAAACTGATGTGAGCCTCTGAGCTCAAAGTGAAGCTCACAGACACGAGACGTGAGAAGGAACCTCAGTGTTGTGGATGGTTTATTTGGACGCCTCAGATGTTGATTCCCAGCAGATGCCAGGATGTGGCAGAAAGACTGGTCTCATCTCTATCCTGCCCCGGAAGCCCTGGGTCTGGGGAGCATTTGCTGGGGAGATGTGTGGTGACTTTTGTTGAAGTCTCTGCCATTACCCTCACAGATCCAGGCTTCAAATATGAACAGAGACGATGAGGCTACCTTTAAGTTGTTTTTTCCCTATCAATCATGTATATTTGAAGTATTAACATTAAACTTAAAAAAGACATTTATTTTTATTTTACTTGTGATTTAAATACCTGGGTGTATGTATGCATACCCTGTGTGTGCAGGTGCCTGAAGAGGGCGAAAGATGGCATCATAGACCCGGATTTCAAGCTCCAGGCAGATATGAGTTGCCTGAGGCGAGTGCTGGGAACTGAGCCTGGGTCTTCTGCAAGAGCTACAAGTGTTCTTAACAGCTGAGCCATCTTTCCAGCCTGACATGAGACATTTTAAATGAGAATAAGAAGTTTTAAACAAGCAACTTACTTCTGCTATTCTAGCCACATCAGCTCTAATGGCACAGATTTTTGGCTGCAAATGGTTAAAAAAAAAAATCTCCAAAGCTGCCACAGCCCCAAGAATACTGCCGGCCACCAACTGCCATGATAATTTAATACAATATGGCGCCAATGACTTCATATGAGCCCAGGTGATCCAAATGATGAAGTTACAGATATCTTAAGAAAAACCCGAACCCTATCAAAACTATTTAAGATATTTAAATGCAGAAATCTCAGTTTCCCAGCCAGGTCAGAAAAATATCACATACAAAAATCCTGGTTGCAGTCACAAACAGAATTAGTGGAACGTTTGTGCTTAGGGCGAACAAAAACACTCTGTGCCTCTTTTCAGTATTCCCCAAATACAATGTAGATAAGAGTGGGCAAGACAGGAAGCAAAAACAAGTCTGAAAGTGAAATTTCTTGAAGTCCACAGAAACAATACCATCCCATATTGTAGCTAGAAAAGGAAAGACACTTGTGATGCTGTCACCCAGGGTGCTCAGGCCGTCTTCAGCCATGGGCTCTGCCAGGTCTTCACTCTTGGTGCTTCTCACGGCTTGAGATTAGTCCCCGGCTGCGGATGCTGCTCACTCTGAGGGCTTATGGACTTCCCAGGACATGGGATCCTCTCAGAAGCATCTAGGGGAAAATAAGGTCATTGCGAGAATCATCCAGGCCGTTGAAGTCATAGCGATACTGACACTGTTGTCACCAGAGGGTCCTATTAACTTGCAGACGTTCTCTGCAAGCCTCAGAGGATGGGGACCACGGAGCTAGAGGGATAAGCCTTCCCTATCACACAAGAGCAAACGTGTCCACAGGAATTCATCGCCTTCTGTCACAGTCACCTGGCTTCGTTTCCCTCGACTGTTTTTAAACTGAGCGTGAACATCATGCCATCAGTCACTTCTTTTCTTTTCTTTTTTTTTTTAAGATTTATTTATTTTATGTATACGAGTACACTGTAGTGGTCTTCAGACACACTACAAGAGGCATTGGGATCCATTACAGAGGGTTGTGAACCACCATGTGGTTACCGGAAATTGAACTCAGGACCTTTGGAAGAGCAGTCAGTGCTCTCAACAGCTGAGCCATCTCTCCAGCCCAAGTAGTCACTTCTAAAATAACTTCTTGGAGTAAAAAATAATGTCATTATGATACCTTCATTGCTATATCATTGTATCTGGCCATATTCAATCTCTCTTAGCCCCTCTCCCCAAACTGCTAGGATTTTGTTGTTGTTGTTTTTGTTTTGTTCTTGGTTTGGTTTTTGTTCGTCAACTTGACACAAGTTAAAGTTATTTGGGAAGAGGAGCCTTAATTAAGAAACTGCCTTCAGCGGGTTGGGGATTTAGCTCAGCGGTAGAGCGCTTACCTAGCAAGCGCAAGGCTCTGGGTTCAGTCCCCAGCTCCGGGAAAAAAAAAAAAGAAAGAAAGAAAGAAAAGAAACTGCCTTCAGGGGCTGGAGAGACGGCTCAGAGACAATAAAGAGCACAGACTGCTCTTCCAGAGGTCCTGAGTTCAATTCCCAGCAACCGCATGGTGGCTCGAAATCGTTTGTAATGGGATCTGATGCCCTCTTCTGGTGTGTCTGAAGACAGCTACAGTGTACTCACATACATAAAATACATTTAAAATAGGAGGAGGAAGAAGAGAAGGAGAAAGAGGGAGAGGAGGAAATACAAAACCGCCATCAGCTTTCCTGTAGGCAAGTCATTTTCTTGAATAAAGACTAGTGGGGGAGGGCGTAGCCAACAGGCGGGGTATGCTACCCCTGGGCAGGAGGTGTAGAAGAAAACAGGCTGAGCGTTCATGACGAGCAAGGCAGTTTCTCCATGGCTTTACTTCGGTTCCTGCCTCCAGATTCCTTACTTGAGTTCCTGTCCTGACTTCCTTAGATGACGGACTGACTGCCACGTGCCCATGTAAGATGAAGTAGGTTCTTTCTTCCCCAAGTCACAGTCTCTTCTCTTACACCAATAAAAACGCTGGCTAAGACACACCCCACGATGCTCCCTTTTGGTCCTCGCTTCCCTTCAACTTACTTTTCTCAGGCGGGGTCTTGTTCTCTCAGTGTAAAGACTTTACAATAATTCAGCCGATGATAGCATTCCCTCGACTGTCCATGGGCTGTGCTAGAAGATACTGGGAGCATCCAAAGCACATAACCTAACAGAGGTGATCCACAGCGGCTCTTGGTCTTCTTTCCTTCTTGAGAATCTGTCTAAAGGCCCCAAGCACTGAGAATAGGACTTGATGGTCCCCGTGTGTGGCTTCCCTGTGATTATTTGTCCATCATAAGCTCCAGGACCCCACTGTTTCAGTGATTAGCACACTTGGTCCCTGAATCCAGGCAGATGGACCACTTAGCCATCTTGGACAAATGCTGGTTCCTCGACTCCTCGAAGTTCTCAAGGGAGATGACGAAACCCTCCTGAAGATGCCATTCATGTGTCTCATCCACTTGACAGCAAATTCATGCTTCTTGGGCTAGGGGGCAGCTCAGTGGCAGAGTACTTGGCTGTCACGTGCAAGAACTGGAGTCTCATCTCTAGTACCACAAACCACTAACGAACCAACCCAACACACGAGTCTCATCGTCCAGGCTGACTTGTTCTTAATGTGTCAACCAACGCGTTCGGAGAGGCCTAGGAATGAAGGGCACAGTCTTGGCCACCAAGGAGCTTGCAATTCCCCAGGTGGGATGTAGTTTGCATATCCCGGTGCTTCTTATTGACAATGTCTAATTATTGATCATCTGCTTGTGCTCAATACAGCCCTGTGAGCTGGGCCAGGAGCCGTCTGTGGGACTTTTCCAAGAGCTTTCTGGCTCCTGATACACACACATGTCATAGGGGCCTAGGGGGAAAATTTAAAGAGCACCATTTTCAGTTGGAATTTATTAGAAAGCAATCAATAAAAAAAAATCTCTGAAATAGAAAGTGAAAAATTTCCCATAGTTCCTGGAGATAAGATGTTATTAAAAGTAAAATGGAGATCTAGACAACAGTGAAATTTATCCCTGTATCTTATGTTATATTATAAATAGGTATATATTCATCCATACATCTGAAAGCCAACATTAAATATACACTATATTTAGTATAAATGTATTTTGACCATTATTCTAAGTCAGTATGAATTTTTCCTCCTCTTCTTTCTCCTCCTCCTTTTCCCAAAGTCTTACTATTCTGGTAAGAGCCTGGCTTTGAACTCTCTCTATGTAGCTTCAAGCGCACACTCCCCTTGCCTCAGTCTACTGAGTGCCAGGATTCCAGACATGCGCCACCAAACCAGATTATATCTTCTTTTTAACAGTCACAGCAGCATCTATTCACCGTGTGCCTCTCGCTCCTGCAGTGCAAGACACGAAACCCTTCCATGTGTGTCTGCTGCCCTGTTCCTATTAGGCCTCATTTCCATTAAACCTGTAGGGTAACAGATAAAGCTATCCTCTTGGTCTCTACACCTGCTTCCCCGTGGAATGAAGACGCTGGACGGAACCCTTTCGGAGCACCACCCACTACAGCACCCTGGGAATATCCCTCCTCCTTCCGTCCCTTCGGTTGCCTCCTGCCTTTGTGTTACCCACTTCCCAGTTTATGTCTCTGTTGTAATAAACACCGGGACCAAAGGCAACCGGGGGAGGAAAGGGTTTATTTATGTATCATCAGTGCTGAAGCCACAGGGGCCTCTGGATGGCAGGCAGATGACAGTGACGGACATGCACGGAGATCAATGCATTGGGGACAAGGTCTCTTTGGGTGAACATTAGATACTTCTTTTCCGGGTAGAGGAAGAGACAGAGGATAGAGCCCTGGGTGACCAGTCCTTCAGGCTGCTGCCAAGCAGTGTTCTTCTCTTGCCTTCTCTCTCTGTTCCTTTGTCCAACCCCAGGGTGTTGGCATTCCTTGTTAATAGCCAGGTATGCCTGACTCACTATAAAAGGGGCTGCTTACCCCTCCCTTTCTCTCGCCTCCCCTCTCTCCTCCTCTTGTTCCCTCCCCCCTCTCCCTCTCTACGTGTTCATAGCGGGCCTCTACTCTACCCACCTCCTGCCTATCTCTCTGTCTCAACTCCCCTCTCCATGCCCTAAATAAACTCTAGTCTATACTATACCGTCCTGTGGCTGGTACCTTTCAAGGAAGGGATGCCTCAGCATGGGCCGGCAGAGGCACTCCCTTCCCCCATACTGATGCCGCGCCGCCTCCACCAAACATACCCCTGGTTTCTTTTCTTTTTATAAAACACAACACAGGGAAGACAAAAATACTTCCAAGACTAGGAACTGTGTAGGGAAGCAACAACAGAAGCTTAGGTCTGCAGAGGAACCGTGTGTGTGTGTGTGTGTGTGTGTGTGTGTGTGTGTGTGTGTGTGTGTGTGTGTGTGTGTGTGTGTGTTGCTCACACAGGATCAGATAAGTGCTGGGAGGTCACCCGTGGGACCCAGCCCACCCTTTCAGGATGCCTGGGCTTGTCACGAAAACCACGTAGGGGAGCAGATATCCTCCTGGTTCCCACTTACTTCTTAGGAACCGGGTGACCTGAGCTAGCCTACCCACGGTCAGGACGTTACATATCCGGACTCGTGTTATCTTGGGGTCCTGGGACTCCTTGGCCGTCCTGCCTCCTCCCCGCCCTGTGGACACGTAGCCACTGCACGCTTCTCGGAGGGCTATTTCTAGCCCAGGTGCCGGTAATTTCGCCCTAGCCTGTCATCTCGGGCTGTCCATGTTTCAGCTGGGGCAGGCAGCCGAATGGGTTGGGGGTTCGCAGAATGCAGGATGTTGGGGCTTCCGGAGGCAGGCATCCCTTCAGCCAGTTAGAGGTCAGGACTACAGAGATGTGGGGGTGGGGGTCAGGCAGGACGCTCCTGCAACGGGGTTGGAAGGAGCTGGAAGGGAGAGTCCGAAATGCTCCCTGCTGCGACAGCACCTTCCCTGGTGAGAATCTTTTGTCCTTAGCAGAACAGAGAGTTAGCAGTATCCTGTGGTTGATGAATGCGAACTCTGGGGTCAGAAAATCTTGGCCAGAAATGAAACCCTTCCTGCACCAGGCAAGTCAAATTACTGAAGGGCTGAAGAGGTGGATAGCTCAGCGGTTATCTTAGTTCCAGCACCTGCCTGCTGGAAACTGCTCTTCTAAGGGGACCAAGATCAGGTCTAGCGTCCATGTTTGGACCGATCACAACAGTCTATGACTCCAGGGGCAGTGGTTGGCCTGTGTTGCACTGTGACCAAGTGTACCAGCTGCATCTTGTTGCTGCAATAAAGCATCCAAGAGACAACTCAAGAGAGGAGGATTTATTTTCACTCACTGTTGCAGTGAACATAAAGACCATCTCGCTGGCTGAGGCACAGTAGCAGAAGCCGCTCAAGGGTGTGGCGTGTGGAGTTTGCTCACGTTTGGGTGGGTCCGGAAGTAGAGTCTGGGCCTAGACTCCAGAATCACTGTAACTATCTGTCTTAGTTAGGGTCTTGTTGCTGTGAACAGACACCATGACCAATGTAAGTTTTATAAAGGACAACCTTTAATTGGGGCTGGCTTACAGGTTCAGAGGTTCAGTCCATTATCATCAAGGAGGGAACATGGCAGCATCCCTGCATCCAGGCAGGCATGGTGCAGGAGGAGCTGAGTTCTACATCTCCACCTGAAGGAAGCCAGGAACAGACTGAGCATCCTCAGGCAGCTAGGAGGGTCTCCAAGCCCATCCCCACAGTGATACACCAACTCCAACAGGGCCACCCCTTCTAATAGTATCCCTCCCTGGGCCAAGCATATACAACCCATCACACTATCATATCCAGCACCCAACCCCCAACCCCCAGAAATTTCTCCTGTTAGAACCCACCTTCTAGAGTTTAAACAGCCTCTTCCAAATGGTGCCACCACCTGGAGACCAAATGTTCAGTCACACGAGGTTGTGGAGACATTTGCTACTCAAATTAGAGTGTGGTAATGTCTACCTCTAGTGTCAAGTAAGGGTGGTTCTTCCCAGGCTCAAAGGTTACCTCACTCAATCTATGTTTCCAGCTCCGACTACTTAGCTGCAAATCTCACGGCTTTGTTTGTATCCACAGCTGTAGAAAGTTCCACTGCGTTTCTGCACCACATCTCCACTAGGCACTCACCAGCTCATGGGCGTCAGGGCTGTTTCCATGTCTTAGCTCTTGTGAATAGAGCAGCTGTCCATACGGACGGCTATGTGTCTCCGTAGTAGGAACCAGAGTCCTTGGGTATGAGCCCAGCAGGTAAAGCTGGATTTTAGGATTGAGCCCAATCTCACTGCTCCTGGGTGATGTAGAGGTCCTTATTGTCAGACTTCCAGGGACCTTTGAGCACACTCCTGTCATACACAACCACTCTTAGAGTAGTCTAAGAGACATAGGTGAGATACTGCTTGGAATCTGAGCAGTTCCACACTTGAAGGCAGTTTAGTCTTTGTTTCCAGTGACTTTACATTTCAGGAGTCCCCATTTCTTCCCCTATTACCATGTTTTTAGCAAGCACCTTAGCTGTTCATGGCTGCTTTTTCTTCTTCTTCTTCCTCTTCTTCCTCTTCTTCTTCTTCTTCTTCTTCTTTTTCTTCTTTTCTTCTTCTTCTTTTTCTTCTTTTCTTCTTCTTCCTCCTCCTCCTCCTCCTCCTCCTCCTCCTCCTATTTTCTCCCCCAAAACACAGGGTTGTCTGCTTTCCAATTGACTACATAAAGTGAGATTTTTCCCAAAGGCATTCTCTAACCTCCTAACTACCTTTCCCCGACATCTCTTAGCCAAGGCACTGGCAGTATGCATTTTCCACCACTGTCTTGGCCCCATCTCTGAAGAATGCAGCCATTGTCTGTAACTTCATGGCAACTGTGTGGGCACCTTGCCTGTCTTGGCAGCTTCCAGATCAAAGTCACATGACCACACCCGACTTCTTAGCAGCTCCACGAGAAGGTGAGAGCCATGCTCCTACTATTTTATTTCATTTTTTTAATGCAAGAGAACACTGAGACTTAAAACAAGCCATTGGATGAATCAAGATCCCATGGGCAATGAGCTGTACCCAGTTCACCCGTGTTCTATGCATTAGAGCTACGGAGTCCTGATGGAGGAGGGTATATCAGCTTCCACTGTGAGATCATGTGATATGGGTTTCCGGCTCTAAGACTAATCTATCTGAGTGGTTCAAACTTAACTTGTCAGCACGGTCAGCTGTATCTCAAAATAAAACAACAAAGAAGAACTTCGGTTTAAAAACTATTTCCTCTTCGGTTATGTACCTTGTAGTTCGGTAGTCTGCCAAAACCAGGGGATTTGGTTTAGAAAATAGAAGGTAATTACTGTGTATGGCTATCGGGTGTAGTGAGACAACTTCATTTTACATGAGGATGTACCGACTCTTATCTATGTTTTACCAGCATGCATGTCTGTGCATCACATGTGTACAGGGTCTCCATCAGCTGGAAGAGGATGTCAGATCACCTCAAACTGGAGTTACAGATGAATGTCAGCCACCATGTGGGTGCTGAGATTTGAACCCAGGTCTTCTGGAAGAGCAGTCAGTGCTTTTAATCACGGAGCCATCATTCCATCTGCCAGTGAGAGAAGTGTGATACTTTAGCCCGTGTATCAATTTAATATTCGACAGAACTGCTTCATGATACGTAATCATTAAGGAAAAGACAGACATTCTATCTGCTCTCAAAGTGAAAAAAGGACAGCTCTAGTAGCCCATTAATATGTGGTAAAGGTCATGGTGCAGAGATCACGATGGGGTAGAATACAAACACCAGGGAAGGTAGCACAAAGGGTTCCATCTAGGGTGTGCAATGAAAGATCACGGGGACACAGTTAAAATGACTTCTGAAAGCTGACCAGCTCTGGAAAAAGTACAAAAGCAGAGGGTTAAAAAGAATTCATTCTCTTCGGAATAAACATATTACAGCTCAGTGCCTTTGGCATCTCTTTTTCTTTCTTGAAATATTTTTATGTGAAATCATACTAGTAAACACTCTGAAAAATGTGGAATAACTAACCGACTAACCAGCCCAACCCCCCAGCTCAAGACACTAGGGCAAGCAGCATTTCCCCGTCATGTCCTAGGTTTGCGAATGGCACTGTTGGGAGGGACTTAGAGAAGAAGATTAGCTGACCTGTGAGAGGATCTGAGCCCAGGCATGTTTGTGCCTATATTCTAATCTTTCATAGCACTAACCAGGTCAGGGATGGTCCTCACCGTGAGGCCTATGATGTCTGGCTACGGGTGTTGAAACTAATTGAAGTGCCTACCACTACCACCATCCTCCGTGGCATCTTTCTCTGGAGTGCTCTGTGAGAACCCGGGCCTGCTGTCGCTCCTCCTGCCCGTGCTTTGCTTCCCTGAGAAGCTAAAGCCCCTAATGAGTGCATCTGGAGAGGACACCTGGTTTAGCAAGCAAGAAGTTCCCTGCCTTTCTCTACAGGGTATATGGCTCCAGAGTCAAAGGCAGGGGGACAGCAATGTGTTGAGACTCCATCAGTCTGAGTTCACGTTCTGGTATTAAAAGGAATGTATTTAAAATATAATTTCAGCCCTAATCACAAGACAAAGTGTCCAGGCTTTGTGAGAGACTGTCATGGCTCCACCATGAGATCCGAGGGACTCAGAATGCCCATTTAGACTGCATGGGTGTGACTACTGGAACTTCAGTTGCCAGTCTTCTACTCAAAGAGGGGTGTCACTTGCTCAACCTTATACTCTCCACAGAAGGGTGTAAGCAGCCAGCACACATGGACTTCCGCTGGGTCCAGAGCTGGCCCACGTTTTGCTCGAGGACCAGGCTTTGAGGCCTGTGCTCTCTTATGCACACTACCCTGTGACTTTCCTTCCCTAAGAGCTTGGTTCACCTCTCTCTTCAATGTACCTTGTTGCCCTCAAGGCAGAGGGATACCCTCTTTATCCAGACGCCATTTATTTCTTGATGCTGGGATAGTGACCTCTGCCGGGTCACTACCAATGATGGGAACTGCACCTGGGTCTGGTCTCGGCAAGAACAAGAAGTGCGCCCAACTGCTGAGCCGTCTTTCCAGTCTGTCAAAAGCTTTCTTCCCGGTGACCTTTAGTAGGCTTCTGTTTGAACCCTGGCATGCTAGTCACAATTCAAAGTCACTGACAAAAACTGGCCCTACTCAGTAGTGCAGTATTTTAAAGGTCACCCCTCACCATGCACACTTGGTTATACTCCTATATGTTTGGTTATAAAAAAAAAATCTAATCCCAGCCTAGTGGCTCATTCCAGGAATTGCAGAACTCTAGAGGTTGGGCAGAAATATTGCCTTGAGTTCAAAACCAGCCTCAGCAATAGGGGGCAGGGAGGAGGGAATGAAAACCTTGGCCACTTTTATAATGTGTAAGTAAATAGGCCCAGCAAATATATTTCTGTTGACCTGGGGCATGGCTGTGGAGATGGTGGCTGGAGCTTGAGATGGTATCAACTTCACAGAGGTATCCAGAAGCTGGGAGGTAGCGACCCAGAAAGAAGGTGGGAAAGTGTCCCAACTTTTGAGGTTCCTGTCTGACAGTGTCAAACAAGATGTGGACTAGGACCTGGCTGTGAGGCTAGAGAGCAGGGCCCATAAACTTGACTCTAGGGAAGTTAGTGAGTCTATTTCATGAAAGGTCACTTCATCAATTCTGTATTAGTATTTAGGATTATGTGTTGGTGTATTTGTGGGTGTCACATACTCACGAGTGTGAGGCTTGAAGGCACACATTTGCTGTACCCCCTGTTCTCCACCCTATTTACACATTCATATTTTATTTGATTATTTTATGTATAGGAGTGTTTAGCCTCACGTGTGTGTGTGTGTTTATGTGTGTGTGTGTGTGTGTGTGGTATGTGGTGTATGTGTGTGTGTGGTGTGTGTGTGTGTGTGCATGGTGTTTGGTGTGTGTGTGTGTGTGTGGTGTGTGTGGTGTGTAGTGTTTATGTGCATGGTGTGTGGTGTGTATGTGCATGGTGTGTGGTGTGTGTGTGTGTGTGGTGTGTGTGTGGTGTGTGTGTGTGGTGTGTGTGTGGTGTGTGTGGTGTGTGGTGTGTGTGTGCATGGTGTGTGGTGTGTGTGTGGTGTGTGTGTGCATGGTGTGTGGTGTGTGTGTGTGGTGTGTTGGTGGTGTGTGTGGTGTGTGGTGTATGTGTGTGTGTGGTGTGTGGGTGGTGTGTATGGTGTGTGGTGTATGTGTGTGTGTGGTGTGTGTGTGTGTGGTGTGTAGTGTGTATGTGCATGGTGTGTGGTGTGTGTGTGGTGTGTGTGTGTGTGGTGTGTGTGGTGTGTAGTGTTTATGTGCATGGTGTGTGGTGTGTATGTGCATGGTGTGTGGTGTGTGTGTGTGGTGTGTGTGTGGTGTGTGTGTGTGTGTGGTGTGTGTGGTGTGTGGTGTGTGTGGTGTGTGCATGGTGTGTGGTGTGTGTGTGTGTGGTGTGTGTGTGTGGTATGTGTGTGTAGTGTGTATGTGCATGGTGTGTGGTGTGTGTGTGTGTGTGTGGTGTGTGTGTGTGTGGTATGTGTGGTGTGTAGTGTGTATGTGCATAGTCTGTGGTGTGTATGTGCATGGGGTGTGGTGTGTGTGTGTGGTGTGTGTGTGGTGTGTGGTGTGTGTGTGCATGGTGTGTGGTGTGTGTGTGGTATGTGTGTGTGTGGTGTATGTGTGTGTGTGGTGTGTGTGTGTGGTGTGTGGTGTATGTGTGTGTGTGTGGTGTGTGTGGTATGTAGTGTGTATGTGCATGGTGTGTGGTGTGTGTGTGTGGTGTGTGTGGTGTGTGGTATGTGTGTGCATGGTGTGTGGTGTGTGTGTGTGGTGTGTGTGTGTATGTGTGTGGTATGTGTGTATGTGTGTGTGGTGTGTGTGTGGTATGTGTGTGTGTGTGTGTTGTGTGTGTGTTGTGTGTGTATAAGTGTGTGTGTGGTGTGTGTGCATGGTGTGTGGTGTGTGTGTGGTGTGTGTGTGTGCATGGTGTATGGTGTGTGTGTGCATGGTGTGTGGTGTGTGGTGTGTGTGTGTATGTGTGGTGTGTGTGTGGTGTGTGTGTGTGTGTGTGTGTGTGTGTGTGTGTGTGTGTGTGTGTGATGTGCATGCCTGGGGCCTGAGGATGTCAGAGGGGGTCCTCTGCAAGAACAACAAGATCTCCTAACCATCTCTCCATCTTAGCCATCTCTCCAGCCCCATCCTCCTTCTTTTTTGAGAAAGGGCCTCTCCCTGAACCTGGGGCTAGATCGCCTGGCCCCGACCTACTGAATCCCCCTGTCACAGGCCCAGTCCTATCCCATAGTGTTGGGGATACAGGTGGATGCAGCCAGACCTGGTCCATTGTGGTGGGGAAGGCATAGTGAGGCAACTTCCACCCTGGGGAGAGGAAGCAGAGGAAGAGAAGGCACAGCCTCTGTTCCCTATCAGTCCATTCTGCCCTCCCCCCCCCCCCAGAGCGTGGCACGCTAATGCCCCTCAGATTCATGGCAGGTCTTCCCTCTTCCCTCTTCCCTCTTCGGAGTGACTCCGAATCTCGTCAGCGTGACAGTGAAAGCTAATTAATCATCACGCCAAGCCAGGAGGGGTTTTTTTCGCCCCCAGGCATGACTATTGTTTATCTTTATCATTTTTCTGGTTAACAGAGGAATACGTTCTTGTGGTAAGATACTCATGCTTGGTTCATGAGTGTTCCCTGTACTCAGCCATCGAGGGGAAGCCACAGTCAAGAGCCAGCACTGTATCTGGGTCTGTTTAACTAAGTTTATGGCATCGGACACTTAGGTTGTTTCCAATTTTTCATTATTAAAGATAACTTTTTGACAACTAGCCTCCTACGCAGACCCCCCCAGCCCCCGGACACGAGTGTGATTATTTCCTTTGTGTAGATTCCTAGAAGTGAAATTACTGGGCTAAGGGTGTGACATTTTCAAAGCTACTCATAGACACTGCCAAAGTGCTTTCTGGAAGGATCAGACCAGTTGTACTGTGGCCAACATTGATGAGCACACGTGACGCCCTCCACCTTCCCTGGAATTTCTCAACTTCTCTCAGCTCTTTTTACAGGGAAGTGATGCAGCTTGGTAGAGGACACTTGAAGCCAGACTCAGTTGACTAGGATTCAGAGGGCCAGATCTGAAACTCTGATTCCATAAAAAACTCATGTGAACTTGCTAAATCATTTCTCAGTCTAGTTTTTTTTTTTTCCTTTTTTTCGGAGCTGGGGACCGAACCCAGGGCCTTGCACTTGCTAGGCAAGCGCTCTACCACTGAGCTAAATCCCCAACCCCCTCAGTCTAGTTTTAAAATGAAAATCATACTTGGCAGTGATCCCTACCCACAATTATTCCTCCCTCTCTATTGTGGACCTCACTCTGTGGCACTGCCTGGCCCGGAACTTGCTGTGTAGACCCGGCTGACCTTAAGTGCATAGAGATTTACCTGCCTCTGCCTCTCGAGTGCTGGAATTAAAGGCTCGCACCACCATGTCCTACTCCCTCTGTGACCTCCTTACAGAACCTGATCAGACATTGATGCCTCCTCTGAGGCCTTAGCACTGCAGCGGATGTAGCTCTCAGCACAGTGGATAGACACTATTCATATCAGCATCGGTTCTCAAACCTTGCAGTCTCAGGACCCCCTCACACGATTGCAAATTACTAGGAACCCAAAGAACCGGTGTGCATATGGGTTGGGTCATATTTCATGTATTTGCCTCTAAATATGAGAAAAATCTTAAAACTATGCATTAAATTTAAATACAAACAAGTCTATGAACATACTTTACAAAAGTAAAAGAAAAAAGCTTGTGGTGAAGAGAAACAATGTATCCTCTGTCTCTGTAGTGTCTGATTTAATAGAAGACACCTGGGCTCACACATCTGCCTTTGTACTCGGTGGGGTGGGTGGCTGTTTAGCACGTATCTGGTCCATCCATCACCTAGTATCTGTAAAATTACCCTGGGACAGAAAAAGGCACTAATTGCCTGCAAACCACTTTGACCTTACAGAATTCTAAAAAGATGGCCACAACTGCAGCACCAGCGGGAAACCTACTATGGTGACTCCATTGCCCTAGCCAGTGATCGGCTCGGGGGTTTGACCCAGTATTGCCCTGTGAAGCACTGGCAGAGGCTACTAAGGGACTTTGGGAAAATGCTTGCTCTCACTGAAAAATGGAAAGATGGCATGATGTTTGGACATAAGATCAGGAAATAATATAGCCAAGACCGAAGCCAGGGACTGTGAACAGGCAAAGCTTGTGGTGGTTTTTGGTTTTATTTGGTGGGGGGGGGTTGCTGCTGCGGCTAGCTCAGGGTCTGGCCTCATGAGATAGACAGATATGGTGAAAGAATAAACTATGAAGAAATGGAGGCATCTCAGTACCATGTCCTGAGGCGAGGAGCACACTGACTGAGGGATGTGGTCACAGAGAGAATCCAGGTCCCTGCTGGGAGAACAGGCTGGGAAACTGGAAGTGGTATTAGGTGGCCATGAATTAACCAATTCATCAAGTCTTAGTGGTCTATAGGACTGCAAGTTCCCACTGAAAGCACAGCGGTAGAGGAAGACGCTGGCTGATTCGGGATGTTGCGATGCATTGGCTATTCTTGGGTGGTTCTCAGTAAGGACTTGTTGGAAAGACAAGTGAATGCCGGACACCTTCCTTTTAGCTTCTGTGTTTGAAACTCTGGGCAGGACACAGAAGCTATGTGTTTGAAGCTATGGTCAGGTTTAGCTTTGTGGGGTGATGTCCTGCTTGAGAATTTATGTGGATTACTTCTGCACTGGGGTCTTTAAGCTAGGTGAGGGAGACAGGCAGAGTACAGAGGGAGACCCAAATCCCTTATCCAGATTAAGCCCATGACCCATGCTTAACGAGCAGTGGAAACTGGAGCCAAATCCAGGAAAGCCTACTAAATTTTCAGAGACTGGATTGGCAGGCTGGTCCAAGATGAGCCTTAACAGAGCCACACAGTAGCCCTCACTCCCTGAACTTGTGGTACTCAAGCCATCTCCAATGGCTATCTGCAAAACATCCCCACCCTTTTAAATTCCAATGTTTTAGAGGGCTTGGGGATGTTGTAACAAATGACCACAAACTGGGTGGCTTAAACAAGAAGGATTTGCTTCTCCTAGCCTTAGTGCCTGGGAAGTCCAAGATCAGGATGCTATTAGATGTAGTTCCAGGGAGGGCTGGTTCCCTCATCTGTGAGAGGTTGTCCTTGTGCTGTATGTCCTTATGTGGCAGGGAGTACAGAGAATGAGGGTAAGTTGTTAGGCTTCTCAGAAGGGTGCTAATCCCACTCAAGCAGGCTGCATCCTCACCAAAGATTCTACCTTCTAACAGCAGCAGCGTCAAAATGAGGATCACAACATAGAGTTGGGGGCAGAGAGAGCAATTCACTCCATATCACCAAGGGGTTATCTCCAGCAGAACTCAGGGTAAATGCAAAAATTTCCCAAGATATAGCAACAGAAAACATCGGTGGCTTTCTGTGCTCCAGGCATTTACCTGCACCGTCACTGTTCTAGTTTCCTTCTATTGCTGTGATAAAACAGCACAGCTAAAAACCACATGGGGAGGAAAGGGTTTATCTGGTTAAGACTCCCATGTCACCGCTCATCAAGGGAGGTCGGGTACAGGAACTTAAGTAGGAACCTGGAGGAAGGAACTGAAGCAGAAGCCATGGAAGAGAGAGGCTTACTGTTTTTCTCTCTCCCTGGCTTGCTGGATTTGCTTTCATATACAACAAAGACCATTTGTCCTAGAATGCTGCCGTCCACGATGAGCTGGGCCTGCTCACATCAACCATTAATCTAGAAAATGTTTCCATACACTTACCTGTAGACCAATCTGACCAAAGCATTTCCTCAATTGAGAAATATCCCTGGCTTGTATCAAGTTGACTAAAACTAACCAGCAGAAACCTCCACTTCGCACCCTCATAATAACTTTGAGATTTTGACATCAGGTTCCTTGTCATATTGGGAGCTCAGATAGTGTAAGAAATCTGCTGGGTTACCAAGTTGCTGCTCTATCTAGCTGCTGCCTCCAGCTAAGCACTGCCTCCCTGTGTGCTGTGTGAGAGCTGCCTGCCTGTATGCACTGTGGGCAAGAAATGCCCTGTGTGTGAAACCAGCCGAAGATACACAGAACGACCATGTCTAAACAACAACCAAAAGATAAATGAGAAGTAAATTAGTTGCAGCACTTAGCAATACAAAATAATGATTTCTATCTGCTAAAACTCAAGTGAAGTGTCTTATCTCAAAACAAGCTCACAGGCCAGACAGTTGTCAGGCAAGCAATCAGGAGGGATGGTTGGACAGGTGGGAGCGTGCTTCTCCATTCTGACCACCACACAGCACTTCATATAGTTTCTGACTCCGCTGTGTCCCTGGGTGAGGGCCATTCCAATCACTTCCAGCCAACACTCCCAATGACTGCAGGATACACGTGCTTGGTCCTGACCTCTATCTGGATACTTGAGTAAGGTTCATCCCCAAGATACCCTCCTGATAAACATGGACCCCTCTGACTCTTGGTGAATCTCACATCCCTCCGTGTTTGTGCAAGAAAGAAACTACCAGTAGGACATTGAAAGCCCTGGTGCAGGAGAGGACTGTTCACATCAAAGCGATGCACAGAGATTTCTTTTAGGAGCCCCAGACTTACTCTGAGACATTTGACCCTTGTTTTCTACTTCTCCCCAAGCCCTAGATGGCTTCTTAGAATGGTTGAGGATGAAGGGACTTGAAAACTTTCCAGGCCAATACTTCATTCCCCAAGTAAAGATTTGGGTCTCAGAGAGGGTAAGTGACATGTCTGAGTATTCAGAGCAGAGAGTGAAGAAACAGAAGTCAGGTGAGGACACGCCCTTTTTTGGTTGCTAGCCTTTTGTGCCAATTGATCTCAGTCATCTCCAACTTGACAACCCATTCACTGACTTATTGAAATTGTTTCTTTGACTCATTTGTCAATCAACATCAACATGAACAATTGTGAATTCTATGTCTTTACCACCTGTGTTAAATGTGTTCACACTTCTTTATTTTCATTTATTTATTTTATTTCATTTGTACTTATTTCCATCTTGTCTAGAACCTTTAGAGGTGTTAATGGTTAAATTAACTTAGAAATTTAACCTTGTAAGACTTGTTCTGGGCTGGAGAGATGGCTCAGTGGTCAAGAGTACTGACTGCTCTTCCAACGGTCCTGAGTTCAATTCCTGGCAATCACACGGTGGCTCACAACCATCTGTAATGGGATCTGATGCCCTCTTCTGGTGTGTCTGAAGACAGCTACAGTGTACTCATAGAAATAAAAATAAATAAATCTTTAAAAATTGTTTATTTTTAAGTGTGTGTGTGTGTGTGTGTGTGTGTGTGTGTGTGTGTGTGTGTGTAGGTATGTGCTTTTGGTGCAGTGCTCTTGAAGGCCAGATGAGGATGTTGGATCTCCCGAAGCTGGAGTAACAGGTATTGAGAGCCATCTAACACAATGCTGGGAACCAAGCGCTTAGGCCCTCTGCAAGAGCAGTATGTATTCTTAACTGCTGTGCCATGTCTCCAGTCCAAATTTTAATATTTTGAGGTTTGCTATATAAAACCCCGATTTAACCTAATTTTACTTAGTTTTAGACTTTGACCAGATTGTATCAATACTAGCCTTTTTATTGATACTAATTTTATCCTTTGACTTTAGACTCAAGCTACATATGTGTTGAGCTTAAACAATCATAAAATGTCGAAGCCAACCAACAGATTGGGAAAAGATCTTTACCAATCCTATAACAGATAGAGGCCTTATATCCAAAATATACAAAGAACTCAAGAAGTTAGACTGAAGGGAGACAAATAACCCTATTAAAAATGGTGTTCAGAGCTAAACAAAGAATTCACAGCTGAGGAATGCCGAATGGCTGAGAAACACCTAAAGAAATGTTCAACATCTTTAGTCATAAGGGAAATGCAAATCAAAACAACCCTGAGATTTCACCTCACACCAGTGAGAATGGCTAAGATCAAAAACTCAGGTGACAGCAGATGCTGGCGAGGATGCAGAGAAAGAGGAACACTCCTCCATTGTTGGTGGGATTGCAGACTGGTACAACCATTCTGGAAATCAGTCTGGAGGTTCCTCAGAAAATTGGACATTGAACTGCCTGAGGATCCAGCTATACCTCTCTTGGGCATATACCCAAAAGATGCCCCAACATATAAAAAAGACACGTGCTCCACTATGTTCATCGCAGCCTTATTTATAATAGCCAGAAGCTGGAAAGAACCCAGATGCCCTTCAAGAGGAGTGGATACAGAAAATGTGGTACATCTACACAATGAAATATTACTCAGCTATCAAAAACAACGGCTTTATGAAATTCGTAGGCAAATGGTTGGAACTGGAAAATATCATCCTGAGTGAGCTAACCCAATCACAGAAAGACATACATGGTATGCACTCACTGATAAGTGGCTATTAGCCCAAATGCTTGAATTACCCTAGATGCCTAGAACGAATGAAACTCAAGACGGATGATCAAAATGTGAATGCTTCACTCCTTCTCTAAAAGGGGAACAAGAATACCTTTGGCAGGGAATAGAGAGGCAAAGATTAAAACAGAGACTGAAGGAACACCCATTCAGAGCCTGCCCCACATGTGGCCCATATATATACAGCCACCCAATTAGACAAGATGGATGAAGCAAAGAAATGCAGGCCGACAGGAGCCGGATGTAGATCGCTCCTGAGAGACACAGCCAGAATACAGCAAATACAGAGGCGAATGCCAGCAGCAAACCACTGAACTGAGAATAGGACCCCCGTTGAAGGAATCAGAGAAAGAACTGGAAGAGCTTGAAGGGGCTCGAGACCCCATAGGTACAACAATGCCAAGCAACCAGAGCTTCCAGGGACTAAGCCACTACCTAAAGACTATACATGGACTGACCCTGGACTCTGACCTCATAGGTAGCAATGAATATCCTAGTAAGATCACCAGTGGAAGGGGAAGCCCTGGGTCCTGCTAAGACTGAACCCCCAGTGAACTAGACTGTTGGGGGGAGGGCGGCAATGGGGGGAGGGTTGGGAGGGGAACACCCATAAGGAAGGGGAGGGGGGAGGGGGATGTTTGCCCGGAAACCAAAGAATTATTATTAAGTATTAAATAAATTTAAAAAAAAATGTCAAAGCCAAAAAAGATCGTGGGACTTGACATATAATATTTGTAATATATTATATAAGATATCATATATATATAATACTTCTATAGTATTGAAGACATCTTCCTCATAGACTCTAAAAGAGTCATGTACTTAGTATGTTTATAATACAATTTATATGCACTAAAATTGTTTTTGAGCATTATTTTTACAAAGAGAGTTAGTGTATAGAATGATGTTTTTCAGGGCTGGAGAGATGGCTCAGTGGTTAAGACCAATTGCAAAGGACCTGTTCATATCCTAGCCACAATGCAGCTCTCAGCCTTCTGTAACTTCAGTTCCAGGGCAGCCGACACTCTTGTCTGACTGCTGATGGCACTGCACATGTGTAGTGCTCAGACATACAAGCAGGGAAAACACCCATGCCCATAGAGTCAAAATATCCTTTAAAACCATATCATTCTGCACTAAGCTGTTTTCTGGAAGCATGGTCTTATTGGTCTCAAGAATTCTTCTCCATATGTGTTGTCTTTCTGGTATGATTGACCCCCTACTCCAGGGCAAGTATTTAACTTAAGTGGTGGTAACCATCACTGATACTTAGAGCGCACAAGAGGCAGCATAAGCAATGTTTGCTAGACAATGGACTGAGCAAGCCCTTGCTGCCCACCGAGAGTGATGGATAAGAGGCAGGACTGACCTGCTGATTCCAGCAAGAGCCACAAGGATGCCATTCCCGTAAAGACAAGAGAATGCTTGTTTCCGGCCAGCATCTGCCAGCGATGGTCCAGGAAGGAGGACAGGGATGTGGATCATTTCTCAGAAAACGTCTCTCTTCAGGCACAGATTCAGTTGGACTGGGAAGCAAAACCTTTTGAGGAAGCAAAAAAAGGAACGAACAGGGTCTTTCTGGCCACTCTGCCCTTCTCTCCCTCCAGCTTTCTCTGTCTTTCCCCACTGCCTTGTTAGCAGTGAGTCCCAGTCTCAGAGTCTAAGAACTGTTGTGACTCGGAAAGAGCCTGAAATCTGAGGGAAGAGAGGCTACAGCAAGAGGCCTTGACTGTTGCATTGTGAAGCATGACACATTGTAACTCTCGCTTCTTTGTTAATGAAAAGAGATGAGGACGGCTCATACGGACAGGAAGAAACCAGAAAAACACACACACAAAACACAGAGAGCATTTAAGCAATGCTAGAAGTTGCTATTTGGAGCACATTGGCTTATGGTCCTCTATCAGAGAGGACCAGTTGAGGCCTGGCCTAGTTAAAAGAGAGTCACTCGGTTGGCAGTGTGTCACCGTGACTGCTAGCTTCATTTTGATTGTTAAATAAGCTGGGTGTGTAGGTTCTCTCGTGTGTATTTGAGCACCTCTGAGTGACTCTGTCATCTTGATCATTTTAAAGAGTACAACCAAGCATAAAAATCATGTAACAATCTGGTCTAATTTTAAAGAAAAAAATCCAAGTACTTGACTAAGTTACTGAAGACATACTCAGCCAAAACCCTTGCTTCTGAGACATAAGACAGGAACTGTTGACCCCTTCCAATTTCTCTTTCCTTTTTTTATTCATTAAATTATGAGAAGTACATTCTTTCTTCCCTTACCTGTACAGAAGGTCAGACAAAGTCAAGGGTGACTTGAGGAGAAAGTCGGGGGATTCCAGCATTCCCTTGAGCTCGAAGGGGAAGTTGAAACTCATTATGGTGTAATTACGTACGGGAATAACCACGGCTGTTCCAATGAAGCCTGAGAGTTCACATGTGGGAACCAGATGGACCTCCTGTAAGCCTGAAAAACAGCATTGTCCCCAAGTGCTGAGCCCCCCACCCCAACACCCATACACAGGGCCTCAGTTTTCTTGCACGTAGGATGAAGCAATTGGCAAAGATTATCCTTTCTCTACCCAGGCTGTGGTAAGCCCGAAAGAACGCAAAACATTTAGGAAAAGCCCCTGCTATAGTTTGCCCTTTAATGTCTCTAAAGATCCACATGCTAGTAGACTGATCTTCACTTAAAGACCTTGTGAGTCTCACTGGTGGCATGCCCTTAAAGGGGACTGTGGGAAGACAGCTACAGTATACTTATATATAATAAATAAATCCTAAAAAAAAAAAAAAAAACAAGGAAAAGGGGAATGTGGGAATCCAGCCTCTCCTTCTCTTCAGCAGCTCAACAATGAGATGACTTCGTTCTATCACACAATCCCCGTCATGGTGCACTGCCTCACTACTGGCCCCAGAGCCCTGGGATGTCCAACTATTGACTGAAACCTCCAAGTCCATAAACTAAATAAACCTTTTCTATTTATAAGTTGATTATGCCAGGTAAGTTGATAACGGGGGCTGACACAGTAATCTCAGAAGACCTCCATGGTCTCACACTCCAGCAACATGTTATCACTGTGGCTTAACAGGGATGGGTGAACGGCAGGGCACACACACACCAATCCTTCCTCTACAGTCTGTGAGAGATGGCTGAAGGGTACTTATTTATTTAATAATTGACTATCGTTAGCTGCGTTCATTAGTCACTTATCAGTTCCCTGCTGTAACAAAATGCCTGACAGAAGTAGCCTGAGGTAGGAACAGTTTATTTCCTGGAAAATGATGTGTGTTTCCAAAGAGATTTCAGTCTGTAGGCCTTAGCTCCATTGGTCCTGGGCTCCCAGGGAGGCGGACCATCACAGCAGAGGGAAAAGGTGAAGGGCAAGAGGCAGAGAGTTAAAAAGAAGGGCTGGTGGACAGATTCAGCCCCCAAGGACATGACCCAGTGACCTACATTCTTTGGTTAGTCCCATGTTCTGAATTTCCCAAAATAGTGTTGTCAGTTAGGGGCTGAACGTTCAAACACAAGAGCTCATTGCGGGTGGGAGGAGGACATAATATTAATCAAGAATGTTGTTTGTTTATTTATTTATTTTGCCAGCTCAATAGGTACAAGTGACCCTTATGATCACATTTTTCTGACTCTTAAATGTTTGTCCGTATCTACTTTGGCATTTCTTTGATTCATCTTTGGTTCTCTTGGTTTGAGCTGCTTGGTCTAGACTCCTGTTTCTTTGGTTTGGTTTTGTATTTTAGGGGACTGAGATCTTGGATTCATATTTATTTACCCATGATCTTTAAGGAGGACAACAGTGCTAACCCTGACTTATATCTGTGGTGGGTAATCTTTTATTTTATCATTGCATTTTTCTCAGTATTTCTAATTAGACTCTGAATGTGTTTTATTTCCTATAGTTGTGGACTACACCATGGGAAACATGGGTGTGAAAATGCTGACGGCTCCTTCATATGCTGGGGCCAGGAAATATTTTCCCTTAACACACACACACAAACACACACACACACAAACACACACACACACAGATATAAATACAGACAAATGGGCACAATGGACACACACACAGATATAAATACAGACAGATGGACACAATGGACACACACACAAACACACACACACACACAAACACACACACACACACACACACACACACACACACACACACACACACACACACAGGGCTATTGCCTCCTTCCTTCCCTTTGTCAGGCTTTTCTAAGTTGTTGGAAGGCTAACCTGCTCTATCTCAGAAACCACATTCAAGACACCCAATGAAAGTATCTTTTTGTCCCAGATCATGTGTGCAATATTCTTTCTAAAAAGAACTCGGGGAGGGGTGTCCTGATTTCAACTGGAGCCCAGTTTCCATGTGTATCGTTTCTTTCTTGAGGATATACAAGTGAATGTTCTTCTTGTGACTCTGGAAATTATTTGGGGCAGAAAAGCATAATCCAATTTAGAAATGTTTGGTAATTTGGATAATAAGGTAAGTAAGAAACTTCTAGGAACAACTCTGCAGATCACCTGATTGTCCATCAACCCAAAATATTTACCAAACAGCTACCCTTTATGTAGGACCCAGTGCCAATTACTTTCTGATACAGTCCTTTGGGCTCAAAGAGAGTCTAGTGAGCAGAGCCAACCATTCCTCAGGGCTAGCCTAGTTGTCCTGCTGTTTGACACTGGCCCTGTTTTCTAAATGAGGAGGGGACAGGTCCACCTCTGTCTCACATGAGGATTTCTAGCTGAACAACATCAGAACAGCATCAGATAATGCTCTGACATCCTCCGTGTGTGTCTTAGTTAGGGTAACTATTGTAGTAAGAAAACATCATGACCAAAAGGTTTATGCATTCATATATCATAGACCATTACTGAGGAAGGCCAGGATAGGAACTTGAACAGGGCAGGAACCTAGAGGCAGGAACTAATGTAGAAGCTATGAAGGGATGCTGCTTACTCGCTTGTCCTACCTGTTTTCTTACAGAACCCAGGGCACCAACTGAGGAGTGGCACCATCCACAATGCACCAGGTCCTCCCTCATCAATCACTAATTAGAAAAATGCTCTTCAATTTTTCATAAAGCTCAATCTTATGGCGAAAATTTCTCAATTGAGCCCCCATGACTCTATCATGTGTCAAGTTAACATAAAATTAGTCAGCTCAATTCGTATCTGTGTTACGTTTGCATGGGTTGCCTCTGTGTCCTCCCAACCACTCCAGCAAACAGCCTTGATTACTGTTGTGGGATGAAGGCATGTATCCTCACCTCCAAATCCATACATTAACCTGATATCCCATGTGATGGGCATCTGAACATTGGGTTTGGGAGATTAGGGTTCAATGAAGCCCTTACAATGGCTTTTATAAAAAGGAAGAGAAGACTCAAAATCTCTCTGAAGACACAATCAAGAAAAAAGCCCATGCCGAGAACCTCACTAGGGTGGCATCCTCATCCCAACTCTCCAACCTTCAGCTCTCCATAAAACAGAATTCGTTATATAAGCCACTAGTCCATGACATTAGAGCTGAGATGGCCAAGGTGGACGTTCTCCATACAGGTGAGAAAAACCAAGGCTCAGAGATGTTAATTATAATCTTATCAAAGCCAGTCTACTGTTTCCCCCTGCACTCTGCACTCAACACAGTTGACCCCGGTTCTGAGTCCTCTCCTTAGTGCTACTCAGTCTATGTGTTGCTGATTGATTTTTCTGGGCCATGGCTTTTCCCCATCCATGTGTTATAAGCCCTTTGAGGGCTGACCTTTGTTTTCTACTGTCCTACATTATACCCAAGAGAAGACACAGTGCCTGCCTTACAGTTGACACGAATAAATATTCTAGCTCCCTGATTTCAGAGAAAGAATCAGACCACCAGATGCTCCCTTAACATGCGTTAATTTGACCTTATGTAATGTACATTATGTTGGTAAACTGTCCTGTGCCATTTGAGCTCATTGAGAAGCTGTCTCTGGAAATGAGGCTGTCCCTCCAATTTCAGACCCAAGAGTTGTTTACATCACATGTCCTCCAAGATCCCTTAACTGGGGACAGGCCTCTAGCTCAGTGACAGAAAGGGAAGAGAGTAACAAAACAGCCCTAGAGTAAAGACACCAGGCCTTTGAGAGGGTACACCATCTCCAGCAGATGCTACTGTTGTTTACCCAGTGATGTACACAGGCTTTCCTGAGAATGAGAAGCCACAAGTCCAGCCAAAAAGAAAACTCTCGATCAGGAATTCCTGCTAAGTGCCTCAACTTTCCTGGTCAGGCTTTGATGAATTTTAGGAGCACCCAATTGGGTGACTTGATTCATCGTCCTGCTGTTATTTGTTCTTTTCTTTGGAAGGCTCACCTGAGGGGACATTGCTTCACCGGGGCATCTGCATTGGGAACCCCAGCTGTCTGCCTTGAAGGGGCTTCCCCAGGTAATTTCTGCCGGATGTTCAAAGTGCATGATCTCCCTCATCTAAATCCTTGATATTTTTATTTATTTATTTTACTTTTTCCTTGTTATACTCTCCATAAACTCGTTATAACCATGATTATTGTAGATCATTCTGATGATCGCACAGCACGGCATCATTTGAACACTTATATGTGGCAAAATGAGCACGCTCAAAAGGTTCTAAGCACCGTAGTCCTTACCAACTGTGGTTGTTTTTTTATTATTGTTAAGAAGGTCCATTTTACATATATGGGTGTTTTGTCTGCATGTATGTCTGTGCACCATATGCGAGCAGAGCCCCTGGAACTGTAGTTATAGACAGTCATGAGCCACCGCATTGGTACTGGGAATCAAACCTGGGTCCTCAAGGAGAGCGATCAGTACTCTTCACTGCAGAGCCATCTCTACAGTTCACCTGGCTCACATGTATCTTCTCACCTCATAAAACGACAGGAGCAATAAAATGCAGGCCTGCTTTCTGAGGCTTGTAGTTTGGGTTAGAAATAAGCTTTAGTAGGTTTGATCAGATACCTAAAGACGGAGAGCCAACGAAGTGACTACCTTGCCCAGAGTCCGACAGCCAGTTCCTGTCAAGGCCAAGACTACAATCTGGCCTCCCAGCAAAGCTGAAGTCTTTGTATCTGGCTAATTAAGACAGATGTATCTGTTTCCCGGGTCTGAATTATTTTAGTGTCTCCCAGGTCCTATGTGGCAGACAGCACTTCACCACAATTTTCTATCTCCACTAACGAAAGCAAGAAAAACCATTTTCCACGGTGGGATTTTTTTTTCAGCATTAGGGATGAACCCAGGGTGCAGCCCTACCCCTCGCCTCCTACCCCCCACCCACCACCTTGCAAGTAAAGCAAGTGTTCTACCACTGAGCTATATCCCCACCCCATATTTGGATGTCATATCTATCTGTTGGGGATATGAGTATTTACGTGTGTGTGGTCACGTATGTGTGCATTCTGACAGGGAAACAGGCACTGAGTGGGAGTGTTAGGAGCCCAAGATCTAATCCCAACGTCTATTGTTAGTAAGTTGTAGATGAGGGGGGAGGGGACGGTGGTATGTTAAGTTCTAAACTTATCCTCACCTCGAAACAGCTGTCTTTATTTTTTTTTTCTTTTTATATGAGATACAGAGCGAAAAATTATTCTTTAATATAGAATACACATCGTGCCATGGGTGTTATTGGCAACCGGTTTGTACTAATTCGAATGCCATAAAGGGCTGTAATGGTGGCTGAGCTGATCTGTTCTAAGAAATTCAGTTTTAATTCATAGGATAGGTCCATGAGAAAGCTACTTAATGATTACGTCCACCTTACAGATAGGGAAACTGAGTCTCAGAATGACGTGACTTGTCCAAGAGCATATATCTTGGAAGGAATAGAGCCAGGACTTGAACCCACGTGGTCTGAGTCTGGTATGTGTGCTTTCTTCCCCTCTATGTGTGGAGCCCCTTGGCATGGGGACTGTGTGTGCATTATTCTGTGCTTGCTTCTCCCCTCACCATGGGACGATAACAACGGAGCTGGGTTGAACTGAATAGGAAATGGTGCTGGTTTTAAATGAACTCCATTGCTTAGAAACTTCCAGAAGAGATGCTTCAAGACAGCTCTGGGCAACACCCTAAAGACATCCCGGAATGCAGTGGTGTTTGGAGTGGGTTCAGCATGAAGGGAACATTTCTGCCAGCTAGCCCCTGCTCCCCCCCCCACCCCGGCCTTAAGGATTCAATGTTCCCGGGATTCCTAGAACTGTTTGTTGGCCGAAAGCGGAATGCTTACCATAAATCACAGCAGAGGGACCAAAGGTGACCGGAACCTTGGGTTATCTTGTGGCCCAGCCAGCAACGGGCACCTATTTACTAGATTCCCACAGCCGTGCAGGGCTTCCCCCATCAGCTTCCTTTAGGATTACTCACAGCTACTGTAAGCAGGGGGCGGGGCGTGTGGGGAAGAGATCTGTCCGTCTCTGGAGTGCCTCTGTGGCAGAAAGCCAAAGGGGTCTTAGGACCTCTGAGCCTTGCTGCCTGGACAGGAAAACTCGGCAGTTCACCTAGGCAGCTCGCAACCCGGAGCTGACTTAGCCGCTCGTCATTCACGAATCTCATTCACCAAGTGGCCCAACGAATAGGAAGGGCTCCTTCACTTCCGGATTAGGAACACTAGTTTTCCAATCTTTTTTTTTTTTCCCTCTAGCTAAGTCCTGTGTACTCTCAGCGTATCGGTCTATTCGTGCATTCTTCCCACGCAGGTTTATCCGTGAGCACCTGTCAATACTGGACATTGATTGGTAAAGATGTAATTGGTGTAATGATAGCCAGAGTACTCCGGCCGTCAAAAGGCAAACAGAAGGAAGTGTGGACAGAGGAAAATCCATAAGGCTGTCCATCTTGATTTAAAATGTAGATCTTTTTTTCAAAGTGTTATATAATGCACTTATGTTTCTTTTTTTTAAAAATTTTTTTTAAGATTTTATTCATTTATTATATATAAGTACACTGTAGCTGACTTCAGACACACCAGAAGAGGGCATCGGGTCTCTTTACAGATGGTTGTGAGCCACCATGTGGTTGCTGGGAATTGAACTCAGGACCTCTGGAAGAGTAGTCGGGTGCTCTTAACCGCTGAGCCATCTCTCCAGCCCGCACTTATGTTTCTTAAAACTCAGAATAAACTGTATTTGTGTCCGTTATAGAGGTTTTGGAGCCCCTCCTTAAGTTTTTTTGCCCTCCGGCATAAAGTTTCTCTCTCTTCAGGTTCATCCTGGTCTTGACTCCTCAGCATGGGGCTGGGGAAAGGCCCGGATGCAAGGTCAGCCCCTCCTTGCAACAATCTATTACCAAGAGAAAATCGCTGTGGGCGCAATGGAGAATGGTTCCTAACAGTGAACGATTTCCGAGTTTCTTCTGATCTATCTGGATGTATAGGCAAATGATGATTTCTCATACAGAAGTAGGACATTTCTTCATGTAAGGACTTATGATTATTTGGGGGTGGGGGGCTTAAGGAACTTTTAAGTCTGAGAAGGGCTTACAATTTATTTATTTATTTATTTCCTCACTTATTTGAATCCAGAGATCAGAATCAGGCCACTCCCGTCCAGACCCTATGACAGGCCCCCTGCACATGTCTCTTCTAGAGTTCCTTCACGTGGGGAAAGGCAAGTGCAGGCCACACTGAAGGAGCCTTTGGCTTGAAGCAGACATCCCTGAATGCTGGGGCCCAGAAATTCTTTCCAGAACCCCTGCCTTTCCCATGGGGCAAAGCTCAGCAGAGATGCCAAGAACCTGGAGATGTTTCCAGCAAGCAACCTAGCATCAGGGTGATGATGTAAGTCTCCTACAGCGCCTTCCTCTGCCAGGAACTTAGAGGGTGGGTCAGGGAGAGAGACTCTTGAGGGGCTTCTCCGAGCCCTGCCTGACTCTCAAATAGGGTTCCCATGACTCAATATTCTGGGTACTAATCGAGGCAGGGGTCATTTCAGTGGTGTATGTGACAGCCCTCAGGCCCCATTTCCGGCTGCCCCTTTCCAGCACTTCAAAGCAGACGTCAACACCACATAAACTCAGACGGAGGCTGCTGGGGTGGCTGTGATTTGGGGTTCCTCATGGGACTGTTAGTCTAGTCCCCGACCTGTCACTCATTCAACAGATAATTTCTGTAAACGATGGTGACATGAGAGAGGACAGAATCCATTAGTCTCCAGTTGGGACAAATGTACCAGGAATATTTGCCTCTCCCTTCCTCCCTCCCTCCCTCTCTCCCTCCCTCTTTCTTCTTGACAGGGTCTCTCTGTACAGTCCCGGCTGTCCTGGTACTTGCTA
The DNA here is from genome assembly GCF_021556685.1 of Rattus norvegicus. NCBI lineage: Eukaryota > Metazoa > Chordata > Mammalia > Rodentia > Muridae > Rattus > Rattus norvegicus. The sequence continues at coordinate 161,907,648 of NC_141537.1, read as the reverse complement.
TGTAGACCAGGCTAGTCTTGAGGTTCACAGAGATCCTCCCACCTCTGTTTCCAGAGTGCTGGGATTAAAGGGGTGCCCCATCACATCTGGCTCTTTAAATTATTGTTACATGTGTATGTGTATGAGCACAGGTGCCTGTAGAGGTCAAAGGAGGACATTAGATTCCATGGAACACGGTGTTAGGAACCAAACTCAGGTCTTCAGCCACAGCAGCAAAGCTGTCAAGTCGTCTATCCCCGTTTCCCTATTATACAGTTTATACAGTTCCTCTTTATAGTCTCTCTGGGAAGGAAGCTTCATCATCAAACAAAGTCAACGAGGCTGAGGACAAGTTGATTGTCCACCAGCTGTATATGGAGCTGGGATGTGCGCTGATTGCACTCTACCTTCACAGGTACACAAGGCTGAAGAAAGGAAAGCAAGCAGAGGGCAAAGACCTGACAAGGCATGAAGAGGCATCGGAGAAGACAAAACTTGTAGGGGGAGGTGCTGATTCTCTAATTGGTTGTTAATTGTGTCAATAAAGAAGGCGAGAGCCAATTGTTGGGCAAAGGGTAAAGGTGGGACTTCCGGGTCCCAGGGGAGAAGAGAAGGGATGCAGGAAAGGAGGGGGGGTTCTTTGGGCCAGGCTTTGGAATGTGGAGGATGTAACAACTATGTAAGGTCTTGGGCTAGCCAGAACCTGCGGCCTCTGCCACCCGCCGATGGCTGATATAGGTTAGCTGGTAAGGTTAGGGCAAGAGATTTCTGTGCCCGGCAATTGTGTTTCTGGCTAGTTTTAAGATAATAAAACTATTTAGTGTTTTTCTTTCAGGGAGCTAAGGTGAGCAGGAGAAAGAGAGAAGACGGAACAGTTGATGGCAGCTTGGAGAAGCTAGCCAGGAGGAAGAGGCAGCTGGTGGGACGGAGACAGTAGCTCCCAATTCCCGGGTTGGGGAATGGTGGTGTTCGATCCTGGGCTAAGCTGGATGGAATAAAGGGAACCAGGAGAAGTCAGAGCATGGGCCAAGCTCCCAGGAAAGCTGTTACCTGGCCGTTGGTGGTGCTAAGTCAGGAGTGGGTCTGCTAGCAGCAGAACTCGGAGCTAAGGGAGCAGTGCAGGCTGAACTCTTGGGAAGGCAGTAGCATGTTTGTTTGTTTGTTTGTTTTGTTTTGTTTTTTTCCTTTTATTCGGAGCTGGGGACCGAACCCAGGGCCTTGCGCTTGCTAGGCAAGCGCTCTACCACTGAGCTAAATCCCCAACTCCTGTTTTTTTGTTTGTTTTTTTTTTGTTTGTTTGTTTGTTTGTTTTTTTAATTTCACATGACAAAACCATCCAGGTAAGTTAAGGATGAAGAGTGAAAAGCTTCAGGCCATCTAGATGACTGAGCGGATAAGGACATAACCACCAAACTTGACGATCTGAGTTTGAACCCAGGGACCCACATGGTAGAAAGAGAGAATCGATTCCGTCTTTGATCTCCACATGTACACTGTGGCATGTATACTCACATCAGTACCCATACCCTCATAACCAACCAACCAAATATAAACAATGGAAATTTCTGGAGAAAAAAAACCTGACTAATTTACTGTATTATTGTAGTAGAAATAAGTAATAGTAATTGTTATTGTCATAAGTTACACACAGTCTTATATAACCCAGGCTGGCCTCAATACATTGGAATAACTTGCTGTTGGCCTGAAGCCTCCACCGAGTCTCCCCTTCTCTTTTCTGCATCTAGCAACCTGACAGGAGAAGTATAAAAGGCTGCACAGTAGATGAGACCAGGAATCCTGAAGGCAAGCTTGATGGTCTAAGCATGGGGTCAAGCTAGTCCACATCCCACTTCACCAGCATCATGTGCAAGAAAGGAAGTTACCAGGCTGACGTGGGACGGTTCTGTTGGATGTGAGAAGAGGGCTTTGGTGAGCCTTGAAGTCATAACATTAATGGGAAGAGTCATATGAGGAAGTACGGATGTGGAAGGATCCTCTGTCCAGGAGTCGTGTAGAATTGGCAGGCAGTTCACAGAGACAGGAAGTGGAGTGGGTGTGGTCAGGAGTTGGGGAGAGTTTACAGGGCACAGGATAATGGTGGTAGAGTCATGAAGAGGATCAGTGATGGTGGTCACACATGTAAGCATCTACCCAATGCCATCAACTCGAGGCACGTGTCAGCATTGCATCGTTTCAACAAAATGCCTGAAGCAGCTAACGTACATAGATAAAAAGGTTTTGTAGGTCACTGTCTTCGAGCTTCAAAGTCTAACATTGGACAAGGTTTGGCCTCAGGTGAGGACACTGGGTTATGGTAGAAGCCAATGGGAATAAGATGTCAAGCAGGAGCTTGGAGAAGGAAGATGTGTAGGGCTTGATTTCTACAGAAAAATCCACTACCACGAACTTCCTTAGAACTTCCTGCTAATCCTACCTCCCAAAGGCCCTACTGTCACCCACATTGTCACCATGCAGACCAAGCCTTCAGTGGCAATGGACCCCACTAACTGCCTTTAATACATTTTTTTTTTTTTTTTAGTCAGGCTTGATGGAAGCACCCAAAGTCCTGCTATACCCAGAAGCTCAGGGGCAGCCTGGCTAACACAGAAAGATCCATTTTCTTTTTTAAAAAGGAAATCCTGTATTATACGAATCTGTACAGAGCAATATAGAAAGCTCCAGATGGGGCTACAGCCAGGTTAGCAGCCGTGAGAAGTATACAATGGTAGAAGCAGCAGACGCTTCCTCAGAGCCTCATATACCTGTCCCTGGGCTCAGAGCTCCGTGCCAGCCAGGGCAAGAGAGGCTGATGGGACTCAATGGAAGGCACACTGCAGACAGAGGCTCAGCATCCACACCAGCTCATTCTTCTGCCTTACAGGGATAGGAGCACCAGCCTCTGGCTCCCTCACTCCCCTCCACCCCTGCTGCAATGAGCTAATCTCCAAAAAGAGCCTTCGGACTTCCCAGAAAGATGGTCTATAAATACAGCATCTTCTTGTAAATCAGGACTCCAAGGTGATGGGCAGATCAACAGAGGTCTCCAGATGGGGTAGGAAGGGTCCCAGTACACTTAAATTTAGTCCTGGTCATTTAGTTCAGATCACTGGCTCCCTTGGCCTGACGAGGAGTCTGTACGGCTGTGTGTGACTCAGGGATCCATGCTCAGCCTCAGAAACTTCATGAATGAATGTGGGGTTTGGAAGCGAGTAAAGCATTTTATCAGCACTCTGGTACATCCCCCAGGCCCCTACTTTGGGCACTCTGTCTCTGCTAGATTCTGATCAGACATAGTTATCTGCTGATAGACAAAACCTTACAAGGAAGCAACAGGACGAGGCCAGGGAGGGCAATGAGTCTCGTGGTGATGGGTCTCCACACTCTCTAGTAACGAGATCGAATTCAACAGCTCTCTACCCTGACATCCCCAACACTTTTAATAATGCAATTTTCATTACGTCGTCTTTACTGTGTGCAGTGAAACTCACAGTTGATACAACTCACCTATACATTTATAAAAGCTGCAACTGCAGGAGAAAGAAGAGGCAGGTAGCTTAACATACTGTCGTCTGATGCCTGAAACACTTGGACACAGCCATGTAACAGGACAATAGAAGCTGTGAGTGCTGGCACACACCTGTAATTCCTGTCTAGGGACTGGGGCCTCAAGGTCTGGAGTTCCAGGACAACAGGGGCCACAGAAGAAGACTCTGCCTCAACCAACAAGGACAAGAGGACCATGGCTTTCACAGATATTTATGTGGAGTTCTATAGACATGTATGGAGTTAGGAAGAACAAGAAAATTTTCTGCTGAATATCATCTATTTTCTTTGATATCTGAAATATGGATTAAATAAAAAAATGTGTGTAAGAGACAGAGGAGACAGAGACATAGAGAGATAGAGAGACAGAGTGAACGCAACACTATGGTTATATTAATATGATTTTTCCAAAATAGTAAATGATTCGAGGGTTTCGAGTGAAACAATTCATCCTTTCCTCTCCATTCACACTCTAGTTAGAAAGTTTGGGGCACAGTGGCTTGATTGTGCCTCCTGTGAGGCAGATTTGACTCTGGCTTAGATTCATAAGCTGGTGTTTCAGCCATGTGATATTCTGAAGGCCTGGCAGAGTAATTCTTCATCGTGGAGACTGGATGCTCCTGCAAAGGGGCAATTGCTTTCAGTCGCTGTCACTGACACTGTCCCCACTCACTGTGACAAGCAAATACCTCCCCCAAGGAGCCTGAGGGCTCCTTGGAGAACTCTTGGTGTAGCCTGTCCGCAAGCACCCAGCACTCACAAAGCCATCTCCTGTCCCTGGCTTCACTTGGACTTCTTTACTCTGGAGCGGGGAAAGGAGGCAGAACCATCCTATCCTGCTGTGTTGGAAGAGCCAAGTCAGCCAGAGTCCACTGTGAGGCAACTTCAGATCATCACACGCAAACACACTCTCATTCCTGCTCCTACAGTGCCTGACGCTTCTCAAACACGCATGCGCACCCGCACGCACGCACGCACGCACGCACGCATACAACGCGTCTATGTTTTCATCAGCTCCATGGTGGTTCTGCAAAGCACCAGGGTAAGGATCCAAGCCATACTGAAGAGATGACACCCAGAGAGCTCATGTGAGACTCCGGTGTTGGTCTCTCCTTGCTGGTCTGCCGTGACGCATCGCCATGTTGCGCTGTGAGGTGGACCAATGGATGTGTCTGCTTTGTTAGAACAGACGTCCCCGGAACACAGGCTCTTGCTGCCTCTCTTGTTCATCGTTCTTCGTAAGCACTCTGCCTTTGTTTTCAGTGAGTAGGTGGAAAATAAATATTTACTAATTAGCTCCTCCTGACCTGTCATCCTATTCCTGTGATTCTGGTTCCTGTTGCTTGGTGGCAAACACCCACAGCAGCTCACCTCTGTCTAAAGGTAGTTTGGGGCTCCTCAGCATAGCCTCCACATTCTGTCTTCAACTCTTATTTCTCTGCACATTCATCCACGTTCGCCACCCATTCTCTAGGGCAGGACTTCCTTAATTGTTGCTAATTTTTGTTCACATCTCCACATTAAGTTATGTGACTGCACATAAACAATTCTCAATCAATATTCAATGAGTAAAAAATAATAATTCAAAATCAAGCACAGAACGAATCTGGTGTGTAGGACACCACTTACATGTGGCGAATCATGCACCACAGCCTTGGTACCCAAACATAATATACATGTTTCGCACTGCGCATGCCTGTGATGCTACCTGAACTGCCACCCCCACTCCCACTTAGATTCCAGATGGCTACCTATCATAGTTTGCTTTCTTTTTCAGTAGTACAGCTTTCTACTTTATATAAACGTAGAGGTTTTAATTATGGAAAATTGTAATTTCTTACCGTGGGACTCACACGCATCAACGCTTTGGATTAAGTGAGACAGACAAGTATAGTATGCAAATTAGCTCTCCTCGTTAGTAAATGGTGAAGTCATATCTGCCTGTGTTTGATTCTGTTGCTGTGATAAAATGAAACAAACAAAACAAAACAAAAACCGAAAGCAGCTTAGAGGTAGGAAGGATTTATTTGACATAACTTTTCAGGTCCCAGTCTGTCCCTCAGAGAAGTAGGGCATGAACTAAAGCAAGAACTTGAAGCAGAGATGGTGGAGGAACACGATGCTGGCTCGCCCGCTCACAAGCTCCATCTACAGGCGGTGCCGCCCACGGTGAGCTGGGTCCTTTTGCATCAAAGCTCAACAGTTAAGGCACCTCTCCACTGACATCCTCACAGACCACTCTGAACAAGGCGGTTCCTCAATGGAAGCCTCCCTCTCTGATAATTCTAGACTGTGTAAATTAAAATTCAAGCCAACTCGGACAACGCCAGTGGACATTTTAAAAATAAATGCCCTTATTGTTCATTATCTGCAAACCTGCAAATGTTTTGTCTGGGTACCTGTTTTTTTGTTTTTTGTTTTTTTGTTTTGTTTTGTTTTGTTTTGTTTTTTTTTTTTGGAGCTAAGGACTGAACCCAGGGCCTTGCACTTTCTAGGCAAGCGCTCTACCACTGAGCTAAATCCCCAACTCCAGGATACCTGTTTTATTTACCTTTCTCTGAGCCACCCTATGCCACTTGCCACCAACAGCAAGTTAACTCATAAGGCCAAGGACAGTGCGGAACTCTCAACATTTAACCTTCACACGGACTCACGAGGCAGGCACTGTTCTCACCCTCTTTTCCACGGAAGAAGAAACTGAGGCTTACCCGGCTTGCCTAAGACCGGGTATCTCTAGACCGACACCCTCAGGTCTCTGACTCCTGCTGTTTACGCCTTCTGTGCACCCTCTCAGTCTCCACTGAGCTGAACCCACGCTTTGCTGGGAGCTGGAACCCTTTAGTCTAGAATGTTCCCTCTTCCTTCCGTTCCTCCCAGCTCTTCTTCTGTAGTCTTGTCACCCTCTCTTCCTAATCACTCACTTCAGCAAAGTCCTGGGCAAGCTATGTAAGTCTCAGTTGTGAATCTCACAAAATTCATCAAGTTTAAGTAGATTCTGATTTTAAGCATCATGGAGCTCTTTCTAGGCAGGGACTGATCTATTTACTCCTAAACCCAGTGTCCAAGTCCCCACTCACTGTTGCTGACCTTAGGCTGTAGTGATGAGTGTTATTTAGGAAACAACCACAAGGGGGCAGAACCAATGGCTCTGGAGATGAATCATCTTGAGTGAGACACAGGAAGTGAGCTTTGGACAACTGAAAGGTGTTTATTCAGAAAAATAAGCAGCAGTGTGGTGCCCGTGGAAGAACACAGAAAAGGGTAGAAAAAAAAAACAATTTGAGGGGAAAATTTGGAATTTGTAAAGCATTTGAAATGCACTGAGGAACTTAGCATTTTCTGATGAACAGCTTTTTATACTGCATAAAATGTTTATGTTTTTATGTTTTTAGTTTCTCAAATAGGATTTTATCAACCAGCCAAGAAACTCACAACCCATTTAGTATGCTTACAGAAAGCATCTCTCAGGGTGATTAAAAATAATTAACATTCTTTTCAAATCTCTCCCTAATTTGGCTACCTCTCTCATTCCCAGTGGCCACATATGAATTTGAAATGTTTTAAACCCAGAATTATATGAGGTGGGGCTTCACAAAGCAGGCGTATGTCCGGGGAACCTAGCTTGGGACATCTGTGAGTGAGGGTGATGGAGGTCCTGCCCCAAACCTTTTCCCAGGAAAGTAGAGAGCAGAGAAAAGCATCCCTGAGCGGCTTTCTGAAGAGGAAGAGTGAGAGAAAAGGCCCCCACAAAGTCATAGGACTCTGGACTTTGAGAGCAAGGGATTTACAGAGGCAGGATCCTCTGAGGAATCCAAAGCCACTCCTGATAAGAATGTAGGCATTTCTGAAGAAAGCACAAGTTAATCTTCCAACAGACCTGCCTAAGTGAGAGCCTCCCTCTCCCCTGCTTTCCTCCGGGCCAGCATCTATTGGTCCAGAGGAGGAGACTCGGGGACAGAGAAGAAAGCAACCACAATCTCCCCCTCTTCCTCACATGCACATGCCGGGGATCTTCCCTCCTCCTCATATCCCGGGAAGGAGTCTTATTGAAAATGAAGACCAAGGGTTGGGGATTTAGCTCAGCGTTAGAGCGCTTGCCTAGCGAGCGCAAGGCCCTGGGTTTGGTCCCCAGCTCCGAGAAAAAAAAAAAAAAAAAGGAAAATGAAGACCAGTGTGCACTGCTCTCTATTACCTGGATTTATTGTTTCTGACTCGCCACTACATTTTGCAGCCTGAGAGGACTCCGAGGCTTTGCAGATAGCCGTGAGGGGACAGACAATTCACCAGGCTGCCTTCTTTTGGATCCAGGGGTGCTAACCTTATCAACTGAATTTAAAAAGGGCAACAAGAGACAGAAATAAAACTGCTCTACAATAGCAGCCCTCAGCTGTGCTTGTCCACGTACTAAATTAGTTTTATATGGAAGACTGGAAGAAGCCGTGACGTTGGAGTCACAATGACCTTTGGTGTGTGTGTGGGCGGTTATGAGTGGGGATTATGTCTTAATTTCTGGGAGTTTTAGCGGGCTTTCTGGTTAGGTAACAAATTACCTGAGATATAGCAAATTAAAATAAAGGTATACTTTTTTTAAAAAAATGTGCATCGATGTTTACTTGCATATATTTCTGTATGAGGGTGTCAGATACCCTGGAACTAGAATTACAAGTTGTAAGCTGCCATGTAGGTTCTGGGAATTAAACCCGGGATCTCTAAAAGAACAGTCAGTGTTCTTAACTGACGGAGCCATCTCTCCAGCTCCAAGAAAGGTATACTTCGACAGATGCTCACTCACTGTGGAGGGAAGCATGTGTACGGTGTCTGCTTCCTTTGTAGTGACTGGAAAGCAGAGAGGAGGATAGAATATGGCGTACCCTTCAAAGTCACACTCCTCAATCCTGAACGTAAGACCCCATAGTTTTATACTAGAGAAATACCCCAGGACATTGTGCATGCTAAGCAAGTGCTCTACCGTGAAGTCCCAGTTCCAGACTAGGTATCACCTCTTGAAGATGTCACCACCTCCAAATGTTTGCCAACAAGCTGGTGAGTAAGCCTTTAGCAGAGGTGACTTGGGGTGGGGGGCATTTAAGATTCAAGCCATAATAATGGTGCTTTCTACATTTTTGACCAAGGAGATGTCTTAATTTTATAATCAGGACAATGATGTGGGGGAAGTGGGAGTGGGGCTGGGGAGATGGCCTAGTGGTTAGAGTGCTGGCTGCTCTTCCAGAGGAACCATGGTGGCTCACGGCTGTGTGTTACTCCAGTTCCAGGGTATCGAGGGGATCAGGAGGGCCTCCAGGGGGTGACTTCTTCTAGCCTCCAAGGGTACCAGGTACACACATGGTATGCAGACACATGCAGGAAAAATACCCATAATCATAAAATGTTAAAGATTAAAGGATTTTAAAAAGAATTGAAAAGAGACATTAAAAAAATGAAATTGGGGTTGGGGATTTGGCTCAGTGGTAGAGCGCTTGTCTAGCAAGCGCAAGGCCCTGGGTTCGGTCCCCAGCTCCGGAAAAAAAAGAAAAAGAAAAAGAATGAAATTAAAGTGATGTAAGGAGAAATCCTATTTGGCTTCCATTCAGACGCAAAGTCCTGCTGGTAGGTGGTGATGGAGGACGGTGTGGGAGGAGGAGGAGGGCTAGGAGGACGGTGTGGGAGGAGGGCTAGCGGTGGAGGCCTGATCCCCACATGGCAGAACAAAAGGTGATGGTGAACACCAACAAGAGTGAGTGTCCACTTCCTGTGCCCACAACCCTGGCCTCTCATGCTGCCCCATCTCCCCTGGATCTCTTTCCTCAGTGCCAACCTATGAGCCCTCCACTCTAGACCAACCCTCCACTCTAGGCAGAACTTGAAAACCCATAAGCCCTAGGGATTCCAGGTGGGGCTTGCTTAGGGTGGGGATTTCCATGCTCACATAAATGCATACATCCAAATGCTTCTTTCCTTCCCAGCCCAGGGTGTGAGCGAGAGGGTCTTCCATAGAGAAGGACATATCATATAACATGGTTGTTCCGCCACAGCACAGGGCTTCTCAACCTTGCTTCCATTGCTATTTGTGGCCAAATGGTTCTCTGTGCTGGGGTTCTTCAGCAATAGTACCCCTAGCCATTTCCCCTAGACACCGAGTAGTAGCCATCAAGTAGTTGTGAGAGCCAGAGTAGTCTTGAGACACTATCAAATGTCCCCTAGATGTCAAAATCCTGCTTCAAATGTAACAGCCTATATCACTTATCCACAAGAAAAGGGTCCCCCGTTTGAGGCTATTTATGTGCACGACAGAACCCTTTCAGTCTAATCAATGTGCTAACCACTGACACTTTCCTGGAATATTGTTTAAATGACATCAAATATGAGATCCGGCTTCCCCAGGTGGCAACGAGGATCCTCAATAGACTGTTTTCCTTCACCCACTAGCTCGTAGGTCCTAACCTCACACATGACCGTATTTGGAGATGGGGTCATTAAGGAGGCCATTAAATAAAGCCACGCAAGTAGGGTCTTGATCTGACAGGACTCCGGGCCTGTAAGGGGAAGGAAAAGACACTGACCAAGGTTCCTCTTCTCACATATAGGGAAAAGCTGTGAACAGAGACACGTGCCAGTAGGAGAGGACTCACTAAATCCCAACACTGTCTGGTCTTGACCTTGTACTCCAGCCTCTAGAACAGCAAGAAAATTAGTCTGTTGTCTAAGATGCCATCTTCAGGATTTTGTGGTGGCAAATTTAAGCTGAGTAATGTAGGCATTCAATGCACTTCCGGGTGGCACCTGTGACCTGGAGACCAGGAGCAGCCTTGACTCGGGAAGTTTGTAGGATGCATGGAAAAGGGAGTGTCCCACCAAACAAGAAGAGAAGGATTTGTGGTTTTAATGAAATTACTAATTATTAATCATTGACACAGGCAATAAATCCCTCAGTTGGCCAGCTCTGAGAATCAGGCTCTCTTCAAGCTTCCCGTATAATAACGGTCCTTTATCCACCTTGTCTACTTCAGGACTCCTCCATACTTAGCCTGTATGATTCTTTTCTTCCTAAGCTGAGCATTGAACTCTTTATGGGTTGGGGGCAGGGTTGCATCCAAAGTGTTATGATGAAACACCTGTTAAAACACCATCAAGAACTGAGAATTTTGCATGTCTCGTAGTTTCATTCAGCGTCTCTGCTTGTACAAGACCAGAGGAGAAGCTGGGCATGGTGGTGCACCCTCAGAAATCTAGGACTCGGGAGGTCGAGGTAGGAGAATCTTAGCTTGAGGCCAGGGCAGGCTGTGAGATGGGTAGGGTAGGGGTAGGGCAGAGTAGGGTAGGGGAGGCATAGGGGTAGAGTGGGGGTAGGGTAGGGGTAAAACTAGAGAATATAGGCCAGATGTTTTGAGTGAATATTGATAGAGTACCGAATATTCCTGGGATATTGTTGTAACAACAACAACAAAAACAAAAACAATTGAATGTCTGCTATATAGTTGTGTCTTGTCACCATGGCTCTTTTTCCTAAGACATAAGGGAAGGAAGGACAATTGTTACTCTGTGGCTATCTGTTTCTCAGGTGAGGCAGCACCCTTTGACCTATGTCCATGTCAACACATGTTTGGTCCGAGAGTCTCATGCTGCCGTGAGACTGGCAAACTAGCTTCCTTTGATCCACTTCGGGATCATGAATTGTCCTGAAGAGAATCTGAACCCTCCAAGGTTCCTCTCAGCCAACGGTGGAGACACCTTTTGAGACGTAGATTCGCCATGTAAGCAGCATCCTGGGGTCAGGGCTGTGGTTGAGATGGTAGGTCAGATGCCTTCCTTCCTTCCTCCACCACTAATCTGTCCTTCCAGAATCTCCTCTAACCTGGGACAGTTCAATTGGGAGCCTCCAACTTGTTCTTGCTTCCCAAGTTATCTCAAGCCTACCCTTGGTGACAAGCTTCTACCAGCAAGGCCACACCTTCTAAATCTGCCCCCAAAGTTCCATCAGCTGGAGATTCAGTATTTAAACATTTGAGCCTAAGGGGACATTCTCACTTAAACCACTCCAGCACCACAACAATGAAGGCTTTTTTCCTTTTTATCAAATCTGAGAGCTTTAACTTCACTTATGGTCGGGAGTCTACAGGTCCATAGGAGTCTCACCAAGAGGATGGGCAATGATGGGGTCAAACTAAAACTGCACAGGACAGTTTCCCGCTGCCCATCCTGAGCCCCGTCAACCACTACCTCTTCCACCCAGATCTACTATTTTGCACCTGCAACAATGACTACATTTTAGATCCAAGAAGATGCAGTGTTCTCTCCCCATTCCTAGTAGCTTTTCTTTTCTTTTTTTTTTTTTTTCAGAGCTGGGAACTGAACCCAGGGCCTTGCGCTTGCTAGGCAAGCGCTCTACCATTGAGCTAAATCCCCAACCCCTCTTAGTAGCTTTATCTTCAAGCATCCTTGGTATTCTTCCAGAGATCTTTCTCCCTCTTGTCTTCCAGCCCCCAGCTTCTCCCCTGCCCTCAGTCCATCATCCTTAAAATTTCAGCTTCTTCAGGATGGATTCTCTGATCCACTTGTGTGAGGTCAAGGCCTTGTTCTAAGCTCCCCACCACACTGGAGGGTTTCTCTTCCATACCCTCATTGCCGTTTCCTGGAGTTATTTCATACCTGCCTTCCTTGGGAGTCTAGAAACCCATGTCACATTTGTCAACATTATATCCCCAAGGCCCAGCATGGTTTCTGGAATGAAGTAGGAGGTTTGAACTAGGAACTGCATGAATAAATGCAGGACTATGCCAAAAAACCACGAGGTTCTTCCAAGAATGTCTGGAGGTATTCGGAACTCAGCATCTCTCAAAGATGTGTTCTTCTTCCCAGGTGGTAAGCACAGGAGGAAGCTCATGGGAGAGGGGATTGTTAGAGCAAGAATAAGCAAGGGACTGGTAATGGCCTGAGGCTGGGAGGCCAGGAAGGGCATTGTGGGGGGTAGAGGGGTTTGCAGTCCTTTGTTCTCAGCGTCTTTACTCAATCCTAGGAAAGGACTTCATAAGAGATGATGGCTCGTTCTCCTGAACCCTCTCTGAGTCCCATCAGAGTCTATGGAGAGGGTTTGCAGGTTTACAGGGTAACATGCTCTTCAGTGATGGTGTTTGTCCTCATCCAGATTCTTTTTTGCAATATTAAAAAGTAATTACTTGTGGTAGGGGGGATGGGAGGAATTGGGAAGAAGAGAGAGATTGCATAATTTCTCCTTCATCTTTCCTCCCAACTCCTCTCACCCCCCCACGGTGAGTTTTTTTTTAAAATAAAGATGTATATAGTTTTAGTTTATACTTATGAGCCTTCGTGTATGTCAGGGTACCATGTGCATGCAATGCCCTAAGGGCCAGGAGAGATCGTTAGATCCCCTGAAATTGGAATAGTTGTGAGTTGTGGATGCTGGGAGCCGAATCCAGATCTGCTGGAAGAACAGCAAGGTCTCTTAACCATTAAGTCATGTCCCCACCTGAGGTGAGTTTTTATAATGCATATCTATGAGAGAATGGGTAAGGGTAACCGTGTTTCTCGAGCATCCTCCAAACTTACCCCAGCTCAGGATGAGATGTTTATTAAGTACTTCTAGGTGTGTGAATGAGTGAATGGATTCCAACACAGAAAATTGCTTATAACTTAGATGAAGATGGGGGGGGTGCTGTAGTCTCCTTATGTGTTTGGTCATATCCTTCCCCCTTTTGGACAAATACCCTATTAGCAATAAGAGTAATAGGCTCCCACAATTTCTTCCTGCCTTCATCGCCCACAGCACCGGAAACCTTTATCTGCCTCCCCTCACTTCCCTCACTTCCTGGCTCCCAGATAGGGGGTAGGTAGACAGGTAGACAGTTAACAAAAGAAAAAATTAACTACAACCCAGAGATTTGTTGTCAAGTTTAATAGGAGGGGCAGAGTCAAACAGTTTAGAGAAACGTATAAAAAGACCTTTAACTTCTTGCTGGGACGTGTTATGGTTTGTGCATAGCACATACATATTAAAAAAAAAATAGAAGCATCACATTTCTCAAGCACATGACTGAACAGCTTCTGGCTCTCCTACCTACCGCCCTCAAGTTTGAGGATGGTTCTGCACCAGAACCCAGCCCGAGGTCCTTAACAGTGAAGACAAAGAGAACCGTGTCTGAGGCTGGGATTTCAGTAGTTCATGAGGTATACAAACATGGTTCCGTTTTGGCTGTCTGCATGCTGCCCTGGAGTCAAGATCTGGTTGGGGTAGCCATTCGCCTTCTGCTTTGGGAAGAGGCGCCGTCCACTCAGACGTAAGCACAGGCTGCGTATTTCTGTAGGTTCCAGCCTTGTCCCCAGCATTCCTGTATTTGGTGTTTTCTTTCCCTCCCCTCAGGAAAGTGAGATGAATGGCTGGTCCGTCTTGGAAAGGGAGGTTAAGAGTGACTCACAGATCCACTGTGCAAGGAATTGTCACCTGTTCTGTAACAAGTGGCGTAGAGCTTATCTTGGGGCGGGGGGAGGAAATGTAAGGATAGAAAGTGTAGAAGACTTCTAGCTTAGCTTTGTACAAAAAAGGAACAGAAGGGAATCTTAGTTGAGATGCTATACTGGCGTCATGGGGGCCAGTGGCCACACATTGTAACTGGTTGCCCAAGCGACCACAGCACCAATGACAAGGGCAATGGGTGTCGTGGACTCTTCAACATCCTTCCTTCCTCAAAACTCACACAGAGTGAGAAGCTGGAAAACGTGTGGTCTTGGGGCAGGAAAAGGGGCTCAAAGCCCTACAGGGAGAACGTATGTCCAAATGTGGGACGGAATCAGATTTCAGGCCTGGGTTTCTAGAGATACATGTCTAAAATGAGGACAGGTTGTACTCTGACTCAGATGACAAGAAAAAAAAAACCTGTTCTTCTTAACCATAGTCTGGTTGTGACTAAGAGCTTGGAGCTTGTGTGATGGCAAGTTCGTCGGTCGAAGAGACTGTGGGCTGCAGCAGCAGTCTGGGAAGGGTATGAAGGGTATTAATGATCAGATTGCTTACTCTGTCTACATCGAAAATAGGAATCAAAGAGGTGTCATGAGGCAGTGGAACAATACAATGTTTTGCCCGCATGTCTGTGCACTGTCCCTGGAGCCAGGAGAGAGAAACTGGTAGACATTAGGGAACCATTACAGATGGTTGTGGCCATCTTGTGGCCTCTGTAAAAGCATCAAGTGCTCTTGGCCAACGAGTCAGCTCTCCAGCTTAGCCCCCATGAGTTTCTAGAATGCACGCCGTTGGTGAGAGAATTACAAACAACCGTTTCAAGGAGTGCAGGCAACCAGTTAGGAAGTAACACTCCACCCCTGTGCATAGTAGCAGGACAGACAGGATCAGCAGCAGCACCTCTCACTGATGTTTTTTTTTTCTGCTCTTGTCCCATTCCTTAATTTGCCTGTGGACTGAGTTTGACTTGTGCAAAGCGTAAGTCACTTTAGGTCAAAGAGAAACTTCTTAAGAGAATTTCTTTGCAGGAAAAAAAAAATCGAAAGTATGAACCATGCATTGAACCAGTTCAGCAAAATCCTGGGGCCAGCTAGAGAACCCAGCTTCTCACCACCGAAATCAGTCATAGGAAATCCTGTGCTGCTGTGGGGCAGGCGAACACCAGGCCTGCCCCATCCAGGGGCTCTGTAGCTTCTCTTTCTTACCCGGAGCATGAAAGGTAGGAAGGGATAGTCGATGAAACTCCTTGTCAGGATTTGAGTAGCTTCATGAGCTTCAACAAAGAGACAAGATCTAGAAGCCCAGAGTCTTGCAGTCTCTCTAGATTTCATTGACTCAAGGCATGTATGCATAAAGACCTAGAAAGGAAGGCAGGAAGGGAGGAAGGGAGGCTGGGGGTTGACTTTCTCGAGGCTTAAAATATTTCCTCCTATCTGTCCAGCAGTACCCAGCCCCAGCTGTCCCGTTCATATGGTTACATCAGGAACGAATGCGCATGAAATTCCAAGTGACCCCACTTCTGATAAGCCTTATAAAAGCATTGATGATAACTGGCAAAGATGTCTTAAAAGAGAAGATGGCTTTCTCCTTCCCAGATGACTTGAACCTCATTATCCAAGAAGTTAATATGGATCAATTTTTCTCCCCTTTAGACCCGATCCAAGACTCGTTTCTTCCAAGTTTCCATCCAAAGCTTGAGGATGTCCACATGCTGAACTCCTACCATCTGTTAACTCTTATCTAGCTCTGGCCTTTCCCCCCTCTCTTATCACATGTCCGCCCTGACACTTTCAAGCCAAAGGAGGAAGCCAGAATGATGTGTGTCTTTTGCATTGCCAAACCCCACCCATCCGCAGCTCAGAATCCCTGAGTCCAGATCTGTCTATAGAGGGGTGCATCCACGAATAGAGAGGTATGTTGAAGACAGAGGTATTTGCAACAGATGAGGGGATTGTCTTGCAGGTCAGGGCTCCCAAGGGTAGCTGAGGGTGTCAGGTCATTTTGTGACATATGCTGAAAATATTTGTGCACTGATATGGCTCTCTCTGGTGTCAGATTTAGGAACATTCCAACGCTTCAGGAATCTGCGGGCTCTAGACAGACCGCATTTATAGTCTCTCAGGGAACCACAGTTTAAAATACTCTCAAAGGACAAGAGGCAAGAAGGCATTGTGGAGCAAGGAGCCACTTCAGCTTGGCTGCCTGAATCCCGGGATTATCACACCTCCCCTACTGGAGTGAGGAAGAGGGGCTAGAGGTCACAGCGCCCAATTCTTCTGCATCCAGGTGGCATTGTGTGTGCAAACTTCGGCTGAGTGAGAAGGAAGTAAGGGTATCGGGTGAGAAGTTGGGCGAGTTTCCTGGACATAGTTGGAGAGGGATCACCACGGCGAGTCCAAAGCCTCTGCTCTGGACTTCCTTCATGCCCTAATTTGCACACTGCTCTTCCTTGCCAGGGAGGTTGCCATTATTAGGATCCTTGTCATCTGAGGTTAAAATAAGACCTGGTTCAAAGCGAGGAAACGTTATGGGCAGGCAGCCTGGTGCTGGCCCGTTCTTGGAGCCATACACAGTTTGAAGCCCTTTAGGCAGAATGGCTCTCTACAGAACGTTCAGTCCCTCTGCCTCCACAGATCTCCCCAATGGCCCCCGTCCTGGTCTATTACTTTCTTCCAAGGAGGGGATCCCCTTCTCTCCCAGTCATCCCTAACAACACATCATAATGTCCCCAGAGCCCCAACGGGCATGGAAGCCAGGGTGCAGGTTACCTTTCTTTTTCCTAGTTTACAATTATATTTTATACCCTACCTTCCTCCTAGCACAGAAAAGATAGCTGCTCATCGTGACTCAGACAACTGGATGGATAGATGATCAGGAAAAAGGTAGAATGGGATACATCCCAATCCTTCTGACAAGTGATGCTCTGACAGGCAGATTCCTGCAGTGCCGACGTTGGGAGAAAGAAACTCGGTATTCTAAAATGCCGCTGCTCTGAGAATCTACGCAAAGATGCATGGATCTGCACGGACACACGCACACTCCTGTCTCGGCTTTTTCTTATGCACAGGGCCACACGATTCGAGAGCCGTCCATATTGTCTCTCCTCTGGTGAGGTCGAAGCACAGGATCCACTGCCATCCTGAGATGTGAACCGCAAACCCTCAGCCATGTGGGTTATATACCGTGCGCTCCAGTGGCCGAGGGAGCCAACCCATCTCTTCAGGCACAAGACAAGACAGACTCAGAAGTCACGGGATAGGAGTGGAAGTGTAAAATTCCAACAGAAAAGAGGCAGAGGTCACCCCGTGAGCCTTCATCCATGGGTCCTTATATCCTGGGGAGGAAGTGAGTGACAGTCATGATTGGGGACACCTTGCTGCCCCGCTTTACCCGTCCATATTTGCTCAGTGCAATGTAGGTCCCTCTGTACAGGTCGGACTCGTAGGCGTTGTAGTTGTTTGGAAGGAGGGTTTCTCTGAACTTGCATTCGTCCTGGAAGCTGGGCTGTGAAGATGGACAGACAGCAGAGACTTAAGAAGTGTCCACCCGTGGGATGGGGGAAGTGGGGAGAGCCCTCTCGGAGGCAAAGGGGAGGTGGGATGGGAGAGGGAGAAAGGGGGGAAGGGTCAATAATTGGAATGTAAATAAATAAAATAATTTAAAAATAAAAGAAGTGCCAAAACACCAGCTGAGCCACTCAGAGGAGGTCTTTTGTCAGGCACCCTCCCTTCCCTCCGTGGAAACACTGCCACGGGGTATATGCTGCAAGGACAGGAAAGTGAGAGATTAGAACAGGAGGCCCATCAGAGAGCCCTCACAATTCCTCCTCACCAGGAGGAATCCAAGGCCAGCGACACAGAGGGAAGATGCTTGGGTCCTGTGGGGAGAGCAGAGTGGACCTCCTGACTTCCAGGTGGGGATGCCTTCTACCCTGTCCTCAAGTGAGAACGTGTTCTATTCAGAGAAGGGGTCAGGGTGGGTGGCACCGAGCTATTGCCAGCCTATAGTGAGAGGTTGCCTGGCAGAACGGGATGGAGGTCCCTTGGCTCCACTCAGTGACTTTTCTGTGTTCTCATACTGTGACTTGGATGGTCCCCTCCTCTCAGAGCCTCAGTTCTCCTTCACACAAACTGTGTGGGTGACAGGGAGCTTGTGGGGTAGTGAGTGCAGGGGCAGAGGAACAAATGAGCTCTGAGAAGTCCTTTCAGTATTGTCCCTTTCTGCCTGTAGTTTCTCAGTTCAAAGCCTGCAGCCCCTTAAAAAGAAAAGACTCCTTCTTGGTTTTGACTTTGAGCCCAGAACATTCACTGGGGCACTGTGGGATCTGAGATAGGAGCCATTTTTATAGAAAAGAACCTGGTTCCCAATGAAATTAGGCAGACAGCTAGAGAGGAGGTTGCTTTGTTCCTCTCTGGCTTCCACGAGGACAGACATGTGCACCTGGGCAGGTGCGTGCTTGCACACACACACACACACACACACACACACACACACACACACACACACACACGAAGTCGGTGCTCCTAGGCTCACCAGCAGTGGGGAAGCACAGGTCTCTGTACATTGCTATTATGGATGGTAGAGAGCCTAGCACCCGT
Source organism: Rattus norvegicus (assembly GCF_021556685.1). Lineage (NCBI taxonomy): Eukaryota > Metazoa > Chordata > Mammalia > Rodentia > Muridae > Rattus > Rattus norvegicus. The sequence goes on along the minus strand of NC_141537.1, from coordinate 161,889,057 downwards.
ACTCTCCAGCCCTTGGAGCAGATGCCTTGAAGAACATGTAAACAGGATCTGAACTCTATGTTTCTTTCCCAGTAGACTCCAAGAAGCCTCCTCTGGGACAAGGACTCCAGGGATCAATGGTCAGACTGGGGAAAGTATCTGATACTATAACTGGGGAGGGTCCAAAGACAAGGGATTCTCAGTGTTCCTTAGTGCATGGTGTTACTCCTTCTACAGAGGTCAATTCTCGGTGCTAACCGATGATCAGCCATTCTCTTAGGAACAGATTTTGACTTTATATTCCCACGCACGTACAATGCTTTTTAAAGACCAAGAATCCCAAACAGTTGGTCTCTATCTAAAGGGGAGTAGTTGTCTCAGTTGTGACCAAGCTACCCTATGGGGTACTGAAAATCATGAAAATAAAATCGTTGGCACATTGACACTGGACTGTCCCAGAGACATATTACCAAGTGGAGACGCTCAGTTTGAACCTGTGTCCTGCAGAGGAGATCAGGGTTTGACTTCCAACACCCACGTGGTAGCTCACAACTGTCCAGGTCCAGCGGATCTAACACCCTCACCTGGCCTCCGAGGGCGTCAGGCACACAGGTAGTGCACAGACACATATACAGACAAAACACTCACTCACTCACCCACTCACTCACTCAGTCACATAAAATTTAGAAACACCTTGAACATCTGAAGTGTGACTTTTCAAAGCTACCTGAACATACACTCATGCATGTGTAAGTTACTCCCAGAATGGTCCACAAGGAACTGGTCACACAGGTGGCCTCCCAGGAGGAACTCACAGGCATCAAGATGATAATAGGAGGAGATTTAAGTCCTGGGGGAATCTTTTGCACTCCCCCCTTTCTTAAACCTTTTTCATGTGTTATCCACCCACATAAGCAATTTATTTAAAAATGGTAAAAGAGCTCAGAATCCAAAATGGGACAGGAAGTGGAGGGAGGAGTCTTATTAGACCAGCAGTCTCTACCCGTGAGGCTGTTCCTCTCCACCTACCTGCTTTCCCTCTGTTCTAACTTTGTATGCCCTGTCCCTGGAGAGGAACTTGCCTCGCCAGTTTCCAGGAGAATTTATTTCGGATGTGGATGGCGGTTAAGGGAGAGGCTTTAGTGTGTTGTTTGCACACTGGTGAGAGTTAAGCACATGGTAAGGTGGAGAGCAGAGTGAGGCAGAGGAGGAGGAGGGGGGAAGGAGTGAGCCCTTGAGTTGAGAACTATGGGCATTGCTCACATCCCATTGTCTCCAAGGAGTACGGCTAAGAAGCAGCGTTTTCAAAAACATCTGCATCTTTGTGGGGTCAAGTACAGATTGCCACGTGTTCCTGAGAGTTCTGTACCCCTAGAGCCAACCAACCATGGACCAAAAGTATTTGAAAAAAGATTGCGTCTGCCTTGAACATGCACAGATACTTTTTGATTCCTTAATTGTTCCCTATAAATGTGGTACACAATGTATTTATGTAGCCTTTGCATTACATATTAAAAATAATCTAATGGTGAGTGCAGATGTCTAAGAGGATGTACACAGGTCATATGAAGATGTTAGATCATCTTTTTATGAGGCACTTCGGCACCTAAAGATTTGGGGTTCCAGTAGTCCATGGGTTACCAGAACCAAGTCCCTGAGGATATCGAGAGGGGACAATTCACTTTGTTCTCTGCCCAGCAGACAGACATTTTTTGTCAGAGGCAGTGCTAGGAATGGAACCCAGAGCTCTGTGCTCTAGACCAGCCCCCCCCCCATACCCTAGTCCTGCTCACCAGATTTGATTATTCAAATCTGTCCCAACATCCCCCCCCCTTCTTTTTTTTAGGTTGACTGCTTTCATTTCTTTTCTGTCCTTTCTCTCCAGCCTATCTCCTATCCCTGGCCTTCACAGAACTTTCTACAAATAGGAAATGGAAACAGAGGCTTCCTATTCTTTAGGTGCCTCCTGCCTGCCCCGCCTCCTGTCTGCCCCGCCCCCTGTCTGCCTCACCTCGCATCAGTCCCGACCCTGCCTGACGTTCAGGTGGTTGGGGGTGGGCGTCCAGTGGGAGCAGTTCTGACAAGACAACATCACAACACAGTCCCCTGAACGCCCTGACTCGTCATCTCCAGGCTTGTAACTGACAGCATTTTTCACAGGACTGCGGCAGTGCTTGGGGGTCCAATTCTGTTGCCTCCATCGCTACCCTCCCACCCCCGGGCTTTGCGTTCTCATGGCTCAGGAACGCTGGAGCATTGGCTTGGTGAGAAAGGCCCCCAGCCAAGCGAACACCGTGTTAATAAAAGCGGCTACCGTATATTATTACTTGAACAAATGAAAATAATTCCACCAGATCACATTTCCCGGGCCTGCCACTCTCCAGCGCCAGGGTGACAACGTCTTGAATTCTACCAAACCCATTTGAGAAGAAACGGCCTTTCAACTCCCTCAAAGCAAAAGCACTGTGGAAAATAGGGCATCCCTGGGTGTTTAGGGGAAAACGCTTTTGCTAGAAATGGTCTCAAAAGTTGGGGGGGGGCAGCTGCCACACCCATCCCCTTGTTCATATGCGGAGCTAAGCCATCTCCGTCTTGAACAAATCTTCATTCTGTATGTGCTCGGAGGAAAGAGGGTAGGAGTGAGGTAGGGGGTTGGAAGTCAGCCTTGAGGCTTGCATGTCTCTGTGTTCCTGTCGATTAGAAGTATGTAAACATGGCGTAAACCCTCTAAAGCGCAGCATGCATTCTTCTCGGTCAATGAATGGCTACACAACCACCGTCAGGAGGGGCTCCGTGATGGCTTTCTGGATTTTAAGGGGGAGCGAGAATGTTGGATTCCCTCATTCTGCTCCAGTCTCTCGGCCAAGATGGCAAAGATTCAGGCTGAGAGAAACACCAGTGACTTGGCCTAAAGCAAGTCTATCGGCTAGAGAGCAGGACTGGGTGGCAATGGGAGATCTGGCCCCAGTCTGTGCAGTCTGTCCAGCAGCCTCCGAGGGCTTTCTGGGCATCATCTGCAGAACCTGGAGATCGCATAGGTGCAGCTGGGCAAAGGGACAGAGCCTGAGACTGTAGACCCCCTGCACCTCGGCCGGCAAAGGGAGGCTGAAGACCAAATGCTTCTTCAGCTCTGCATGGCGGTGCTTCTAACTTACAACCACTCTGCAGGATCCCAGACGGGCTCTGCCAGCTCAGGCTCAGTACAGGAGGGCTGCCCTTGTCGTCTGTAGAGAGAGCCTAAAACCGCCCTTAGGTTCCACACCCCCGAGTCTGAAAGAAGGAAGACCTCTTCTAGGTGCCTTTTCTTTGCCCCGATTCTCTCATCACGGGAGGGCTGCCTTTTCCTCCTCATCTGTCCCCTCCCCCTCCCCCCACTCGAGAAATGCCATTTAGAGGTTACAGCAGCTGATCTACCGAGGGAGGAGGCAGCTCAGGGGGGCTTAAAGGGAAATGGTGTGAATGAAATCACCACCCAGCAGGAGTCTTCCTGGCTCCCGGGATCAGTTGGCAATTGTTTTTTTAGACCGTGGTAACTGCTGCTGGGGGGTGGAGGGTGGGGAGAGCATATTCGGAAGCATCTGGTTCCCGAGCCTCACACAGAGCATCAGGTGCAGTAGCTGGGGTCCAATCAGCCCCTCTCTGGCCCTGGGGTCTAGGGAGGAGAATTTCTCACCAGGAGCACAAGGTCCTGGGCTACTGGATATGGAAACCAGAGGGTCTTCTCTCAGAGCAGTCCCTCTTCGTCACAGCAACTGCTGTCTAGTAGTTACTCCAGGTCCCTTCAGAACCATTTGCCTGGTGCCCCACACTTCTAGGAGGCTTGCTACAGTGAGGGGGGTCTACCCACTGGGAGCATTTTCTCTTGATAGCCAAAATGTTCCCACAGCCTCTCTGAGAACCAGAGATTCCAAGTGGGAAGTGGATGTATTTATCCAATCTGTGTTTGCGATCCCTTGCCACGAATGAGTTCTTTTCTAATTGAGAAAAAATATGTTAATTGCAGGGGCAGAAGTGTTTACATAATTTGGGTTTCTGGCAGATTTGCCTGCTAAAATGCCCATGCAGAATCCTAGAGCCAGCTGTCACAGATCTCCCTGCTGGGCAGGTACCATTCTGGGTACTATGGGGGCTGGTGATAATCTCCTTGGAGGACCTACCTCACAGAAGAAGTGAGCAGCCAATTCCACCAAAGCCTTGGGTGGTCCCATGCTGTTTCCTGTTCTGCCGCCTTCTCAGAGACTGGTACAACTGGCATCTGAGATTTCCCTGTGTAGGCCCTGTCTCCTACTGTTCTGGAGGCTGCATTAACACTAGGTAGAACTGACAAGATTCCTTGTTCCCTGTAGGCCATAGAGCACCTGCCCCTACCTGAGCCTCAAAAAAAAAAAAAAAAAAAACCCCAGAATCTAAAAACAAAACAAAACAAACAAACAAAAAACAACAACAACAACAAAAAAAACCAAAAAAGCCTGAACTGTGAGCTGGACAGATTGAGGGTCTTCATCCCCACCCCCTGAGCCTCTGAAGCAGGTCCTGGAGACCCAAGCATCTAACGGATTACAGAGTGATGGCTGCACCTGAGCATCCACAGATCGATGCTGGAGATGCACTGGTTTTAGCCCACACCATAAGCCAACTTTGAGACACTAGTTCAAGAGGTTGGGAAGCAGACACCCTCTGACCCGTTCACTTTAGTTTTTTCAGACTTCCTTTGCTGGGAGATTTCCCTGGGGAATCTAGCACTTGTCCCAGGTCTGGTGGTCCCTTTCTATCCCCCATCTTCTTCCCCCAAGGGATGGGAGGAACAGACTCTACAGTGTCTTCTGGCGCATCTGAGGCTCCTTCCTCTATAGCCACTGCCCTCTCATTTGTTTGGTGCTAGGGGCTGAACTCTGCTGAGTTCATACATATAGGAGGTACGCACTCTACGGCTTACTAGATCCAGCTTCCTTACTTCTGTCTAAAGGCCTCTTGGCCTTATCAATTTCATCGAATGTTTTTCTAACACATTTTGAAATAGGCTAACTTGCAGGCTGACAGCCCTGGAAGTGGGCAGGTCAGACGAAAGCAGAGGCCTTGGTGAACACAGTTAATGCTTGCCCATGCGCCAGAGTGAGAATTTGCCTCTTGGCATTCGTTCTCCCATAGTGATCTATGATACAGAGTGAGGTGGGGTCCAGTGCCTGCTGGAAAGATATGACAGAGGAAGATACTACCATAGATTGTGGGATCAAAGGCCAGAGGTTGTAAAACTTCAGCCGAAGCATCTCGTCACTAAGGAAGAGGAGAGAGCCTCCTTCTACAGGTCTTCTGTACCACTCAGGAGGAGTGTCTCCTGGAGGGGTGTCATGGGGGCAGTTCGCCCAGGCTGACCCACAGGCCTGCCTTCCCGGGCCTCCCCAGTTCAGCGACTCAGACCTGACCATGAGCCTGAATGACAGCTTTGTGTCAGAATGCAGGCTTCCCTACCCAAGAGCTCTCTGAACCATGGCTTCCTTAAGGGCAAAGGTCTCAGTAGTGGGGTTGGAAAGAACGGCAGGCTTGTGCAGAGGTTTCATGGTGAAACAGAGGCAGCGTGGACTTCAGGCACCTTATCAGCAAAAGCTCCTTTCACAGTTTTTAATCCCCCACAAAACCCCCCTAAAAACCCCCAATTCTCAGTGGGGTGTGTGTGTGTGTGTGTGTGTGTGTGTGTGTGTGTGTGTGTGTGTGTGTGCGCGCGCGTGCGCGCGCGCTGTTTTCAATGGTGTGAACAGGAAGAACCTGGGCGCTTTCCCTCTTCTGAGGAACTCACCGTTGTGTACAGTCTTCCTTTACTGTTCATGGCAATGAAGAGAGCACTTTTCACACCAAAGAGGCTCACCACACCCCGTTCTACCGTGGAGATTTCCAGCAGGCCTGACAAAGAAACAGAGGACACCCACTCATGCTCATGTCTACAGACGCCAGGCCTTCAGAGGCACCCGGCTGTCCAGCTCCTTAGAGGCTCCACCTGTGCATGGCATCTGTCCCTGAGCCACATAGTCCCCCAACATCCCTCCACCACACTAGCTGCATCCAGGCGCATCCTGGTAGCACATTCAGTTCTTACTGGAAAAGCTTTACACCGGAGTTGGGGATGGCAACGGACACTCAAACATCTATTTAAGATTAGCTTTGAGTCCGGGCTTTCGGTGAATCTGTCACCTGAGGTCCTTGGCTTGAAGGACAGGGGTTGGAGATGTAGCTCAGTATTATAGTACTTGCATGGCGTGCCCTGGGTCCCTGGGTTTAACTCTCAGCAAAATGCACACACACACACACACACACACACACACACACACACAAACACACACACAAACACCACACACACATACAAACACACACACACCACACTATCAATTGATCAATTTTGATATTTAAAGTCTGCCCTACATCCTTCAACTCAGTTCACAAACACTGCTGCTACACTGAGCCCAGTGGCTGGTCTGGGAACCTCCAGCCCTTTCTGCCTTGGCCGGAAGATGGTCTATGCAGGCACCTGAAGCTCGGCACCAAGGAGATGCTCTAGATGGGCATTTTTCAGACTACTTGCCCTTCCCTTTCATAAAGGACAGCTGAATAGAAACTCATGGCTTTAACCAGGGTGGAATATCATAACTTAATCTCCCCTACCAGAGTAGTTATAGGTTTTCAGGAAGACCAGAGCTGGGCCACTAAGACTGGAGCAATTAGGACCACCGGTGGAATTACCTGGGATGAGGCTAAGGATACGGAGATGCATAGGTTACTGAGCTCGCGTCTCAGGGCAGGGCAGGGTGAGATCAAGCCATCTAAACATTACACAGCATGTGTTCCCTTTAGAGTACAGCCCCACCCACCAGCACAAGCCCCCTTCATCTTTTGACTCTGCTTGTGCCCAAGCCACCAAGCACCCCAGCTATCTACTAGTGACACTCACTGTAGGGGTTCTCCTCGTGCGTCCCACTGATCCGGCCGTCGGGAGGCACCTGGAGGTGGAAGCCAATGCCCACGTTGCAGTAGAGTCTCCGCTGTCGCTTAATGCCCACCAAATAGCCACTTTCCCAATTCACACCCGAAATCTCTCCAGCTAGCCCAGCTCGAGACCTGGACAAGAGGGTGCCCCAGCCTCTGGAGTCCAGTAGCGTGCCGTTGGCGCGGGCGCCGGCAGGTGAGGGCACCACCATGCCCACTAGGACGCCTAAGAAGACGAGAGCCTGCAGCGTGCCCTGAACACGTCCTGCTCCCCGGGACATAGTGATGAACAGCCTCTGTCCCAGGGCCATCCACCTTGCCTCTCAGGCACGTGGTCAGAATTAATGGCCCTAAAAATACCGCCCTTCTTGTTTTTCTCCCCTCGGCATGGCGGCAGGGGCTTATTTTTGGAAGGCAAATGAAGGCTGCTGACATGAAACCAAAGCCTGCTTCAGGCACTCGGATTGAGAGCAGGACCCAGGCTGAGCTGTGGCCGGTATGGACCATGGCTCGGGGTCGTTCTCTAGCCGGCATAGAGGGCTCCGTCCCAAGGTGATCCGCCTTGATTTGACCTATCATATAGTTCAGTAACCCGGCCCTCCCCTCCACCCATCATCACCCTGACGTCAACCGGCCCAGCTCACTTACCCAGGGCTGTAACATTAACCTGCTCCTGGGCCTGGCTGCCTCCCCAGACCCTCACCACCCTCTCCACTCCCCAGGGATTCTGAGAGCCACTGTCATTCCAACTATGAGGCAGGAATGAAGTTAGCAGAGAGCATCTCTGCGGGAGGGTGGAGCTGGCTGGGGGCCCAGGGAAGAGGGAGGCAGAGGCCACCCAGGACCCAAATTGGGCAGCAGCTCTTGGCCCCACTGCACTGGCTTCCTTAGAGGGCAAAGCGTAAAGAAAGATGGGGAGGGCATGATGGCAGGTGATGGATGGTGGCCTACAAGTGGCTCTCAAGACCTATTCATGGAAAGAGCTCATGGCTGAGGAGGGCCCGTCTTCTAGAACAGTGTATATTCCATACTGGGCATATAGGAGAGAGGTTCTTCGCACGAAGGCTATAGAGACAGGGAGGGATGGGGTCACCTTCTGCTCACCCTTTCAGGCCATTGCTTTCATCCAGAGGTAACAGTGATATCTGGCTATTCTCCTGCTTCAGCTCACCATTGGCCTCTAATTGACACTGTTGCCACTTGATAGTTTGCAGAAGTTGTGTCGCAGAGAAGTTACGTGGCTTGTTTGAATTACCACGGGCGGGCAGTAAAGTGGCAGGACCAGAGCTTGAAGATTCTGCACAGGCCCAAAGGCTGTTCGAGACATTCCTTATAGAGATTCTCAGTGACCACCACTCATTTTACTTATTATGTAACCACTGAGCGTCCATTTCAGCAAGACAGATTCAGTATGTGGTCAAGGGTGACCTTGATCTTCTGAATACCCAATCCCCATCTCCCCTGACCTTGTATTGCAGGACGAGCCTGCTGTGGTGCTGGGGACTGAACTTGGGACTTCGAGAATGTAAGCAAGCAGGCTGTTAACTGAGGCTGTGTCCCCAGTGGTAATATGACTTCTCTGTCTAAGAAGTACTTATTGAATGTCTCAGTGAGTTTCTGTATTTTCAGCCAACTTAAGCTGATTTTAAAATTTTAACTTACATGTACGCGTGTTTGTGTCTGTAGGTAAGCATGTACATAGATGTGTGGATGTCCATGGAGTCTAGAAAAGAGTATCGGATCCCCCAGAGCTTAAATTACAGGTGATTTTGAGTTATGCAGCATGGGTGTTGGGAACCAGACTTCAGTCCTCTGTGAGAGCAGTGCGTGCTTCTAAAGGCTGAGCCATGTCTCCAGCCCTTGCAGTTAACTTTCATTAGTTAACACACACACGCACACTCACACACACACAGACACACAGACACACACACACGCACACTCACACACACACAGACACACAAACACAGACACACTATCTATAAGCAGTGAGATAGAATACTTGCGAATGGTTATAGATGTACGAGAAAGACTCACATATCTGAGAGTGAAATTAGTTAACCTGGGTCACCCAAGGAGACGACTTGAGTTTAACATCTACTCTTCCTGTTCTACAGTTCAGCTTTTAATCTGTTGATGGATCGCCGGTGAAGGGTTTGCAAGGTGTATGTCCTGGGGAGGGAACAGGGTGGAGTAGTGTTAAGGGTGGTTTTGAACTTGGTAGGTAGCAGCTGATCCCAGATCCTGTTCTGTGCAGGTAAGACCACCTCCCTTGCATGCTACCTCACAGGCTACCCCATCTGTACGAGACACTCTCGCTGAAGGCTGCTGGACAAGCTTCCCTCTGCTTGGTCCCGAGTCTTCCACTCAGGTCTCAGGCTAAGTCTCCAGACTGTGGCTTCTATATGTTTTCTATCTTGTTTAGTTGATCGATGCTTTGATTAGCATGTTTTTTTGACTTCTTCCCTTGACACTTGTTCTTAGAGCCCTTGAAGCCTTGTGGGCATAGATGGAGTCTACTACATATTCCCTCACAGAAAAAAAATTAAAGTATGGATTCTGGAAGGATCCTTCTGCAAAATAGGGGGCTTTGAATAACCCAGAGATGGAAATTCACTTTGGACTCCCAGCTTGATCTCATAGATCAAGCTTTGATGTGTGCAAGAACAGAGGCACGTTCTTTCTGACATTCAGCTTGGAGTCCCGAGTTAACCACACTCCTACCACCTCGGGAACCAGCATCCTGGTTGTTTGCCGGATGGCTCAGAGAATGTTATGGTTTGCACACAGAATGGCCTCTAACTCGTGTGGTGCCCCTGGAAGATGGAGAGCTCTTTAAGAGGTCGGGTCTGAGAGGAGGAAGTTAGTTTATTGGAGTTGTGCTCTTGAAGGGGACATTGGGATGAGTCTCTTCCTGCCTCCCCTCCACGAATCCTGCACACCATGAGGTGAATGTCTCCACTGTGTGTTTCCACCATGTGAAGCCACAGAGACCGTGAGATGAAACCAAGTCTTCCTTCTTTGAAGCTGATCGGCCCAGGTATTTTGTCTCAGTAACAGAAAGTTGAGAAATACAGAGAAGTTGCTTTGAAATTAACTTTCTGTAATTAGTGAGGTACTCATCAGTGAGGGCAAATCAGAATCCCCAGGGAAACTAAAGTATGGCAGTGACACGAGAGCCCCTTCTTGGATTTACCCCACTACCCATTCCTGTCTCTTCAGGGGTCTCAGTGGTAACGTCATTTTATAAAGCAGTAGACTTTCCTAGAGGGATCTCTGAATTTAAATTCTAGTGGTACCTGTTGTTGACTGTGTGATCTTGGGTAGGTTTTGGCCATCTCTGAGCCTCATTTCTTCTCATCTAAAAAGTGAGATAATTGCCTCATGTTGTTCTTGTTGTTATTATTATTATTATCATCATCATCATCGTTATTATTATTATTATTATTATTATTATTAGTGTAAGTAGTGCGGCATGTGCAAAGGAGCACTGCTGAGTAGTATGGCTCTCCGCTGACCATTCTCCAAAACACATCGAAAATCTCTCACCCAATTAAGGAAGGACAAACTCGAAGTGAGAAGGGCCATCTTTCATCTCAGGGGCTGGGAGTGACACATGGGTATCCAGTGCTTAACCGCTGCCCCCCACGGCCCGTGCGGTGATGACTGTTAACATATGCAGCGGCTGGCAGTCCAGATTCCTAAAATATTCTGAAAACCAGTAATAGCCTTGGTGTTGTCCCCTGTTAAATATAAAACTTAAGTAACTCATTCTATTAAAAAGCCTCAGTCTTATTTTTATCGGGTGATGTGATGGGGCCCCGCTCTAAATGCACCTCCTGTGCCTGTCTCTATAGCAACCCCACTCTGCTCAGATAGCCACATAATTTTCCTTAAGGCTAATTAACCTGACAACTGCTAGGGCGGCTTGGTTTACCAGATTTGCACTTGACCCTTCACTCAGGGCTTAGGGACCCCTCTGGATATGAAGTGATAAAGAAAAGAGGAACAGGTGGAAGAGGCCTCTCCCGGACCCCTCTTTCACATAGTTGCTCAGCAGCCTTTGGGGGCTGTCAATCACTCTTGCTTGATGAGCCAAGACTTAGTGGCAGTGAGCGGGAAAACGCCCGTGCGTATCTTCTTCTGGGAGCGGGAGCAGGGTAAACTGTGGGTGGCTCAGATTAGCCTATACCAACCTGTCGTACCAGCTGCTTGTGGAGCTACCACTGCTCGGGATGCTGGCTGCCCCTGAGAGTCTACTTTATTACATAATATGGTTCAGGAGCCCCTGCCCCGTGCCAGGAGCGTCCCAAACAAAGCGCAAACAGGTCTTGAGAGCCATGTATGTTGACGGCCGAGGACTCGGCTTCTCTTGCTTCTCATAGTTGGCTCCAGGAAAGGTGGCATTGCTTTTTTCCAATGGAGGATTCAGAAAAATAGCAGGTAGAAAAGAAAACAGCAGGTCATGCTCACTGCATCCATCCCTTCTTTCCCGGACTCTGGGTTTGCTGTTTTGGCCTTGAGCCTCACGCTCCACCCTTCTGCTCCCCATTTCTGCTCATATGCGCACGCACGGACCACCTGCCGTAGCTCGCTCACAGTTCTGGGCGTGTGGAGAGGTGAGGGTTGGGGAAGGATCCCTGTTTTAGGCCTAAGTAGAGGTGGGCACTTGGTGGGGGGCTCATGAAACGTGTGACAAGAGACTTCACGGGAAGGATCTGTTCAATTCCCACTGCGGTTTTTCAGTTTCTTAGCGGAGCTCAACCAGCCTCAGGCCTCCAGTTCCCAGTCTTCACCCAAACTTTCCAACTGCTGTTAGCAACTCATGTGTGACGTCACCCACTGCAGATCACTCCCAGGGGATTTCTGGAGATGCCAAGCATGTCTCACGTGTATACCTGAGCACGTGACCAGTCTCGCTGGAGCTGCCATGGGGCATCTGCCTGGACCACATGCCCAGGATCTGACTTCCGCTCCATCCTTGAAACCCTCGAGGCATTGTGGTCACTTTGTGTCTCCTTTCCAGGAGAGAGGGCACAGATGGGCTGTTCTTCCTGTTGCTCCTAGAAAAGGATGTGTACAGTTGAGTTCGATTTTCTGACCTCCTGCCCATCAAAGGGCCATGTCTCTTGATGGGCCCAACTCATCCGGGTGAGCCCTCTTTCCCTTTAGGATGACTTTTTTCCTCAATCGATTCCCCTCAGTCCCTAAACACAGGGTCTCTGCTGAGCACAATCTATTCTTGTCCTGACTCATGAGGGTATTGATAGACAGTCAACTGGAAACTCTGCTCTACCCTCATTCCCTGAACTTGGGGAATGTGGCAAGAAAGACCTGAGTGTTCCACTTTGTGCTGTAGCTGACCGCATTGTTTCCTCTGCTCCACCTCGGAAACCATCCGCTCGGGTTAGCATGCTGCGGAGTCTCCATCTGGTTGTGTCTCTCAGGGTGATTGACATCCACCTCCCCGGCTCTCGGATCTGATCTCTGCTGCCTTGTGTTTCTCTTGCTCTCTTGGTGCCCCTCTCCTCACCGTGCCCCACTGTAGTTGTGCCAACGTGAAGGAGGGTCATCTGGTGCTGCCCGCGGCAGTGCGTGGGACTGACCGCCATGATTGCACTCCTCAGCTGAATCTGGAAACGGGCAGCAGAGTCAGATAACTTTCTGGAGCTTCGCGACATAAAGGACCTTGGCTCTGCTCAGAGTTTGCGATTTCTCAGGCTGGCCTTTCGTGGTCATCGGCTAATAATACTCCATCCGTGCTGAGGCGGGCATGCCCCCTGCCAGCCGCCTCGAAGAGTTATGTAAAACCCTCATCCCTTAGTGGCAGGCTCCCCAGTGTGGCACAGATGGCTCTCATGCCCTGACCTCCCCTGGCCTCTCTGGCTCTCTCCCCTTCCCCCCTCCCCCTTCCCCCTCCTCCCCTTCCCCCTCCCCCTTTTCCCTTTCCTCTTATCCCCTTTCCTCTTCCCCCCTCTCCCCTTCCTTCCCCCTTCTCCCCTTTTCCCCTTTCCCCTTCTCCCTTCTCCCCTTCCCCCTTCTCCCTTCTCCCCTTCCCCTCCCCCCTCTCCCCTTCCCCTTCTCCCTTCTCCCCTTCCCCCTTCTCCCTTCTCCCCTTCCCCTCCCCCCTCTCCCCTTCCCCTCCCCCTTCTCCCCTTCCCCTCCCCCTTCTCCCCTTCCCCTCCCCCTTCTCCCCTTCCCCTCCCCCTTCTCTCCTTCTCCTCTTCCCTCTTCCCCTTCCCTCTTCTCCTGTTTCCTCTTCCCTCTTCCCCCTTCTCCCTTCTCCCCTTCTCCCCTTCCCCCTTCTCTCCTTCCCTCTCCCCTTCCTTCTCCCCTTCTCCCCTTCCTTCTCCCCTTCGCCCCTTCTCCCCTCTCTTCTCCCCTTCCCTTCTCCCCTTCTCCCCTTCCCTGAGAACCTTTCCTTCACCCACCTCGAATGGCCTTCTCCTCTCAGGCACACTTTGCACTCTTCCTGCCTCATGGCTCTGCTCAAACTCCCCTCTTTTTGCTGGTGGATGGGGTCCCATCCTGAAGGACATCACAAGCACCTTGAGAGGCAGTTCTTGTCTTTCTAACACTTGTCTCTGGCTGTCCTGTGTCCTGCTCCCATTTCCCCTATTCCTATGGTTTGTGTACATCTCTGCCACTGTCCTTACCTGATCGACAGTAGTCAGGTGACATGTTCACTTCGATCATGAACTCTATCAGGGAGACAAGGTACCTGTGCCATCCTGCTGCAAAGTATGGCTCCTGAGCCCTCTGCATAACTAGTAGATAGAAGGCTTAAAGCCACAGATTTCTGGAGGTCAGTGATGTCAAATGTGGGAGAAGTCCTCTATATGAGGGAGATTGGAATTTTAGTGCTGGTGGGACACATTAATTTGAAAAGCACACTTTTAATGATAGAGTTGTTTGCATTCTGTCATTAAATATGATGCTGGGGATGAGAAGGGTTGAGAGAACAAGGGTAGATGATTTCATCTTTTTTTTTCACCAAACGGTGATTAATAACAGAGACCCACAGCTGGTCAACATGTACAGAATAAGGTGGTAGAGTGATCTGCTTTAAATGAGGCATCCGTATCACAGCCTGCCTCCCTCAAGGCTCACTGATCCTTACAGACAAGGATGCTAGAAGGTTATAAGGGCTTGGGGTGTGGACATGTGAAGGGAGGCAGTGTTTTTGGATATGACAGGGCCACTGCCCACACCATTTCATAGCAGCAGTGACTGTAGGTTCAAGACGTGTACTAGAGCACGCCAATCACAATTCTGGTGTGCGTGGGGGATGGGCTCACAAAGTCCCACCCTAGCCGAGGAGCTATTGACAATGAATTACTGGCTTCTAGAGGTGGGAGAATCCATTATCTCCAGAGACGCAGCCCCTGAGGGGCTTCTTCGTGTTTTAGTAGGTAGCCATACACCCATACACTCAGTCAGCAGTAAGTGGGTTCCATGGATTTGTGGGGTATCCAGAGAGTGAGAGCATGAAATCAAGAGAAAAAAGTAGCAGGGTGAATATGGGGAGAATTGGGGGGGAAATAAGGAGTAGATATTATCAAAATACATATCCACATGTGTGAAAATTCCAATAAAATTCTCTCTGGAGAGGTGATTGGAATGGTGGTGTTGGTGGGACACATCGGTTTTAAAAAACTCACTTTCAATAATAGTATCATTTGTAATTAGTCGTTAATAATAGTTATATTAGAATTGAGAAGAGTCAGGAAAATGAAGGACAAGGCATTCTTGAGACAGGAAATGAGGAAGAACATTGGAAACCGTAGGGTGAGCAACAGGACGGCTAGTTGGCAGAGAAACAGAAGGGAGAGCCAGTGAAGGGAAGGGGCATGGAGCTCTAGTCATTTGACTGTGCTGCAGAAGACTTATCCCCAGAATAAGCCAGGTAGCCTGTGTGAAAAAGTCCTATCTACCAGTTAAACCACCAGCTCGTGAAAGTCCAAAACCACTACTAAGTCCTCTGGTGGGAGGGGTGAGCAATGGGGGTAGTTCCCCAGCTCAGGGCTATGGCTAGCAGCAAGATGAAAGAAAGCCTATTGTTTAAAAGTGATTTCATGTCAGAGCCCGAGCAAAGGAAAAGAAAATCCTAAGCCAGGGATCCGGAAGTCAACCCACCACAGCGCCAGGGTGACAGACAGCCACGGGAAGCAGTTAGAGTGAGAAGGATGGGCAAGCCAAAATGTGCAGGTGTCAGGAGACCCAGCCCAGGCAGTGAACTTGACAGAAGAAGGTAGATCTGCCCTCAGAGGCTAAGTCCTGACCTCATTCACTTGAGAATAAACTTGGAATCGGATAGCCTTGAATGTCCGTGGTCAGCAGGCAAACCAACTTCCGGAACCACTTATCTGCCACAAGGCACTCTGAGAACTCAAAACCCTCAGCGGACTTCTTGATACGCATAATGTCAATCCTCCCCGAGGGCACTTTAATGCCCAGTGGGTTGTAAGAATACAAAGACAGTCCCCCTGTGCATGTCTCAGCACTCTGGTTGCTTCCTTGGCTCTCAACATGTTTGAGAGACAATCCCTCGGTCCAGATAGAACATTAGTCACCCTAAGGTGCATATCCTGGGAAATCTCACGAGGGTGGAAAAACCTGCCCAGCCAACAGACTACAAAGCGTGCCAACAGAGGCCTCTGGTACATAGAGCAGGGTTGATACTCAAGTGCAGACAGCTCTGGAGGATGTTTGACATTTGTCCACCTCAGAAAATGCAGGAAGGTCAGAAGCCGGCAGGTTTAACTGACACTTCTCTGCCCTGCCCCCCCAATCCACCTACTAGGCTTCAATTTCAGAGGACTGAGAAACAAAGCCATTCCAACACCCCATCTTTCTCTTTTTAACTACTTATATCTCTCTCTTTTCTTTTTTCTGGTTGGTTGGTTGGTTGGTTGGTTGGTTGGTTGGTTGGTTGGTTTTTTGTTTACTCTTAATAATAGTAACCATTTTTTCTCCTAGGTTCGGGAAGATGGCCTAATGGAAAAGTGCTTGCTGTCCAAGCACTGGGATCTGGTTGAAAAACAAAAGGAAATGAAATAAGCAAACAAACAAAAATCCTAAGTCAACAAACCCAGCAGGCATGGCAGTGTATGGCTGTAACCCCAGTTCCGGGAAGATGGGCAGGCACTGGCAGATCCTAGGGGTTTGCTAGCCAGAAAGTCTAACCAAATAGGTCAGCAAGAGATGCTGTCTCAAAGCATGAGGTGGAGAGTGAGAAAGAAAATGCCTGCAACCTGTGGCTTCTACATGAGCACATGTAGAAGGCATGTATACCTACATACTCATGTACCCACATACACCACACATGTATACATATTTACAGTTTCATATTTTTGCTTCTTATATTCAGCTATTTTTGTTAGATCTATAGTTTTCATTACTGGGTGTGGTGGTTTAAATAAGAATGGCTTTGAAGTTTCAGAAACCTAAGCCAGGCCCAGTCGTTCTCTCTTACTGCTGCCTGTGGATCTACATGCAGAACTCTCAGCCTCCATGTCTGCCTGTGTGCCACCATGCTTCCTGCCATGAGGAAAATTAACTAAACCTAGGAAACCATAAGCAAGCCCCAACTGAATGCTTTCCTTTATAAGAGTTGCTGTGGTCCTGGTGTCTCTTCATAGCCATAGATTTCTGCTAAGACACTGGGAATACGTTTTCTCCTTTTTGGATTTTTTTTTTGCCCTCCCCTCTTATTCTTCGTAGCATTTTCTACTACTATTTTTCTTTCTTCAGCTGGTTCTTTGATAGTTTCACACATGTGTGTAATGCACTGTAATCACTGTCTTCCAACTTTCCTTCATCTCCCTCCCATCCTCATCAACAACTTTTCCTCCTTACCTGTTCCTTTCTCAGAGTCATGACTTCCTTTCTGTCGGGTGACCCATCTGGGTTAACCAGAGCTGTCTCTGTGACCCCTGGATTGGGACTATTGATCAAAGCGTGGTGAGTCATCAATGGGTACACAACTGAAGGCAATGGTTGCCTCTTATCCTGTATCTTTCTATAGGAACTGGTTTATCATTGACAGAGGGGGATTCCTGTGCTCCTTCTCCAACCTAACTTGGCTGCGATGGGCCCATTCATGTACAGACCCCACACAGGGATCCACAACAGCCGTGAGTTCATGATCGAAATGCTGCCCGGAGGATGGCATTTCAGTGTTCCTCCTTGGTTGGTTCCTGCCATGGCTTCCCTTGATGATAGATTGTGATCTGGAAGTGTAAGCTTTAAATTTTCTTCCCCAAGTGGCTTATGGCCAGAGTGTTGTTTCAAAGTAGAATAAAAACCACAACACAATGCTGGCTGGGAAAGCTCAACCTCAAAACCAAGTGTGGGGTAACTCCTTATGCGTTGTTGGCTATGAAGGCCCTGGAGATTCTACAATCCCTTCACAGTGGCCTCCATGAGGGATGCCCCTGCCACACACTAGGCCTCAGGGACTTTCCTTAATTGCAGAGGGAGATTCCATAACCCCTTTCTTCTGTCCTTGACTCTAAAGCCAGAGCAACGTGGCTGGAACTGCCAAGTTCTGCTGTTTGCTGGGGCTGGAACATGACCCCCCCCTTATCCATTTACATCTTCACCAGCTTTCTGTTTTTGATGGTTTCCACCACCACCTAAGTCTGGCTGTTCTGGAACTTTCTCTGTAGACTGACATTGAATCCAGAGATCCGCATGCCTCTGTCTGCTGAGTGCTGGGAATAAAGGTGTGCACCACCACGCCTGGAACTAAGCTTTTCTCTAATTGCTTTTCATAGCATGGAAGCTTAGCTGGTTCTTACCTCGAGGTCATCACTCCCTTAATTCCATTTAATATCTTTAATCAGTTTATCCACTTGAATACAGAATTTAGCTCCATACCACTTCCTGGTGCCCTTCTAATCTTTGAACCATACATTTTGTATTTTTCCTTGCTCAGCTTGCTCTGTTTCATCAAAATGTTCTTCATAAGAGTGAACCACAGACTCTATGTTGACTAGAGTGTTTTGAAATTTCCTTTGGCAATACAATTAATCTATATCTCTTCACCGTAGCCTCCAGCAGACTCTTAGGACAAGGGCAGAAAGCAGCCACATTCTCACAAGATATCACGAGAATGCTCTCTAGGCAATGTTCTAAAATTCTTCTCCCCTGAAACATTTAGAGCCAACTCTCCACAGTTCAAATCACCGTCTGCGCCACTGCCTTCCATGTTCCTGGTAGGAGGGCCCATTAAACCCCACTTAGAGCATTCTACTTCTTTTCTAATCCAAAGTCCACGAAACCGCGTTCCTCCCAACAAAAGAGTGGTCAAGTCTATCAAAGCAATACCCACGTCCCTAGTACCGATTACTATCTTAGTTAGGGCCTTACTCCTGCCTGGAGATACTATAACTATGGCAACTTTTAGAAAACATTTAGTTGGGGCCGAGACTCAAGCTTCAGAGGTTCAGTCCATTATCATCATGGCAGGAAGCATGACAGCTTACAGTCAGACATGGTGCTGGAGAAGGAGTCATGACTTCTACATCTTGATTAGCAGGCAGCTAGGGCACAGCTTGAGTATATGATACCTCAAAGCCTGCCTCTGCAGTGACACATTCTCTCCAAGGCCACACCTCCTAACAGTGCCATTCCCTGTGGCCAAGCATTCAAACACATATGGGTGCTATATCTATTCAAACTACTACAACACCCTAGCCAATTACTTTCCTTGGGGTCCTCCCCACCTCTCAGTGGCCTCTGTCTAGGTTCTTGGCTTCTCTAGGGACTCTAATTTGAACACACAGAATTAGAGAGTCAGAGCTAGGATCCACATATGAAAGACAACATATGACATTTAATTTTTATGCCTGGGTGACTTCAGTATATTTTTTTCCAGTTTCATCCATTTACCTGTACATTTCATAGTTTCCATTTTTCTTTACAGTTGAATGAAATTTCATTGTGTATCTTTTTTTTAAAGATTTATTTATTTATTTTATGTATATGAGCACACTGTAGCTGTCTTCAGACACACCAGAAGAGGGCATCGGATCCCATTACAGATGGTTGTGAGCCACCATGTATGTGGTTGCTGGGAATTGAACTCAGGACCTCTGGAAGAGCAGTCAATGCTCTTAACCATTGAGCCATCTCTCCAGAGTGTATCTTTTTTTTTAAATTAACTTTCATCATTCGATGGGCTTTAAGTTCATTTCCTATCTATTGGGAATAGAGTAGCAATAAACATGAATAAGCAAGAATCTCAGATGTGGGGGTGAAAGATCCTCGCATGCCCAGGAGTGGTACAACTGGACTGTTAGAAAACACTCAGCACTTTCAGGGAAAGCTAGAGGGGCTTTTGCGATTTGATATGACTCCAGCCAGAATGGCTAAGATAAAATTTTAAAAGAATTAAATAATAAAGCAAGTGCTGGTGCCAGTGCTGCAAAAGAGGGACTCTTGGGCCTTGTTTGTGGTGGTGAAAAGTGACGAAGATACTACAGACAGACTTATGAGACTTTCCTTAAAAATCCCCAAGTTAAACGACCTATAGCCCACATGTTCCATTATTGACTTCATAGATGAGCTTGGAAGTGTTCCCTCTGTTTCTACTTTGTAAAATAGTTTGAGGATCATTGGTTGTAGATTTTCTTTAAAGAAGCTCTGTTATGAGTCCATCTGAATTTCTCTCTCTCTCTCTCTCTCTCTCTCTCTCTCTCTCTCTCTCTCTCTCTCTCTGTGTGTGTTATAATTTTTTCTTGTTATTTCTTTAATGTCCTTGCCTGTTATGGATTTATTTAAACGACTTATGCTATCTTGGCTTAACTTTGGTTGCTCAGATGTATCTAGAAACTCAACCATTCAGTTTATTCTTTCAAAGTTAGCACAACATAGGTTTTTAAAAATATGCTCTTATAATTTTCTATATTTCTCTGATATGTGTTGTAATGCCTCCACTTATATCTAACTTAAGAGGCTCTCTCTGTGTCTCTCTGTCTCTCTGTGTGTCTCTCTATGTCTCTGTCTCTGTCTCTCAGATTCTTTGGCTAAAGATCCATAGCTTTTATTTATTTTTTCAAAAAATCTAACTCTTTGGTTCATTGATGCTTCGTATTTTTAAGTGTTTCCATTTTATTTATTTCTGCCCTGGTTTTATTATTTCTTCCTGTCAACTGCTTATTTACTTATTTATTTAATTGGATATATTTCTTTATTTACATTTCAAATGTTATTCCCTTTCCCGGTCTGTCAACTACTTTTGATTTTAGTTTGTTTTTGGTTTCCATACTCTTTTCAGTTTCCAAAGGACATCATTAAATTATTTATTTGAGCTCTTTCTGACTTTTTACTTTTATTTTATGTGTATGAGTATTTTGCCTGAGTAAGTGCACCGTGTGTGTGAAATTCCCAGGGAGGTCTGCAGAGCGTCATTGGATGCCTTAGAACTGGAGTCACAGATGTTTGTGAGCAACCATGGAGGTGTTGGGAGCTGAACCCAGGTTCTCTGAAGAACGGTCAATGCTCTTCACCCCTAAGCCATCTCTCTGGTCCTCTTTCTGTTTTGTTTTATTTTTATTTTATTTTTAATTAATTATTTTACATCCTCATCTCAGTTTCCCCTCCTTCCTCTCCTCCCTGCCCTTCCCCACCCCCTCCACTTTTCCTCTCTCTTCAGAAAACAGTAGGCCTCCTGTGGATAGTAACCAGCCTTGACATATCAAGTTGTAGTAAGACTAGGCACATCTTTTCTTAAGGCAGCCCAGTTGGAGCAAAGTTCCCCAAAGGCAGGCAACAGAACCATAGAAAGTCCCTGTTCCTGCTGTTAGGACTTCCATATGCAGATCAAACTATACAACTGTTACATATGCGCAGAGAGCCTAGCTCAGTCACATGCATGTTCTCTTGTTGGCAGTTTAGTCTCCGTGAGCCCTTATGAACCCAGGTTAGTTGGTTTGGTAGGCTTTCTTGTGGTGTCCTTGACCTACAATCCTTCCTCTCTCTCATCTGCAGGATTCCCAAGCTCAACCTAATGCTTAGCTGTGGGTCTCTTCATCAGTCTCCATCAGTTGGCTGGGTGAAGTCTCTGACTATGGTTATGCTAGGCTCCTGTCTGCAAGTATAGCAGATTATCACTAACAGGGCTGGGTTCCCTTTCACGGCATGGGTCTCAAGCTGGACCAGTTACTACCTGATCATTCCCTCAATTTCTGCTCCAACTTTACCCCTATATATCTTATAAACAGGACAGATTGTAAGTCAAAGTTTTTGTGCCTAGGTTGGTGTTCTGAGGAGATGACCAGTTCAGGCTCCACATCCCCATTGCGAGGAGTCTTAACTAGGGTCACTCTCATAGATTTCTGGGAGTTTCCATTGCCCTAGGTTTCCAAATCATTCCAGAGATGCCCCCTCCCTATTACAGTTGTCTCTTCCAGGACTTCCAGCCTCCATACTCCCCAACTTCATCCCTCCTGCTCCTATCTCTACCCCTTCCCCCTCTAGTCCTCCCTTTTCCCTGTCCACCCACGATGTCTAGTCTACTTCTGCTTCTAAGTGGAAATTGAACCATACCACTTAATTCCTCCCTTAGGTACTCCTTGTTACTTAGCTTTGGGTCTGTGGACAGTAGCATAGTTACTCTTTACCTTATGGTTAATATCCACTTATAGTGAGTACATAGCATATTTGTCTTTCTGGGTCTGGGTCATCTCACTCAGGGTGATCTTTTCTAGTTCCATTTATTTACCTGCAAATTTTATGACGTCATTTATTTATCCATTTTTTTGATTGGGGGTCATCTAGGTTGTTTTCAGTTTCTTGCTATTACAAATAAAGCTGTTATTAACATAGTTG
Organism: Rattus norvegicus; assembly: GCF_021556685.1. Taxonomy (NCBI): domain Eukaryota; kingdom Metazoa; phylum Chordata; class Mammalia; order Rodentia; family Muridae; genus Rattus; species Rattus norvegicus. The sequence continues at coordinate 161,867,271 of NC_141537.1, read as the reverse complement.
AGCAAGCGTCCTTGTGGTATGATGGCGTATCCTTTAAGTATAGGCCCAGGAGTGGTATAGTTGGGTCTTGAGGTAGAACTGTTCCCAATCTTCTGAGAAACCACCAAACTGATTTCAAAAGTGACTGTACAAGTTTGCATCCACACCAGCAATGGAGAAGTGTTACCCTTGCTTCATATCAAGCTGTTGCTTGAGTTCTTGATCTTACCCATTCTGATGGGTATAAGATTGAATCTCAGACTCGTTTTGATTTGCATTTCTCTGATGGCTAAGGATGTTGAACATTCCTATTATTATTATTATTATTATTATTATTATTATTATTATTAAATTATTTTATTTAGTTACATTCCAAAAGCTGCCCCCATTCTTAGTCCCCCCTTCCTGAGTTCTTCACCCCTCCCCCCACCTCCAGCTCACCCCCAGGGCATCAAGTTCCACAGGATTAAGTGCATCCTCTCCCACTGAGGCCATACAAGTCAGTCCCCTTGCTAGACATGTGCCCGGGGTCATGGCCCAGCCCATGTGTGCCCTTGGTTTTTGGCTTAGTCCCTGGGACCTCTGAGGTATCCTGGTTGACACTGTTGTTCTTCCTATGGGGTTGCAATCCCCTCGGCTCCTTTAGTCCTTCCCTGAATTCTTTCATATTGGTCTTTGACCTCAATCCAATGGTTGGCCATAAGTATCTGCATTTATCTTAGGAAGTTGCTGCTAGAGTCTCTCAGAGGACAGCCATGCTAGGCTCCCGTCTGCACGCACAATGTTGCCTTAGTTAGGGTTTGGTATACGTGCATGGGATGGATCCCAAGTTTGGCCAGTCACTGCATGGCCATCCTTCCATTCTCCGCTCCATTTTTTGTTCCTGCATTTCCTTTAGACAGGAACAATTCTGGGCTTAAAAATTTTGAAGATGGGTGTTCCCTGGCCTCAACTGGGGGCCATGTCTATCTACTGGAGGTGGTCTCTTCAGGATCCATCTCCCCACTGTTGGGCATTTTGGCTAATGTCATCCCCATTGAGTCCTGGTAGCCTCTCATATCCCAGGTCTCTGGGACTTTCTATACATTCCCCTTGCACCCTAACCGCCACTGCTGCACATTTTGATTCATTCTCCTGGCCCTCTGGGTATCGCTCCTCTTTTTCCCCATACCTGATCCTACCCCCTCCTTTTTCCCTTCTCACTCCCACCCAGTTTCTTCCCTTCCTGTGCCTTCCATTTTATTCCCCTTCTTTAAGTGCTTCTTAGCTTTTAGAGATTTCACTGTTAAGAATTTTTTTTAGATCTGTACCCCATTTTTAATTGGATTATGTAGTTGGTAAACATCTAGTTTTTTGAGTTCTTTATATATTTTGGATATCAGTCCACTGTTGGGGTTGGTGAAGATCTTTTCCTGTTCTGTAGGCTGCCATTTTGTCCTTTTATGGTGTCCTTTGCCTTCCATAAGCTTTTCAGTTTCACGAGGTCCCATTTATTAATCGTTGATCTTACTGCCTGAGCTATTGGTGTTCTGTTCAGGAAGTTATCTCCCATGCCAATGTGTTCAAGGTTATTCTCCACTTTCTCTTCCATTAGGTTTAATGTATCTGGTTTTATGTTGAGGTCTCTGATCCACTTGGACTTGAGTTTTGTTCAGGATGATAGATAATGGTCTATTTTCATTCTTAATCATACAGACCACCAGTTAGATCTGTACCATTTGTCAAAGATGCTTTCTATTTTCCAGTGTATAATTTTGGCATCTTTGTCAAAAATCAAGTGTCCAAAGGTATGTGGGGTGTTTGTTTGCTTTTAATATAGACACTTATCCACTTCCCTTTTATGACTGCTTACATTGTATCCCAGAGGTTTTGGTATGTTGCATTCTTGATTTCATTTAATTCTGAGCTGTTTTTGTTTGTTTGTTTTGTTTCATTCGTGATATTTTTTCCAACGGATTTCCAATCATTCAAGAGTGTGTTATTTAATCTCCAGGAGTTTGAGTATTTTCTAGAATTTCTTCTGCTAGTAACCTCAAGTGTTACTCTGGTGTAGTCAGATAGGATACATGGAATTATTACAATGGTTCTAGGTTTGTTCAGATCTGCTTTGTGTCTTAATATGTGGTATATTTTAGAGAAGCTTATGGGTGGCTAAGAAGAATGTGTCCTAGAGTGTTTGAAATGAATCTTCTATAAATTTATGTTAGAGCCACTTGGTCTATGATATTATTTTGTCCTAATGGTTTTTTTAATCCTATATTTCCTTAGCCTGTTTTTACAATGAAACATTTTTCTTTTCCCTTCATTTATGATAAATAATGTAGTGGTGTGATTGGGAAATGCCTCCTGCAGGTTCGTTCACTTGAGCACTAGGTCTCTAGTTGGTAGCACTGTTTGGAGAGGTTATGAGGAGATGCAGCCTTGGTGGAGGAAGTGTGTTACTTGGGGACAGACTCTGGGAGTTTAAAGCCTCATACCACTTCCAGCTGCCTCTCCCTGCTTCTTTCTTGCAATTAAAGTGTGAGCTCTTTACTTCCTGCTCCTGCCAATGCGGTGCTGGTTTACCCTGATGGACTCTTAACTCTCTGGAACCAGTCCCCAAACAACTCTTCTTCTCTACATTGCCTGGGCCATGGAATTTCACCACAGAAACAGAGAGGTAACTAATACAGAGAGTTTTGCCAGGTGATTATCTGGCTTGGCATCTTTCAGTACTTACACATCGCTCCAAGCTCTCCTGGCTTTTTATAGTTTTCATCGGTAACTTTCATCTGTCGTTCCGATGTGTCGGAACCTACACACAACTTGTACCTTTCCTCACACAACTTTAATACATGTCCTTTGCTCTGTATGGTGGCTGTTTTAACTATTGTGTGGCACGGAGAGAGTTATTTCCAGTTCTTGTCTAGATGTCACCTGTGTGCTTCTTGTACTACAATGCATACCTCTTTCCCTAGATTTGGGAAGTTTTCTTCTATGATTTTATTGGAGATACTTTCTACACCTTTGTCTTGGAATTCTTCACTTTCTTTGACGATATGTAATTCATAAATTTGGTCCTTTCGTGATGTCTCCCACATACTGCATAGTCTGTTTTGAGATTTTTTTTTTGTCATTTTCTTTGAATGACATAATTATTTCACTTTGTATTCTGGTCCTGAATTCTGTTTTTTACACGCCCTTTACATTCTGTTGACGAGGTTTTCCACTGAGTGTTTTTAATATGCTTTCTGAATTTTTCATTTCAGTTTACATTTTCTTTGGTATTTTTATCTCTACTTAATTCATTATCTTCAGCACATCTTTCAGATTTTTGTTTTCTAGGATTTCAATCAGTCTATGCCTGTCCTCCCTAAGTTTATTCAAATATTTATTTATGAACTCTTTGAATTCCATGATTGTTACTGTTTTGTTGTTGTTGTTTTAATTCTGTATCTTGATTTTCAAGACACTTTTTTTTTTGGTTCTTTTTTTCGGAGCTGGCGACCGAACCCAGGGCCTTGTGCTTCCTAGGCAAGCGCTCTACCACTGAGCTAAATCCCCAACTGTATCTTGATTTTCATTTAAGTTGTTATTTGACTCTGTCACTATCTGCTTAAGTCGACTTTAAAGTAACATTAGTCAGATGAGATAAGGCCACCACCAAAGGGGCCCTATGATGGTGTGGAATAGCATGGGGTTGGGGAGTTGGGGAGGATCTTGGTGAAGTTGGAGAGAAACCAGAATCAGGATAGATGTGTGAAAAAAATCTATTTTAATAAAAGAAAAATAGAAAAAGAATATTCTGAACAGCAAAACATAGATAACAGAGACTACCCCACATTAATGTAAGAAATATTCCACCAAGAATATATAACAAGTGTGTGTTGTGTGTTAAATAAACAATAGTAGATTCAAAAGGACAAATAGCTCATTATACAATGATAGCTGGTGGCTTCAATACCCTACTTTTATCGATGGACAGGTCATCCAGACTACAGGTCAACAAAGAAACATCAGAGTTAAATATCACCACGGATTATATGAAGTCAACAGGTATCTATAGAATATTCCCTTCGATAGTTGCAGAATACCCAGTCTTCTTTGTGGGACATGAAACTTTTTCTAAAATAAATCACAATTTAGCTCATAAGTTTTAATAAATAAAAGTAGCTGAAACCATTTCTTGTATCCCCTCGGATCATAATAGAATAAACCACAGACAGCGTTGGTGAGATGGCTCAGTTGGTACAGCGCTTACTGCACAAGCACGAGGCCCTGAGTCTGACCCACAGCATCAAAGGCTGAGTGCAGCAGCAGCAGCTGCCTCTAGTCCTTGGAGCCAGGGAAGTGGAGACAAGAAGATCTCTGGGGTAGTCTTGCTGATCGATGAGCTCCTGGATCAGTGAGAGACCCTGCCTCAAAAACAGGATGGGGAGAGATAGAGGAAGCTAGTCAACCGGGAACTCTGGCCCCTGTGCACACATCAACATATGCACAACACACAGAAGAAACAAACCAGGGGAACAATATTCCAATACTAAGAGAAATCACAGAAAACATATGGAAACTTTAAGAGTGAACAGTGCACCCTTGGATGATCAGAAGGTCACTGAAGAAACCAAGGATGAAATGTGAAAACTGGATGATTCAATTAAAACTCACACATTATCTGTCTGTCCATCCATCCATCCATCCATACATACATACATACATCTCTCTCTCTCTCTCTCTCTCTATATATATATATATACACACACACACACACACACACACACACACACACACACACACACACTTACCTACCTATCTACCTATCCACCTATTATCTGTCTGTCTGTCTATCATATCTCTCTATTTCTATCTCTATCTCTATCTCGTCTGTCTCTATCTCTATCCCCATTCTATCTCTGCTTCCAGTGTGTGGTTGAAGATGTGATCAGCAGCTTTCTGTTCCTAATGCCATGTTTTCCCCATCCTGATAGACTCTTACCCCTTTGGGACCATAAACTAAAACAAACTCTTTCTTTCCTAGTTAGTCTTTTCCAGGGATATTTTTTCAAAGCCAAAACCAACCAACCAACCAACCAAACAAACAAACAAACAAAAACCTAAAGTATTTTTTCTGAACACATTGAGGTAATCATAATTCTTAATTTGTTAAATGGTAAATTGCGTCGATTGCTTTTGGAATGTTAAATTAAGATTGTTTTCCCGAGAAAACGCTCGCACAGTCATAGTGTGTTATCCTATGCATGCATTACAACTGTTTCCTACGTTGCTGTTAGGGAATAGATGTGGTGGTCCGATTCACACCGGTAATCCCGGCATTCAGAATACAAAGTGGCTTTGCACACAGCTCCTTCGGTTGCCAGGCTGGTTACAGCAGCACAGAGTAGGAAGACCTGACTCAAAGCAGCAACAGCCATTGTTAGGAATGTCTACCATTACGAGAAACATTGGTCTGCCATTGTGATGATTGTCATAGTATGTTTCCCGGAAGTTCTAAAGTGATTTTCCTGAGGATAGCCATATAGATCAATGGAGTAGTGGTGGAGGTGGAAAAATAAACAATATTTATAGCCAGTAAATGTTAGACAAATCCATCGTTTAATTTCAACACAGAGAGAGTAGTCCCTTGCAAAAAAGTGGCTCTGGGACATTTGCCACATGTAAAAATATGGTTTCAACCCTATCTATTACCACTCATAAAAATTGGGTAAATTTGACTTTACCACAAGCAAGGCTTTTGTGTCTTAGAGGGTATTGTTAGGAAAGGAAAAGATGCGGGCCACAGTGGAACCCACTTGTTACATCATCGTTGGGAAAACTGAGGCAGGAGGGGCTTGGGTTTAATTTAAGGCCAGCCTGGGCAACAAACCAAGATCCCATTTCAGCATATTCCCATTCTTTATTTCTTTACCATTGAAGACTAGAAAAAATACAAAGCACGTATTTGATAAAGTTCACTTAAACAGGATGAGGAGCTCTCACAATTCATGAAAAGTAGCCCAATTGCAAATCGCGCACAGATTTTGTATCCTACCACAATGTTGAGTGTCGACTGTGAGATTGCCTGGGTGTTTACCACAGTGACAAGAAAATAAAGACCCACGTGAAAGAAGAATACACATCCCAAATAAGGAATGGAGAGATGTTCGGTGTCATTGGTCATTAGAGAAATACAGATGAAAACGACAGATACTCATTCCCACCCATTCGGTCAGCTCCAGAGGAAGAGAGCCATTATAAGGTTTGGGAGGTTATGGAAAACCTCCCAGAACTGCAAGGCACTGCTGGCGGGAAGGTCAAATCATGTAAAAATGCTCGAAAAATGCTTTAATATCTTTAGTGAGTTCTTAAAGAGTTAACCTGTCTATTCCTCTCCTACATTTACCAATTAGAAGTGAAATGTATGTCCTTACGGGGATTGCGTATTAATGGGCTTAACAGCATTCATGGTGGGCCAAAAGTGGAGACAAAATGACCATCGACAAGGCAAAGGAACTTGCCTTAGATAAACGAACATGGCACTTGCTGAGGAACTTGCCTTAGATAAACGAACATGGCACTTGCTGAAGACATGACTTTTTGCAATAACTATTATGAAATACTAATGGAAATGAGACAGAGGAAACATCTCAGGAACATGCCAGTTGGAGGAAGCTAGGCCCTGCCTCAGGAAAAACAATCACAATCAATGACCGCATAATTCTGTGTACAAGGACCTTCCTTAAAAGGGGCTGTAATGGGTAGAAAGTAGAGTGTTGAGTGTCAGAGACTAGGATGTGAGGAAGGGACATGAAACGTCTTTGGAGGATAAAAACGATTTGGGAATTGAGTTGTGAGGAAGGTAACATGGCTGCGGGGAAAGTGTTTGCTCATGAGTGTGGCAGCCTGAGTTTGGTTCCTGGAATCCACACAAAGGCAGAAGGAACCCACTCTGCACAGTTGTCTCCTGATCTCAGTACCACTGAATGCAGGTCCACACACATGTATCATATATATGAATCATATTCACACTTCATTATCATCATCATAATAATAAACTTAAAAGCATTAAAATTGAATTATGGGATTGTTGCATAATTATGAGCTCACTAAAACTCTAAATCTTACACTTAAATGAGAAAATCCTATGCCATGAAAATTAGCTTGCATTCAAACCATTTTTTAAAAAAGATAAACTATTTAAAAAAGGGAGAAATCAAAAAATATTGTCAAGACAGCTTTGAAAGAGAAAAAAATTGGAAGGTTGGAGTCTGAGTTCAAGACTTCTATGGAGCTACAGGAATGAAAAGACTGAGGCATCTGCATAAAAATGACAAATGGGGGACTGGAGAGATGGCTCAGCAGCTCAGGATGCTTGCTGCTTTTGCAGAGGATTAGAGTTTAATTCCCAGCACGCACAGGCGCAGCTTACAACTGCCCGTTACTCCAGCGTCAGGGGACCCAATGCCCTCTGCTGGTCTCTGTGGGCATCCTATACAAGTACACACATTGTATGCATACATGTGTATGCGCACGCGCACACACACACACACACACACACACTTAAAAGTCTTATATAGAAATGGGTGAAGCTAGATACAATCTAGACATAGACATACTCAAGTATAGGTGATTGGTTTCAACGACACTCCCGAGTGATTCAGTGAATGATGTTGGGGGAGTACCTGGGTGTGGTAGGCATAATACTACACCGACACCCTTTCCAAAGATGGCCATGTTTATTTAATCCATGAACTGGAAAATCGTTACCTTGCGCTGCACAGAAAGAGGGAGGGGACGCATTAGGACTGATGAGGCCCTGAGTTTGTTTCTTCATCTGCTCGTTTTGATGTATAAGCCAACATCTAAGATTCTAATCAGGATCTCCCCGTGGTTATCCCGTGATTAGTCTCTCCTCCGTGCAGAATTAGTGCTGGGTTTGGTGACAAATAAAGTCTTGTAAAGGTGATGACATGTGACTCCTCAGGGCACTTCACGGAGGGCATTTCAGCTTCTGTCTTCCATTGTTTCTTCAGGGGAGCCTCGTGCTGTAATGACAATCAGGCATCATGGAAGACTCACAAGGACAGGTCCGCAGGCATCTGGTCTACAGTCTGGCTGCTCAGGTGTATGAAGCAGAGCATCTACTGCCTGTGACGTCTTGGGGGCGCAGGCAGCACTGTAGAGTGGCTGACCCGGAACTGTTCTGCACGAGAACCCGGGAGCAGGACCACACGACACAGCTCTTCTTGAATTCCTGACCCTCAAAACCAGTAGAAACAATAGATATTTAAGAATCCAACAATAGAACTTAGCTCGTGAGGTTTGGGGCTAATTCATTGCACAGATATAACTCCTAGAGGGCGTCACCTTCTTTTAGGTTAGGATCCATTTTACTCATCAGCTCGTGATCAGAATTTCTTTCCTTACAAATATCCGCAATTTCTATATTTGGAAGAGTCCTCTCTTTCTAAGCCGGCACTCCGTAAGGACGAAGCCATGTTCAGCTCCAGCGCCGAGATTGTGAAGCCCAATGGCGAGAAGCCAGACGAGTTCGAGTCTGGCATCTCTCAGGCGCTGCTCGAGCTAGAGAGGAACTCGGATCTGAAGGCGCAGCTGTGGGAACTCAACATCACCGCGGCAAAGGAAATCGAAGTCGGTGGTGGTCGGAAAGCCATCATAATTTTTGTACCAGTTCCTCAGTTGAAATCTTTCCAGAAAATCCAAGTCCGGCTAGTTCGTGAATTGGAGAAAAAGTTCAGTGGGAAACACGTAGTCTTCCTTGCTTAGAGGAAGATTCTGCCCAAGCCAACCCGGAAAAGCCGTATGAAAAATAAGCAGAAGCGCCCCAGAAGCCTCACCCTGACGGCAGTGCACGACGCCATCCTTGAGGATTTGGTCTTCCCAAGTGAAATTGTGGGTAAGAGGATCCGTGTGAAACTGGATGGCAGCCGGCCCATAAAAGTTCATTTAGACAAAGCACAGCAAAACAACGTGGAGCTCAAGGTCGAAACTTTTTCTGGTGTGTACAAGAAGCTCACAGGCAAGGATGTTAACTTTGAATTCCCAGAGTTTCAGTTGTAAAGAAAATGAATGAATAAAGTGTCATTCATAATAAAAAAAATGTGGAAGAGTCCCTAAATTTTCCCACAAGTTAAGATGTTTACCCCGTCTACGATGGCCATGGGCCCAAACACCTCACATTGCTCCTTTCTCAGAGGAGCAGTCGTCCGACTCCTTCTCTACCTAGTCTTCCTTTCTTTCTCTGTCTTTTATGATTCTGAACTTATTACAAAACTTTCAAGATTTTCTCAGACTAGATCCTAATAGTACGAACCTAGAAGCAGGATGTAGAGAAAATATGGCCCGCCAGCCAGATCCTCCTGTTTGCCCATTGATTAAATGATGTTTCACTGGGACGTAGCCATCTCTAGTTTATGGAGTCTCCTTCTGCCTTTCGCATATGATGCCAGAGCTGAATCGTTGCTATAGAAACCATATGGCTTATGAAATAGAAATTATTTACCACTTGGTCCTTTACAGAAATAGTTTATTCCCCCAGATTAAGGTTTATAGTATTTTATACTGTGTGCTACTCCACCCGAGACACCTACTACAAAATTCCTAAGAGTGGCCAGGCTGAAATGTCCCCATACAGTGACATTCACCTTCATCATCTAGGGAGGCTGTCACACCAACTTTTAATTTCCTGACCTCTCCTAAGCACCAGTCTATTGTAGCCTTACTCACTTCCATTTTCCTGTTTCCATCATACATGTACTTCCTATCTACATAGGATAGTATGTCAATAGGAGGACGTGATTTTCTGTTTTCCTTCTCTTCCCCATTCTCCCTCCTTCACTTCTCATCAAAGAATAAGTGATATGATAAAACATTATATTTATCCCTTATGAATTGAGAAGCAGTGGAAAGAGAACATTTTGATGCTGAACACTCATACACACATGCACACATACACACACACATACATACACACACATACACACACATACACAGTCACATACACACACATACACACATACACACTCACATACACACTCACATACATACACACACATACACACTCACATACATACACACACATACACACTCACATACACAGTCACATACACACACATACACACATACACACTCACATACATACACACATACACACTCACATACACACTCACATACATACACACACATACACACTCACATACATACACACATACACACATACACACACATTCACACACACACATACACACACATACACATTCACACACACATACACACACACTCACATACATACACACATACACACACATGCGCACACACACATACACACACATACACAGTCACATACACACACATACACACATACACACTCACATACATACACACACATACACACTCACATACACACTCACATACATACACACACATACACACTCACATACATACACACATACACACATACACACACATTCACACACACACATACACACACATACACATACACACACACTCACATACATACACACACATACACACTCACATACATACACACATACACACATACACACACATTCACACACACACATACACACACATACACATACACACACACTCACATACATACACACATACACACACATGCGCACACACACATACACACACATACACAGTCACATACACACACATACACACATACACACTCACATACATACACACACATACACACTCACATACACACTCACATACATACACACACATACACACTCACATACATACACACATACACACATACACACACATTCACACACACATACACACACATACACATACACACACACATACACACACACTCACATACATACACACATACACACACATGCGCACACACACATACACACACATACACACATATACATGCACACACACACACACACACACACACACACACACACACACACGACTACAACGCAATGCCAGAGCCAGGAAAGTTTGGCATGAGGATGCCATCCCTTGACACATAACCACAGAGCACTCCTCAGCTCTGGCCCTGCAAAGGGGAAGAGGAACAAGGGTAATTCCAGCCATTACAGGCTCCTGGACACCAAATGAAACACTGCTGTAAATTATATATAATCAGCACGGAAGGCTTGTTTCCCTGTGGTTCTGAATGGGGCTTTTCCTTCCTCTTGTCTAGGAGGGAAAGAACTGGTTTAGATCTTTCTGGGGGAGTTTCATCTGGCAGAGAGGACGAGAACTTTCTCTGGGTCTTAAGAGGGCACTTGTCCTATAATCAGGATCTGTGTAATGGAAATTCTGTGTCACTTTTCTTATACCCAAATCTCCCTTCCCTGCCCACACAATTTTCAGTCCATAGAATCTGACACATCAATCATGTGAGGACAGGGATTTTCAGAGAGTTGAAAGTGATGTGTATCAAATAGCAACACCTGTTCATTCTCTAACACTTTTACACCTGTGTCCACACAGTCTCTGTCCCCAGAGAGTTCATCACCTTGCAGGGAAGTCCATTTATAGGAAGATGTAGTCACAGGGGTCTAAAGCCCTAAGAAACACGGGCCTGGGGAGATGGATGATTGGGTCCTAAACGCTCCCATCTATATCAAGACAAGACGACAAGTTCCCTTTAAGTTAGACTCCTAGCAATGGCCCTTCTTTCTAGGGGTGACTAGTGATATCCTACAGGATAGTGGCAGTGCTCTTGCTAACCCAACTGACATGGCCCAAGTCTTCAGCAAACCTTGTTAGCTCTGTGGAGATAGGATGCTGAGGGTGGAGTGGGAAACCCACTCTCCCTGTGGACTGCCTTTCAGAATGAAGAAGAGAACTGCATACAGAAAGAAGCAAGAAATTGACAGGCTGAAACAGGTTGACAGACTGTTAAGGACAGTGAGCAGGAAGTTCCTACCTGAGAAAGATGGACCCACGGTCTTCATATCAGACAGAGATAACTGAGGAGCACAGGTAAAATGCTGGCAGGAAGGAAGGCGGGACAAGAATGGCAACCTTTCCTCCCATCCAAGGATAGAAATGACTTAATACATACCTTATGCTATTTTTCTATTAAGTATTTATTTTTATTTCATTCTGAGCACATTATAGATTTGTATTGTTTGATCTATCAATTATATGATTTCATTGGTCACTGTCTTTGTTAGGATTTTACTACTGTGAAGAGACACCATAACCAAGGCAACTCTTACAGGGATAACATTTAATTGGGGCTGGCTTACAGGTTCAGAGGTTTAATCAATTCTTGTTAAGGCAGAAACATGGCAGTGTCCAGGCAGGCATGGTGCAGGAGGAGCAGAGAGTTCTACATCTTCATCTGAAGGCTGCTGAGAGAAAACCAGCTTCCAGGCAGCTAGGACGAGGGTCTTAAAGCCCCCGCCCACAGTGGCACACTTCCTGTAACAAGGCCACACCCATTTCAACAAGGCCACACCTCCTAATAGGCCACTCCTTGGGTCAAGCATGTACAAACCACCACAGTTATTTTTGGCTGTTTTCTATCTCTATAAAGTTCTCATTATGGAATCTATTTACTTCTCAAATTCCCTTCACTCTCTCCCTACCTATTGTCTGTCAGTCATTTACTTTTTTACCCCTATATATCAAAAAATATCTGTGTTTATTTCCAATTTCATACCCTTTAAAGACTTCTTCAATGCCCATCACTCTTCAATCGTCTCTGCCTACATGACTCCTTATACATAAAATCCTGAAGCCTCTACCAAAACCTGCTGGAATTAGTGAGTGAATCCAGCAGATTTGTAGGACATAAAATCCACTAATGATATTAATAACATTCCTATACATAAATAAAGACTATTTTATAAAATAATGCTGTATCGGTAGCCTCAAGGGTTGTAAATTTGTACAACCATATGGAAGGCACTATGCAGAGTCCTCAAAGATTTTAAACCAGAACTACTGGAAGATCTAGTAATCCTACCTCTAGGTAAATGTCAAAGGAGATGAACTAGTGTGTCCAGGAGAGACCATTCTTATTGAAACACTATTCCCAAGAGCCAATTTAATGGACGCACTCTAAGTATTCATCAAGAGATGATTAGAGGGCGGGCTGGGAGCGAGTGGGGGTTCAGTGGCTTCACCTGTCCTCATGCAATGGCATCGAGTGGCAGCGGCAATTGTCTGGCAGAGGGGGCCGCCTGTCATCAGATGTGCAGCAGAATATGGCCGGAGAAACTAATCACAGCCAAGCACCTATGCTGTGCTCCGCTGGCTGCCGATGTTATGGAAACCCTCGTACAAATGTCACGTGTTCAGTATGCTCTAAAGAACATCTTCAAAGGCAATGGCAGCTTCTGTCAGCAGTCTGTCTGCATCCAGTACAGTGTGCAGATAGATGCCAGCGCCCCAGATGCTCAGTCAGCGCTAGATTCTACGTCTTCATCTAGGTAGCCAGGCCATATATCAAATCGGTCACTTCTATCAGAATCTGTAGCACCTTCCCAAGTGGACATCGGAGGACAAAGCCGTATCTGAGACAGGAGACCTGCAAGGACCCAGAGCAGCAGAGGGCCTCGTTCCTCTCGAATGTGATCCTCCATCTTCAGTGTCAGACACGACACAGCAGCCATGTGAGGAGCAAAGCAAGTCTCTTGCAAAACTAAGACAAAACAAGAATCGCTGTTTCATGTGCAGGAAGAAAGTGGGACTTTACCGGGTGTGAACGCCGGTGTGGACATGTTTACTGTGGTGTGCACCGTTCCTCAGATGGTCACAATTGCTCTCACAATTACAAAGTTGATGTTGCTGAGAAAATCAGAAAAGAAAATACAGTAGTTGTCGGTGAAAAGATCCAGAAGCTTTGAGTTCCTGCTGGAATACAAAATCCTTTGAGTATCTGCAAACTAAACACTGACGAGGTTTTTCTCCCCGGTCCTTGAGAAGGTAGAGTGCAGTATCTCGAGTAGACTGTAGAATCATGCATGTCATCGGAATAGATTTTTGTTTTTGCTTTGAAAGTGACTCTGAACATTTATTTCCATTGCAGTTTCTGTGGCTGAAAGGAAGCATTATACTTTTAAGATCACTTTAATTTTAGTTGAGTGCAGAGGGCTTTTATAACAAATGTGGAGAAATTCTGGGGGTGTGACTCTTCCAGTATTAGACACGCATGCACTGATCTTGTGGTTTATTTCTCATCATGTATGTATATATCTCTGCAGCACGATTCCCTCTTGATAAGGCCCTTCCAGGACAACTAGTTATCAGTAACTGAATGTATCTTAATCAGTACGGCTGCTTCTGTTTGTTTTGTTTTGTTTTTTTTTTTCATTTAAAAAGGTTATACCTATCTATGTTAGCATATAGTTTCTTTACACCCACTCTTTATGTCTTAATCATTTGTCACAGCAGAATATGTGCTGATCAGATTCTAAATTTGTGGTTTTTTGGTTTTTTTTTTAATATTTATTTTATTTATATGAGTACACTGTCGCTGTCTTCAGACACACCAGAAGAAGGCACCAGATCTCATTACAGATGGTTGTGAGCCACCATGTGGTTGCTGGGAATTGAACTCAGGACCTCTGGAAGAGCAGTCAGTGCTCTAACCACTGAGCCATCTCACCAGCTCCTCTCTCCTCTTTTTTTTTTTTAAAGCAAGGGAAAGAAATGCTGAGTGCATCTCACTGCTGAGTGCACGTTTCTTAGAGATTGCTGTTCGAGGGTCTGCGCGTGCACACTAGGAAGAATGATCTGTGTGCAGTGTTTATGTTTATTTGCCAGTCTTTGATTAAATAAGAAGGAAAACCAGAAAAAAAAGAGAAAGCCGACTAGATTAAATAGTATGGCATATATCCACAGTGGGATGGTAAACAGCCCGGAAAAGAAAGAGCTTGAGTTACTTTTCTACTACTGTGGAAAAACACTATGACCAGGGCAAGTCATAGAAGGACGGTTTGGGTTTATGGTTCCAGAAGAGAAGAATCCATCACCTTCCTGCAGGGAGACGTGGAGGCAGGCAGCCACCGCAGCTGTCACCACAGCTGGGGCATTGAGCCGAGTTCACATCTTGAATATACATAAAGCAAAGGGAACAATTGGGGAAAGGCAGTCTTTAAACTTTCAAAGCCCCCCTCCAGTGACATTTTCTTCTAACAAGGCCACACCCCCTCGTCCTCCACACATAGTGCCAGCGACCAGGGACCTCCTGTTAAATACTCGAACTTACAAGGGACATTCTCCTCCAAACCATTACAGAAGGACACCGCAAATGAATCCAGAGGACACGATACCGAGTTAAATAAGACGGGGAGGAAAGACGAGCACCACATCATCCCATTTACATCTAGAATGGAGAACATGTTAAGGGATGGTGGTTACCTCAGGCCGGAGGAGAGCGAAGGATCAGGAAGACGTTCAAGAAAGGATGTAAATTTTCAGCTAGCCAAGAGGAGCAAATCCCTCCTTCTGTAATGATATAGTTGCAGTTAACAAAGATTCCTTGACAAGTTGGGAGAGTCTCAGCTGGCATGACGGGGCTATAAAGCCAGGCATTGTAAGACTAGAAACTGCTAAGACTCGTTTTTAAATATTCTCATCCCAGAAGGCAAATAAAAACGCATCGAGGTCAACTTGGTTTTGCCTTTCTACAGTGTATGCATATATTTAAAAAAATCACACTGTACATTGTAAATATATGCCATTTCACCATTAAATTTTTTAAAGGTTTTTATCTATAACATTTCTCCTAGTTGTCTAGTCTTTGTCTTGTCTTTTCCTATCCTGTTTCTCCCTGAGTTCTTTCTTACAGGGTTGAATTCTACCGTCTGTTCTCAGTGATGTATTTCCTTCTTGTTCGTTCTCTCGAGCAAGAGCTTTGTGATGGTTGATTGTGACTGTCAGTTTGATGGAATTTAGAGTCACCTAGGGGACATGCCTTGGGTATGTCTTCATCTCAGGATACCTCGAACATGGGGACGGCAGAATTGGCTTCTTCTCCCTCCCAACATGGCCCCATAAAAGTGGTTCCCCATCCTACCGGGAATTTATCATCCTGACAGTTATCGGGCTTCATTCCTTGTTTGACTTTATAAGGTTTCCCCTCTATCCCCATACCCTACAGTCGCTGAGTATGCAGATGAAGTATCTTCCAATACCCCTTGCCCAAGAGACCCTGGCCACCTCCTCGGGGGCATAAGTACACCTTCCAATAAGCTGAACCAGTTCTCCAAAGTTGTGTTCATTGCTGGTGCACTCGTGGAAACCTGAGATCTTGCACTGCACCCACCCATACCGGTAGGGACTGGACCTCCTGTCCGGTTCAGTTTTAATGGGCCTGGCTACCCTGAGGGGGAAGCTGGCACAGGGCAGCACTCACTTCTGCTGCTGTTTTTGGCAGTCATCCCACGGCACTGACAACGCCAAAACACTTGAGTCTTCTGCTGCCCCCGGGCTAAACTTTCAGCAATAGCCTCTTGTAGGCTCCCTTCATGGTACCAAGCCTCAATTTCTTTGCATGATCCCTTCAGTCTTGAGCCTTCAATGAGGCTGCACCTTCACCAGCGGCTTCTCCTAACCTCTCACAAGCGCCAAACCTCAGTTGCTCTCCATGACGCCCTCACGCCTTCAAAACCAATACCACCTGGGTAACTCTTACTCTACCAAGTTCAGCTGCCAGTGTTAAGTAATGCCTTGGCCTATTCTGGAACACGGTTTCAGTGTCCCCTCAAAAAACACTTTCCAGATTTCATCTCGGCAATGCTGATCTCTTCTTTACCACTGCTAATTTCTTACCTCCAGCCAACTGCATCGAGTAAGTCAAAGGTTTCACTTTAGTATCCTGTTAATCATAGCTGATTCTTCAGCCCCAGTGAACCAGAACCACAGCATTTCAGTGCAAACTATCAAATGGCCCAGTTAAGCATCTGTAAACTTCACTCTGAAACCTCACAAAGCAGGCCTCCCTCTTCTGCATGGCCTTCAACATTCTTATCATCCAAGATCCTACAGAACAGCTCACCAAGCATTGGATACTCAATGACTTTACTTGGACAAAGTTCCAAAGTCCTTCCACAACCCTCACCAAAACAACATGGTCAGGTCTGTCACAGCCATACCCTTTTATCCAAATATGAACTTGTAAAGGCTTCTTTTGGCTGTAATAAAAACACCAACAGCAACTTTAGAAGGAAAACTTTTACTTTGCTCATAGCTCCATGTAACAGTTCACCACTGAAAGCAGTGAGGGCAGGAATTTATACAGAGAAGGATCCTGGAGGCAGGAGCCGCTGCAGCAGCCATGGAGGGGTGCTGCTTACTTGCCTGCTCACCATGGCTTGCTCAGCTTGCTTTAAAAGAGAACCCAGGAGCATGGTTCACCACCTACAATGGGCTGGGCCCTCCCCCCACCCCAATCACTAATTAAGAAAATGCCTTCTAGGCTTGCCTACAACTTGATCTTATGGAGGCATTTTCTTCCCCTCAGTTTCTTCCCCTCAGTTCACTTTAGCTTGTGTCAGTATGACATAAAACTGTCCGGCACATATACTGAAATCAAACCTTTATACCAAGCGGCGTTATAAACATAGCAACGTATTTATTTAATCATTAGAACAACACCATGAGATAGTTGATTTTCATTCCCATTTGGAGGAAACCCAGTGTGTTGGTTACCATTTGTACCTGGGACCAAAACCACCCGAGAGCACAGATCAAAGGATGGTGTATTTGTCTCAGGAATTTGAAGGGTTCGGACGGCAGTTGTTGATCCTCACACATTTGGGCAGAACATGTAGTGAAGGAGAAAGAGTGAGAGACCGGGATGTAGGCAAATGGCCTCCAAATGCACACCCACGTGCTATGACCTACTCTTTCCACCTAGGACCCACCTCCTAAGGTTTCTGGAACCTTCCTTCCCAAATAGTGGCGTGTCAAACTGAAGAGCACACTTCACATTCAGTCACAACGCACAGATCCACAGGGGTCAACACCCTGGAGGTTCTACATTGAGCAAGTCAAGTTTGCAGGGCTTGTTTGTGGGCCTCAGAAAGTGTGCCACGAGTCACAGTATGTGACGTCTCAGGAAAGCACATTTCCTGCCCAGGTGATAGCTTGCTCACTATGGCAATAGGCTTCCCACCCACTAGAAACAGGGACAATGAAAACCTAGGTGTCTACTGCGAATCTGAAGGGAGTCTTTCTCTTCCACTTAAGATTGCTGTGCTCACTCTCCACGGCCTGTGATCTCGGCGGCCACAGTCAAGCTTGTCTGCCTCCCTTGGACAATGCAGGAGGGGTCTTTGTTTGTTTGTTTGGTGTTTATCATTTGATTTTTGTTTTTTTGTAACAGGGTCTCCTTATGTAGTGATGGCTGTCCTGAAACTTGTTATGTAGACCTGGCTGGCCTTTATACGTTGTCACCATACATACAAGATGATGCAGGAAAAAATTTTCATTTATTATTTATTTATTTATTTATTTATTTAATTTTGGTCTTTGAGGTTCGGGGCTCTGGTTGGGCTCAGTCTACTAGAATTAGTATGCCATCACTCCTTTTTAATTCCCTACTCCCCCTATAACCAGAAAACATCTTCTCTCCAAAGTGTAGGGGAATATCCCTCTGAACTTTGTTATCTTATAGCCTCAACTACTACCTCACAATAGTCCTTCTCTGTCCTCTCAAATATAATCCAAACATGAGGTCTGGATTCCTCAAACAAATGGTGCTTGGCCACAGCATCTTGCTTTTCCAGAATTGTTACAAAACATGAAAATCAGGCTATATTTTTTTAACAGGGTGGGGGAAATACAGCAAGAAGAAACCCAACATAGCCTATCACATATTACCCCACCATGGGTCCTGTTGGACATGGCTGAGTTGAGAAGATTGCATAGGAAGCAAATGTCATACGAATTCTTCTATTCCAGGTTTCTAAGCTTCCAGCCTTTTTTACTTATCGTCTATGTCTTCCTTGGTCACCCCAACTCTGTTGATAAGGTGATCTGTTTGAAATACAATCTTATCTTATTCTTTGTTCAGAAGTCATCAAAAAAAAAAAAAAAGATGATACCGGCTCGGTTATTAAATGTGTTGATGGTTAACTCCATGAATATAGTAAAAAGGCCTATATGTTACACCTGAGGGGGAGAGATGGGAAAGAAGTTAAGAGCACTTGCTGCTTTTGCAGAAGATACAAGTTCAGTTCCCAGTACCCACATAATCCCTCTTAATTATCTATAACTCCAGTTCAAGAGAATCTGACACCCTCTACTGGCCTCACTCTCAAGGCCCATCTATGCATTGTGATGCACATAAAGGCACACATAAAAGTAATAAATATTTTAATATAACATTATATACCTCTTCAATTGTTGTGGTAACAATTGAAAACGTTTTCTATCAGTTCCTGTGAGCAAATCCACTAGTTCTGGCTACTATTCTCTGTGCAGTCTCCTAGGCGGTAGTTACCACGCCACACACACACACACACACACACACACACACACACACACACACACACACACACCTTGTTCTGCGGACTCTGAGTAATGGGTCACAGCCCAACTTTGGCGATCAAGATGGAGTCCACGGAGCAGGATGGTTCAGAGTTAGGTGAACTAGATCGATTTTTTTCTTGTCTAGGTGGGCGGTTTTTATCTTTATCAATTGGCAGTGAATTTATTGTGTGGGTGAATTGTGGACTGAGAATTTGACATGTAAATTTTAATTGCTAAATTACAAATTTCTGGAACTTTGATTTTACCAGGCTAAAGAGGACAGAGTGTGAAAGAAATGGCTGAGAGGCAGTTGGGGCGTGCGGATCTGGTTCTGTTGCCCACTCGGAGTGGGAACTCACAGGGCCTGCAGAACGAGGGGTGTGTGTGTGTGTGTGTGTGTGTGTGTGTGTGTGTGTGTGTCTCATGGTAACTACCGCCTAGGGGACCATACAGAGAGTAGCAGCTGGAGTGAGCGGCTTCATTTGTGGGAACTGATAGAAAATGTTCTTTTTAAATTTTTACTGCAACAAGTTATAGCTCCCCTTGGTAAAAAAAAAAAAGAAAGAAAGAAAGAAAGAAAGAAAGAAAGAAAGAAAGAAAGAAAGAAAGAAAAAGAAAAACAATCGTCATGTCTCTCCTTCGGAATTCAGTTATCCCTACCCTCATCTCCCACTCTAGGGTGCTGCTCCCCACCCTGAGCGCTCAATCCCCTGCTTCTCTGGACATTGATCCATTGTTCTTCTTACCCGTCCCCATTCCACACTCACCTTGAGATCAGTTCAAGTCCCACCCCTTGGGAAACTCCACCCCTGACTGATCTCGCCCCGCTCTAAACCTGCTTTGCATTTAGTGTCAGTTTTTATACCATCCCTTAGAAGAGGAGACCAATGTCTTCTCATCTCTGTAACCCAGTGTCCTGCATGGCAGTGTGTAGACAACTTTAAAAAACAAAGGAGTAAGTTAATCAATTGCATTTTTTGTTAAACTTTCAGGGGATCAGGTTTGTGGAGAAGGTTGGCCGCAGCGTCTTGCTTTTCCTGTGTTGTTACAAAACACAGACATCAGGCTACATTTGGGGAAGACAAGGAAATATAAGAAGAAAATGACACTATTTTTTTTTTTTTTTGGTTCTTTTTTTTTCGGAGCTGGGGACCGAACCCAGGGCCTTGCGCTTCCTAGGTAAGCGCTCTACCACTGAGCTAAATCCCCAGCCCCGAAAATGACACTATTAATCCATGTTATCCCATCCTAAGTCTTGTTGGTCATGGATGGGTTGAGAGGACAGCATAGGAAGCAAATGGCACGTGACTTATATTCCAGGTTTCTAAGCTTCTCAGCCTGTTAGCCATTCAGTCATTCCTTGTCTTGTCTTGAGGGGTTTTTCTTTCAAGTAGACAGTAAAATCCTCAGTCTACATCTCTGTCTATTCAAGGCAGGGTATGGTGGCTTGGCTGAAAAAGTGGATCCTTTTACACATCGTCAGTGATGATCTGGAAAGGGCAGATCCTGAGCAGGCTGCACCCAGTCCCAGGATGCCTGACTGAATGGCGGTTGGTCCACCCTTAACCACAGATGGTTCACTGTTCACCACTTTTGGCATTCATGAGAGCATTTGGAAAGAGATGTAACAATTTCCCCTGAGGGCTTATTTTTAAAGCCAGTATAAGAGAGTGCTTGCCGGAAGTGGGGTCAAACAGATTTGAGAACATTCAGTGGCCCGGTGAATGGGATGGGAACTGCTCAAGAAAAGATAACAGTGTCTGGTTCTTAATTTGGGACCTCTGATTCCCTGGGGCAAGTCAGGCCAAGGGGAAGGGATGACTTCCCACCAAACAGAGCCTTTCCATCGAGATAAGGAACTAGTCAGGCATGGTTTTCTCAGCTCCGGTCTTAAGATTAGAGATGAAAAGCCAGAGAGCTACTTAGTGACTTTCTCTTCACTCAGTGAAAACCATAATGGTTTTATTGAGGGGCTACATGTGCCTAGAGCTCTGCCAGGCATAATGAATCAAAGTAGAACAAGAGATTTTTATTTAAATATTTTTATTAATTTATTCTTTCATATGTTACACTCTGACCACAGTTTCCACCCTCCTTCCCCCATACTTCTTCCCTCCCCATCCAATCTTCCTCTATGTCGCTTCAGAAAAAGGCAGACCTCCAGGGTTATCAATGAAAGACGGCACAGCAAGTTGCACTAAGATTAGTCACCTCCCTCATATTAAGGCCGGGCCAGGCAACACAGTAGGACAGGGGCTCCAAAGCAGGCAAAATCCTCAGAAACAGCACCACCACCACCACTTCCTGTTAGGAGTCCCTCAAAAACACCAAGCTGTACAACTAGAACATGTAAGCAGAGGACCTAGGCTAGACTCATGCTCACTTCCTGATTGTCAGTTCAGTCTCAGTGAGCCCCTGTGAGGGACCTGAGATTTTTGACCCTTCAAAAACACCTAGAAAAGAGTAGGAAGGCAAGCAAACATGTAAATATTCTACTGTGGAAAATACAACCATGATAAAGAAAAGCGATAGGGAATCCAGGGGGCGAGGGGTCTCAAGAGGCAGTGTCTTAGAGGAAACGTGGGGATAAGTCGGACAACCAGACAATTGGAGGGAGGCGTTATCAAGAGAAGATTGTGCTGTGCTCAGGGCAAGGAGGAAGGGATTTGTATATAAATATGTAGGCCGTTCAGTCACCTTCAACAATGGCAACTATAATAATGGCCCAAAGGCCAGAGCCAGCCAGTCACCTGTTTTATTTGAACACAGTCCCATTCACTCCCTTGCACACTATCTGTGGCTGCCTTTTTACTGCAGGAAACCATGTATTACCATTGCTCCCCTGGCCAGATCTTGACACAACTGTCATTATTGTAACTCATGGGATCACAGCTGGGTAAGAATGTTGATGACTTTTGACTCTCAGCAGCCTACAAGGCACATCGAGTACTAGTCATGTGCGAGGAAGCTTCCTGGCTAGTACCAGATTGATGTTTCCATTTCCTGTGGTAAAACTGTGTTGTCTTCAGCCAACCAGGAGGAGTGGCGAGAGCCTTTATTGTCCCATGAATTTCTATGGTAGCCTTGACTAACAACTTGAGGGGAGGTGTTCCACACCCAGCACTGCGGTTTTTAATTTGACAACCTTTGGCTTCTGGGAAGAACATTATTCCCTCTGTGGTAACTCTAGCAAAACTCCTCTATATAACAAAACATGTGAAGGTTATAAAATAGAAGATTTCCACGTGGCTTTTCCCAAACATCCTTAGTATTGTTCATCTCTCCTCATAGCTCCTCCTCTGCCTTACCCTCCCATCCCTCACCCAACTTAAACCCTCCACCCCATTGTTTCCACGTCCCCCTTCATGTTCCCTGTGCTCTACCTTCCATCTTCCCTTACGTTCTGTCTCCCCTCTCCTCCAATGGTCCTTTTCTAGTTTTGGGGGTTTTACAGACACTGTAAATTAAATACACAAGTATAAAGATCTGGCAGCAAGATCCACTTATGGGTGAGAACATGTAACATTAGTATTTCTGGGGCTGAGGTACCTTGCTATGTTTTCCAGATCCGTCCATTTACCTGAAATGTTCAGTGTTTTTGTTATAGTTGAATAACATTCAGGTGTGTACAGGTTCTGCATTTTCACTACCCATTCTTCAGTGGATGGGCATCTAGGGCTGTCACCATGTCACAGCTGCTTTCTTCCACCCTTCTCCACCCTTTTATTCCGCCCTTTTAGCCCCTAACACTAGACAGGAGAGAGAAAAGGATGAAGGGAAAGGGGGCAGCATTATTGATGGACTACTTCCATTGATGGACTAGGAACATCTAGTTCCTTGGGGCAAGTTTAATCTTCACCATCAGGATATCTAAATTTCTTCTTCCTGTTTCTTCTTTGTGCCCAACAACATAACAAACAACAAACAACCAACAGCCCACCTCACTGGGCCCTGGCCTCTCCCTACCCTCTGAAGAGTCCCCAGGATTCCAAAGGTCTCACAATCGCAGACACTATCTGCAGCTGACAAAATCACACCCCCGCTGGAGCATGAGGCAAATCATAGTCAGCTGCTGTGGACAGTCTGAAGCAGCCCTACATTCCCACACCTGGTACTGAAAGCATATTCCTATAATGTTTCTGTGCTTTTCAAAGAAACTAAAGTTCTCACTACAATAGCTATTGTGAACTAAGCAGCTATCAACACAGTTGAGCATGTTTCTGTAACATGAAATAGAGTCCTTTGGCTATGTTCCCAGGAACAGTATAGCAGCCTTACACGATTGATTCATCTCCAGTTTGCTGAGGGCCCCTACATTGATTTTCACAGTGATGCGCCAGTTTGCACCCCCAGAAACAGTGCACAGAAGTGTTCCCTGTTCCTCCCTCACCTCACCAGCACTTGCTACACGCCAGTCTTGTTGTCTTATATCTTAATCATTCTGGTGGAGATAAAATGAGATTCAAAATAATTTTAATTTACATTTCCCTGATGGCTGAGGATGGTGAGCAGGTTTTCTTAGGCATTTGTTATTTCTTCAGAGAACTTCCTGTTCAGTTCTGTAGCACAGTTTCCCTGGTTATTCAGTCCTTCCAGTCGTTTGTATATTGAAGACATCGTTCCTTTGTCTGAGGTACATCTGGCAAAGACTTTGTTCCCGCCCTGTAGGCTGCCTCTCCTGTCAATTAAGTTTCCTTTGCAGTGCAGATGCTTTTTAATGTCACAAGGTTCCACTTGTCTTATTACGTAGGCAATCGGAGTCCTAGTCAGGAAGTCCTATACACAAACCTATCCTAAAGTGTATGTTTCAACATTTCATCTCTCACATTTCATGTTTTTGATCTACTTGGAATTGATTTGTATAATGCATATATCCAGTTTTCCCAATACCGTTTCTTAAAGACGACTGGTCCAGAGCTTTATTAACATTTTATAAGACTGTAGGCTTTGATTAAGTCTACAGGAGAATGGCAGCCTTATCTCCCAATCAACCTAGTTTGTTTCAAGTCATGCATTCAGACCACCATATGTAGTTATTTTTTTTTTTTTTGGTTCTTTTTTTCGGAGCTGGGGACCGAACCCAGGGCCTTGCGCTTCCTAGGTAAGCGCTCTACCACTGAGCTAAATCCCCAGCCCCAGTAGTTATTAATATGTCTCTTCTACTAGAGGTAAAACTGAAGACAAGGAATGGATCCCCGTCACCAAGCTGGGCTGCCTGGTTAAGGACATGAAGATCAAGTCCTTGGAGGAGATCTACCTGTTCTCCCTGCCCATTAAGGAGTCTGAGATTATTGACTGTTTCCTGGGCATCTCTAAAGGATGAGGTTCTGAAAATCATGCCAGTGCAGCAGACTTGGGCTGGGCAGCAGACCAGGTTCAAGGCTTTCGTCACTATTGGGGACTACAATGGTCATGTTAGTCTAAGTGCTCCAAGGAGGTTGCCTCTGCCATCCAAGGGACCATCATCTTGGCCAAGCTTTCCATCATCCCTGTGTGGAGAGGCTACTAGGGAAACATGACTGTCAAGCCTCACACTGTGCCATGCAAGGTGGCAGGCTGCTGTGGCTCTGTGCTGGTGCATCTCATCCCTGTCCCCCGAGGCACTGGCATTGTCTCTGCTCATGTGCCCAAAAAACTACTGATGATGAGCAGTATAGATGACTGCTACATGTCAGTCAGAGGCTGTACTACCACCCTGGGCAATTTTGCCAAGGCCACCTTTGATGCCATCTCTGAGACCTACAGCTCCCTGACCCCTGACCCCTGGAAAGAGACTGTGTTCACCAAGTCTCCTTATCAGGGATTCACTGATCATCTTGTGAAAACACACAGCGGAGTCTCTGTTCAGAGGACCCAGGCTCCAGCTGTGGCTACTACATAGGGGTTTTTATATAAGAAAAATGAATTAAGTTTGCCCTGAAGAATTCAATCAATCATTTTGTATTTGTACTTCATATTTGTAAATAATTCTTTTATCTATTTTATCCTTTTGTGATTCTAGGAAACAGACAACAGGAAAAATATTAATTATACCTTGTAGATTTGTCAACTGAGATTCAAAGAGAAAGTATAATTTGTCCAAGGTCATAGCTAGCTAGGAAGAGAGCTGGTGGGGAAGGACAGAATGGCTGCCTAGCTGAGTAAAAACGTAAGCTGTTGGCTCTCTGAAAACTGGTTGTTTTCTGGTGTCTATTTGAGAAAAGGCCATTGTTGTTCAGAAATCTATTACACAGGAACCACCAGGCTTTATTTAATTTAACAAAACTTTTAGAGACAGTTCTTTAAGTTTTATCATAAAGGATCTACTTGCAGATTTAGTTTTTATTTTCTGTTCAGGTTTCTGCCTTTTTTTTTTTTAACCTAACGACTTATATTCATCACTTTTAGAAAACATTTAGCCGGGGTTGGGGATTTAGCTCAGTGGTAGAGCGCTTGCCTAGCAAGCGCAAGGCCCTGGGTTTAGTCCCCAGCTCCAAAAAAAAAAAAAAAAAAAAAAAAAAGAAAAGAAAACATTTAGCCATACCAGCTTGTCTAAGTCTTCTTCCTGGACCCAAATATAGTGGGACTCATAATAGTAATGTAGAATATCACACAGATTAAAGGCCTATACAATAAAAACAAAGGAAAACATATGAGAACCTGCCTATGATCCTTGGTATAATAAAGGATATCTCAACTAAGACACAGAATTTAAACTGTAAGGAAATGATAAAATATATCCCACTTAAGTCCTCTGTGAAACTTAATTGGAAAGACAACACAGAACATATGAAGGGGGATTTGCAAGGATGACTTGCAAAGGCTTAACCTTCCAGATATAGACAAGTGACGCTAAAGGCAATTTGAATAACATCATCCAAGAGAAAGTACTAAAGACTCATTGATCCTCAGAAATAAAGGCATCCAAGCGCCACCCAACAGGCATATCCAGTGCTACTGGGGTCCCCAGGACGCAGGGAAATGAAAAGCAGGGCACCAGGGGATGTTGTTTTGTTTAGTATTGTCAGAAAAGTAAGGCTCAAACCCCTACCTAGTTCACACAAGGATTTGTGAAAGGGGAATGTACATCCTTTTAGGAGAGTGATTTGGTGCAACCCCTTGAGTTGATTTTAAAACATATCTACTCTATTTGAAGATGCTGATACTCCCCAATCCAGAAAAAGCTACTTCTAAGCCCCAGAGAGACTCTAACATGTCTCTACACAGCAGTTGTAGCACAGGGCAAGTGACACAAAGGTGGAAACAAGCTCATGATCAAAGACTAGAATAAATGAACAAGTCAAAAATAATGTGTCAGGCAGAGGGCGTACCTTGGCGAAAGAGCGCTTGCTTGCCTCGCATGTATGAGGCCCTCGGATTTGTCACCAGTGCCCTCTTGGTTCAAAATAGCTGCAAGCAAGATTAATAAAGCTGCTAACCCTAATTACACAGGGGACCTTCCTAAAGCAAGCTGAGTAATGTGTACAAAACGAAGCTCTCGACTGCCCTCCTCACGGTTTCATTGACAGTGCCCCATTTCTACGATCCACCCAGGAATATGAAGAACCAAGCTGAGAGAGTGCCGGATGCTGAGGAGACAGAGGCTATGACCCAATGACATAAAACCACCCGATTCCTCTCTCTAGTCCATGTCCTTGTCATGTGATTATCCAAATGTGGTGTCTGTTTGTCTACCTCTCAAACCTGCTTTAATCAGCACAGTGTGGTCAAAGCAAGCATGTGTCTGTTCTCTCTCTCTTTCATCCCCAACTTCCACTCTGTGATCAAACTGGAGGATGAGACATAGTGAAGGAAGGAAAGCAACGCCATCTACACCAGAAAGTAAGCCATCCATTCCCGCCAGCCAAGGCCAAATGCCAAGCCCAGGGCATCAGTTGTCCACCAAATCTATGGCTGACTGGAGACTCATCAATAAGCTAAGGAGAGCCAAGAAAAGAGCTAATGTGACTCACAGAACTATGAAACACAAATGCTTATCAATATCTGATACAAGAGGAAAAAGGGAAGTGGGTCAGCCTGGATCTATGGTGCTTAGTGTGTTCCAAAAAGGAGCCCAAAGTCAAGTGCTGGAGTGCACAGCTATAATTCTAGCACTTGTAAGGTTCAGGCAGGAGGATTATGGGTTCCAGGCAAGCATAGACTATATTGTGAGACCCTTATTAAACAAACAGCAAACAAACACAGCACATTATAGTTAAACAAACATAGGGACTAGGTGTACAAGAATGTACATGGGTAGGATATGGTAGGCTGAATAATTTCGTTGAACTTTTTATACATTTTGGAGGCGTTTTATAAGAAAGAAAATTCAGTTAGAAAATGTTACACCAGCCAAAATGATTCTTAGAAAGAACAAAGGGTATTTATCCACTTCTCCTCTCAGCTCGCCACCACATAACATGCAGCCAGGGACTGGTCCCCTGCTCTACCCCACGACTACCCTTCTCCCTGCCTTCCTAGCACTGAATCTTCTTGTTTCAGCTTCTCATCTGGGGGGCAGGAAACAACTCATCAGCTCGCCAACAAAAGAACTGCAAGAGATAGCCAGTGACGCATGGCTGGGCAGATCCTGCACTGTAAGTTATGTGGGTAGACTTGACATGCCCTAACTACTTCATCCTATTGTTATGTTTAAAACTTAGGCTCACCTGACAAAAATACAGCACTTCTTCCTGCTCCACTCAAATACAAAGTTAGTCACCTACCCTGTGACTTCCTCCCGAGATTCTAACCTTCCAGACCCTTTGTATCCGAAACTTTCCACCACTGACACAGGTGGTGCTGTCTGCCTGCCAAGAGGATTTGGGCTTGACCCACTGAGAATAACAAGGGCTTTCAGAGGATACCCACTCAGAGCCAGAGAAAGGCAGGGCTAAGCCCACTTCTCTCAATGGATTTGACATCTCTTTTGGATCAAGCATTGCTAATGTTTCTATTTTGACTCCCACAGCACTCTTGCGTTTTGTTCTGCATTAGTTGTCTGTCCTGGTCATGGGTTGGCTGGTACTTTGAGTTACCCTGTGTTCTTTCACCAACTCCTCGAGGACATAGTGTTTTAAGTGACTTAGTATCTCTACTATCTAATGAGAGGAAGGAAGGAAAGGAGAAAGGTCAGACAGGAAGGAAGATAGGAAGAGGAGGAGGGCAGTCAGGAAGGAAGGATAATAGCAAACATTTATAGAATGACTATATGCCAGGTAGTCTGCTCATATTTGATCCTTCCAACTACTCAATGAGGTAGATACTATTATTAATTTCCATCCAGCTTACCAATGAAAAAGCATGCTTAAGAAGGGTAGGTAATACGCCTAATGTGACAAGCCACAGTACATAAATTGGAGCCAGCCTTTGAACCATGTTTGTGTAAACTTCTCAGGCAATGCTCCCGATTTCTGATGCCATATACTCTTGCTTGGATTAGACACTTTTGAATATGGGGAGCTAACAGGAAAATGAGATTTGATATAAAGGGGAAAAATGAAAAAAATCTAGAAAGGATGGAAAAAAGACAGATACCCGTCAATCTGTTTTCCTCCTGGGTCATACCTATCTATGACAACACCGTTCCTGCTGGATACCTAAACATCTCCAGAGAGGAGCTGTTGGCTGTCTTTGTGATGAGTTCTAAGTTTCAGTTTCTGTATGATGCATCTGAATAAGAATGACCTTCATAGGTTCATATATTTGAATGCTTAGGGATTTGTATTTGAAAGGATTAGAAGGTTTGGCTTTGTTGGAGGAAGTGTGTCACTTTGGGGTTTCCAAAGCCCAAGCCAAGCTCACTGGCTTTCTCTTGCTGCCTGTGGATCCAGATGTAGAACTCTCAGCTTCTTAGCCAGCGCCATGTCTGCCTGCATGCTGATGACAGACTAAACCTCTGAAATGATAAGCAAGCCCCAATTTCGAGTGTTACTTTCGTAAGAGTTGCTGTGGTCATGGTGTGTATTCATAGAGGACATTGGCTAGGACAATAAAGATCCACAGATGGTTCTATGTGTCCCCTGCCTCTGAGATCCTCATTCTTCATAGTAATTCTCTTCACTTTCCACAGTAGCTAAACACACTGGATTAGTGAATGCCCATCACTACTTTTTGAAAAAATATCAAATTATGTTTCTCTAAGCCTCTGTCCACATTTCTGTTAGCTGATGAACACACCTCCATTGGTGTTTCTGTTTAAAGTCACGTTATTTGATACTTATTGTTGATTCATTCACATTGAACTCCTGGCCGACAGCATTCGAACCCATGCCACATTTGACATGTTCTCCATAAAGCACACCATGACACCTTTCTTAGGCTTATGAGCATCGGATGGCACTTCAGCACAGTGCTTTTGGATCATTTAAAATAGCAAACTAATTAAAAGCACAAAAATAAAAAAACCCACAGCACTAAACAGATCAAATGAAGCATTTCTTCTGTTATGAACTCAAAGCAAGGCAGTAAGGCATCACCCTGCCCACAGGAACCAGGCATGTGTGTGTGAACAACTCAGTTTGTTAGGTGTTCCATGAGTGCTCAGGAAGAACTGAAAGTCCTCCACCAGGAACGTATCACACATGTGTTAGTTACTTTCCTATTGCTGTGATAAAACACCATGACCAAAAGCAACTTGGTCACTGTCCACCATGAAGGGAAGTCAAGACAGGAACCTGGAGGCAGGAACTGAAGACACCATGGAGGAGTGCTGCTTACTGACTCTGTTTGCTGTGGCTTGCTCAGCTTGCTTTGTTATACAACACAGGACCACATACTCAGGGCCGGCACCACCCACAGTGGGCTGAGCCCTCCCACATCAATGACTAATCTACAAAATGCCCTAAAGCCCAATCATATGGAGGCAGTTTCTTAATTGAAGCTCATTCTTCTCAATTCTGTGTCAATTTGACAAAAAACAAAAGCAAGCCCCAAACCCAAAAACCTAACCAGCAGAATGTATGATATAGATTTGATGAAACTACTGCTTTTGTTGCCCACCCCCACCTGTGTGTGTGTGTGTGTGTGTGTGTGTGTCTGTGTGTCTGTGTGTGTGTCTGTGTGTACCTGTCCATGCCATGGACACCAGTGAGCTGGATTCAAGGCTTTGCCATTATTCCATTGAGACAAGATCTCTCACTGAACTTGGATTTAGGGAGGTAGCCTGCAAATCCCAGAAATCCTCTCGTCTCTACTCTCCACAGGAGTGGGTTACAGGTCCATGCACAGCCACACCAAGCTTCAAACTCAGGTACTTCTGCCTGCGTGGCAAGTGCTCCCACCCACTGAGCCACTCCCAGTCACCACAGTTAGTGACCTTTGCAGGCACACTGCACTCAAGTGAGCAGGTAGGTCCACGCAAGTGGGATCTGTGATTAGCAAGAATGGACTGTATGTGGCATCAAGTTCAGCCAACTCTTAGACAGTTTCCTATGGGAGAACGGAAAGCACAGCAAGAGAAATGCCAAGCGTTCAGTGCTAACCTGAGCTGTGTGTCTTTGGACATGATGCCACACACACTGGGTCTGTAGGGAACCTTAAAAGAGAGGACACGCGTCTATTCCCCGATCCCTCTGTTTCCAGCTGTGGTACCCCATTTGGGGTTCTGTGTATTCTCTGTGCTTTAGGACAAGAATCAGAGCTTACACCAAATGCCAAAGTTCTGTTTTTGATTTTGGGTTTTGACTTCCTGGAATTATATAATGACAAGTCTACTGTAGAGCATGTGTCAGCTGCTACACGGAACTGCGCCTCACAGACTGCTCGAGTAATTTCAACTGTGTGCTGAGCGTTCACATTCCAGCCGTGTGGGGACACTAGGGTCCCGGGTGGTTAGAGGACAGAAGATCAGTTATTTAAAGGGTTCTGAAGATAATGGCATACTTTTGGAGTCTGGTGTGAAATAACCCTTTTATCGGTTCACATTTATGATAATGATTTTTACACTGCTTCGGGTGCTCTTGGTCTTTCTATCCAGCTCTGTGGCTTCTCCCCAGGACTCAGGAATGTTGCTGCGCTGAAGAGTTTTCTTCGTGTGGGACATGAGATGCAACTGAAGTGACATACATGACGGTGTGTGCTGTGTCAACAACAGGGCTGCCAACTCCTGGGCCAGCGGGATTCTTGGGCTGAAATTCCTTTTCCATGTGTTTCTTCCATTTTGGTCCCAGTGTCGTGCTGAGACCCAGCTGGCGCCAGGCCTCTAGATCAATGGAAAGGGTATGGCCTCCCTTGCTGCACTTGGGAACAGGTGTGGGCTGGGAGGAGCAGTGAAGAATGGAGGTCTCGGGCTCAGCGTTCTGGTCTCAGTTCCATACCAGGTTGAAGGCCTTGAGGCCCTCACAGTCATCTATCTTAGGGACAGTCAACTGTTGACACAGACAGAAGACTGTTCACCAGGACATTCTTTACCCGTGCTGGGTTAAGGACACCACCACCACTTCTCTCAACATACTGGCTGTTCCTTACCGTACCATTTGCAGTTCCACCTAGAAAGTTTGCTATCCTTCCTGTTATCAGAACTGAGGATCTACTCATCTATTATGACTTAAGCTGTACTGTGGCCCAACTGAGTGGAATGACCCTTGGGAGGTGTGGCCTACTCAGAGCAGCTAGGGGCTGGCGGGGCACCTTTGAGAATATTTGCCTTGTCTTTTGCTTCCTTTGCTCCTTATCCACCAAGAAGTGAGCAGACACACTCCCACCAGAATGCATTGTGCTCCACAGGCCCAAAGCAACAAGGCCAAGTAACCATGGGCTGGATGCTTATTAAGCTGACTTCTCATATATTCTGTCACAGTGACACAGCTCTCACAAAGTGCTCTCCTCCAAGAAGCTGATCAGAAGACTTGGTTCTTGACTCAAATACAAAATTCTAGGCTCCTGTAATTACAGAATGATTAAAATCCTCACCATATAACTATATGCAACCATGTTTTAATTACAATTGTGATGCAAGTTTTGGGTGTGTTTTCATCAGTGACATCTAACATTGTAGGAATGTTTTCTCCAATCTTATCACTGATGTATACTGTATAATACAGCACTAACTGAAAACTGGATACTCAATACATTTGCCTTGATTTTACAGGTCAAGTTTTACTTTATATTGTCATTCAGTGAAGGCCCCATTTATAAGTGACTTGGTAAAGCAGCCTTGGGGTGACAACGAAAACTGGTCAGCAGCATTCATCAACCCCCCTGGACTCTGACAGCCCCAGCACTCTGACAGCTGGATGCAGCTGTTGAGATGTGGTTCCCCACAACCCTGTTCCCAGAAATAAAGACTCTGAGTTACAATTATGTTCACAAACACCTTGGCCACAAGCCTTGGTTGGGTCCCTAGATTCTAACTTAATAACCCATTTATTCTAATCTAAGTCTGCCATGTGGCTGCTTACCTCTGCTCAGCTCCCAGGCTTCCGCTGTCCTCCATGTTCCCAGGAGAATCCCACCCACCCTCTGGCCCAGAGTCCTTACTGCTTACCAGAATTCCCTGCCTCAGCTACCAGCCAATCGGCTTTATTTGACAGGTGAAGCTTCCAAACAGACATAAGAGATTCCCTCTACACACCACAGTTCAATCTGCTGGTGTGCCCCTAAAATGTTTCAGCCCCACAGCATCTGTAGAAAGATCCTAAGGCCTCCTTTTGAATCCTCCCACTCCTGGTACGCCCCTGGCTCAGAGTGCCTTTTATTGATCCCACTGTATTCACACCCCAGCTAAGCCTACCAGTTTAATAGAAACGGTCTAATCCTGACCTGTCCATCTCTGGTTTCTAGCCATCTGCCCTGCACCAGAATTAATTCTAATGAGAGCAATGGTGCTTGAAAGACCATTTCTTCCAGGAAATGTGGAATCTCCAAAAGCAGTACCAAGCCCTTGGCAGAGAACTTGGAAAAATTCATATTTAATGGTCAGTGTGGACTGGGTTCCATCTCTTCCTTGAGTAGAAAATCAGGAGATCCCTCCATGGGAAAGTATTCTGTCCACCATCAGAGAGTCTACCACAGTTCTGACACTCTGCCATACTAAGAGATTACTGTGCTTGTTTTCTTCACATCAAGAAATACCACTTTATTATGACACCAAAGACTTCATATTTCATCCTACTGTGCAATACCAACACCGAATTACCTGGATGTGAAGAGACCTCAGCTTTTATGGATGTCTGTGCGCTGCTGTAGTAGTCACTGCTCTTAGCAATACACATGGGTTCCATGATGAGCAGCCCATGAGGAGAGAGTGCCCCAAAACCAAGTTGGACAAAGGAGAACAAACATCGGAGATCAGAGTCAGAGACCTGAAAGCCGTTTCTGTCATGGAGATGAGGGGAGGAATGGGGACAGGGACTCCAGGGGATGGAGAAATAAAATCGAGCCGTTGGTCAGTGTTGCAGACACCAGAACGCTACCAGGCGTGGGTTTACACTAACTTACATCAGGCCGACAAAAAAGAACACTATTTTCCCGGCCCATGAAATGTTATTAATAGACATGGGCAAGGTCACAGAGGGAAGGTGAAACAGGGGTAAAGAATTCAAAGCCTTCTCTGACTCTAACTTATACAACCTTAGAAAGAGATGATTAAAAGCCAGGCTTTGAAACAGGAGAATTTAAAACAACATGCACATTTGTCTGGTATATTTACCAACTACAAAAACATTTTCATAAGAAACTTACACTGAAATGTATATTTAAATTTTGATTTGACAGATAAAGTAGAAGGAAGATTGTACTCGTATGCCCGATTATGCCTGTTCCTAATACAGAACTCATGCCTTGGAAAAACCAGAAGTCTCCATGGAAACGCAATGGCATACAAGTGTCCGTGTTTGAGAAACACTTTAAGTGTTAGCATCATCATCCCCTGATAGGACATATAGGTAGAAAGAAGAGCTATTATTCCACAAAGGACTGAGTAAGAGCTCACTGGGAGCTGCTTCTGGTCTGTGAAGCAGACACATTTTGGAATGTTAGATACGTACATCATCATTAACAGGGGGCTCAGGGCCCACCAGGCACCTTCCGCTCAACAGGATTCCAGGAGTTCAGAAATCCTCTTCTGTCAGTCAGTGTGTCAGTGTATGGTTTAGTGCTTGGATGTCAGAGTGAGTGTTGAGGAGACCCGGAAGATCTGTGGGAGCATGTTACTCAGCTGATAAAACATTTCTTCAGAAATGCTCTGTAAGAGGGAGACAAGGGCAAATGTGCACTTGTTAGATCCTCACTGACACTTTCGGTCTTTCAAAGTATTTTAAAACATGGCTGTCACTCTAGATAGGGAGAATAATATGTGAAAATTATCTTTCATGATGAATTCAATTTTGTACGTATAGATTGGAACTGCTTTTCTGATTCCAACCCTCTGGAAACTTACATTGTTTTTATCAAGTAAAGCTTTTGGTCACTAGAGAAACCCCTAGTCAGCAGCAGCAGCATGAGTGGAAAACTAGTTTTGCTAAGTTCTAAGCAGAATTCAGAGCTGTTGAGGGTAGCGGCACATGCCCCAGACCAGCCCCAGCCCCAGGCAGGGGTAAGCAAATCTGAGTTCAAGTCCAGATCCACAGAGCGGTAGGTGCTCAGATCTTTGACAGTACACTGAATGCCTGCACAGCACTCAAATATTCTTCTCCCCTTAAAGTTAGGAAGCTATACCTTACATTACGTAGAAGAGTTCATGGTGGCATGCTTGGCTGTGCCTCTGAGGAATCTTAAAAGGCCTTAGTTTGGAGTGGGATCTACTCAGATAACACAGCTGTGGGCTGGGGCAGGATCTGCTCAGAAAACATACCTGTGGTACCAGAAATTGCACTGTCCGAGAAATTCCTCCATCCCATGAAGCCATCTCCATCATGAAACCTAAAACAGAACAACAAGCTGCTATGTTATGAGCTTCCATAGCAAGATGAGAGGGAATTTCATGTGGAGCCTCTTGTCTTGACCTCTTAGCCACTTGTCTAGAGGAAAGGCTACATTTCTGGGAGAGATAAAGACCCACACTTCCCAATTCTCTATGCTAGAAAGGTTTAACAGTCTTGTCAACATGCACAAAGGCCTACAAGAGCTTTGTAGGCTGAAGATAAAACAGATAATGAAAGGTTAACTTAGCATGTGACTGAAATTAAAGTCAATCAAGGGCAGCAGAAACACCAAAGTGTAAGGAGCACTGGTGGGGGTTTGTATTAACCATCAATTTGACCAAGATCTCGAATCATGGAGACTTTGCATGTCTGTGGGGTTGAGGTGGGATGATGCACCCTCAGTGCCCTCAGTGTGGGTGGCATCGTTCCATTGGCTGGGGTCCTAGATTTTGTAAACAGGAGACAGCTACCGGAACACCAACATTCACCTCATTCACCTCTTGGTTTCTTGACTGTAGATGCATAGTGACCAGACTGTATCCTGCTGCTAAGTCTTCCCTATTGCCAGACTGTAACCTCAAAGTCTGAGCAAAAATAAAGCCTTTCTCCCTTCCTTTGATTTTGTCAGGCCTTTTGTTTCAGTACCATGTAAAGTAACTAATACACTACCCAAATATCCTTATATCTCAAGATGGCTAGAGATATGTTTACTTTGTAACTGGTAAAAGATAAAATAAAGTCTATTATGAAATATTTGGCCAGTTAAGTATTTGACCAAAGCACAGGGACAGAGGCAAGTTGGTCTTTCCTTTAGGAAGCTATTCTTTCAATAGCTGGGAAAGCCTTACCTTTGACACACTTAAACACCAGTTCAGCTCTCCTTAAGCACCAAGGTATAGTCATTTCCTAAAAACAAACACACACACAAATATGTGTTCAGTCTAATTTCATAAAAAAACTATATCATCAAAATGAAATGTTATAGTATAATCAAATCTTCATTTATATGTAATTCTGAGTGTCCCTATTTCAGATGAATCCAGGATAACATGCTAATCATCCCAAATGGATTTTCTTGGCTTTTAGACATACGACTTCTGGCCAATAGACTATCCTTATGGAATACAGGTTGATTTAATGAGCCTAGCAACCCAGACTTAAAAATGAACGTATCTGTGAAATTTTAAAGTTGGCTAGTGACATAGGAACTTCACCAAACAAACACTGAATATTAGCATAGATAATGCAATCGAACTGCACAATAACTTCAAGTATAACAAAATGCTTAATTTGCCATAGAACGCATTATCACAAAAGTGACAGAATAAATGAGCAGTCCCCAGCCGACAGCTGATGAGTCCGATGCACTCATTGTCTTCATTCATTCTGGAATAACTGAGGGTGGAGGAGATCTCAGGCAGGGAGGGAGCTGGAGGAGAGAGACTCCTCAGAAGATCAGTTTCAGGGAGCAGCTCCTTTAATTGGAGGTTGTGGGGAGAAGACATTCCAAACCTTTGGGGTGTGAAGGGGCTATCAGGGTGGTGTACAGCATTGGTCAGGGCTGGGGTGCTAGGGCTGCCTCATTTGCATAAGGAAGAATTCCGGGTGATTGCTGGACTGGCCCTGTAAGAAGAGGGGGAGTTTGGGGTTGGGGATTTAGCTCAGTGGTAGAGCGCTTGCCTAGGAAGCGCAAGGCCCTGGGTTCGGTCCCCAGCTCCGAAAAAAAGAACCAAAAAAAAAAAAAAAAAAAGAAGAGGGGGAGTTTAACCTAACTGTTCCCATACTGACCTACTCTGATGCTGGCCCAAGGCAGAGGGAGCTCCCACTCCTGCTCTTGAGAGGAGATTTCCAGGGTTGAACATGACTGGATCTCATCTCTGGACCAGCTCCTCCCAGTTCTGTGGTTCCCTGATCCCACAAAAAGCAAGCAAATCTTTTCACTGCTCCTCTCAGAGAGCACCACATTTTACCCACTAACGCCACGTTCCCTTGTTTTGTGTGACTAATATATGGCCTACAACAAATATCTGTGAGACAAATTAAGAACTTCACACTGTTCAGAATGCTGTGATCTGACAGTCATTGATGTTACTTAGAAGATAGACTAAATGCCAATTCACGATCCCAGCACAGACACAAGAGTGAGCTAGAGTCTACGAGAGTCTAAGGTGCATGCACTGTCATATCAACTTCATTTTATTGCTCGGCAGTGGGAGTCTCAGAAGACACGCCAGACAGCTACCCGTTCTCCGTCCAGCAATCCATCTCCTGAGTACGTTAGATGTGTGCCAGCTTTCTTACTCTGTCACTCATGCTTTCCTGATTAAACCAGTACCTCAGGGGGTGGAGAGATGACTCAGCACTTAGGAGCACTTGCTGTTCTTACAGAGGACCCAGGCTCAACTCCCAGCACCTAGCGGTGGCTCACAACTATCTGTCACTCCAGTTCCTGGTGATCTGACACCCTCTTCTGACCTCCTCAGGTACAACCATGAACATGGTGCATAGACACATGCAGGCGAAACACTCACACACAAAAAATAAAATTAAAAAAAATGAAATACTCCCTCAAACCCTTTACCTAAAGGAGTAGTAGCTCTTAGAAGTTCAGAAGGCCATGAGAAGACATGATTTGTTACTCATTTTCACGGCCTGTGGCCAGCAGTTACACAAGAAGCTCACTCGCAGAGGCAAACTTCAGAATAAATTGTTGTAGTGAGATACAGACCGAGTGGGCAGGCAGCAGTAACAGAATTCACAGAGTAAGTCCCATGTAGTGGCAAAGCTGTTGTCTGGGCAACATGATTCAGTGAATGAATGCACTATACAGGGGGTACCTCAGAAGCTAAATGGATCAAACTCTGAAACTTGGAATCAAGACAGAAAACGGAGTCATGTTATCACACTATATATCATAAATGGACATTGCACTAGGAATAGATTCTAAAAATCTAAAAC
The DNA here is from genome assembly GCF_021556685.1 of Rattus norvegicus. NCBI lineage: Eukaryota > Metazoa > Chordata > Mammalia > Rodentia > Muridae > Rattus > Rattus norvegicus. Next base: position 161,829,013 of record NC_141537.1, on the reverse strand, counting down.
TGAAATTAAGTCTTAATTTAGATTTTAATGAGAAAAATGCCTTCTATCTAAGCAATGCCCACACGTGGATGCGTGAATCTTTGGATCAGGGTTAAGGGTGAACTACTGGAATTTTTACTTGCTTATTTTCTTTTCTGATTTTTTGAGACAGTATCTTGCTGCATGGTCCAGGCTGCAAAACTCTTGGCAATCCTCCTGTCTCAGCCAACTGAAGGTTAAGATTACAGATGTGTGGAACCAAGCCTAAAGCCTCAATATGTCATGTTAGGTTTCCACTCTAGGTCTTCCTAGTTTATGTTCCAGTGGAAAAGATTACATGATTATTCTTTACTTCTCATGTATGTGCCTCTGAGATACTCAAAACATTTTTATAAATAAATTTTACAGCAATTATAGACAGCAAGCACATGGATTTGTTTGTTTGTTTGTTTGTTTGTTTGTTTCGGTGGCAGAGGCAAGATCTCACTATGTAGGCCCAGCAGGTCTAACATCACAGAGATCCTCTGCCTCCTGATTGCTGGGATTAAAGGTCTTGAGCCATCAGCTTGTTTCCTACTTTTAACATTAAATATTCTGAAGACAGTTACAGTGTACTTATATATAATAATAAAGAAATAAATCTTTAAAAAACACTAAAGTAACACAAGGCTATTATAACTAGTTTGGAAAATGATTTGGCCATATCTGTCAAAGCTAATCAACAACATACCCCCATAACCAATTGCTTAATCTTTAAGTTCATTTATAATAGAACAGTCACAAAGATATATAAACGTGTTCATAGCACGTTATTGGTGGTAACCAGAGTTTCCGGACCCTGCACAACTCACACCTCTATATCCTGGGCTACGCCATCTGAGTTTGTAGAATAAACTTCCTGACCTTGAATGGATGTTTAAAATTTAACAAAAAGAAAATCTAGAAACCACCCAAATGTCCCCAAATGGTAAAATGGCTAACTAACTGTAGTTGAGCCATATCACATTATATATAAAAAACGAGAAAGAAGAGTCCACAACCACAACGCAAAGCCAAAGGTGTGCTCACAAACCTTATACGGAGTGGAAGCTCAAGAGCCAAGACTCTACGGAAATGAACTCGACTAGCCCACATTTCAAACATTTTTTCACGTTTCTCTCCCAGCACCCATCTCATCTGTTTATTAAGAATCAGTTCTTCTGTCCACTCTGTGGATCTTGGAGGTCAGACTCAAGTTGTCAGTGAGCTCTCTCCAGCCCTTAGCCTACACTTCCAAGTGAAAATCAGGGATACCCTTGGACGGAGAGAGGTTAAAGTAGCTCAGAGTACCCCAGCAGCTTCTAGGGTACAGGAAACGCTCTGTTCTGTGTATGGTTTGGGTATGATTTACAGGGGTTCAGTCTGACAATCTGACTGGACTGCTTGTGTGTACTAGGTACATGTACTCAAAGCCTCTTCATTTCTTTTCTTTTTTTTTTTTTTTGGTTCTTTTTTTTTTTTTTTTCCGGAGCTGGGGACCGAACCCAGGGCCTTGCGCTTCCTAGGTAAGCGCTCTACCACTGAGCTAAATCCCCAGCCCCCTAGCCTCTTCATTTCTAATCGCAATTGCAAAAGCCACAGCCCCCAAAGCATTCCAGGAGTTATAAGAGAGCACAAAGACAAGTGGGGACTCAGGCCCGGGCTTGAGTCGGGCTGACTCCAATAGGACAGTGTCTTTGGGTCACAGACAGATAAAAGCCAGATGCTCCCCTCCCCCACTGCCCAAGGCTGGTTTTCCTTTTCATTTACTCTTTCTTTCAGGCTGCAAACAATTCCGTAGCTTTCTTGTCTGTCAGGGTATCCGGGATTATTTTGACACCTTAAAGTGTGGCAGCCACATCCAGAGATCCTGTTTGCTTGAGGGGGAGAAACAGCGTCTGAAAACATATCTGCACAAACTTACAGCACACACCTCTGTATCCTGGGTGTGTGTCGCATAAACTTCTCGACCTTGAGGATGTTTAAATACAGCAGATGGGAGGCCTGTGGCTCAATCTACTTTTGTGAATTAAATTGGACACTTCCGAAACAAACTTAATGTTCTGCAGCTGGCTGTCCCAGTTTGAAGGGCAGCTTTTGTAACATCGTGGGAGAGGGAACGCTGTAGTATCAGATGTCTGGAAGTCAATCTGAACTGAGTGACTTTTGGAAACAGTGTTTTTGAGGTTGTTTCCCACCTACGTTATAACCATTTTTATAAGCTGGTTAACCAAGAACCCAGCTGCAGGAATGTCTGGATGTTTCCTTGTGGCAGAAATTCATCACAGTTGTCACTCCCTAAAGACCCTTTTATAGATGACTAGTTAGTTAGTAAGTAACTAGTAAGTTAGTAAGCTTAGTTAGTAAGGATCACGAAAACATTCTCCACAGAGCTGAGATTCTACAAAGCTTTATCCATTTCTCCTGATTCCACCCTGGGGAATGCAGGAGAGGCTCCAGGAGAGGACTGGGAAGCAGGGAAGGGTGGGGCGGCCACCACAAAATGGTAACACAACCCTCTTGACTAAAACAGCAGTAATGTGCTCACTGAGCAAAGACCCTGGCCTTGAGTGCAGGCTGAAGGTCACCTAGCATCCTCACTGAAGTGAACTGATTATGAAGTGTTTATACAGGTTGTAAGTTTACAATAAGGCCTTTTATTTTGTTTTGTTTTGTTTTTTCTTTTTTCTTTTTTTTTTTTTTCCGGAGCTGAGGACCGAACCCAGGGCCTTGTGCTTGCTAGGCAAGCGCTCTACCACTGAGCTAAATCCCCAACCCCAATAAGGCCTTTTAAATACCACCAGTTTATACAGGTTGTACGGTCACAATAAGGCCTTTTAAATACCGCCAGTTTGGGGTAGGGAGCAGTTCTTCACATCCCCTGCTATAATACAGCACTTGTACAGATTTTTATTTTGGTAATAACTTTTGGTCATTGTGTTGGATGGTTTTATGTCAAGCTGACACAAGCTAATGTCATTTGAGTGGAGGGAACCTCAATTAAGAAAATGCCTCCATAAGATTGGGCTGTACTCAAACCTGAAGGGCATTTTCTTACTTTGTGATTAACGGGGGAGGGCCCAGCTCATTGTAGATGGTGCCATCCCTGGGCTGCTGGGTCTGGGTTCTATAAATATAGACTGAGTAAGCCAGGAGGAGCAAGCCACTGAGCCGCAAGCCCTCCACAGCCTCTGCATCAGCTCTGCCTCAGGTTCCTGCCCTGCTTGAGTTCCTGTCCTGACTTCCTTGGATGATGAGCAGTACTGTGGAAGTGTAAGGCAAATAGACAACTTTCTTCCCCAAGATGCACTGGTAATGGTGTTTCCTCTCCAAGAAGCATTGGTAATGGTGTTTCATCACAGCCACAGTAACCCTGATAAGGACAGTCATCAGTAATCAAGCTTCCAACCCGGCATTAAACCTGCAGGGCAGACAAGTTTATAAAGACCTTTGCTTCGTGTAGTGGTACATGTGTATAATATTGGTACTCTGGAGACAGAGGCAGGTTTGAGGCCTAATCATGAGTTTGAGGCCAGCCTGTGCTATACTGAGTACCAGGCCAGCCAAGGCTTAACTTGTCTCAAATAAATAAAGGAAAATATATAAATAAATATCCACACTTCCCTTACCCCTTCCTCAAATAAAACAAGTGTCCAGTGAGAGACCTGCTTGGCAACTCTGTATCTGCTTGTTCTGAGAAAAGGTTAACTTCTTTCTGAGGGGACTCTCTGGAAAGGACTCACCTGCACACACAGGGTTGCAGCTCATTTGTTCCTTTGTTCATTTGAAGTTGAAGTTTAGACTTTGTTTAATTTATACAACATATTCCCTGTACTTAGCTTTCTCATGAGGGAAGACAGCAGAAAGGAAGCAACCACAGAAGCTGTCTGGAACTAACAGCGACAAGTAAGTCACAGCAGCTAATGAAACGGCAGACGATGGTATAAACCACTGTCTGCACCATCACACACATCCTGGAGAAGACACTGAACTGAATCTGGCTTCTTCTTGCTGCCTACTTATATGCATTCAGAAGGTGAAACTAATCCTAGCATTGGCCAGAGTAAGTGAAGGTAAATCCATTGCTCCTTAAAGTAAAACGGAGAAGGAAGAAGAAGCAGAGGTGAATCGTGGAAGAGAGGCAGGGAGGCACATTTCCTATCAAAGTAAAGGATCCTCTGGAGTCCCCGTTTACACTGTAATTTCCTGAGCATGATTCACTGTTTTCTATGTCACTCATTTAACTGACCCAACAGGAGATACAAAGGCCCAGCAGTTACAAGAACAGGACCCCTTTAAGATGTAGGCTGTTAACGGGATTGCTACGTACCACGTTTAGTAAAGGTCAGTGTTTCCTGCTTACCTCTGACATATCATGCACCAGCAAGAGAGGGATGCTTATCGTTGTGATATCGTGGGTACAGCAAACCTTGAGTATATTTCGGAGTCCCATAATAGCGGGATCCCGAGCAGTGATGTTTCCTGACTTCACGTTGTCATCCACACAGAGATGGAAAGCAACGTGGATTTCCGAGAGATTAGAATGACGTGTAATATAAAATTCTCCTGTGAACAACAAATGCAGCCATGATTCTCAAGCGCATGAGTCACTCTCATCCACAGCTTTATAAATAACCACAGGGGGAGGGGGGTAATGTGTTGACATTGTATCAGGAAGCCAGTGCGAGCACTGCTCCTTACTCTCAGAGAAAAGCAATTAAAGTAAGAGATAACGGCTAGTTTGTCAAGAGGATCACAAAGTGGTTTGAGGTGACCCCTGGATTATAGGTAAATGAGTTTATGATCTCCATTCAACACAAACACTTAAATGTCAACCTAAGATCTAGAACTGTGACCTGGCTCCTGCCTTCCTGTGTCTTGATTGCTCTCTCACATCTCAGGTGACTGGCCAATCTCTGCTCATCAGTTTCTCTTGTCAGAAGTGGAAACTGCACTTAAACTCCCTCCTACACGTCTGTCCCCATTCACTCCTTCACTGGTCCAAAGCGGTTAACACACACTGGGTATCAAATAAGCCCACATGGGGCCTTCCCTGAGTGCTAGAGAAGGAAAAGCAACACCAGTGGCCGTGAGAATCCAGGGTCCCTTGAGCAGATAAGGGATCTTAACCTACAACTTGAAGACAGTCTGTCTTGTGATACATAACCTCACTTTGGAATATCCTACTGAGTGGCAAACACCATTGCTTTATAACTGTCCTGACACTCAAGCAGAGGAGAAATGCTGGGCTGGCTCTGTTGCATCCACACATCAGGCAGCATACATCCTGTATCGTCATTACCGAGAACAGGCTACATAGTGACTCCCATTAGAAGTTACCCACCTTTATGAAAGCGTGGTTTAAAATACTCTAAGGTAAGTATAGTCTGGAGCATAGACTAGTACACGAATCGACGAGCAGCCATTATTAACTAGTAAAGTTGCTAGAATGTTTTAAGTATAAACTTTTATCTGAACGTTTTATTTGCTTTTCATTGAAATTTTTCAGGGCTGTAAAAATTCAACTATCGAAAACAGTTGAGAGCCAGTTGTAAATTGCCTTGTTTGTATAGATGAAATTTGTCTCCATAAAAGTTACAAGTCAGTGGCTTAATTACAAAATAGGTTCATCTACCTGCTACTTACAACCTCATCATGTTTTAAAATTTATTCTCCTTTAATAAAACAGGGTATTTTGTTTATTAAAACCAGTGGCCTGGACTGCCACTCCACTGGTGGGGGTGGGAACGCGAGTGTGGAAGGACTCAGCTTTCTTTAAGGGCTGGCCACTGGAGTTTGATCATGCTACAGTGAGTGTACAGGCAACACAAATTAGGCTTGGTATCTTTTTCCTCTTTTCCTCCTCTTCTTTTATTTTTGGGGAGGTCATAAAGGCAGGGGGTGGACCTGGGAGGACTGGGATGTGTGACTGAGGTGCATTGTGTGAAATTCCCAAATAATAAAAATATTTTGTAAAAAAACCCAAAAAAACAAACAAACAAAAAACAAACCTAAAACAAAATAATTTCAGGAATACAGAAAGAGCAGACATGTACTTGTTTTCCATATTTATATGAGATAGTGTGTTTGGGGAAAATATCTTATAGAAGCACTTTGGGTAGGAGAGAGGGCTCAGCAGATTAAGGCGTTTGCTGCCAAGACTGATAGTATGAATTTGATCCCTAAGATCCACAATGGGAAGAAGAGAACTAACACCCATGACTTACCCTCTGGTGTGAACATGGACACACATGTAAACAAGTGTAATAAATGTATAAAGTGCTCTTGTATAACAGCCACGACTTATCCTCTGTGTGAACATGGACACACATGTAACAAGTGTAATAAATGTATAAAGTGCTCTTGCACCGCATCACCTTTAGTTTCCAGTGTGCACAAGCTGGACTTAAAGATGCCTCTCACAGAATCCAAGCAAAAGCTTTTCTTTAAAAACAAACAGGCAAACAAACTAGAAGAAGAACACAGATGGGGCTAGAGGTATAACATAAGCCGTCCAAGGAGAAGTAAAGAGGAGATCATGCGGCCGGGTGGGGCTGGTCAGAATGGTACAGACTCATCTATGGGCCCCGAGACAAGTCTGCCTCCTGAATGCCTGCAGAAATCTCAGTGGAGGGGCTCCCAGCACTGGGATGGGCTGTGGGCCAGCAGTGAGGGAAGACAACTTAGTGAGCCAGTCAGGTGCTCCTAATCCCCAATCTGGCACTGCTTTGTCCGTCCTTAAATGACTCGCCTCCTGGTCTCATTTTACCCATTAATAAAATGGGGGCCAGTGCAGACGCTGGCAGTAGTAATGAATTACTAAGATACCGTAGAGAAGGGTCTAGGTTGGAAGGGGAGCAGACCTGCTGTTCTCCAGCATTCTTTGGCTAGGTGAGACGTGGACTCACTTCAACTTTCTCACCGGCACTTTGCGCAGAAATGTGGGAATCAGGCTGACTGCTCGTTTTATGAGGCTGCTGTGAGAACTGATGGCATAAGCTGTTAAGTATGAAGATCATAATAAAGAAACAACTATTCCTGGGTTATGGGGAAAAGATATAGGATAAAAACATATTGTATAAAAAATTTTAAAGGTAAAAATTAAAAAAAATTAAAAAAATATGTAATATACCTTTTTTTCTTCATGATTTAAAATAAGTTCTGATGGAGATATTTTTATCTCCTGTTAATATGTTGGGTATGGAAATTCAGATGCTGTCAGTATATGTGGTAGGCAATTTAACACTCCTTTCTTACCTCAGACTTAAGGCACACCATTCCCTGTTTAGTGTAACAATGATACTAACTCATAGGCTTTTTTTAAAGGAAGGAAGGAAAGGAACTGAACAATGAGAGATACAGGCCCTTCCACATAGCAACAGCCACCACACTCCTAGAAAGCCAGTGTGATGACTCAGATCATGGGTCTACAAAGAGTAAGAGACAAACAGCCTCCTGTTCCACAGAGGGGAGGAAACGGCTGTGGTGAGTCTAACATTATCCATGAAGGCAGGAGATGCGAAGGTGGGAGGAAACTTGGAGGCTGATGACCGCAACCCAGTGGGCTATGCCTTCTAAGGTAAATGCAGAAACAGGAATGACTTTCCCCTAAATTAGTGACGTGGCCTTCGTGTTCAAGGTCTGAGGAAGGAAGTGTGAGAAAGCACCTAAAAGAGAACTGCAAACTATCAAGGAAGGGCTATTTTTGAAACTATAAAACCTACCACTGTTTAAGAATTCATATTTACAAAGCACACAGGGCTTCTATTTGGTGCCTAAGTACCAGTAAGTGAATTTAACCGCAAGGAAAATAGAGCTTGAGTTCACATTAAATGTGTCCAATAACAGTAGGGGGAAGACACAGGCAGGAGGATGCAAAGGGGGACTTGAGCCTGCATCAAAAGGCAATGCCCCAGTCCAACCATGTTCATCTCCACACACCACTGCTTATAAGTTAGAGTAGAAACACCTCCTAGCTCATTCCTTAGTAACTAAGACACAATGTATGGGAGAAAATTAAAAGTATAAAATCATGAAACCTACATGTAACTTTGTGGTTTTTCTATATGGACGTAGAAGTCATCACTAGTATAAAAGTGAGGCTTTGCACTGGAGAATATCAGTGAATTATACGGGTTCTGTGGGTATCAGTGCTGTTTCAAAGGTGTATATGGCTGAATATTTTATAAATGGTTCCCAGAAGAACACATTTCAAATCTACTACTTTAGTGTGTTTGACTATCAGAAAGTAAGAATTTGAAATAAAATAATACTCACCTGGTAAAATATTTAAATAGTTTCTCTCAGCATTCTTAGATTTCTCATCACTTCCTCCATTTTGGTTTCCAGAATCTATTCATAAAAAATATAACACAAAGAAGTATTGCCCCATATGAAAATATATTACCCCTATTCTTTCAAAACAATCACATAGAAAAGTGTGCTTTGTGCCTCAACACTCTTGGCACTCTGCCCAGGCTTCCTTCACATGGACTTACACATTCACAGGCTCTGTGACCTCCCTCCCCCTTCCCTCCCTCCCTCCCTACCCCCACTGTTGCAAACACTAAGCATGTGCACCACAGTTTAGCTACATCTCTTAATCTTACACGGAGAAGAAACGTTTCAGTAAGCTGCTATCTAAGCAGGGGAGCAGAGACAAGAGGTGGGGCCAGCCTTGACCCCTCATGGTTCGACCACATTGGACTTACCAACACCCTAGTTTTCTTCTGAGAGGTCAAGGCACTAAGTTAGCTGCACATGAAATAACTTCATTAGATAGCTGTGGTGCGGCCATCTTTATTTTTAGACTCTGACTCACTGTTGTTGCTATAACCTGCTTTGGACTAGATAGACAAGCTAGCAACACCAAGAATCATGTTATATTCAGCACACTCCTTAAATTTACTGTCTTGTCTGACACTATATACAACAACTTTCAAGCATATATATGATACTGTTTCTGAACTTTTTCAGACAATCAATAATTCTTTTTTTTTTTTGAGGCATGATATTTTCTTAGAAGGATAAATGTTGGTTAATGAGAGACATTTTGATTGAGCATACATTGTTAAGACTGAATACACTATTTAAATATATGCCCATATTTTAATAGAAGATACACCTTGACTTCATAAGAATCTCTTGTCAAAAATAGAAAATGAGTACTATTTTTCAAAGTAGCAGTGTTTTAGTGGTGATCTACTTACATCAGTTAAATTAAAAACTATTTTGGAATCTATTTTGAAATGGCATTCCATATCCCATATTAGAAAAGGCAGACTTTCAAGTTGCTATGAACAGTACACACTGAAACATTAGCTCTGGAACACTATCTGGATATACTAAAGGCATAGTGTTGGCTAGTGAACACTGACAAGTTGACTTACACCAGTAAGTCTAAACACACAGTTAGGAACTAGCAGAGAAAGTGTGAGCACAGTAGGTAGACAGAAAGCTCTGAGCTGTTCATATGCGTGTCTCATGCAACAGAGCAGACCCTGGCAACTGACGTGCTGGAAATAAGCAGCGGGTTATAGCACAGACACTGAGAGAAAACTCTGCAATTCTGATCACAGGGGGAACGAACAGACTCCCTACCAGAGAAACAGACCCAGGGGACAGCACACCAAACAGTCAGCCCCGAAAACGTGTACACAGTAACATTACATGGAACTGAGAATTTGTACATACAAATAATATTAACATGCAATAACAATGCATGAAGAAAAGAGGCCATGAGTTTGAAGGAGAGGGCAGGGGCATATGGGCAGGTTTGGAGGGAGGAAAGAAAAGGAAGAAATGTAAGTAAAATACAATCTCAAAATAAACAGAAAAGGGAAAAAGAAACAAGAAAGAAGAGCTCACAGTCTACTCTTCTGTCCATGTTTTTATGAGTAACACTTTGCTTAGCAATATAAAGAGGTGATATTTATTTAAAAATGTGATGTCCAGGGTGGAGAGATGGTTCAGTGGCTAAGAGCACTGACTGCTCTTCCAGAGGTCCTGAGTTCAAATCCCAGCAACCACATGGTGGCTCGCAACCATCTGTAATGGGATCTGATCCCCTCTTTTGGTGTGTCTGAAGACAGCTACAGAGTATATAATAAATAAATAAATCTTTAAAAAATATGATGTCAGGTTGGGGATTTGGCTCAGTGGTAGACCACTTGCCTAGCAAGCGCAAGGCCCTGGGTTCGGTCCCCAGCTCCAAAAAAAGAAAAAAAAATGATGTCATATATCAGTTTTATCATGAACTGTAGAAACACAGTGAACGTAGCAGCCACAGTAAAAAGTGGATGAAGCACCTTGGGATAAACAAGTATTTGTACATCAGACTGCAAGCACGATGAATGAATATGTAGTCATGTGCAGAAAAAGAAGACTCAGAAAGTGTTTTTCTAAGACTTTCTCTAACATACAAGTGCCTTTAAGAGGCTGAAAGAGGATGACCACAGGTTCAAGGCTAGCCTGGGCTACACAGCGAGTTCTGGAAAAGCTGGGGACATACTGAGATACCATCTTCAAACAAACAAACAAAAAAAAAAAGAAAAGTTATCTTTTATAAAGTGCCTCATTCTATTGACTTATTTAAATTACAACACAGTTGCTTTAACAAGAACAAAATACCACCACACACACACACACACACACACACACACACACACACACACCGCCTTAAGTGTGGGTGGTTTAAAGGCTTCCTGTTGTATACTGCATGCTATCGCTCATAGACTTAAATCTGCCTCCTTCTCCCACACTGATGATCTCCACCTTCATGCGTTTCGTCACTACTACTGAGATTAAAAACCATTGGAAGGAGCTCGAGGGAGTAAAGAGAAGGGTAAAGTGATATAATTATAGTTTAATTAAAATGCATTAAAAATTTAAAACATAGATGTGAAAATATTTCTGATTACATCATCACTAGCTGGAGAGGTGGAGGGAGAGGATCACAGTAAGAGCACACGCTGAAGTGCTCTACACAGTCCTTTGTTAGGATGGCCTCCATACTGGCTTCCTGACCTGGGCGTGGCCCTGAAATGTACAATTATTTATTATTATTTATGTACTGCTCCTTACAGTTAAAAATGAAAGAATAAACACCTACTGACAGGGGACGAACCAGTACCAATACCCTGCAATGCACTACTACAGACCAGCAAAGACACCAAGGGCTCTGTGGACCGGTGGAGATGATCTGCAGGGCAGGCCCTCAGTGCAAACGCATAAGGAACGTGGGCATGGAAGGTGTCACTATTCGGAAAGGACAACTAGACACACATGCTTCTGCACACACACACCCATCTGGAAGGCACAGGCAGGCAGGATGGGAAGGAGGGCAGCAGCCCCCTTCCATCCCAGTTTTCCTTTCTGTCGTCTCAGTTATTCACCACCAAATGTGGTCCAGAAGCATCAAACAGCTCCAGAGAAAACGGCCCAGAAGTCATCAACTGCATGCCAACCCATGTAACAAGATGAATGTCACACATCGTACTCTGTTCCATTCAGGGCATGACTCATCCCCTCAACCAGCATGAATTCTAGCTGCTGTGCTGTCAGATCGAGGGTCAGAATCAGTGTGCCTCAAAGCTCGAGACCAGTGATGCTGACAATCCAGATGTGACAGAGAGAGGCCACTTAAATGCTTCCCTTAAGAGAAGGGTGAACCCTGAGGAGTTCTGCACTGCAGTAATAGTGAGGGTGGGTGCGAGTTTAGCACTGCCGTGGACTGCAGCACCTCCTGCTGCTCCTGCAGCACCGTCGAGAAGGCAACTCTTACCTAGGACAGTCTGGAACCGTCGAACTAACAGAACAGTGTAACAGCTAACATGGACGAGGAAAGGAGGGAGCACTGAGATCTTGGGCAAGGGATAAGCAGTTTGCTCTACAGTTGAGTCAGTTTCAGGTGGGATTGGGACCCACTACACACGCAACACTTATGAAGACACTGCTGCACGCTCTGACCTCAGGGAACCAAGTAGCAGCCTCTCGGGTGACAGACATTTTGCTTAGTTTGAGGTGATTAGTGAGCTATCATATATATAGCTATAGTTGGAAGATGTAACATCCCTCATTGGCTACTGATTTAAATGCTGGCTTCCCGATTGGTGGCACTCTTTTGGAAGGTTCTAGAATTTCAGAAGTTGGGGCAGAGGTAGAAGAAGGAGGATAACTATAAAGTATACTCAGTAAGTTTGAGATTTTTCCAATAAAATTTCTAAGAAATTTGAAAAGGATGTTGCATTGTACATAAATATAGGGAAAAAGTCTTTCAACCACATCAGTTTCTCTCTCTCTCTCTCTCTCTCTCTCTCTCTCTCTCGCTCTCTCGCTCTCTCGCTCTCTGCTCTCTCTCAGAACAACCAAAACGTCCGACCCTAAAGTCAAAAAGTCAGAGATGGCACAGGGCTGGAGAAAGGGCTGCAGTCAATCCCTAGCACCATACGAAAATAAGAATAAGGAAAAATTCATTTTTGTTCCATTTTAACTCTGACTTCAGTGCCCTTTATAGAAATGATTCTATCCATTAGAGACAGCATGGATCAAAGCAAACTTTTCGAAGGCTCTTACTTTAACTAAAAGAAATTTTAACATGGTTTTTACTAAGGATCTTGAAAGAAAATCAATTGAAAAAAAAAGAAAGAGAGAGAGAAAAGAAAGAAAAGAGAAAACTGAGGGGAAAACTCTAGCTTCTGAAGACATTAAATTTTGTTCTTTTTTTCTCTCCCAAGTCCCCCCACTGTGAGCTTGGGCGTGCTTCAGTGCTTGCCTGCCTTGGCCTAGAGTGTGTCTGGGGCAATAGTAAGCCCAGGCTTTAAGGATGCTGCATTACTGACCGCGTGCCTCCTTGCACTTGCTCCTGCGCTGGGTTCGTGCGTACAGCGCCACCTGCTGGACAACCTCCAGTTGCTCCTCAATCCGCGGGAAGTGGAAGTCCGTGCATTCTTGGCAAACTGTGGCAAAATCTAAGGGATCCAAAGTATCGTTCTAAATGTAATCCATCAAATACTTATCATTTACTTATAGAAGGTGATGAGATCTAAGCGGGATAATGAAGTTTGTAAATATGATTTCTTGATGTTTGTTAATAACAGCACATTAAATTAGGGTACAACAATTTCTACCAACACTTCACTCTCAGGGGTAAACAGTCCACAGACAAGAACATTCTAATACAAGTCCAAGTCTTCTTTAAATCACACACACACACTCTGATGGTAATCTATCCCCAATCTCTGTAAACAGTAAGAAGTGTTCCTTTTGTTTGACTTAGAAGGCAAGGGGGACACCGAGTAACGGCAGGCCCTGTTCTAAAATGAAAAATGCGTTTATAGTTGGATTATCACTTTTACTTCTCTGTTACTTCAGCACTTAGCAAAGGCAGGAGGACTGCTTTGAGTCCAAGGTTAGGATGGGCTACAGTGTGAGAAGCCTCTCGGTAGGGGACTCAAGAGAAACGTGGTGGTGAGTACCTGAGGTGCCTACCCACCTCTTTTGATGCCGCTATATGAATTAATCCGATTGTCTACTAGTAAAACCAGGCCACAGAGGGACGTGGAGTAAAGGGACAGTGCCGTCTGGAGCCGGTGGAGCTTCACGCCGCTCCCCTGCGTTCTCTTGTGCTTACAGAAGTCCAGCATGTCTGCCCTCAGCAACCGCAGATTGTGCATGGTCTTCAACTGGGCTCCTAGGGGTGGACAGGACAGAGACAGAGACTGCTACAGAAATCCTATAGCAGATGCAAACATCTGTGGCAAGACCCTGGATAGATCCATGTTCCAAATGGTAACTACAAGTGGGCTCTCTAATCTCCCATTTTAATAGCCATTATAATTTATCTGCAAATATATAAGCTAAAACATAAATTCTAGCCTCTGTGGAGAGGGTTGTGAGCTGGGATCAGCTGAGGGCAGATTCTGCCGACTGCAGGAACTGTGTCTGAAGTTAAAAGGCTCCCATACCCAGGTGAATGGTGAAGCTTTCTTCCAGCTTCCTCTGCTCCTCATAGATCCTTCCAGCGGCGTCCGCAGATTCCCTGAACTGACTCGGCTGCACTTTAATTTCTTCACTGGAATTAATACAATTACTGTTATTCTCATTGTATATTCATCAGGATTTTTTGTTAGAGGAAAATAAGTTCACCATGAAATGTGAGAGAGCCAAACAGCTGACGCAGAGCTTAGTTTATTCCTAAACTCACGTTAATCCATGGTGACAAGTGAGACTGTAGCAGCAGCAGGTTCTAAGAGCCCTGCTTGTCCTTCCACTTCCTCAATAAGCATGTGGGCTATTCTCTTCAGTCATTGCAATATCAACTAACACAGCACCACTGAGTATTTCCTAGTGGTTTAAAAATGATTCAGGGATTAAGTGATGAACTAGTATGTAATATCTTTAAAAGCCACATCAGTCATACTTAAAAATTCTCATAATGGCAAATTCTAAACAAAATTATAAAACAGATGAGGGGACAGCAATGAAGATTAAAAATTAAAAACTTGGGCTGCTGTGGTGGCTCAGCAGGCAAAAGCTCTTGCTTCACAAGGCTGACACAATGTTAAGTTCGATCTAGGGAGGATTATGGAAGGAGAAACACAACTTCTGAAGTGTACACACACACACACACACACACACACACACACACACAATGATGATGACCATTACAGTGATATAATGACAGTAATTTTAAAGACAGTTTTAAGTCTTTTTAATTAAAAGGCCAGATTAAAAAAAGGACTGAAAGGTTCCCTTTGGCACTCCCTGGTCTGGCCGCATTTCCGTAGCACTCTCCTCTCACTAGACAAGCTCACTCTTTGCTCTGGGGAAAAGTTATCCCAGAGAAGCCATGACCACATAACTGCTCGATTCAAATCCATGGCACTAGGCAATGAAGGAAAGCGAATGGCAAAGTGTGGCGTGGTCCCATAGGTGCAGGACATGAGGACAGTCTGCTTCCATCAGTGCACACTTGACAAAGGCTGTTGTCCATACAAGGAGGTCGACAGAAATCAGCTGACAACCTCACCAGCATTCTGAAAGGCCACGCAGGGTAGAAGTCGCTTTGGACCAGGTCGGAGACACAGACTCCTGCACCTGAACTCTCTTACTATCTTCACAAACTGTGTTCAAGGAACAGGGGACAGGAGCTGAGAGAAGCCTCTCGGAAGGCCTGACATCTGAGCCAGACATAAGGCTTGCTCCAGACCGGAGCTGGACTGACAGGCACCAGAACTGGACCAAGGCAGGCCAAGGCTGGGGTGTAGCTCAGTAGTAGACGGCTGGACCCACAGTAAATGATAAAACCAAGACTGCACCGCTGTGAGCAGGACAACAGCATAGAGAGGGCTTACTCTATGGCACAGGTTTGCAAAGACTGCTGGGTGCCGAGGATGGAGGAGTGTGGAGAGAAAAGCTCTCTCAAACCCCAAGTGCCAGCCTAGAGCAGCATCCAGCTACTGTAGAAACGAACCCTTTTGGGAACTGAGTGTACAGACAACAGGTCTGCTGCCCTGCTGACAAGATGTCCATCTTCTTAATAGTGATGGCCCATTAACTTCAGTACATAATTGCTGTTTAGCTAAATATATTCCTCTTTTGACAAGGTCTTACTTTGTAGCCCCTTGATAAATAAACCAGGCTGCCTCAAACTCAGATCAATCCGTCTCATTTCTGCTCAAGTGCTGGGATTACAGGCATGTGCTGCCCTCCCAGGTAAAATCTCTTAATCCAATACCTATAAAGCAGGAGGAGGGAGAGCTGGCTATGTAGCACACACCCAGAATTCCAGTGCAGAGAAGGCACAGGAAGGAGGGTCACTGCTAGCTCAAGGCTAAGCTGGTCTACAAGAATGAGTCTGCTTTTACAGGGTATGGGTAAGAAAATGAAAAGGTAACTGAGAGCAGGAGAATCCACAAAACATCTGAGGACAGACAAACATCCAGATGGTGACAAACATAGATGATGAACAGGCAGAGCTTTCACAGCTTGGTAAGAAGAAAACGATGCAAGGAGAGACACGGGGATAAAGTCACCACACCAATATCTGTCTAACACACTAGGCATCGGGGACCCAGAAGTGAACTTGGAATGGGAAGTCCCAGTCATGCCCATCAGGATGGAGTGCTGGCCAAGGCCACAGTGCGGCGACCACTCTCAGGGAGGCTGATGAGATGGCAAGAGGAGATAGTGTTCTATATGAAGAGCACAGAGAAAATGCCATGTCTTGACTGTGGTATAAGTTTTATGATGGTAAAAATTCCTTAATCTGTGCTCCATTAAAACAGGTGAAGAAACTCTGGCCAGGGTCCGCTAACAATGGTGCCCCAATGTCAGCAGGAAGCAGCCATAGAGAACACCCACTTACCCAACACCCATGACCCAAGGTTGAAGCAGAAGGGAATGAAGGGACTCCAGTCAGCCCAAGCATGGCAAACATGGCTCTGGCAGGCCTTGACCTTCTTCCTCCTGACACTGAATACCAATGCCATTTGAAGTCCAGCAATCAAAAGCCTCCCCCCTTGGCTCACCTCATTAACAAGCCCAATCAATATTAAACACCTCATCCTAACACAGGGTCCCCTTGTACCTTTATAAATCTCCCTTTTCCCATGCACCACATCTGTCTCTTCTCTCCAGTGGCACTCCTTTGTTTCTGTGGGACAAATACTCTTTCTTCCCTTCCTCATTCCCTTCCCCTTCTCCCTCACCCTCTATCTCCTGCTATCGTCTCTTATTCCCTGACCTCTGTCCCTCTGGGGCAAATAAATCCATGTGCTGAGAACTTGAGCTTAGGGGTCCTGAGCTGATACTGGTCCCTTTAACAGGTGGACTTTACTTCATATCGTTTATCCCCTAATAGACCTAAAACAGAATTTGTGCTGCTTGTGGAAACACCTACAAAAGGTGATAATAGTAAAAGCATTTTTTCCTGAAGACATAATGGTTTAAGAAGCAGCAGTTAGAGGTCAGAATTTACACAGTGCCCTGCACACTGAGCCAGAAAGCACAGCGGCAAAGGGATGGGTGGTTTCTATACCAAAACCTTTTTAGCTCCCTTAAATCCTTGGCTTTCAGTAGCTTGCCTACAACACATAGTGTATGCTCTACACTTGGGTCAGTGCACCCACTCATGCACAGAGAGCCCACGGCATGCTGGGTCTTGACCCCTGAACCCTACTGTTGTCAAAATTCTGGCTTCGAAGTAAAGTGCCTGGGCTGTTCCTAGAAGATGGAACAGTTTTGGAAAACAGTGAAGCAAGTTAAAGACCGTCACATGCAGGAAAGACGTAATAGAACTGCCACGGGGAGGTTTGACCAGCTCCTTTCCTGTCTGTGGAGGCATGTGTGCACACAAAGCTGTACACGTGTGAAGCTCAGGGGACAAACTCAGATCATTACCGACTGAGCTCGTTCCCAGCCTGACTAAACAGAGGTGCACCTGTGCGTCCCTCATCCCAGTACTTACTGAGTGTGCTAGGTGCAGGGTCAAGGGGGCTTGGCAAACCGCTGTCAGCTGGACAAAACAGACAGACAGCCCCTTACCCCGAAAAAAGAAAGAATGGAGAGGGAGAGGGAGAGGGAGGGGGAGGGGAGGGGGAGGGGGAGGGGGAGGGGGAGGGGAAGGGGGAGGGGGAGGGGGAGGGGGAGGGGGAGGGGGGGAGGGGGAGAGGGAGGGGGAGGGGAGGGGGAGGGGGAGAGGGAGAGGGAGGGGGAGGGGGAGGGGGAGGGGGAGGGGGAGGGGGAGGAGAAGAAGGAGAAGGAGAAGGAGAAGGAGAAGGAGAAGAAGAAGAAGAAGAAGAAGAAGAAGAAGAAGAAGAAGAAGAAGAAGATATATTTCTTACCCTTAATGTAAGACTACTGGGAGACTGACACGACATAGAGACAATGGTCATCCAAAGCCAGCCTGGGCTGTACACCAATGTTTATGACATGGGCTAGCACATTCTGGAAACAGGGTTACTGTACTTAAAGACCTTTTCTCTTTCTGCTTACTGAGTGTCTGGCTTTCATCCAGTCATGCCAAGTGTAATACAATGTAATGAAATGAAAGAAAAATACCTGTAATTCCACCCCTTAGGATGCTGAGGCTGGGGGATTTCCCCAGATTCAAGGCCAACCTAGGCTAAACGCCAAGTCTGAGGTCAGCAGAGCTATATAATGAGAATCTGTCTCAAAGAAACACAAAATAGGGCTGGAGAGATGGCTCAGTGGTTAAGAGTACTGGCTGCTCCTTCCAGAGGACCTGAGTTCAATTCCCCAGCACCCACATGGTCACTTACAACTGTCTTAACTCCAGTTTCAGTGGATCCAACACCTCACACAGACAAACATGCAGGCCAAGCACCAATGCACACAAAATAAAAATAAATACATTTTTAAAAATTAGAACTATAAAGTCTTTGATTTTCATCGTCAAGCATATGTAACCACCAGGACTCAGTTTTAGAGTAAGCATCAACCATGATAGAAGCACGCGACACGACAGTGGAGGGTCAATACCTGAGGGAGCTGTTGTTGGGGTTTTTTAGGTCCTGATGAAGCTTTATCACCCATTCCTGATATTCTTGCTTCTGGATAGCTGTAGACTGTTTCAGTTCGTTTGACCATTTATTCTCTAAGTCCTAAATAGAGAGAGAGGGTCCCAAGCAGCCAGTTTTTCACAAGAAAGAGGAAACACAATGACATATGTAAAGCCACCGCTACCCCTGCTCTCACTTACCTGCTGGGATTCAAAGTGCTGGGCAGCCAGTGAGTTCACATCTTGATCTGTGAGCGACTTCCCCAGTTCCTGCATCACCTTTTCCATTTCAATGCCTTGTCTAAAACACAAATGAACAACTGAGATATGTTCACCACAATTTTAGGGCACACGGCCACAAGTGAAAACATAATTTTTAACTTATGATAGATAATATATCTAAGGATTAAAACTCCAACACCTTGAAAATGCTCTGAGTCCTTGAAAATGAGTATGTGAGAACTGACAGTTATGTCTTCAAGCCCGTCTCATAGGCAGCCAGATCACTGTCCTGAGCTTAATCCATAACTGAAGACAGATGAAATCCAAGCAAGCTCTCGGCTGCTCCACCCCTTCTCATTCAGGTCCTCAAGAAAAGCTCTACAGCAGCGTACGCTGATTCCCCAGGCAAGTGTGTGTGAACTGACACGAGCTCAATGCAGAGCCGGTCTACTACACCCGGAGACTGCGATTACACAGTTACGTCACAGTCACTTTAAGAAGCAATGCGAACTACAACCTGGCGATGTAGCCTCGTGCTACTCTCTTCACTGACCCAGAGCAACAATGGACAGAATGGGTCCCCTACAGGAGAAGCCAGACAATGGTGGTGGAGGGACAGACAGCAGTTATTTAGCCACGGTGACTAGGAGGGCATTAGGGAGGTTCTGCTTTGCTGGAAAACGTCTATTTCTTGATTGGATATTGGCTTGCTCTGTGAAAATTTTCCTGAGCTGTACTTCTAAAATTTATTGTCTGTTCTGACTGTATTAAAGTATCTTTTAATATAAATGCATTCAAAAAGTATTCTAAATGATATTTTGAGGGGCTGAGAGATAGTTCAGTCGGATGCCTCATACTCATAGAAAAGCTAAGAGTGGTAGCATAGCTGCACCCCTAGGCTTGGGAGGCAGAGTCAGGTAAAGTCTGGAATGCACTGGCAGATATGGAGCCAAACACACAGGCTCCAAGTTCAGTGAAAAACCCTGTCTCAAAAAGTATGGTGGATAGAGACTGAGTAAGACACTCAGTACTGACCTGGCCTTCACATATATTACATT
Organism: Rattus norvegicus; assembly: GCF_021556685.1. Classification (NCBI taxonomy): domain Eukaryota; kingdom Metazoa; phylum Chordata; class Mammalia; order Rodentia; family Muridae; genus Rattus; species Rattus norvegicus. The sequence continues at coordinate 161,809,216 of NC_141537.1, read as the reverse complement.
ACATTACATACATACATGCATACATACATTCATACATACATACACATACCACCCACCTACACACATGAAAACACCCACATGAATATGTACATACTCCATACATATACATACAAAAATAAGTAAAGATATAAATTTAAAAATATATAATAAATAAAATTAAACAGTTTTACTGCCATTCTAGTTAAGTAATTTGTTCTTAAAACTGAGTTTAAACTTACTCAGAACATTTAAGTAGGATAGGTATATGTGATAAATTTACACTCATGAACACTTTGACATCTGGAAATATTCTGTATGCTATAGCTCCCACTTCACTACATGCAATGAGATGATCCCATAAGCCCTTTTGTTTGGTTTGGTTTTGAGACAGGGTTTCACTACACAGCCATGGCCGGGCTCGTGCCTCTGCCTCTGGAGAACTGGGATTACAGTGTGCACCACCACTGCTGATCATTACTGTTTCAGAAAGTCCAGTGACTAGTACGCTTATAAGTGAGATTCAGTTAGAAACAAAAATGTCTACAGATTTGCATTAATATTTTACAAGTCCTCCCCCTGGTGGATGAAAATATTATTGCCTTCCTTCTAAAGTTTAAAGAACTGTCTAGAATATGGTTTCATAAAAGCAGGATATTTCTCATTAAAAAAGACAAAAACAATTCAACAAAACTTCATGAACATTTACATCATCCTGAATGTTATCTAAAATGTGGTTAATCATGTAATTATTTTTAAAGATATTGCCTGGATTAAATTCAAAAGAAAGTTTATTTTATTTCATATAATGTGTTCACTATAGACTGGCTCAGAATACCAAGGATGACAACTGTAACCTGAATGTCAAATGATAAACAGTATTACTTCTCTTAAAAAAAAAGCAAAAACATGAAACAAAAAACTTATTCTACAATAGAAAAATCATTAGTTCCAGAGAGGGTAAATAGTCGGTGAGTTAATTCACTGTCTGTGGTAGAGTAGGAACTGTTTCAGAGAATAATAAACAAACAGAATGGGAATCACTTCTGATTTAGAAAAGAGGGCAGCCCGACCAGAGGTGAACAGACAGGGTCTTCTCAGGAGGAGCAGGCAGAACTAGTCAGGAGCACACGGGAGTCAGCAGAAAGGAACCCTTGGGACTCACATGGCCTTCCAGACAGAGCGTTTGCATCATCTCTGCGCACCCTCAGCATGCTGTAACTGATCTCTAGCCCTTCCCAAGGCTAGTGCAACAATGTAACTAGTTGTCATACTGCATTACTCAGCAATCGCTACCACAGAGAAAGGCTGAGAATGTTCAGAACAGGTATAACTCTCTTCCCCTCATGCTGTTGGCTGGCAGTTGGCTGAATCTTAGACACAAGGCTCAAAGCCTGGGCTCACTGTTCAGCATCATGAAAGAAAAGAAATCCATCTATGGTTATATTATATTTTAATCTCTTAACTATAATAATTAAAAATAAGGCAAATTATTCATACACTGTTAGTCTTATTGTTTTCTTATGCGAGGCTAATGAGAAACACAAGCACATGGCGGGTCATTTCAGTTGACTTGTTTGGTATTAATATTAATTCAGTCACAAAAAACAAGTGTTATTTGCTCTTAACAAGCTTCCACAACAAAAACACCATGCAAGTAGTATTAAAATTCATCCTGATGGTATGTATACCCGTACTTTTAAATAAATGCTTTGAAGTAATAAATGATCTGCTAAATCCCATGGATGGTCTAGGAGGATGCCCTTCTTACATCACACTTCACAGAACAGAGGGAGGGACCTGAGAAGTCACACTTTATACTAAAGAAGCTGGCAGCTTTCTACTTGCTCTGAAATGTGTATCCAAGGAAGCACTCTTCATGCTGTCTTAGGTAAACTATTTGGAAGGAATTCAAATCTGATTAAAATTCCGAGATGATTCTAGGGTTCTTTTTATTTTCTTCCTAATGCAAGATGCTTATAAGATGACTGAGAGTTGCCATGGCCTAGAGGAAGACCACCCACGAGAGGTTCCCAGCAGGCGTAGAACAAGGAGGAAGGGCTAATAGTTCTGAAGTCTTTCTTATCCACTGGGATAAAATTCTAGTTTTCCTTGGATAAATCAGTGAATTTATGGAACCCAAGGTTTCTCACCTGCACAGTGAAGATGCTAAGTGTGGGGCTGTGTAAAGATCAAAGAAGACAGCTCATTTGAAGCATTTCCCAAAGTGTTGTAATTTTATAAAAGTGCAAACAGCCTGCCCTGAAGGTTAACATATTTCACAATGTAACATTTAATTGTAACACAAGAAATGAGTATTACCTCTCTCGTAACTTTTTCAGCTCCACATCTCTTTCGCCAATCAATTCTGAGATGCTAACAAAGTAATTGTGTTCCAGATTTAAGAGAGTCTCAGAGGCCGGAGAATGGATTAGGTCATGGTACACATCTGCAAAGTCTTCATCCCAGTTAGGCTCCTCAGGTCTCGCATGCTCTAGGGTTGTCTGTGAGATGACACACATTCTGTCATGTCAGAGCACTGCTGTTTAACATGCTACTGGAAAAAGCATGCATATTACGACTGTGCTTTTGCACAAGGACACAGAGACCCTGCACTTACACACATGTAGATGTTATTCTAGGAATCTCTGAATATAGAAAAAGAACACAGAGAGGAGAGATATGACCTAACTTGTTATTATGAAACACCTAGGAAAAGGTATGAGGTACTCCTGCAGAACAAGGGAAGGAAGTGCCCAGGACAGTAAGAATGTCAGTATGTCACGAACTCATTCCAATACATGATGTATATGGGTGCCTGCACAACAGTATGAACAACAAAGCTAACACCATCCCGGTCACCATCCATGTCAGGACAGTGGGACTTCTCACAACCACTGACTTGAGTTGTATTTGAATGTGTTTTATGACAAATGTCTCACTTGGGGTTACTATGGCCATGGTGAAACACCATGGGGAAGAGTTCATTTTACTCACAGTTCCAGATCATTATCAAGAGAACTGAGGGCAGGAACTCAAGCAGGGCAGGAACCTGGAAGCAGGAGCTGATGCAGAGGCCATGGAGGGGTGCTGCTTAGTGGCTTATCCTCGTGGCTTGCCCAGCCTGCTCTCTTACAGAACTTGGGGCCACCAGCTCAGGGATGGCACCACCCACAATGGGCTGGACCTTTCCCATCAATCACTAAGTAAGAAAATGCTTTGTAGGCTTCCCACAGAAGATCTTATGAGAGCAGTTTCTTAATTAAATCCCCTCCTCTCAGATGTTATCTTGTGTCAGGTTAACAAAACTATCCAGTACAATAAATATAATTTGTATGTAATAATTTATAACCAGAAGAAAAATTGACTATTAAAAATGTATTCTAAAAGAGTCAGAAGTTAGTAAATAAGAAAATGATGTGTGTGGTGTCTTGGATTTCACGAAACAGGGCACACTAATCACATGACTCTACAGAGAAATAATGACATCATGAAGACAGGTGAGAACAGAGGTTAACCGAAGCTGAGAATAAATTCTGGTCACTGCTGTAGGCTGTCAGGTGACAGACAAGACATCAGCTGGACCGGAACTTCAGACTGATTTTTTGATGTAAACATGTTCCAAGGACTATGTAGGACAAAGTAGCTTCATGTTTCCATAGTCACTATTCCAAACATAGTTCATAAAAAATAACAAAGATTGTTTTTGGGCCCAAGAAACTTCATTGGGACCTACATGGTGGAAAGTAAGAGACGATTCCCTTAAATTATCTTCCACAAGTGCTTGGTGGCACAAGCAACCCATACACGTGTACACACACACACACACACACACACACACACACGTAAAACAAAAATGTAATAAGAATACTTTGTCTTAGGAGCTCATGTTGACACAGAACAGAAACATATACTGTATGTAACTGGTTTGCACAAAAACTGGATTCTATACTTTGTTTCTTACGACTTCAACAACTAAAACATCTTCATAAGGTCTGCGGTGTCTGGAAGCAATGCTCTGACCCCCATCTCACCTCAGCATACGCTTTGGCCCATGTACTCGCCAGCTGGTGTAGATCTACCTCACCAGACTTAACCGCCTCCAAGCATGCTTCTGCATCGCTGTCATGGTCTCTGAGGGACTCTTCTTCTATAAACCGGGCCAGAGCTTCTTTTAAGTCTGTAAGAGGGATGACAGATGCCATTTTCAGCAAGATGTACACATGGTAGGGTAAAGCACTCTATTATGAAAGCTAATTTTACCTCCATTCCAAATGAGCTGAGTGGTCCCCGAGACCCACATGATGGAAGGAGAGAATTAAAATTGTTTTCTGACTGCCACACATGTGCCGTGGTATACACATGCACACACAGAGGTGTAAATAAACAAAATGAATAAATGTGCAATTTTTAAAAAATTTAAAATGTAGAATCCATATATCTAACAAGTTTCCAGTGAGAGTGTTTGTCTGGGATGAAGCAACCTCTAAGAACTACTAATGGGGTGAGGACATGCCCTGTTTGTGTCCTGACTCTGGTTTATATGACAGGACAGTGCTAGAATGCTTCTAGCTTCCCTTACAAACTGTTTTCTGCTCTAGTTGGTAGCCCTGGGAGAACAGGGCCTAAAAATAAAGCTGACTCCTCACCACACAATGTCTTTCATGACTCGGGTGTACAGGTTCCTGGTTGTTTTCATCTCAGAGAGAACCTCAGCTGAGAGAGGACTCCAGTACAGTGTCATGCGCACAGGCCTGTGGGGCGTGTCCTCGATCCTGACTGATGTGGGAGGACAGATGGGGTGGTATCTCACCTCTGGGCTGGTGGTCCCGAGTACTGGAAGAAAGCAGACCCAGCAAGCCACGGAGAACAAGACAGTGAATAGTGTCCCTCTGTGACGTCCGCTTTAGTTCCAGCCTCCAGGCCCCTGCCTTGAGTCTCTTCCCCATGATAGACTGCAACTGTAACCCTTTCCCCCCCAATTTGCTCTTGGTCTTTAGTTAGCAATACAAACCCAACTAAGACAAAAGGTTTGTAAAATAGGTGATATATATACAAAATCAAATATTCACTGTTTAAAAATCATGAAGAAACTTATGTTACTATGGAGTATACAAATCTGATTATTAAAGACTAAACTAAAGGCTGGGGAGGGCTCAGCAAGCAAAAGGCTTGCTGTGTAAGTATGATTTCAATCCCGAGGGCCTGTGTAGAATACAGTGTATGGCAGTGCATGACTATAATCCCAGCACTGAGGAGACAGACTGCAGTACTGGATCTCTGGAGCTCACTAACCAGCAAGTCTTGCTGAATTGGTGAGCTTTAGGTTCAGTGAGAGACCGTTTCTCTATAAAACAAAGAGGTGGACGACAAAGGAAGACCTAACATCAACTTTCTGTCCCTTCCACCCCCCAGCACACGCCCACACATAAAGCCACACCCACATGCCATATACACATGCCCACACACAAACCCACCCACACATAAACCCACACACATGCCCACATATAAACCTATACACACGCACATTCACACACCCCACACACATATACTCCCCACAAATACACCTCATAAACACACATCACACATACACGCATGCGCACAAAATAAAAGATGTATACTAATGAAATAGATGTGCTTGATCATTTTTATACCAATAATTAAATACTGACTGAATAATTAATACTGAAAGTACACTTAACTTTTTCATTTTGATTTTATAATTGCCGATGCCAAAAACACTATTTTTCATAAATATTTAGTATAGGAGGGCAAAACAGAAATTTAAGGGCTTTTCAGAAAGTGTTAGCAATTCTGTCTTAATTTCATGTCAAAATTCATTAAACAAATTTTTATAAAAGCCAAGCCAGCAGCTCAAGCAGCGACATGTAAAATCAAACACTCAGGAGCCAAAGAGATGGCTCACAGATAAAGATGCTTGGTGCCAGGCTGACAGCCTGAGTTAGATCCCTGGGACCCACGTGGTGGACGGAAAGAACTAACTCTGTAAGCTGTTCTCTATCTTCACACAGAAGACACTCTGGGGTGCACACGCAGGCTCTGCCTCCACAACAAATAAACGCAATAAAAATGTTTAAACGCAAACATTCTAACACGATGCAGTCTAAAGATACAGTAATTTGAAGCTTCAATGCCGAGGAAGGAGGAGAGGGAGATACTAAACTGTTCGTGTTCTATAATGAGACCGTCGTTTCTACAAGAACTGAAAGCTGTAAAAGCAGTGCGAACAGCAGTCTGAGTCTGCGCCAGGACGCTCTGGGCAGCGCTCACTGCGGGTGCGCAGCACCGTGGCACCGCACACAAAGAGCACCAGCGGCGAGCACCTTGAACCCACCACGCAGCTGGCTCTGCATTAATGTTCGCTCACTTGTGTTGAAAACCTTTTCGGGTTGCCATGTTCTTCGTGAGCCTAACATTCAGCTGTGTAGCCTCATGGGTCACATCCCAAGTTCGAGAATCTGTGTTCTACCAAGAAACCTCTGATGATAGAGACTACAGCGGAGCAAAAGTCCGTCCGTCCTCACCATTCTCTATGAAGCAGGGCAAACTGTGCAGCAGCATCAGACGTCCATGCAGATGACTGGCATTCTCGTCCACGGGAAACCTGAGGGGCACTCTCAGTTCTAAGCGCTCACTTCCTATCTGGAATTTGTACACGAATTCTCTTTCCTTGCTGGAGAACCTTTCTCGGTTTTTCTTCATGTTGTTCAGCAGGATTTCTGTAGGATGAGGGAAAGAGCCATGAGTCAAATGGCCACAGAACACCTCTAAAACAAAGCCCATCACTCAGCGGCTGTGCTGGGCGACGCTGAGCCAACTACGCTAATCTTCACTTTCCTTCCATGTTATTTAAGACAAGGTCTCGCTGTGTAGTTTAGGGTGACTTAGGCCTCACCATGTACCCTGGGATGATGCCAGACATTTAATCCTGGCTCAGCACTGACCGCCCCCAAATGCTGATATTAAGGGTGTGCACCACCATGACCAGCCTATTCGACTTTCCCCTGCACATCCATCTTCGTGACAAAAATCAAATGCTTCTTCTTCCTTCATTTTTTAGAATGAAAAGATATTTTAAAGTAAATTTCAGAGCAAAAATATGCTCAAAGGTACTTTTATTCCTAGGCAAGAACAATGAGTACTTAATACTGAGTTAAGGGCAAGAGGAAACGTAGGAAGAGGTGGGGTGGGGTACACATGTGTTCTAGTTTATGGAACTCATAAAAGTGGCCAAACACAACGGAGACCCAGTGGTAGCTTGAAGATGTTAGACACTGAAGGTCATGAGATGTGATGGGAAAAGGATATGAGAACACAAGAATGATCTCCAAGTAGGAAGCACAGAAGAACGGACCACACAAGGACGCTGCCCCTGAGGCACACAGGACACTATTCAGGGAAAAGAAAATGTAGCAAAGACAGCAGGAATGTGGAGCAGCAAATATTAAAAAGGGAATCTACCAACCCACACTATTGCTGGCTCCAGGGTATTTTCATCTCAGTCAGCAAAGCAGCGTCTCAACTAGACTCACTAAGCTTCCAATTTCCATCCCAAGCTGTCACGGGCTACTCCCTGGGCCCTGCAGCAACCTCCCTGCTAGCCATGATTAGTCCCACATTGTCACCGGCTACTCTTTGGTCCCAGCAGTAACCACCCTCTTGGGACTCTGCTGTGAACTCTGCTCACATTCCTAGCATCCCCTATGGTTACAGTCACAACTACCAGCAACCTGTTAAAATTAAAACCTAATAAGCTTGTAATTTATCAATCAGATTTATATCAGTAAATCCTCACTCCACAAAATGTCCACATGATACACTCCAAACCAATTAATATTAATATAAACTGCCCACCTAGATAAGGCAAATTGTCCTATAAGAATTCATCCCTTATGAAATATTCATAACTACCTGTGGCCCTTTAAGGCCACACAGATCTGGGTCGTCCTTCTCCTCCTCCATCTTGGTTCTTCCTCTTCCCTCCTCCCTCTTTCTTCTCTCTTCAAAACTCTGTGCCCTCCTTACTTTTTCACTGCCCAATCACAGCCTTGTCTTACCTTGTGCCTGCCTTCACCTGCTTACAGACAACAATCCACAGGAATTCCTTAAAGAGCCAGTCATCAGCTTCCTAACTGGATCTCACATTGCTAGGACCTAAATCGTTCTAGGTTGTCCATAAAAACTAGAAGATAAACTCTGTTGTTAAAGATACTGTACAGCTCAATTGATGATATAGAAAAATCAAGCTGGAACTCAGCTGGAAGTTTCCTCCTTGCTGGCTATCTTTTATAGACCTTGAGGATACTATGGAGGCTGCTCTAAGAGAAATTCATTAATGGTCTAACCCAGCGGTGGACTCTATGAACTCTACTAACCTGCTAGGAGAGACATACCTAACTGGTACACCATTATGAGGGTATCCAATTTTCTCTGACTGGATTTGAGGTCAGCTCCATTGGAGCATATCCCTACCTGGCACTATAATCCCTGTCAGAAACCCATAGTAGGGAAGATGATGGGCCCTAAGGAGAAATGTAAATACTGTTGTTCAGTTAAATGAACAAGGTCAAACCACCTAAATATTTATGTTTACCCACAGACAAGCACTATTCTCAGCCTTAATCAGAGAACTGTTTCTTTCCAGGGAACAGTAGTGAGTGGAGAGTCTCCAGGTGACACAAGGTGCTGAGAACAAGTGGTAGATAGGGACTCGGCCCTAAATGAGACATTTATACCACCCCTTTGAAGGCTCAAGGAACACAGCAGAAAAGGAAGTGGAAAAATATAGGAACCAGAACATAGAGAAGAAAACAATGCCATCTTCTGACAAGATACTGCCATTACAATCATAAACTCACTGCAGTGTCAGATGTCTGCATAAGATTGGGCCCATCAACAGCAAAGGGAGGCGAGAGAAAGACTCAGAAGGACCCATGTGCCAATAAGGAACTGTTTTCTATGGGCAGATTCAGGAAAGATAAGTTTTTTCAGATGTGTGTTCACGGGTGCCCCCACCAGGCTCCAACGAGTAGTTGCAATGCTCACACATCTGCTCTGGATAAGATATTGGGTCACAAAAACAAACAAAAACAACGCCATGAATCTGGAAAGGATACTGGTGGAGATGCGGAGACTAGTAGGGATGGGGAAGTTAGTAGGGACGGGTGCGATATGAGGTGAACGAGACAGTAATCGGAATACACTGTGTACATGTAACAGAACAAAATCACGTTTTCATGTTACTCTTTGCTTGTGCAGTCTGCTGATTTCAGGATAAAATTCATCTTAACCCAGTTTACATCTCCAGATTCTCTGGGTGTGCCTATCTACACCCTGCCAGAGCAGCATGCAAAACTCCAAGTCTAGTTCTCCACAAATACTGAACTGTCAATGGCAAACTGCACTCCAGCACTTTAGATAGCCCCCATAAAGCTTGCTTCTGTTCTTTAAGCCTGTAGCAGGTACCGTCATTAGGTCCTCCATACTGAAGGGGTTTCTTCGCTATGGGATCGAACTCACCTCTTCACTCAAACACCAAGGCACACTTAGAGCTGTCAACGCAGAACTGCCCAATAAGTCAGCTGACTTCTAGCTTGTTTTGTACAGTTAGCAGATTCGCTTCGGCAGATTCGGTACCCGTCTGTTTCTTTTTTTCTCAAGCGCCAAGAAAACTCTATCCAAGAGCTCCTTTATTCCAGTCATCTTTAAGTTGATCATTCTAAATATTGGAGGCGTGTTCCTACTTTTATATTGCATTTTAGAGTTGGTACCACATCGCTGTTGTGACGAAAGTGCAGTAGCAAAACAAACTCTGGGTCTGGGCGGCAGGATCCAGAATGCCGTGCCCTGGCAAAGGTGTGTGCGCGCAGGCGCTCTTTCCTCAGTACGCAGGCGCCGCCTTAGGCAGGAGAGCGATGATTGGTGGGCTGGCGTACCGGGGCGTGGAGCCCGACGTCTGGTTTTGGGCGGGAATTGAAACCGCCACAGCTGCTCTCCAGCTCCAGGTCGCTGCTGTCCTAGGAAGGGCACCATGGTGCGCCCTACCAGGTGAGTAGTCGATGACGTCCCGCGGGGCAGGGAGGAAGAACGGGGGACGCTGGGGGCCACTGTCATACATGGCTTAGGGAGAGGACAGGGTCGGACAGAGGACAGCGGGGTTGTGTGCTTGTCGCCAGTCTCTGGTGAGAGCCACCCGCTGCTCAGAGTGGCCCGCCTAGCATCCTGCTTTCCGCCTCTCGGCTTCCTTTTGCAGCTGTTGCCCGCTGACTCTCCCGACCCCAGAGAGACACGGCAGGTTGGCATTTGAACCGCGCTTTACGTGGCCGCTAGTGACCATGTATGTGGCCTTCATATGTTGAACACTACAACAGCCCAGCGATACAGAAAAGGCAGTCGTGCCTATATTGAGCCCCTCAAATCCCTAAGAAGAGCGACCCATTTAACTGAACATCCAGCTCAAGCCGTGGTGCCTTGTCACATGACTCCAGTCCTTTTCTGCTTTCCCTTAGACAGTTGGAATCCTCTCTCCGTGATCACAACTGGGATGCTATCCATTTAGTAGACTGACTGAATATTGCAGAGACTGGCCCAGTGGTGGATTGATTGCCTAGCAGATGAGAGGTCCCAGGTTCAATCCCTAGTCCTGCAAAACCAAACAAATTAACTTAGTGAATTCACCTAGGCCTGTACTGTATTAAGAGCTGGAGCTTACCCTATTGGAAGATGGGGGGCGGGGTAACAAAATAAACACCACAATGGAACATAGGAGGAAGGAGAAAAGCCTCACTTTGGGGTCCTTTCTCTCCTTGCACCTTCTCATGGATCCAGGAGTCAGAGTTGGGTTTAAGGTTGCACAGCAGTTGACTTTAGCCACTTCGGCTCACTTTGGTTGTACTTTGTTTACAAACCACCTGTCTTCACTCTTCTATCATTTACACTACAATGATGATAGGACTATTGGAACCTTAACAAAAATTGAGGCAGTGACGTCGAACTGTGCTGGTTAGTCCTTGCAGTTTCTACTGCCACCTACTCAGATGTTTTGTTTTGTTTTAAAAACAGAAGCATTCATGGGCTGGCTCGATAGTTAAAAGAGTGGTTGGTGCTCTTCCAGAGGTCCCAAGTCCCGTTCCTAACCACTTCAGACACTTTACAACTCTTCCAGCTCAGGGGGACCCAGTACTCATGTGCATATACCCACACGCAGACACCTTCATATCCACATATTTTAAAAGAGCTTTTAAAAAGTAATGGTTTCCTGCATATCTCACTCCAGTGAGTCTCTAAAATACATACAGTAGGTAATTTGTGTTTAATGAATCAATAAGAATCCATGTCTGTTACAACTCAACCCAAGTATATTATTTTTTTAGTAGGCTTTTGGTTCTATTTACTATTTTTCAATCCCACAATTCCTAAAGATGCTTTCATAGTTTATGTAGCTGTCAAATTCTTACACTCTGACGTGTGGGAGAGAACATGAACACCTTTCCTTTTGATGTGCGTTCTCTCAAGGAAACACAAGTCTGGATCATGAGCTGAATGGTGGACAAGCCACTTTTTCACAGAACTCCTATTTTTGCCTGAAAGAACGGCAACTGATGAACGAACTTGTACACATGGGGAAGACAGGGCAGCCTTACATTGCTTTCCCAGAGGAAGGAGATGAACCTTTCTACATTGAGCATCCTTTTCCTCTGCCCTCTTAGTTCCCACAAAGATGCTGGGAACAGACTACTGTAAAGTGTGCATTCCATTAAGAAAGCATTATTTGGTATTGTAGGGGGATTTATTTTAAAGTTTTTTTGTTTGGCTTTGGTTTGAGTTTTTAGGTGTCTGTGTGGGTGTTTCATGTGCGTGCAATGTCTGAGGAAGTCAGAGGGTTCTTAGTCCTCCTGGAGCTGGAGTTACAGGAGTTGTGGGCTGCCTGGCATGGGTGTTGAGAACCAGATTCATGTCCTCTGAAAGAACAGTGCATGCTCTTAATCATGGAGTCTCAGCTCTGCTCTAACTGAATTTTTAAAATGTGGTTAAAACTGAACAGGTACTTTATAGTGTAAGCAAAGAAGGGCACACAGTTTATAAATACCCAGTTGCCACTAAACAATACAAAGCTTAATTGATAATAGTTGTTTTCTCTTTACTTTGGGAGTTTCCTGAATTAATTTCTCTTCTCATTATGTGTATTAGGTATGGGTTTGGTGTTTCCGTTAATGCCAAGTACTTGGCTTTGGATTGAAGTACTTTTGAGAGACTCCAAACACATTTTCCTTTCTTCAAGACTATTAAAAACTTTAAGGTGAAGGTAAAATATTAATATGTACAGTAATGAAAAATTTCTGTCTTGATCATAGAAATAAAAAACCAGTCAATTATTCACAGTTTGAGGATTCTGGCAATGACTCTGATGGTAAGTAGAGCCTTTTACTTTTCTTTAATACATTGAGAAATGTATTTCTTTGGAGTCAGATATGGAAAAATTTACCCTGAAAGCTTAGGTTTAAGCTTTGTCATTGTATTGATCATATATTTGTCTTTGTTGTCAGAACTTTGATCAAAGTTAGAGAAACATTTCATTAGATTACAGTGCACTTGTAGTAAGATAATTTTCTTCTGCATGTGTGTGTGTGTTGCTATGTATTTTGGGGTTGTGCGTTGGGGAGGAGAGTGTTTACTGGGGATCAGACCCAGGGCCTCACACATGCTCTTCCCAGACCACCAAATTCTCCTTTAAGTCAAATACTTTAGCAGTTCTCAGTTCAGAGAAGTCTGTTTTGCACTGTGTCCACAGCTTGAGGAAAAAGTGGTTTGGCAGATAAGTCGTCGTTTTCCATTGCTGTCACGGGGATGTAACAGGTACTGACAGATTACCAGTTGTGTTCATGACCCTGGGTAGGGTGCAATGTGCAGAAAGTTATGGTATATTTCTGTACCTGGATGCATGAAAGAAACATATATTAACACATTCTTCTAAAAGTACGTGATCAGTCATACATGTATCCTGAAAATATACATTCATGTGTAGTATACATGTTTTTTTGAATATTCCTAGAAGAGCCACAAGACTTTGGAGGATTATAGGACAGAAAAACCTGAGGAAAGCAGCAGTGTTGTGGTGCTTCCTGTTTGCCTAGACTTGGTTTTCACTAGCAGTGTGCCTTGGCAAGCATGCTGGGCTACACTGTGACGTTTAGTTAAAGGTCATTTTCTTCCACTCAGTGAGGCACAATTTTACAAATTTCCTAATGGTTCTATAGGTTTTTAGCTAGTTGTTAGGGCTGACATTTATGTACTGTCTTAGTTCACCTTTGTAGTTTTCAGTGAATTGGTTTTTGGTAGAGTGATGTTCTTAAACAGGCCACTGTTCATCGTGAGATGGAAGAAAGAAAATAGAGACAAATTGTCTTTATTAACTTTTAAGGTATAGAAATTAAACTTGATTATATGTGGAATGTGGATATACTATAATTAATTTAAGCTGCCAAGAAAAATAATTTTACCTTTTAATTTATACAAAAATAGATGATTTTATTTCTGCATCTATACCTGTAAACAAGTCAAAAACCGTGCCAAAAGTGTTAAAGCAAGACAAGCCAAAACCTAACTTGAAGAATCTCCAAAAAGAAGAGGTCTTACCAACAGAACCCCCTAAAAAAAGGTGAGAGGTAAGACCCAAAATAACATGTGGCATCAGATGGGTTCATTTAAAAGATACACAGCTTACAATCTCAGTTTAAATGAGGGTTTGAGCTGACAGTCAGTGCTGTCTGGAGCATGGGGAAGGGGCCATTAAGTGCTTTCTGACTTTGTGGCTTGGAAAATAAATTCACATAAAAACAAACAAACCCTTAATACTAATGCTGCTGACTCTGCTCCTATTTCTGCTGCTTCAGATCTCACAAAGCCACTTTGTTAAAAGGCAGGACAAGTATAAGGGCATTTTAAACATTTGTGAACAATTGTTTGGTACGAAGAGCGGGAAGGCAATATAGTCCTGAAAGGATGTGGGTGTGAGGGATGGGTCACGTTCTACTGCCATGGACTCCTCAGAAAATTAGTAAGCACTGAGAAACAGCATGCCAAGCTCTGTTCTGTGTGTTTCTACTTTCAAATGTCATGGATAGGATTTTAAATGTAAGATAAGCACTACTCATGAGTGGGAAACAGATTTGCAGATACAACTTAAGTAACTTCTATCCAAAATGTGTAAAGAACACAACGCTCTAGTAAAAAGCTGACAGTCTAATTTCAGCATGCAGAATATCATAGTAAGTATTTCTCCAAAAGTACAAGGGTAATCAGCAAACACATAAAAAGGTGCCCAGCATGGTTCACTGTCAGGGAAATGCAAGAGGAAACCACGGCGTGATGATTCTTCTTACCCACAAATCACTTCTCAACTACTATGTGATGTTAATAAGTGTTAATGAAAATGTGACAAAACTGGGACCTTCAGACATTGCTGGTGGGATTGGGAAATGGCACAGGTACCCGAGAAAACAGAGTGTCAGTCTTCACAATGTGAAACAGGACTGTTCTGTCTATGGCTTAGACAGTAAGTACCCAAGGAAACTGAAAATACCTCCACCTTATGTCAGTGTTTATAGTAATGTGAGAGTATTAAAAAGAGGTTGGGGATTTAGCTCAGTGGCAGAGCGCTTGCCTAGGAAGCACAAGGCCCTGGGTTCGGTCCCCAGCTCCGGAAAAAAAAAAAAAGAGGAAAGCAACCGGATATGTGTTCTCAGTCATGGACTGAAAATGAACTACAGATGCATGCTGTAATGTGATGAGCTAGGGAAAATTATTCTGTTTTCAGACACAAAGCCACATATTCCATTAGTATGAAGTGTTCAGAGTAAACTGGTCCATGTAAACAGAAAATGGCTGTCTGTCTGTTTGGGACTGAGAGAAGGGTGATGATGTCCTAGTTAGGGTTTCTATTGCCATGACAAACACCATGGCCATAAGCAACATGGGGAGGAACAGATTTCAGCTTACAGTTACACAACATGGTCCATCACTGAAAGAAGTTAGGATAAGAACCTAAAGGCAGGAGCTGATACCGAGATCATGGAGGAATGCTGCTTATCGGCTTGCCCTTCATGAGTTGCTCGATTTGCTTTCATAAAAAAGCACCCAGAATCACCAGCCCAGGAATGACACCTCCCACAGTGAGCTGGCCCTCCCACTTCTATCATGAAGATGCATCACAGGCTTACAGGTCAATCTGTTGGGAGCATTGTCTCAATTGAGGTCCCCTCTCCCAAAATGACTATAGCATGGTCAAGTTGACACAACCCAGCAAGCAAGGACAATCAGGAATGGCTGCTGGTGGATATGGCTAAGAAAGTGTTCTAAACTGGATAGTAATGGTGCTAAGATACTCTGGAGATACTGAAAGCTGCTGATGTATCTAAAGGGTGGGTTTTGTGGGGCCATGGATGTGGCTTCAGTGGTGGAGTGTTTGCCTTCTGTTGAAGAATTCTGGAACACCCGAAGTGGAAAGTTACCCTTTGCTGCATGTGAGGTGAGATTTGAAGACATTTAGGTACATGATGCCCTATCTCAAGGAGAAGAGGAAATAGGAAACTATTTTATAATACACGAATTATATCTCAATAAAACTTTTTGACAATTTTATACGTGTATAGAATTGAGACCATATTTATCCCCACCAGGAAAACTTGCTTAAAAAATAAGTTCTTCAAGATACACTTCAGTTTCCTTGCCTTGTGTAATTTTACCTCATCTGTCTTTGAGGTTGTCCTCTTATAATAATTACAACTATTGGTCCACTTGAGCAGGAAGGCATTACAGTCTGGTTTTTATGGGTTAATTGTTGGGATGACTTATTTCCCCACCTCCCTACCTGATTCACCTTGAAGACTCCTTGAGGATACTTTTAGTATTTATTTTAAGAGTTATATCTGCCACCGCAATGGATAAGACTGAGAGATCTCTGGGTGGGAGTGATGTCTGAACGGAGTCTGTCTTAGGTTAAACCAGAGCTTCATCAGGCAGAGCTGAGAGTAAAGAGAAAGGAGAGCTACTGGCATAGCCAGCGGCAATGCAGGCTTCTCCTCCCACACTTACACATATAACACGACCCCCCTGAACTTTAGGGGTCTCACTCAGTTAAGGATGCTTTGGGGACTTTTTGGAAGGAAGCTGCTCTTAGGCACTAATGCAGGAAGTCTGAAAGTTTGCTCTTTAGAGTTACTGGTATTGCTGCACTAATTGTACGTAACACCCCATTGTTATTCACACATCTATTTCAGGATGGCTTTAGATGACAAGGTCTTCCAGAGAGGCCTAGAAGTTGCCCTGGCCTTATCTGTGAAGGAACTTCCAACACTCACCAACCAAGTGAAGAAGCCCGAAGAGAGAAGTAAGTCTATTCTCTGTGTGTTTATCTGCAAACGTGTTTATCTGCAAACGTGTCTTACTGTTTGTGATCATTTGTAAGGTAGGCCCTCACAGAGGAAGGAACACAGCTTAATCTATAAAAAGAGCACTTGGCAGCAGTCACCCTGGATTCAGTTCTTTATTCGACTGTGTCAGTGTCCCACACATACGTTTCTTTGCTTCATTCCTAAAGGATAGGATTTGCCCTGTGCGGCAGCTGCTGCTGTGCGGTAAGAGTCCAGTCTTGATGAAGTTATCTGTATAGTCCTAACAGTTCACTTCCTTTCCCTTTAAATCCAGGTTTCTTGAACGTGTCCTAATAGGAATAATTTGTGAGATACTGGAGGTGCTAGCCAGGCGTGGTGGTGCCGGCCTTTAATCCCCAACACTTGGGAGGCAGACGCAGATGGATCTCTGACTTTGAGGCCAACCTGGTCTAAAGAGTGAGTTCCAGGGTAGTCAGGGCCACACAGTAAGACCCTGTCTCATAAAGAAACAAACAACAAAACCTTTCTGAAAGCTCAGACTTCAGAGTGAGACTGTGACTTCTAAGTTTCTCTGTGATTTTGTTTTTTCTGTAACTTTGTATGTGTGACAGAATGGGCGTAGCTTTTAATTTTTTTAAGTTACTTTTATCTCTAAAAATAAACCATTATTATTAGGAAGGCTATTAACCAGGAATCAGACATTTTAAGAGTGTTGTTATGTGCTATATCTAAAATCAAAGGACTAGAATTCATTGCAGAAGACATGGAAACCTAGAGCAGGAATTTTCCTTGGAATTGGTACTTCTCACTGAGTAATGCTCTTCATTACACAGGGACTTAATGTTGTCAATATCATTATTTAAGTCTCCTAAATACTTGGAATTGGTTGTGTTTTGTTTTATAGTGAGTGCTAGGGCTGAAATCCAAGGCTGCCCACCTACAGTACGAATATTCTAGCATTGTATCATTTTTAGGTTGTAATGACTGGAAAGCGTTTATATCAGTTGCTGTAATAAAATACCATAACCAAGAGCAATTTATAGAAGACAGTTTATTTTGTCTTGTGGTTCCAGAGAGTCTGTGGTGGGGACCATGGCGGTAGGAGCAGAAAGCTGGCTGATCACATTTCTGTTCACATTCAAGGAGGATAAAGAGCAGACTAGAGGGACTGAGCCTAACCTCTTCAGCCTCCAGTGAGTTACTGCCTTCAGCAGGGCTCCACATCCCAAAAGTGCTCATGTGAGCTTACAGGGACAGTCCGGCCACCACAGAGCTTAAGTCAGCATGACTGTGGATTCGTCCACACAGGGTGATATTACTTATTTATTATCTTCAAATGATAGACCAGGAATTAGATCTAGAGACGATGAGCAGGTTTACAGACGGAGGCTGACTGTGAACCTGAGTCATTGTAGAGCTCGCACTCACAGTGTGTGCTGGCTCCTCCAGGTAAAACATCTGGGCAGGTATGACTTTGAGGTGGTTTGTTCCCGTCTATGTGTTAATATGTGTTAGCGTGTTTCAGGGATCATCTTCCTGCTTTTTAGACAATGACTGGTTGGGATGCGGCTGAGGTTCTTTTCTTCCTGTGTTAGGCACTGACACAACCGGCAAAAGGAAAACGGAAAAGACAGATAAACCTCCTCGAGTCTCTAACTGCAGTGTAGCCAGTGATGATGTAGGTAAGTTTCGATATTAATGACAGCTCTTTTCACTCACAGTGCTATTTTTCTAACTTGTTTAAGTTCTTACACCCATAGCTAGAACAGTCTCCCCATCCTGGCCCTTGTTTCTTTATGCTTTAGTCTGGTTCTCTCTGACTGCAGATCTACTCTCTTCCACACTAGACAGTCGTGACTACTCAGACCCTTCATTCCACAGTCGGTGGCCACATAAGAAAGGGCTGCATCTGGAAAGTTCTTTGGCTATGACTCATTAAGGTCTCAGACTTACCCTTAAAACCAGAGTCTGTTCCTGGGAGACTTTGTCCTGGCATGGCCCATGGCCTGGTGTGTGTTACTGGTAGCAGAGGAGGGCAGCAGAGGTCATGGAATCTGCCCGGAGTTCTCACTGGTGTTCGTGTCTCCAGAAGATTTGAACAAGATCACAGAGGAGGGGGACGTCAGAGATGTTGAAGGAGAGAGGAGAACAACATCTAAAGCCAGGGCTCAGCAGAGGAGGAAGCTCTCAGAAGGCAGCAGTGGCAGCAGTGCTGACGGCACTGAGCCGGACAGTGCGACTGGTGAGCTGTGTCCTGCTTCGGGTTACTCTGCGGGAACTCAGGAAAAACTGCGTGGAGAGCAGGGTAGACACAAAGCACTGTATTGAGCCTTGGAAGTTTGTAAACTGGAGAACTCATAGAACAGTTAAATTGAGCTTGGCCACATCGAGAGAAACTGTCTAGGGGTAACCTTTAAGCCAAATCTGAACAAACAGCATTAGAAAAACCAAAAGAATGAAGTCACATTTCTGACCGAGGGAAAGGTGTGAGCATTGAGACAGACTAGCACATTCGAGAACCAGCTCAGTGAGACTTAGGAAAGAGGCGGAAGCGGCAGGCTGGGCTGTCACTAGCCATGGACCAACCCTTGACCTGTTCCAACAGGTTTCAGCTTTTTTTATAACTAGTAGAAATGTATGAAGTATGTTGAGTTGAAAGTAATATGAGACTATTTTATTATCAGTTGTTTTCAGACTTAATAGAAATAAGGGCAGAGGGAAAATATGACAGAATTGTAATGTGTTAAAAATTTAAAAGAGTAAGTCTGTACATTAACACCAATCAGACACAGTGTTTTAGATTTTGACACGCTATCAGCAAATAACAGATGTGCTCACTCACTGGACAGATATTTGATGCTTTTGGTATATGTCATAGTCTAGGCGCTAGGGAGCAGTCATGAGAGAAACAGCTCAAATTCTGATGAGTGTGTCACAGGAGGGAACACCTATGTAACGTTTTTAAAGCGATGGTATATAAACTGAAGGGCCTCAGGCAGCCCAGCGGAACTTGTCCAGCAAGTGTGGATTCCGTGGTTTGAGCTCTAGGACTAGAAAATAAAGCCCCACAAAGGAGAAGGAAGTGTGGAGGTTATAAAGGGATGCTGGGAGGTGTTAGGTCAGGAGAGCTGACGTTTGAGGTCAGGCACCATGCTTTCATGGAGGTAAGACATTCTAAGTGTGCTGAGTGACCGTGGGGCCATGGCAGATGACATAACAGAAGTCTCATGTTTTGTTTTAAAACCAAGAAAGACTGTGTAATTTCTGTTTTAGGTGAAGATTCAGAAAGTGATCCTGATTTTGATGAGAGTGAGGAAAGCGATGAAGACTTTGGTGTGAGAAGAGGTAAAGAAACAAAGAAGAAACCAGTGCAGAAGAAACCCAAAGCAGAAAAGAAGGAAAGGAAATCAAAACCCAAACGTGAGGAGGCATCAGGTGAGCCTGCTCTCAAACCCATTGTTCTACAGGGTCGGGTCGGGTCTGTTAGGTTTCCAGATCTTCGCCTGTGCCCTCTAACATTTTGCTAATGCACATGTCTAGTTAAAAGGAATTGTGGCTAGGGACAAAAGCTAAGGATGCTGAGCCCTGGTAGCCATAAGAACACTGAGTATGGACCCTCCACCCCTGTTAGCATGTAGCCTTCCTCAAACCCCTGCACCTGCATTAGAACACTTCAGATTGTCTCAAGATACGCTGGAATTTTTATACATCATTGAGGGCCAAGAGTTTAATCCCAGGTTGTCCCATTTAGAGGCTGGACCATGCTATCTGGATATTTAAACGGTGAGGCCTGGGTGAGCTTAAGTCCTTGCTTCCTTTCATGACCTAATCTCTGTTTTGAGGACCCAGTTGAAACATACAGTGAGAGTTTGTGACAACTTGGAAATGGGCCACCTGTTTCTTATGTTCAAAAGTTAGCTGTTTCTGCATTTGTATTTTATAATAGATTATCATAAAATGTAACTTTTATTAACAAAATTTATTTTATTTATTTATAATCATTTTTTGGCCTTACTTTCTCTCTCTCTCTTTTTTTTTTTTTTCGGAGCTGGGGACTGAACCCAGGGCCTTGCGCTTGCTTGCCTAGCGCTCTACCACTGAGCTAAATCCCCAACCCCATTGGCCTTACTTTCTTAATCTTCCCGTCTCAGCCTTCTGGCAGGTGTCTTATCACCATGACCAAGAGAGAAGTTTTTAGCATGGTAGTCACTCCTGAGAAAATAGATCTGTGACAGCCAGACTCGTTTCCATGGCCTGTGAGAGCATGGCAGTGCCTTGCTCATCCTCCTCCCCTTCCTCCCCTCACAGCCCTGCTCCATCCATATAAACAGGACAGGAGCTTGCGTTCTGGCACTGTATGCTCTACCCTCTATGCCAGGAAAACCTCCACTCATCTTTCCCCTCAGCCAGGATTTGGCTCAGCCATGGTCCTCTCTCTACACCTCCTAAACATGCCCAAGATTACAAGGTCCCTTCCTACTGTGCATTCCTGGAGTCTCAGCACATTGCAGTAGACACAGATCTTCACTTCCCACTAAAGAGAAGTGTAGGACAGTAAGTTTCTGGAGAATAAGATGCCCACATCACGTGTTCTTTATAACCCTAGAGCCCTCTACAGGAGTATCCCTGACACATACAGAAGAGGCATTATTTGTAAAATGGCTCTGAGTATGACCTTTGAAGTCAATCCTGGTTTCTAATCTGGGCTCTGACAATAGCTGTCAGGCTACATTCACCTCTTTGCTCTCATATCGTTTTAGACTTGAACATTATCTTTCCGTATGACATTGTTTTTGTGTTTCACATAAGTGACTTCAGCAGACCCAGCTCCAGCTGCCATCAAATCAGGATCTCCAGCCTTACCCCAGCCAGTTGGTCTTCCTTCCGAGGCCACTAGGAAACCAGCAAAAATATGCAGCCCTTCAGCAGAAAGCAAGAGGCCCAAGTGGGTCCCCCCAGGTACAGTAACTTGCTAGCAAGGCCACCAGCTTAAGAGGCTGCCATTGGTACCTCTTTCCTAGTCACAGGAGCTATGGGTGAGCAGGTCCCATGTTGTTTCAAATGTCCTGCCATTTCCCGATCAGGCATCAGGGTGTGCATGACTTATTCTCATTGCTGTAAAGAAAACTTCAGTAAATGGAGACATTCTTCAAAAATCTGTGAACACAGCCCTGACTGTCACAGAGTCAAGAGTTTTAATAATTGGGTTGGGTTGGGTTGGGTTGGGTTGGGTTAGGTTGGGTTGGGTTGGGTTGGGTTGGGTTGGGTTGGTTTGGTTTGGTTTTTCTGGCAACGAGTTTTGGCCCTAAGACCTGCTGGCTGCCTCAGTTTAACAGAGCACTCAGGCCTGGGCACACTGGAGCACTAAAGCATGTAACACAAATGCCTTGTCTTTGTTTTCTTACATATGTTTTGCTCCACAGCCAGAAAAGCTGAAGACTTTGAAGGCGTTGGAGTTGGGGGTTTCAGATCAGGATGCTCCGCCTGCCTGTGCTCTTCCTGTTTGTCAGTGTGGGTCTTTCTTCTGATCTGTTGCAGCTCGTGATGGCTCTGTAGAGCTGGACCTAACTGTGTGCCTTTGTGTTCTCCTGCAGCCGCCTCCGGGAGCAGAAACTCTAGCAGCAGCTCATGGGCAGGAACCCCCGCCAGGTCCCCGAGTCAGAGCCTGCGTCTGGGCCTCTCCCGATTAGCACCAGTTAAGAGTTTGCATCCAAGTACCACAAGCAGCCAAGTACGGTAGCAGGAAAGGACCTCTGAGACCCTTGGGACTGCAGAGCGGGTTGTCATATTCAGCGTCCACATAAAAGAACCTTTAATGGATCACATGAAGGAGCTCTGTGTGATTCTGGTCTCATCAAAACCTTCTGCCCTTCAGCAAAGATTCTGGGGCCTCTCCTTGTGCCACTCCTGAAGAGTGAAGAGTGTGTTGTGTTTTCTTATGTTTCATAAGTCACCGTCACTCGGGCTTTGCGGCACATCGGCAATCACATGTCCTCCAACTCTGTCTGGCAAAAGGGCATCCTGGGTTCCTTCAGGAGGCGTTTCTGAAATCTTTCCCATGCTACATTTCTGTAGCTTTGTGAGAAGCTTGCTCTTTATCCAGGTCTTTTTTAGTGAGAGTTCTGCTTTTTGTACATATTAAAATGTCGACTGTACTGCAGCATGTGTCCCTCCGTGGGGACAGGTGGTTAGCGTGTAGCTGATCTTATAACACTGTATGAACTTCTCAATGTCAGACCCTTTAATAAGAGTGGAAAGGTTAAAATGCGCTCACTGATACCATGCGTCTCCGTGTGTCTGTTTGCTAATGTGAGTCTTGTGTGTCAGCATAAGCAAGGGGAAGTGGTGTCTTCACCTTAGATAAAGCCCGAGGTGAAAGACTGTCACCCCTGTCATCAGCTGATGCAGTTTCTCAAGAAGCTTAGATTTATTGTCAATAAAAATAATTATTTTTATGGTGAGAATATCACTTATGGTGTTCCTGATCACTTTTTAATAAAAAAATTAATGGCTTACCATAAACTGTGCAGTGCCTCCCTAGTTCTCGGCTGTGAACATCCGTGCACCGTGAGAACACATGTGCAGAACAAGCAGTTTTATATGCGCATTGCTCTGGCACCTGTTCATCTTATCTGGATGTTTGCTTACCCTCTCATTCTCCACCTTACCTGCTCCTTAAAACCCCAGTCTTCCATGTTCTGTGTGATTTGGGTTCTCGTTTTTGAGACAAGGCTTCCTATATAGCCCTGGCTGTCCTTGAACTCAAAATCCTCCTGCCACAGCCTCCCTAGTGGTGGTGGGGTTTGTCACACTCACCTAGTCACCTGGTTTTGAGTTAATTTGTATGCTTTGAGCAATAACCGTTGTTACTGATATTAAATATGCACTGTAGGGACTTGGCTTTTCTTATGATTCACATTATTTCTTTGTATTTAAAAGTTCCGGGAGGTGGGGGGCTGGAGAGATGGCTCAGCGGTTAAGAGCACTGACCGCTCTTCCAGAGGTCCTGAGTTCAAATCCTAGAAACCACATGGTGTCTCACAACCATCTGTAATGAGACCTGATGCCCTCTTCTGGTGTGTCTGAAGACAGCTACAGTGTACTTATATGTAATAATTTTTTTTTTTTTTAAAGAAAAGGTTCCCTCAGAGGCTGGAGAGACGGCTTAGTACTTAAAGGCACTTGCAGCGGACTCAGATTTGTTTTTCAGCACCTACATCAGGCGGCTTAAAACTGCCTGTATCTCCAATTGAGCAGATCTAACGCCCTCGGGACTCCACGGGCACCTGCATTCCAGTGGTGCATATACATATGTAATACTCGGACGCAATAAGAATTTGCCTCCAAGTGTGTTAAAATGGCCTAGCTGCAAGCATTGATAACCACCAGTTGCATCCCTGGTCTTACCTTTTCCTCAGCCAATCTTACCTACCCCAGCCATCATACCCTGAGAACTGTTTACTCCTCGGCTCAGGGTAGCTTTCTTGTGTTATACACACTTGCCACATATCATGCCTGTGCTTTAGTCTGTTGGTGGTTCTGGTGGACGGGTGCCCTTGCCTCTACTCTTCACCCCCTTGTGTATCCATCCATGAAGTTTCTGACACTGCATTCCCAAAATAAGAGCATGGCCTGGATATGGTGGCACACACCTTTAATCCTAGCAAAGGACGGCACTTCTCTACTAGTTCAAGGCCAGCTTGGTCTATGCAGCCCTGGAGCCAACCAGCGCTATGTGGTGAAACTTGCTGCAAACAAACAAACATTAAATCAGCATAAACAACCTCCTGCTCACAGCCCACACAAACACAGTCCAGTCTGTTCTTTACACACTGCTTTAGGCACTCACTTGGCTAAATGGCTAAGGACTTGAACACAAAATTCTACTTGGCTTCTTTTCAGTGAGTCCCTTCCTTGTATCAGAGTCCTTCAGGACAAGCCACCATCATCACTCATAATTCCATGTGCTTCTTTCTAAAACTCAGTACTGTATGAAGTGTACAACTCATAAGGAAATTTTATCCAGGGCTTTTTATCTACTTCTACATACTGTTTTTGAAAGGGCTTGGAAAATTTCCAGTCTGGCCTTTCCAGCCAACTTCAATCTCAGGGTCCTGGAATTTCACTCATACCTTGGGTGATCCACGTATTGGAAAGAGAGAAAATAAGGAGGTCGAGGGGAGATGTATTCTTTTGGCCTATGTGAAAGATGGTTTGGGCCTTGCCTGGATTAAGCCTATTCACCTCGGAGTCACAAAAAGGGCCTGAGCGGTTTCTACAGCAACGCTAGGAGGGTGTGGCCCCTCTGAGCCTAGCTGAGGGTAAGTCCTAAACCCCTGCAGCGATCCCTGTCTGTGACAGCCGGATGCAGCTCCTCCCACTTCCTGCCCTCACCTGGACAGAGTAAGCGCCTAGAAGAGGCTTATGATGGGGGCGCAAACCCTGAGCCATCTAGGGCTGGGTCCTCATGGGGCAAGTGGAAAGGGAGAAGGGAAGTAAGAGCGAGGGATGGGCCGGGTGCGTGAAGGAGAAGAGGTTTAGGTCTTGCCAGCTGCCATTCATGAGCATCCTGACTCTCCTATTAGTGGAACACTGTGTTAGGGGTCTCGCTGAGTGTTGGAAGCCGGGCGGGAAGTGGTCCTGACTCCAGCAATTTGGGGCATGTAGCTGATTCTTCTCATACTGTCACTGCACGTGGTATTTCCTCCCTCCCTCTCTCTCTCTCTCTCTCTCTCTCTCTCTCTCTCTCTCTCTCACACACACACACACACACACACACACACACACACACACACACACACACCACAGAGACACAGACACAGCTCAGTCCTTTGACACAGAGTGTACCAAGCTTGTGGCCTAGATACTTTCCTCACTTGCTTGCACTGCAGGATAAGCTCCAATACTTAGCAACATTGTTTCTTTTTAAGGTGGTGGCTACCTACTCTCTGAACATTCACTGTCTGAAATATACAGGCCAGGTGGGGCTCAGGAAACATTGTTCTTTCATACATTTTTTTTTTGGTTCTTTTTTTCTTTTTTTTTTTTTTGGGTTCTTTTTTTCGGAGCTGGGGACTGAACGATACATTTTTTTTAAAACACCAGCTTCCCCATTCTTAACTCACACATTGGATGGAAGATTTAAAACTGGGGAACATCTCATGAGAATGTCCTTCATTTTGCTTGAGGGGTAAGATGGAGGTGGTCGAATTCTAAACAATCTTCCAACGCGTCCTATACCTGTAATCTCTGAATCAAGAGACTGTTAAATTTGAGGTCAGCCTGGTCAACACTGCAACATAGCAAATGTCGGGCCAGCTTGGGCTACAGAGTGAGATTCTGGTTCTGGGATCTAATCCTTCTTTACCCAAGAGATGGGAACCGGAAGGTATATCTGGCAATATGTCAGCTACTCTGCCCTCTCCAACTCCAAATTGCCTACAGGCGAGCTAAAGTGCCTGCTTCTCAAATGTGGAGGATCCTAAGACAGTGAATTGTGGTTTTAGCTGACCCTAGCACCCATCTAAAAAGGAGAACAGGCTAGTTAAAGGCTGTATCCATCAAGCCACCAGGGCCATCAGAAATGTAACAAACACACTGCCTGACCTAGCAGTGGCAGGAACACTATACTCCTGGGAACAATGGCCACTTTGGGAGAGATCGCTGACAATGTGAAAATAGAGTGAAATAAGGACAGTTCAGTATCGACCCACCATGCCTGTGGGATGGGTGCTCTATGGTAGAAGGAAAAGTTTGAGCAAAACCCCACAGGGCACTGGGGACGAAGCAAGCACAGGGGAGAAAAACAAGTTTTTCTATGTTCTGAAAACTCACGAATTATTGAAGAGAAAGGAGGATAGATCTGTTCTTTGTGCTTTTCCGAAGACAGCAAGGAACAGTGGAAAGAATATCTTGTGTAATATCATTACCCTCCCGACAAATATTTAACAAGCACCTACAAAATGTAAATTAACATCTGAGTATAAGGTGGGCTGTCGGGGAAAACCTTCACTGTCTCAGGAACACTCCAGCACTGATAGGTAAGAATCAGGGAGACCCCTCGGCTAGGTGAAGGCATGGACACGAGGATTCCCAAACGTCCCTTACGTCACTGAACCATGAAGGATTCAGGAACTCATGTAGAAGGACTGGGGAGGTTGAATTTGCTTTGTCACATAAGTACACTAAACAGGTCACTCCAACTCTAAATGCTACCACCACATCTGTCCCAAGGACAACCCCAAGGACATAAAGATCAAGCCACTGTCGACTCTAGTAAAAATAACAAAGTCACAACAGGTAACCTCGAGAGGCATATTTTCCCTTTAGGACATTAGTGTCTTTTATGCACAAATGCACGTGTTTAAAATGCCCCACAACACAACTTTAATAACAGTAATGCTGAAAACCCCGTGGCTCCCAGATTCCAAACTTCCTGAGAACAAGGGGCCCATTTCCTTGTCTTTCTTCCTTCATACTGAGTACAGTTGTCAGGGCTTGGTTGAGGCCCGAAGTTCTTTGACGAATTAATGTAAGCCGTCTCAGCTTTCTCCTCTTCCGGCGAATGTATTCAGAGTTTTCAATAGAGAGGAACTGAAACAATCCAGAGCGGCCCGTCACCCACAGTTCCACCAGACTCAGGATCGGGATGAGACAAAAACTTAAGCAGGCTTCTGGGACAACTAAGCAACACGAAAGCTGTGACAAAGTGAGTTCACTTTGGAAAGTGCTGCTAAATCCAGGAAGAGAGAGTGGCTTAGGAAGGCAGAGCATCCGCTCTGTATCGGTGTGAATCGGTGTGAATCTGCATTTTAGGTTCATTTTCCAAGGGAACATCCCTGCAGCTCTAAGCTAAGCTGATTGTCTTCAGTCAGTCCTGTAATAAACTGTAATTTAAGAAGTCATTTTATTTCTAAAATGCAATTAATTTTAATTCGTTAAAATTAAGTAATTTTTATTTTAAAAACATAAACTATTAGGTCATTCCAATCCATTTCCTATGAAGCACAATGCAGCTCTTGTGCACTGTGCTTCAGTAGACCCCAGGAGCTTGCAACGTGCCCTACCATTGAGCTACACAACCCTGGCCCTCACCACATAGTCTTAAAGACTGAAAAAAAAAACAAAAAACAAAAAAAACCATTTGCCAAGTTCTGATTGCAATTACAAGCCAGGTAATGCGTAAATGGAAACACAGAGTCTGTGACAATCACAGAATCATCCAAAGAAGACAAGCTAGGAATAACTGACAGCACGTGTGTGTGTGTGTGTGTGTGTGTGTGCGCGCGCGCGCGCTCGCGTGCACGTGTGCGTGCCTGTGCCTGTGTGTGTGTTCTGTCTGACAGTGTTGTGTAGGTTTAGATTTTAAATTACTAGAAGAGCCTTGAGAAGACCAAATGGCTCACGGGAGTGTCGGCAGCATGCAGATGAGACTGCAAGGTCCTTCAGCATCATCTGCAGGCCTTGGTCTGACTCTTTACCTTCAGCTGCCAGAGAGGGGGAACGGAGGCAAGAGCCCCGACTGTGTGGACAATGTCCTTTACAACACTCACTGTCTTTGTGAAGTAGACAAAAGAGGATGTGGTACAGAGCTCTGACAGGAAAAGCTTTCCTTTCTCCCCAGGATTGGGAGCTGATCAATGCTCTCTAACCAGAAGGCCATCTCTCGGTTTATTCCCAAGTCCAAATGCCACTCTGTCCCTGCCTTGACTGAGTCCCTCTCTATCTGCCAAGAGGTTCTTAGAACGCCTTCCAAACCAAGTCGCTCCAAGCTGAGCTCCACGGCCATTGCCATGAGATGGCCCTAAAACACGGAGGCATCATGTCAGTCCAGATGTAGAAAGACCAACCCCACAGGCCACAGCCTAACCTGGGCTATGTGACCCTTCATGTATATAGTTCTTCAGAACGTGTCAGGGCTACTTGCATTTCCTGGACAAGCCAGCAAATGCTGCTTCATACTCTCTTCTTTCCTTTGCCTTGCCCATCTGCCCTTGACTCTGACCTGTATGCTCATTCTTCAAGGACGCTCTACTGTGTGTTTCTGGAAGGCTGCCTCAGCTTCACAGCAGAGAGAGTGGCCAGTGCGATCTGCGCACACTCCTGACTTCGTTTATCCTGTCTCCTCTGCTGTGCCATGAGTTTGCCTTAGGGACAGAGATTGTGACTAGGTTATCAGAACTCCCTCGGCAAACGAGTCTACAAAATATAGAAGGAAGGGGAGAACTAACCATAAGAGAGAAATAAATTATTTTTGATGACTTTCACCACCATTATGTGCACACACTCTGTCTTTCTGTCTGCCTGTCTGTCTGTCTCCCCCCCCCGTGTGTGTGTGTGTGTGTGTGTGTGTGTGTGTCCTGTAGCTAGAAAAACAATGGCATGATCCTGTTATCCCAGCTGCTTGAGATACCGAAGAGAATGACTTGAGTCTGAGCTTACTTGATGAGACCCCTAATCCCTTTTTTCTGAAAGAGGGTACCACCCCGTAGTCAAGACTGGCCTCAAACTTGCCATCTTCCTACCCTAGCCTCTCAAGTGCTGGGGTAACAGGCATGTATGTCCACCGTCATGCTCAGCAAAGCCAGCATACCTTTAAAGAAATTCTTGTCACCCCTCCATGTGTCCTCCTGGGGGGGAGGTTTGTGCTTTTGTTTGTTTGTTTGTTTTGTTTTGTTTTGTTAATGCCCTCCTCTGATTGGCTTGTTTTACTCTGCTTGCCAAGGGCACAGTGAGTCCCACCTTGTTTTACACTATCATGTTTCAGAAAGCACATGTGTCATATTTTTAACTTCCCACTGGATAGAGTGAAAGGAAGATCTCGTTTTTTTTAAATATTTAATTCCTCAGTAAATGTGCCTTCCCATTTATTTGCCTGACTTGGATTCAGTTTTGTGAATAACTGGAAAATCCTAGTGTTGCCGTTACTGATTGATTATAAGGTCTGCAAAAGCTAAAACTGTAATGACTTTCCCCTGAATCTCATGCTGACCCTGTTTCTTGGACTTTTCAAATTCCGTTTGTTCTGACCAGAGCTGGATGCTGCAGAGGGACTTCATGGGACAAAGCAGAACTCCACAGTACTCCACAACTAACAAAAACTAAAAATGTCCTGAGCGTCCCCTAAGACCTGTCTTCCACAACTCTGTTTAGATTCCATAACCATATAGGAATTTTTTTCTCATCTTGCAACAAGTTAATTTTTCATGGAATTGTGCTCTGAATGAGGAAGGCACCAAAAATGACGAGAGGATATCAGTTCTGGCTCTTTCTTTCTGTAGACGTGAAATCAGTAGCCCCACTGTGTGTATGACGTAGCCATACTGTGTGTAAGAGAATGAGGCAGCTGGGAAAATGGACTCCAGGCTGGCTGTTGTAACTGTAGCCACCTAACTTTACCCTCCTGCTCGTTGGCTCCTTGGCTCCTTGGCTCTCCTTCTGTAGTCCTGTCTTTCCTAACCCAAGAAGGGATGCAAGAGAAGCAGAGCATCTCTTCTCTGCTTTAGGCTGTAGGCTGGCCCCTGCTTTTCTCTAAGCTCCTTTGCTTTCATTCATTCCCACATATGTTGACCTTTATTTATATTTTATCCACATTGCCACATTATATCATCATCACCACCATCATCATCATCACCACCATCATCATCATCACCACCATCATCACCACCACCATCACCACCATCACCACCACCATCATCACCACCATCACCACCATCACCACCATCACCACCATCACCACCATCACCACCACCACCATCACCACCACCATCACCACCATCACCACCATCACCACCATCATCACCACCATCACCACCACCACCACCATCACCACCATCACCACCATCACCACCACCACCACCTCACCACCACCATCACTACCACCATCACCACCACCACCACCACCATCACTACCACCATCACCACCATCACCACCACCACCATTATCACCACCATCACCACCATCAGCACACCACCATCATCACCACCACCACCACCACAGAGTCTTATTATGTAGCTCAGCGTAGCCTTGAACCTGAGACCATCTTTCTTTAGATTGAATATAAATCTAAATTTTAGGCATATACTTCCATGCCCAGAGCTGACTTTATTCTTTGCTCTCTCTCCTCTCTCTCTTTCTCTTGTAGGACTAAAATGGATACGAACAAGGCAAGGAAACGTAGTTTGACAACCTTCCCAGTTTTGAAAGCAAGAAAGAAGCAGAGTTTCACCTCCGTGAAGGTAAGCATCATCGGGTCCCAAGTGAGGAGCAGAGATGTCTCCAGGAAGATGTGGAGAGTCCTGGCCCCCGGGTGAGTCTCCCACACAAACACCTCAAGGATAGTCCTGAGGTGAAGGTATTGGGGGATGTTGCCCACACTCAGAGCAGGGCTTACCAGTGAAAGCTTCCTGGAATCATCCTCCCAGGCATATGCAGAGATTGTCTCCTGGACGGTTCTGAATCCCATGAAGTTGACACTCAGGATTACCCATCATGGTGGACTCAAAGAGAAAAGCAGCTAGCCTTGCGAGGCCTCCATTAAACAGGCGACTAGCATTGGAGAAGTTGCCGGATGAATGGCTTCTCCACAGTTACTGCATCTCCTTTCTGTCTACTTGAAACTACCTCAGAACATTCTGCTGTCATTCACAGTAGATGTTCAAGATCATTTGTTTGTCATTTGGAAAATAATGTTTTTTTTCCTGACAAAGACAAAATTGCTTTTTCCCCCTCACCCTCAAAACCTAATGAAAGGCACAGCGCAGAAGTTAGGCCAAGGTGTAGTAACCATGTTTATCATCTGTGAAACAAGTAAAGGGGAGATTTTTTTCCAGTCTACTACCATTTAGGCTGTTCAAAATATTGCACTGTCTAGGATCTTTTCAAAGAATGTTTTGCAGGAAACTTTAGCCCCCAATTGTTTAGCCGTGAAGGCCTGAAGTGCGTCCCTGAATCCGTGGTCAGGCTCCAGGGTTAGCAGCCTCTGTGATGGCTCCAGAGGTCACTTGCCACCTCCCTAGACCTAGAATTCCACGTCACCTCCTCTGAGCAGTGTTTCTAGTTCAGCTCCCCAGCACCCTGAGATTATAATTCACAAAGCAGATACATCCTGGTTTGTTGGTGCAAACCTGTATTTCCAGTGATTGGAGGAAACTTTGGGCTTGTAGCTTTGAGTAATGTTGAGGCTGTTAAGTCATTTACAGAGTTCTGGGCAATGGGCAGGATGCATTTTACATTGCTAGATGGGAATGAGCAACTGAGGGGCAGGGACCGTTTGAGGAGACATGTGAGTATCAAGTCAATGAGAGCTAGGCTTACCCCAAATAATACTCATTGCCACTTGACTGGTTTAAGAAGGTCGTAGTAGACTTCAGAAGCACACTGTGGGCACATCTGTGAGAGAGTCCAGAGAGAACGAACTAAAATGGGAAACCTCTTTCTGAATGTGGGTGGCCCCATCCCACAGGCTAGGTGCCAGCCTGCAATCAAAGGGATGGAGAAAGCTTTCCTTTTCTCAGGCTCTCTGAGCCCACTCTTGGCAGCCATCACGTGGCTTGCTCTGCTGTGTCCTCTGGGCCACATGTACTAAAACCTCTGAATTCATGAGCTAAATAAATCTTCCCCCTTTAACTTACACTCTCTACCAGTGATAAGAGAAGCGGTCAGCATGAGGAGCTTTGCAACTTTGAATGTCTTAAGTTTTTGTGAGCTTGCCTTGGTTGATGAGATGATGTATATACATGAGCCCAAGAGGAAAGGTTCTCCCCATTTCACAGGTGGGAAAACTGATGACAAACGAGGATACTCAGCTCAGAGGGGAAAGATGGGGAGTGTAAGGAAGATGTCAAATCTGCAGTCCGGATCGCACTGATCTTCATCTCTGAGTTAAGAGGCATCTGTTGCTTTGTAAAATCCTTTAAAGGAAACAATGCGATGAGCTGGGCACAGTGGCGTTTGCTGATAGGTGGCAGCAGGAGAGACGGGAGTTCAAGGGCAGCCTCAGCTACACTGTGAGTGCTAAGCCAACCTGCTCTCTATGAAATCTTGTCTCAAACAAACAAACAAACAAACAAACAAAAAACCCAGAAGGAAATAAAAAATAATGAAATTTCAAGGGAAGCAAATTACATGACAGTTGTACCAATAAACTTTTGAAAAGCTAAAGTAAAAGCAGAAAGTTTTTCATGCTGCACTCTGCAGTATCTTCCATCGGGTGGAAGGAGACTGAGGAAGAAGACGCCTGGCATTGAATTCTGGCTTCCACATGTGTGCACATGCTTGCTCTCTCTCTCTCTCTCACACACACACACACACACACACACACACACACACACACACACACACACACACACACACACCAAGAAAACAAACCAAAGGGCTGGAGGAACGAGTCGAGCACGCATCCTGCCCTTCAGGAGGGCTTGAGTTCAGCTCGTAGGATCCACATCAGGTGGTTCACAACTGTCTCTAAGTATAGCTCCAAGTCTGACGCCTCTGTCCTATACATGTACTGGTACATGTGTGTACATATTCACTCCATATACATATAGTTAAAATAAAAACGAATCCCTAAAAAATACAATCTCAAATGTGATATTTAAAGAATCGTCAGACGTGGTGGTTAGTGATGGCTCAGCAAATAAGAGCACTGGCTGCTCTTCAAGAATGCCTGGGTTCGATTCCAAGCACCCACATAACAGCTCATATAGTCAAGAAAAGCCGTGAGATAATTTTATGTCGATCCATTTAAAATAATGGCGTTTCTCTTAACTTCTGCCAATGTGACTATTTAGAAAGGACTGCACTTACTTGTCCCACCTGCTTCACAAGGGACACTTGGCAGGGAGCACAGGTTCCCTGTGTCAGACTGAGCCAGTGTTGGATGCTAGAAGCATGATAGTCCCTGGCACCGACTGGCACTTGGTGTACATTCACTCGCCCATGTCCTCTACAATTATTTACTGACTATTCATATCCAACACCATTCTAAGGGTTGAATATATCTTTTAAAAGGTGCATACTCTGATGCGTTCCTACAATCCCAGCCCTCTGGAGGCTGGGTTAGGAGGACAGCCTCCATTCTGAGGCTAGCCTTGACTACATGTTGGGTTCTAGGCCAGCGTAGGTACAGAATAAGACACCCTTAAGAACAAAGAAACAACAAAAGCCAGCGAGCGCTTATGATTTTTAATCCCAAGACCCTTCAGATGAAAGCTGGTGGTCTGGTCAAAGTTAAATGCTGAGTGTGGTAGAGAGGACCTGGGGAGTGGACAGACCTGGGCACCACACAGCAGAGCTAGACCCACCTGACAAACTCGACCTCGACTTTGTGCTCTACAGTTTTGACTAGGATTTCCAACCATTGCAATAGCAAACATTTAGATTTGGAGTTTTCCTTCAGGCTTGTTGGATATGGGGTGCTGATGAAACAGGATGGGCCATAAAATCAACTTTGACTGCACATCTAGAACTGCCTGGGAAAGTTTTCTAGACCACTGAAGTCTCTCAGAATTACAGATGCTTTGTTTTTGTTTGTTTGTTTGTTTTGCTTTGTTTTGTTTTTTGTTGTTTTTTTTGCTTTGTTTTGTTTTTTAATTCTTCTTGGGCTGGGGAGATGGTTTGGCAACCAACGGCATTGAATGCTGAGTGTTTTTGCCAAGGACCCAAGTTTAATCTGCTTGTAACAATTCAGCTCCAAGACATCTGGAGCTCTGTTCTCTATTAGTGCAAGCATACAGCACACATGCAGACACACACAGACACAAACAGACACACAGACACACACAAACATACCCTCATTGTCATCATCATCATCAAAAACTAAAATAAAATTTAAATAAAAATAAAAAAGTCTGGGGCTGGAGAGATGGCTCAGTGGCTAAGAGTGGCTGCTCTTCCAAAGGATCTGGTTCAATCTCCAGCACCCATATGGCAGCCCGCTCCTGCTTGTAACTACAGTTTCAAAGATCCAACACCATCACCCAGACATACAGTATACTCAGGCAAAAGACCGATGCACATAAATTAAAAATAAATACTTTTAAAAATAGATAAAGTTAAAAGTTCAGAAGTTCACTTCTATTAGGTTGACACAAATATCCATGTACACGCCTGGTGTGGTAGCTCACACCCATGATTCTAACACTTGGCAGTTGAAAACAGGAGGGTCAGAAATCCAAGGTCATCCTCAGCTACAGAGAGAGAGTTCGAAGCCAGCCTGGGCTGCATGAAACCCCGTCTCAAAAACAATAATCAGGGCTGGAGAGATGGCTCAGCAGTTTAGAGCACTGCCTGCTCTTGAAGAGTTCCTCAGTTCAATTCCCAGCAACCACACGGTAGCTTATAACCATCTATAACGGGATCCAACGCACTCTTCACTGAAGACAGCAACAGTGTACTTACATACATACATACATACATACATACATACATACATACATACAATAAAATAAATATATAAATGTATATTATCTGACGAGGGCATTAGATGTTTCTTGTGACATGAACAGACAATATTAAAGAGTGGTATGAATTAGTTAATGGAGTATCGAGAGCATGAAGTCTCTGGCTGGCAGATCCCAGACATATGCACCTGACACCCTCCCTCTCTGTTTCATAGAGAACAGTTTCTTGTGAGAGATAGGAACTAAATCTCACGCAGTAGAAGGAAGTACCCCAGATCGTCCATCTTTGTCTCATATCTGTGTCTCATCGCCATTCCACATCCGAAAAGCCCAAGGGAAGAAACACCAAACCAATCACCCACTGCTGCAAAGGGTCGGAAATCCCAGTCAAAACTGAACAGAGCACAGAGCCAAGATCTTGCCTGTCACTTGGGTCTAGCTTGGCTGCATGGCACAATGTATCTAGGTTATCCATGCATAGTTTAAATGCATACGAAAGGTTCAGGGTAAGAACTTATCAGGGTCAGAGAACATTTAAAACAATGATGTCCACGAGAGTGGCTAGGTGGTGAGAGTGAGGGCTAGTCCACCATCCAGTGGACTCTGTGGAGACTTAGCATCCCGAAGGAGAACACTTACATTTTTTCCCCACTCTCCCTAGGGTCCCACTCTTCCTCCTGATATCTACATGGTGAGTACCAGTTCCTCCTTCCTCTGCCTTCACTCCCACAGTCACCCCACGTTGGAGAGAGGAGGACAAAGGTTTGGGGTGACCCTCAGTTGCTGCGAAAGGGATGTTGATACAAGCTGGTTTAAGAGAGCGCCTCTGAGTGCTGGTATTCAGCAGAGCGAGAGGACAGCACCTCCAGGTTGTAAAACACCATGTTTGACAGGGAGGATAATGACATGTTAGAAAGGCAATGTGGCTTTGGCTTTTCTTATTTTCCTTTACATCTGTGTTGAGGTAACCTCCCCCACTTCACAGAGGAGGAAACTGAGGCCCCAAGAGACTAAACAAGGTGTCTAGAGCTAGCCTGCTAATAAAAAGCTGAAATCAGGACTCAGGGTTTATTCTGTAATTCATGGTTGCTTTTCAACGATTGTCGTTATAATGCCTATTAAAATCTATTCTAAAATGTTTGTAAAGGATAAAGAACAACACACAATGACCCTCCAGTGCATCCAGCACAGCGAGAGGTCCCCTGAGTGTCCCTTCTCATGTCATCGTCCCCTCTGCCATCATCATTCTCTTGAGTCTTGCCTCTAAGATTCCGTTGCTCGCCTGCGTGTGCTGCTCTGGGCACGCTCATGGATGTCTCCTGTCTAAACTGTGGTCGTGTTTCTAGACTCTTTATCTAGGATTGGGCTTCCTGGGTGATGACATGTGAGGGTTCTGAACTTAAGCAGATATTGCAACATTGTTTCCTAACTCTGGTATCGATGTGCTTTGGCCCTCACTGTACACAAATTTGGTCTCCTCACCATTTGGGTCAGTTTATCCTGAGGGAGCTTCATCTGCCCACTTTGTAGCTCTAAGTGGCATTCTGACTGTCTTTAGCTTGCACTTGGGTGGCTGAATTAGTGATGCTGAACTTCCTGCCACCTGATTGTTGGCCTTTCCTGTCCTCTTCTGGAAAGGGTCACTTGTGTCTTTATTCCAGTAAGGTGTTTCTGCAGTGTCCCCCTTGCCTTAGTGAGTATAGGATGTTTTTTGTGTTCTGTCCTCTAGTCCTCTGCCAGTAGTAAATGGCCTTTCCAAGGGTTTTGGCTTGGGTGTTTTCACGTACCTAACACAGCAGTTTTAACTCTGTCAGAAATGAAGACGGGCGAAGTTCCCCCATCATGTGTCAAGGT
Organism: Rattus norvegicus; assembly: GCF_021556685.1. Lineage (NCBI taxonomy): Eukaryota > Metazoa > Chordata > Mammalia > Rodentia > Muridae > Rattus > Rattus norvegicus. The sequence goes on along the minus strand of NC_141537.1, from coordinate 161,772,572 downwards.
CTTCCTGTTATCGGCATCTATGGTGATGTGTAGTTGTTGAGGCAATTAATGAAGCAATGGTGGTAAGTAATTATCAACCAAAGGCTATAGTATGTATGTGACTTTGCCCTTTATGCTGTGCAGAAATTTTGACAGCGGACAATGTCATATATTTATGATCACAGCGTCACACGGGACAGACTCATTGGCTTGCAAACTCCCCATTCTCCATCTATTTGTCTGTATCTCCTCTCCTAGGACAGCCCTACCCACCACGTTTCCTCTGCCAATTGTTTTACCTTTTCCAGAATATAATGTAGTTAGGATCCCAACATGCAGCCTCTTCAAATGCATTCTTCGGTTGTCAGTAAAAGTGCTTTTCAGTCTGTGACTTGGTAACACCTCCCTTTGTTAATAACTAATACGGCATTACATAGATACAACAGCTTGCTTATCCACCAACCAAAGGACGTTTTGGTTGTGTTTATTGCTCAGCTGTTATGAATTACACTGCTGTGGAACAGACATGTGCAAGGTTCCGTGTGCACAGACGTTTGCGATTCATTTGGGTGAAGAGCAAGAGCGTGATTGGCTGGTTGTAGGTTAAGGCTACCACTCGCTGTTTCCAAAAGCAGCCAGACGGTCTGCCAGAGCAGCCCTAGCAGTCTGTTCCAGAAGGGCGTCATTTTGTCTCATAGCCTGGAGGATGCTGGGAATCAAACCTGCATTTTCTGAAAGTGCTTCTATCTGCTTCAGCCTCCTGAACTTAATTTTAATTTGAGAGCTTTGGAGGGGAAGTAGTTTGTTGTATCTTTGTCGCTCGGTTTTGTAGCAGACTGGGATGAGGCCAGAAGAGGTAGCAGTATGACTCTGTAAAATGGTATTTGAGGGCTTAAGTTCCCAACTCAAATTTGCCACGGTGTGTGTGTGTGTGTGTGTGTGTGTGTGTGTGTGTGTGCGCGCGCACTCGCGCACACACACGCGCACGCCTGATTACCTTGGACAACTTATTTAGACAACCTTGGCTTCTCTTTATCCACTTATAAAACATGGCCATTCTGCAACATATTCCCTAAGATTGACCCTTGTACCAGGATGATCCCAAGCTCCATTAGTGAAGTCATAAGGAGATGAGCCTTCCCCGATTCTAGTCAGCAAGAGAAGTAGGAAATGACTCCAGGTTGTCTGGGCTTCCAGGCCTAGCTTCCTGCTCTTCTCTCATGTATGGCTCAAGGCTTGTGTGCAGGTCCCTCGGGAGGACACTGCATCCATGACAAGAGCTGCTGTTCCCCTGTGGATGGCCATGTTCATTCCACTAATGGGTCTCCAGAGTCCATTCTTGCCAGAGGGAGGACCCAGAAGACAGTTCCTTCCTGCCTAGGCATTCTGGGCTCTCATGCACAGCAAACGGGCCTTCAGCCCGTTTTAGCTGGAAGTGGCAGGCAGACAAACCTTGATTAGCTGAGGTCTGCAGCTTGTTCCTCAGCTGGGCTGCAGGGTCAAGGTGCCTTCCCCTTTCCCAGCTCTTTGTTTGACTTGGATGGGCCTAGCCATCCATTTAAATTGTGTTCTGTATCAATTCCCTAATGACTTTTCTTCTCCCTCATCATCATACCCCTTCCTTATATTAAGCATTTGTTTTGAACTCTGGGTTTTCTGGCCTCTGGGAGAGGATGGGCCTGCAGGGAGGAAGCTGTGAGCTGACAGCAGAGAATCTGGGTGAACCAGATTCACCCAAGCTCTGGGGATTTTCTTTTTCTTGAGAAAGAGGGACGGGTTGGGGGTGGGAAAGGAGAAGGAGGTGGAGGAAGGGGAGGAGAAAGGGGAAGAAGAGTAGGAGGGAGAGGAGGTGAAGGAGAGGAGAGAGAGGAGGAAGAGGAGGAAGGGGGAGGAGCCAATTGAGAAAACAGAGCAGTAGCCTGTGAGGAATGACTAAGGCAAGGCTGTTTGATGGTGCCCTTCTGAACAAGCTAAGTAGACCGGGGACAGGGGACCAGGGAACCCGATGCCTGCCTAGAGCCTACTTGCTTTCTTCTCTGGACTTCACAGATGAGGACATCCAAGGCTCAGACCGAGGTAATAAGACTGGGGGATGCATCTTGGGTTCTGTTGGGACTAGCTCTAAATTGGGAAGAGAGCCACTGTCCATCAGCTCTTAGAGGGAGGCATGGGATATAGGTGGCCCAGTGGCCCTGTGGCCCTTGTAAAGTGCACAGAGCCTTTCATCTGAGGTAAGAGAGGGTGTGCATATTCACTTGGGACCTAGTGTGATAAATGTGACAGGATGTCATTGGTGGGAGACTCTGGAGTAGTACTGGGGTTTCACCCTTCTGTGTGCCCGTGTGGTCCTGGGAATTCTATTCTTCTATACGCCTCTCCTGTTCTGGGGTCTCTCAGGAATAGACACTTCCCTGTTTGGGCTTTTCAGGAGTTGGTTTCCTAACATGGACCACTTTCCTCTAGTCCCTCAGCCCCTTAAACTATATTCAGTAGAGATTCGTTTATTGAGAACAAAGCAATGAGGGACCTAGAAAGTTCACTGCCTGTGAGGAGAATTTTGTTTTCCATTGTGCATATGTGAAAAGACAGCCGCTTCCTCATGTCCCCTGGGGTTGCAATGGAGAAATGAGGTATGAGGAGACATTTCACCTCTTGAGGAAGTTGCTGGAAAGAAGTGGTCTGCAAGTCCATTATCTAGTACAACACAACACTTCCTGAGACCCTCTTCTCTCTCTCTCTCTCTCTCTCTCTCTCTCTCTCTCTCTCTCTCTCTCTGGTGTGTGTGTGGTGTGTGTGTGGTGTATGTGGTGTGTGTGGTGTGTGTGTGGTGTGTGTGGTGTGTGTGTGGTGTGTGTGGTGTGTGTGGTGTGTGTGTGGTGTGTGTGGTGTGTGTGTGGTGTGTGTGGTGTGTGTGTGGTGTGTGTGTGTGTGGTGTGTGTGGTGTGTGTGTGGTGTATGTGTGTGGTGTGTGTGTGGTGTATGTGGTGTGTGTGTGTGTGTGGTGTGTATGTGGTGTGTGTGTGGTGTGTGTATGGTGTGTGTGTGTGGTGTGTGTGTGGTGTGTGTGTGGTGTGTGTGTGTGGTGTGTGTGTGGTGTGTGTGGTGTGTGTGTGTGTGGTGTGTGTGGTGTGTGTGTGTGGTATGTGTGTGGTGTGTGTGTGGTGTGTGTGTGTGTGGTGTGTGCGGTGTATGTGTGGTGTATGTGTGTGGTGTGTGTGTGGTGTATGTGGTGTGTGTGTGTGTGTGGTGTGTATGTGGTGTGTGTGTGGTGTGTGTATGGTGTGTGTGTGTGGTGTGTGTGTGGTGTGTGTGTGGTGTGTGTGTGGTGTGTATGTGGTGTGTGTGTGGTGTGTGTATGGTGTGTGTGTGGTGTGTGTGTGTGGTGTGTGTGTGGTGTGTGTGGTGTGTGTGGTGTGTGTGTGTGTGGTATGTGTGTGGTGTGTATGGTGTGTGTGTGTGGTGTGTGTGGTGTGTGTGTGTGTGTGGTGTGTGTGGTGTGTGTGTGTGTATGGTGTGTGTGGTGTGTGGTGTGTGTGTGTGTGTGTGTGTGTGTGTGTGTGTGTGTGTGTGTGTGGTGTGTGCAGAGACGCAGAAGCAACCATTTGGAGGGCTAGCTTCATCAAACCTGTGATGGCGCTAACCTTGGCTATGAGATGCCTTTTCCCTTTATCCTGGGCTGCTGCACAAAGGCACAGGATACATGAGAAAGGCTTGGAAGCATTGTTGTATTTAGATCAGTCTAGGCTCATGGATGCTTACTTTTTCCCTTGCACTGTTATTGAATAATCTTTACTTTCTCGGCCTACATATTATTTCTTGCCCTAGTCAGTCCTAGAATCTGCCATTTGTCCAAGGACCCCTGGTTTCTCTTAACGGGCAAGGGTCTGAGATACCAATATGTGGTTTCTAAGCATGCTTCTTTCTACTGAACTGTTATTTCTCTTGAATTCTCTCAGGGACAGAGGAAATGTGTGTGTGTGTGTGTGTGTGTGTGTGTGTGTGTGTGTGTGTGTGAGAGAGAGAGAGAGAGAGAGAGAGAGAGAGAGAATCCATGTATTTATACCTGTCCAGAAGTATTTCTGTGTAACTATCTGTACATATGTTAAGTTAAACATGAGTTCTTCTGTGTCCAGTCCTAGTCAATTATAACGTGACAGTGGTGCTGATGGAGCCTCACTAATCTGTAAGTTTCCCTCCTGACTGGAAGAAACCTGCCATCTTTCCAGTCACTGCTTTCGGCCTCAGTGCACATGCTTGGCAGAATCTGACCTTATCTCTCTGAAGTTTAGTTTTATCCTTTTCTTGGGTTAAACCTTATGATCCTTTATGTGTATATGGCCTCATCTCCTTCTTCATCCATCCTGTCTGTGTTCATAGCTTTCTCAGTTTCATGGAAAATGAGCAAGATCACTCTGGGCTCTTCCCAGCCAAGGGAAAGGAGTTCCTGCTGGCAGTGTCAATATATGCACGACACCAGTCTCAGCATGTTACACAGATCTCTTTCGTCCTCACAACAGCACTCTGAGGATTTTACTGATACTGAGGAACAGCTGATAACTGTCCGTGAGGAGTGGAGTTGTCAAAGGAATTAAGAACTGTCACCAGACATGCTTGTGCTTGCCTTTAATCCTAGTGTAAAACTACAAAAGAGGGAGGAGGGGGGGTTTCTAAGTGTTTGTGTCCACGAGCATTGTTTTATTCCATATCATTACTAAAGAGAAGTCTCTGAAACTCTGTGCATATGATAGAAACTGGTAATGGGTCATCATTGCCCATAGGACAAAGACCAAGTTTCTTAGTTTAGCTTTCAATGCTTCTCACAATCATCCCCAGGCTACAGACGCCCCACTATGGGCAGTAGAGACCCCTGGTACATGCCAGAAATGACTGCTTCATCCCATAGCATTCTCTTTCCTCCCTCTCAACCACTATGGCTTCCACTGCCACACCCTTTGAAAGTCTGAGATGATCATTGTTAATATAATTATTGTCAATTTGTCACTTCCTCTGTCACATTATCAAGTCCAGCTTGTTGATATTGGTGGCCATTTATGAGTTCTAATCCCCCCCAAAGACATACTTTATAGGATCCTTTGAGATTTAAAATTAATTTGTGGTATTTCTCCAGACACCAGGGCCCACTCAACAGACAATCCTGAATTTCTCACGAGAATTAATCACTGTTATCTAAGACCATACCATTCTCCATTTATCTCCTTTCCTTCAGTCCCCTTCTGAAGTCTAGGAAATCACAGATGACTATTAAAGTAGTCCCCGTCAGTACAGCTCTGAGGAGGGCCTAACTAGCAGATAATAAATTCAAGTTTTGTACCCAATTGCCAAGCTTTAGAGAGGTGATTCTGTCTCTACTTCATTTTTTACTTAAATTTTAATTCTACCTCTAATAATGACAGCCACAGAATTCAGGTTCACCACTCTGCTAACAGTGAATCATAAAATGAATTCACAGTCACTTTATCTACACAGCAGCACACAATGACTCCCAAGTACTTTCATTCTCCACCCTCGATGCATACTAAGCCAGGATTTGATTTTTTTCCCTCTCCATCCTTTTATTAATGTGAACTCTCATCTAATCAGATCACTACCATTAAGGCTGGTCACCTAGATTCTAGAAGGTTCCACCAAGGTATTTTTCAGCACATTGATAGTAAAGTTCTGGCCAAGGTTGTATGTGTTTTTTATTGTCTAATGAGCAAGAACAGCTTGGACTTTTTTCCTTTCAGTGTTCAGGGATTCTAGATAATATTTTGCTGATGAAAAGGCTATACCACCGCTTTGTCTTTGAGATAAGATCTGGCTTTATAGTTAGGCTGTCCTGGAACTCACAACCCTCCCGTCTCAATTATCCACTTGTTGGAACTACAAGCAAATATCTTCCCACTTGGTTTTATATAAATCTCTTTCTTTTCTTTTCTTTTCTTTTTTTCTTTTTAAGTGTGGCAGTCAGAGGATAAGTCAATCTTTGATTAACACTTCCGAAAGAGTGTCTGGATAGCAATTAACTTATGTATTCATTGAGTACTTCATTCATGCATTCACTGAGTACTTTGCTGATTCATTCATTGAGTTTTTCTTTCATGCATTCATTTAGTACTTCATTCATACTTCATTGAGTACTTCTCTTAGCTTCTCCTGACTTGTTGTAACTTTACAGTTAGGAGAATTGGTTTCAAGGGTACTTTATCATAATGGAAAAAGTGTTCAGGTGGCTTGGAATGAAAGCAGCCAAGCTCTCCTTCAATCCTCTTCCACCTGACCCAGGTTGAGAGTAAGCCTTTGGTTCAACTCCAGAAGCCATCCTCCAAGACCAAGAAGCTGAGATCAAACCGATGTTCACAAAAGGTAGGGGGGCGACGGCCAATGCCCTTTCTCTAAGAAAGGGTGAAGGTAATTCAATAGTCGGGATAGTTCAGCAGCCTATTTTGTTTAACAATGACCACACTATAATTATGACTGTGTATTGATTGATGAACTCTCTCTCAATCAATGTATAAATCAACCAATGCAATTTAATAGGGATCAAATTATAATGTATCCATAGAGAAGATGAGGTCTGTGTCATATATATATATATATATATATATATATATATATATATATATATATGAGGAATGTGAGGGAATTTCTCCACACTTTCAGAGCATTGTATGAAAGTCAGACACCTCCTGGCAGGAAGTGGGGTTTTGGTGTCTCCAGCATTGCGATGGTGCTAATACTGGCTAGCACTTTTGGGACACTTTACATATATTTCCTCATAAAACTCTTATGAGGTAACCCCCACTCTATTTTGTCACCATGGTAGCAATGAAATAAATGAAGTTTAGAAAGTCAATGGGACCTACCGGAGGGTTACAGTTCATTAGTAGTAGAGGTAGGATTCAAACCCCCAGTCTGCCTAATAGACTGATGACTTGGCTCTCTGGGATCTGCTTTTCCTCAGGAACCTAAGTCAGGTGTCACACTTTTGTGGAGTTAAGGATAGAGGAGATAACCCGGAATATACTTCCTTTCCGGGAATGTCTGTAACCTGCTCACTTTCCCCTTCTGTAGAATCCAAGTACCAGCAGCAGTGCATTCCCTTTTGTGGACACAAAGGGGAAGAAGAACACAGTTAACTTCCCCCACATTGGCAACAAAACCCTACCAAAGGGGTCCACATTGTATCAGGTAAGACCGTGGCATTCCCTGGGCAAGCAGATTCAAGACCTGAGCTCAGTGCAGTACTAGATCTGGGGAGGTTGGGTTCTTGCTCTCTTCTCAGTCTTTACAAAGAATGAACACTGGAATGAATGTGCCTTAGCTTTCTTTTTCCTATAAAATGGGTTCTTTGTAGCATCATGAGCATTCGTCAAGGAAAAGAAAATATGTAGCTCACACTGTATAAATGGTAGAGCCATTCAAAAGATTTTCTTCCAATACTCTCTACTAAAAAATGTGTAATTCTGTGTAATGTGTACGGGTATGCGCGTGTGAGCCATAGCTGTGCACAGAATATGGACGAGCATGTCAGAGCCCCTGTAGCTGGGATCCCAAGCACTTGTGGGTCACCTGATGTGGGTGCTGGGAATGAGACCTAGATCCTCTGTGAGAGCAAGAACAGTCTGCACTCCGAGCCTCTTCTCCAGCTCGTGCGCTAACTTTCCTGTGGAGAGATCAAATGCAATGCTGAGCTAGTACCAACCTGAACAGATGCTAGTCTCGCCTCAGCTGAAGCTTCCGGGATCTAGTAAGTTACTTATCCTATTTGGAATTGGCCTGCATTAGTTATTTTTCTCATCGTTGCAACCAACTATGTGAAAGGAAGCAAACTGAAGGAGGAGGGTTTATGTTGGACTCACAGTTTAATGCAATGAAGTTCCTCATGGTAGGGGAGGCCATGACAGAAGAAGCATGAGGCAGCTGCTCACAAGGTGTCTTTGGACAAGAAGGAGAGAGGTGAATGCTGGTGGTCAGCTCAATTTCTCTTTCCGTTCAGTCCAGGACAACCCTGAATCCACCATTAGTGGTGCTTCCCATGTTCAAGGTGGCTTTTCAGTCTTCAGTTCTGGAAATCTCTCATAGACAAATCAAGAGATGTGTTTCCATGGTTACTGTAAACCCAGGCAAGCTGACAATGAAAAGGAACCACCTCATGGCCTGCTCAAGAGCAGCAGTAAAAACAGTCGCATCTCTCTGTACAGTGACAAGCCACTGGGCTGTCAACTGCATGTGACATAGTGGGCTTTCCAGAACATACTATGAGAGTCGGATAATCTCTCTAAGAAAAGGGGTGAGGGTCTTACTATCTCTTAACTCATAAGTGTTTTCTCCCAGGAGTGGTAGGAAAAAGATTCTGGCTGGAGGTGGGTCTACTGGGTCAACTCTGTGACCTATGCCTCCCAAGAGAATCAACTTTTTATTATAACTTATTTCCCCGGACAGGAAAATCAGATTCATAATCAACTGCTGTCCTCTGAACTCAAGACCTCAGAAATACCTTTTAGCTTTAGCACCAAAGCCCAAGACACCAAAGTCCAAGACACCAAGCTCCATCCAGAACTACCAAAGAGGCACAAAGTCCCTCTTACAGCAGCAGGTAAGATTTGGGAGCAGTAGCAAGATAGAGTGATGGGGGAATGGTAGGGGGAATGGTAGGGGGAGTGGTAGGGGGAATGGTAGGGGGAGTGGTAGGGGGAATGGTAGGGGGAGTGGTTGGTAGGGAGAGTGGTAGGGGGAATGGTAGGGGGAGTGGTAGGGGGAGTGGTAGGGGGAGTGGTTGGTAGGGGGAGTGGTAGGGGGAATGGTAGGGGGAGTGGTTGGTAGGGGGAGTGGTAGGGGGAATGGTAGGGGGAGTGGTAGGGGAGTGGTTGGTAGGGGGAATGGTAGGGGGAGTGGTAGGGGGAATGGTAGGGGGAGTGGTAGGGGGAATGGTAGGGGGAGTGGTTGGTAGGGAGAGTGGTAGGGGGAGTGGTAGGGGGAGTGGTAGGGGGAGTGGTAGGGGGAGTGGTAGGGGGAGTGGTAGGGGGAGTGGTTGGTAGGGGGAGTGGTAGGGGGAATGGTAGGGGGAGTGGTTGGTAGGGGGAGTGGTAGGGGGAGTGGTTGGTAGGGGGAGTGGTAGGGGGAGTGGTTGGTAGGGGGAGTGGTAGGGGGAGTGGTTGGTAGGGGGAGTGGTAGGGGGAGTGGTTGGTAGGGGGAGTGGTAGGGGGAGTGGTAGGGGGAGTGGTAGGGGGAGTGGTAGGGGGAGTGGTTGGTAGGGGGAGTGGTTGGTAGGGGGAGTGGTTGGTAGGGGGAGTGGTAGGGGGAATGGTAGGGGGAGTGGTAGGGGAGTGGTTGGTAGGGGGAATGGTAGGGGGAGTGGTAGGGGGAATGGTAGGGGGAGTGGTAGGGGGAATGGTAGGGGGAGTGGTTGGTAGGGAGAGTGGTAGGGGGAGTGGTAGGGGGAGTGGTAGGGGGAGTGGTAGGGGGAGTGGTAGGGGGAGTGGTAGGGGGAGTGGTAGGGGGAATGGTAGGGGGAGTGGTTGGTAGGGAGAGTGGTAGGGGGAATGGTAGGGGGAGTGGTAGGGGGAGTGGTAGGGGGAGTGGTTGGTAGGGGGAGTGGTAGGGGGAGTGGTAGGGGGAGTGGTTGGTAGGGGGAGTGGTAGGGGGAGTGGTTGGTAGGGGGAGTGGTAGGGGGAGTGGTTGGTAGGGGGAGTGGTTGGTAGGGGGAGTGGTAGGGGGAGTGGTTGGTAGGGGGAGTGGTAGGGGGAGTGGTTGGTAGGGGGAGTGGTAGGGGGAATGGTAGGGGGAGTGGTAGGGGGAGTGGTAGGGGGAGTGGTTGGTAGGGGGAGTGGTTGGTAGGGGGAGTGGTTGGTAGGGGGAGTGGTTGGTAGGGGGAGTGGTTGGTAGGGGGAGTGGTAGGTTATAGATGAGCAAACTGTTGAGAGTTGAGCTTCCATGTACAGGAGTCGTCAATTAAGGCAAAGAACCAAGAGGAGCAAAGTTAATCCCGTGACGTCTCACTGGTCTGACTAAGCACTAGGCTAAGAGGGATTGAGCTCCAGCTCTCTGTGGTCCATTGTTTCCCCATGAAACTGCACGGGATCAAGGTCAGCTGTGTCAGTGTAGACAGAGGGCACGGTCTCACTGTGTCGTATGGACCGGAGCAGGGGCTGGGGGCGGGAGGGGGGTTAGAATTAAGGGTAAAATCACTGAACTTTCATAGTCAGGTGTTTTGAAGATTACTCTTCCTCAGCCAGGGCCAGGTAGAGGGCTCCAGATGGCGTTGGGGAAGGAGGCCTCCTGGGTTCAACATGGAGGTGCATAAGAGTGCTGCCTGACAGGAAGGCTTGATCATGTAGCTCTAGCAGGAGACTGCCATGTGTGTGAAGTGCTCTGAGTGAGGGAGGGGAAGCTGCCCCATGGTGCCTGCCAGCTCTACCTTCTCTTGTTGTGCCTGGTGGAGCCAGGAAGACCGGAAGCCAGACTCCTCCTGAGGTGCAGAGACTTGTGGTTTCCTTCTCTCTTAAGACTCAAAGCAAGAGAACATCTCAAGCCTGGGTTCTCTGCCTGTGGGTGGAGAGCATCCTGATTCAGGCTCTAGGTGACTGACTTGCATTACACGTAGGAAGACAGAGGTTGCGGTGTGCCTCATTTTCCCCCTCCCAGTACTTCCTCCTGCAAGTCTTCAGCAAACAGTGTGCAAAGCCACTGGGTGTCTCTCCCCAACCTTTCCCTCCTGAGAAACCCCCATCTATTAAAGTTTGCATCACTAGTGCTGGAGTCCCAGCACCACTGGGTCCCAGAGGACCCAGGTTTGATTCCCAGCACCCAGGGACATGGCAGTTTACAAACGTCTTTTACTTCAGTTCCAGGGGGTCTGATGCCCTCTTCTGACCTCTCCAGGCACACATGTTGGTACACAGACATATATGTAAGCAAAATACACATAACTTTTTAAAAATAAATTATTAAAGTTGACTATCATACAAATCTCTCTCTCTCTCTCTCTCTCTCTCTCTCTCTCTCTAACACACACACACACACACACACACACACACACACACACACACACACACACCACCTAGTACAGACAGGTTCTTCCCTGCGTCTTGAGGTGCTAGCGGGCTGCCTCAACGCAGATTTGAGTGGGAAAACCTGGCAGGATAGATGCCATATTGAAGTTGTGTTTATGCTACTCGCCTGGCTCCAGTAAACATTATCATTTTCCATTCCTCTCTCTGTGTAGCATGGACAGATAACACCAGTCTGTTTGCTTCAGTGTTACCCAGGCTGTGGCAGCTCACAGTCTTTGGTTGCTAAATCCTCCTTGGTATTTATCCCTGTTAACATTTCCATGGTCGAGCCATCAGGTGGGTGGTCCTTAGGAAGCCAGCTTGCTGGGACAATGTCCCCTGAACTGGAAAGAACCTGTACCTGGAGTAAATACTCATGTGACTCAACTGAGCTGGTGATGCTTTTCCCATACAGAGGCCCTAAAGTTTTTTAAGAATCAGCTGTCCCCTTATGAACAAAGCGAAATCCTGGGCTACTCGGAGCTGTGGTTCCTAGGGCTTGATGCCAAGAAGCTCAACGTGGTTCCGGAGAAGTTCAGCAAGACAAGCTTTGATGACGAGCACGGTTCCTATGTCAAGGTGCTGGGTTACAGGAACTCCGAGAGACTGGGTTACAGGAATGACATGGGGATTTGGGGAAAGAAGGAAAACAGAGAGGGGATATGTTACAGTAGTACTTTGTGCTGACACACTATGGGGTAGGTTTCCCAAAGGATTCTAATGGGTCCTAAACGATATGCTGTTATTTAAAAAAAAATAACAGGAAAATATGTGGTTTATTGTACACACGCTCCCTTATTGGAATGCTAGGGCAACAGGTTTATATTCGTATGTAGGCTTTTCATGATAACCCTGGACCCACTAAGAAAGGAATAAGACGTCACTCAAATGTTACCTTTCTCACTCTCTTTCATGAAAACCCCATCGGTGGACTCTCTTCCTATTTTATTGAATAAGTCTTTTTCACATGAGAAGCAAAACAAAAAACAAAACAAAACAAAAACCAGCCTCTTTTGTTATTGTGGACTGAGTGCATAATACTCCATTTTGTTTTTAGATGTTGAATGTAAGAGTTCCTCTTCCATTTCTCTTATTTTTCTTCTGGGCTCCAAGGGGCAAAGCCTTCTCCCGCCTGAACACAGGATCGGGGCAGTGGTCCCTACTCTTGATAATGTGTGAAGGTGACATCCCATCTGACACACTGCGGCTGTCTAACTTATGTAACTTGCTCTTAGAATATAGTCTCTGATGGCTTCTTAGAAGCAGTGCATTTTCTTAACGGCACGCAAGCCCTGCTTCTCGAGCTACTGTGCACACAAGTCAACTGGGGATCTTGTTAAAGTCCAGGTTCTTACCCAGCAAGACATGATGGATAAGGGATTTCACAACTATAGGTGGTACCCAAGCCATCAGCCAGAACACGCTTAGAGAAATTGTCATGTAGTTTCTGGTACAGACTCCACGAAACGCCAGGTTCTCAACAACTTTATGAATTCTTTCAGAAGTCTGATGAAAGCATGGGTCCTCACTTCCCACCACCAGCCCCAAAGTAATCTGCACATACACAAAGGTACAGGGATTAATGGGTCCTGGCTTACACATCATCGATCCAAGTACATCGATTTCCCATACATCATCACCCACTTCTTCCTAGATCTTTCCAGCTCCCTATGAGGGAAGCAGCCATGACCTTAAGAGAATGCACTAGCCCTCGGTCAAGTCTTAGAGGGTTTGTTTTTTGATGTGGCAGTTGGGAGGGGGTTATTAATGGGTGCTCTTATAAGCTCCAGCCTGCACCTTTATTTCATTTTATACACAAACACATCAAGCACACAATCAAATACCCAAATAAGCCACACAGCTACAATCTTATATTTATTCTTCTAACATTTGATATTTATATAACTTACTCATTGCTCCTCTGTCACAAACTTGGACATCTTTTAGACTCTGCAAATATATGGAGAACAATCGATCGCCCACAAGTAGACTATGGTTATTCGGGTGACTACAATTATTGTCACAGTGGACATGGAAGCATTCATGAATCAAATAACCAGCGCATGGAGCAGATAAAGGAAAGTTAGGATAATACATACACACGTCTGTAAATTCTACTCCATTTCATCACAGACGTTTACCAGTAAATGAGCCCCTTTCCATATTGGTGAAACTGTACATGCTTAAATTCGTGGTGTTGATCCCTTCTCTATGAACAGAACCACCACCATATCCATTCACATAGCATATCATAAAGTCTATGGGAGCGCTCATCCTTTGTCCTTCCAGACTCATAAGCTCGACACTAGAAATCAGAGATTCACACAGCTGGAGGACCTCAGACACCATCTATTCCTCATCCACTCCTTTTATGGATTAGAGCACTTTATCTCTTAGAGTGAAAGAGTGGCTTGTCTGAAGCCACTGAGCTCAAGTCTTCAACCAACAACTTCATCTGGCTTTGACTGAATGCCTGCTCTCTGCTTTCCTATAAAGACTTAGAGGATGATTCTGTCTGTGTAAAGATACTTTTATTCTTAGCTAAAAAAGACCCAAGTTCTGTACTACTTTCTCTGGACAGAATTATATCTATAGAAAAGGAGAAGATGTCTGGCCAAGAAATGGCAAAGCAGAGAGTAAGTTTCCTCATATATACTTAAGGCAGAGCAATGGTCAGAGTGGAGCTAACCTTTTTTTCTGCTGTAGGTCTGATTCACACAGAAATACACGTTTCCCCCAAAGAGCACCCCATGTTCCTTACCCTATGAGACATAGATTCAGCCTTATGGGACTTTTCCTGGTACCATATGTGTGGTCTGGGATCCTAACCATTTATGAAGTGAGGACTTCAGAGGAGTTCAGAATCACTCTCCTCCCAAGAGTAGGCTAGGATCTGGGTGGCAGGATCTAGGGGCCCTGGGGTAAAGTGAATCCAAGAGCTCATCGTTCTCTCCCTCACTGCTGGCCTGACGTCTGTAGGTCCTGCATGACCACATTGCCTACCGATACGAGGTTCTGGATATGATCGGGAAAGGGTCCTTTGGACAGGTGGCCAAGTGCTTGGATCACAAAAACAATGAGTTGGTGGCCCTGAAAATCATAAGGAACAAAAAGAGGTGTGACTTGATAGGCAACCCAGGACCTGGGAATTGGACTCTGTGACTCTAGCTCTCTCCAAATCCAACTCTCTGCCACTGCTTTCTCAAATCTCTCTGGCTTCTCTTGTTTCTCTCTCTGCCTGTCTGATATCATGAAGGGGTATGAAGAAGCAAGAGTGGAGCTTGGGATGTACTCTGACTTCCTAGATATTCATGGGACCCCGGGGTGGGATTCAGGTGTCGGCGACATTGTGACATCAGCTGTGCCTTTTCTGTCCTCATGGCCCACCACCTTGGTCGCTCCCCAATCGCCTCAGATTTCACCATCAGGCTCTGGTGGAGCTGAAGATCCTGGAGGCCCTCAGAAGAAAGGACAAAGACAACACCCACAACGTAGTCCACATGAAGGACTTCTTCTACTTCCGGAATCACCTCTGTATCACCTTTGAACTCCTGGGGTCAGATGCTTTTTCTTTGTTATATTATAGATGGTTCTGTAAGTGACAGAAGAGAAACTCTGAGGTCAGAACACAAGGTTTTTCTGGATGTGGTACTTGATGACTGCAGTGGACATAGATGCCATTCAGAAAGGAGGATGAGACATCTCATCCCATGACTCCGTAAAGCCTGTCACCCGCTCCCTTATATGCATCTGTTGGGCTTCCCAGATGCTGAGTATTGGAGTACGTGGCATTGCATAGCCTTTGCCCTCAAGATCGAAATGGAAACATACTGTCCCCATGTCCTGGTTTTCCAGTCTTACAGAGTAGAGATTAGAACACAGAACCACAGGCAACTGGCTACTTAGACTGCACAAAGGGCTCTGCTTTGAGTAAATACAAGAACAATTTATTTTAATGTAAGAAAGCAGGACCCTGATTTATGTAGATTGGCAGCGAATGACCGAGTATGCTGAACAGAGCCCTCTATGGTCGTGTGTTCCTGGGTCATTCAGTTAGTAGCTTGATGTTTTCTTGACACTGTTAAGGCAACCTGCTCCATTCAATAGGGAAGTGGATATACCGGTCACCTTCTCAATGTGCAAATGTAGTTTACTCTCCAGTATGCACACATGAGTTATCTTTTTGTGTGTGTGTGCTAAAATAAATAGGACAGACTGCCTCTCTTACCCAATTATCACAGTTCCCAGGAAGGATGTCACGGTACTCAAAAGAGCTATGAGAAACCCATCTAAGTTGAGGAAGTTGCTGAGAGCCAAAGGCCATAGTGTCTAGAGTCAGCTTTCCTATCTGTATTGTACCACCAAGAATGAATGGTTTCTTAAATGTCACCCCAGACAGATATCCTCAGAAATGAAAGAGGGGAAGGAAGTGGTCAGGTATTGACACATGTTCTTTTCTTTCTGTCCCCATCCTGAAGGCTGCACAGAAAACAAAACTCACCAGCTCACAAACATGTGTTTCTTTTTAAAATGCTTATCGACCATTTGAGACTTGTGAGTCAGCAGATTTCATGCAATACAGTGTGGCTTGATGGAACATTGCAGACTTCTGTTCCTATAGAGAACCAGGAGGATGTTGTGGAGAGGGGCAGCTTTCATTCTTGCAAGAGCACAGTGAAGGGGCCAAGTAGCCACACTTAACTTTGGTAGAGTGGGGGCTCCCTGGTTTGCCTGAGCCTCTGTTGGTCATTCCCATCTTCCACACACGTCATAACACTGAAATACTTGGCAAAGCCTGCAGGCTGGGGCAGGAGTGACCACTTTGTGGAGGGCTCCCTGAGTCATATCCAAGAGCTGGAGAAACAATGGCTGTGTGTGCAGCTTTACCTCCTGGCTTGCAATTTGTTTGATATTAGAAGGAAGCCAAATGACATGGATTATACATGTGCCCACGCTGAGTAGGATGTCTTGACAGCCATCTACACCACTCGTTCTCTTTCTCTTTTCCCCTAGAATCAACCTGTATGAGTTGATGAAGAATAACAGCTTTCAAGGCTTCAGTCTGTCCATAGTTCGGCGCTTCACCCTTTCTGTTTTGAAATGCTTACAAATGCTTTATGTAGAGAAAATCATCCACTGTGACCTCAAGCCGGTGAGTAAAAACACTCCCCACCCGGCAGGGCTGGCTGCCACCAGTGTTTTCCAGGGTGGATGCTAGGCAATGTTCGTTAATAGGTGGAGATGCAGTGAGGACCAAGGTTTAGATACTGGGGTCATAAAGAGGGAAGTGACATATTGAGGTACTTAGGAGCAGGAAGACTTGAGAGCTTTCCTACAG
Source organism: Rattus norvegicus (assembly GCF_021556685.1). Lineage (NCBI taxonomy): Eukaryota > Metazoa > Chordata > Mammalia > Rodentia > Muridae > Rattus > Rattus norvegicus. The sequence goes on along the minus strand of NC_141537.1, from coordinate 161,756,201 downwards.
AAGTGGGGGTGTGGCTGGTGTCTTGAACATCCAGACACACTGCAGGAAGTCCTGGGAGTCTAGACTTACTCTGATGGTACTTCCAATGATCAGTTATGGCAGCCTTTAGCAGCGCTCTTGTTAGTTGGGTGTGGTGGTAGGTCAGGAGTTCAAAAGTCATCCTCATCTAGACAGGAGAGTTCAAGGCCAGCCTGGGATACATGACTCCCTGCCTTACGTTCCACTTCACCCAATATTTATTACTGTATAATTAATGAAAGAACTGGAGCCCACTCTCTAATTGTGCCTCCATAAATAACGCTAATAAAATCTTATTGGAAAAAGTCATACATAGTCATATGGGAAAGACCCATTGTGACATCCCTATTGAAATCATACTTTGCATATTCAAAACTGGTGGACTCCTGGGCATGGCACACAAACAGGCAGATGTCCTCCAGTCAACTCTCATCCTTGCTGGCATTGTATACATAGTTCTGTAGCTGTACTGGTTGTTTCATTTAGTAATTGCTTCTTTGGGTTTTGCTTTGTTGTTTTGTTTTGTTTTTGAGCCAGGGTTTCATATGACTCACAATAGCCTCAAGTACCATATCTAAATGAGGCTGGCCTTGAACTCCCGATCCTCTTATTTCTACTTGTTCAAGTGCTGGAACTACCAGCACTCGCCACTGTGCCTGGCTAGGAATTGCTTCTTAGATCTCCACCACCCACTGGACTACAATTTCTTCCCCAGAACAGGGACCACTTCTTCTCCTCATTATGTCCCCAGGACATAGCACAGAACCTGATACCAGAACTAGAAGGCAGCAAATGACTATGAAATGAATCATGACTGTCAATTCAGAGAAGTAGCTTGGAACAAGGTATAAAGGGCTGGTACAAAAACCAGCCTAATGCACAAATAGGCAACAATTTCTAATTTGTCCTTACTCTCTTCTCTTCATCCCTAAATGTGCCTAATTTCTTCTTGAAAACTGTAAGTCTTGGAATTACATTTTTGTGATAAAAGATTTGCAAGATAGAGAGATGCTGTCATGACCGGAGTCTCATAGAGAAATGGAAATTGACTTATTTACCACGCCGAGTTCTAAATCCTCAGTTTTCCAGCTCCAAAAGGTCCCATAATACCTATGGTCTTCTGATTTAGGGGACTGAATTCACAAGGTTTTCATCAGCCAAATTATCAAGTAACAGATTTCTTTGAGACATGAGTTAAACACAGACCAGAAAGGCATTTTGTGACTCTGTATTAAAAAGCAGGGTATTGTTCCTGTGCCTTTAATGTTTATGGTGCACAAGTCCTGAGTGCTCATAGCATCTCTCCTTTCTAAAAGAACACTCTCCCAGTGAGAGTGGAGAGGGTGCAGCTGTGTCTGACAGCCTTCCATTGCTGTGACAAAATACTTACGAAATCAGCCTCCAAGGAGGGGAAAGAAAGGTCTGCTTTGACTGATGGCTTCAACCCAAGGTTGGTTGGCACCATTGTCTTTTGGAATTGTGGCAAAGCAGAATACTGTGAGAGAGGATGCTTGGAGACTGAACCTATTCATTCCATGGTGGCCAAGAAGGAAGAGAATTAGGGGAAACTGCTAGCTCTCAAAATTCCCTTCACTGTCAGCCCCCGCCCTGTTCACCATGGGCTAACCTCCTCCAATTAGACCTTACCTCCTAAAGTTCCCTCTGCCTCCCTGAAGATGCAGGCCAGCAACTAGGTTTCCAGCACACAAGTTGGTGGGGATATGTGAGATCCAAGGCATAGCCTAGGGCCATCCACAACCAGAGTTGAAGCCTCCACTGGGCTAGAGACACATAAGAAATTCTTGTTCCTTTAAGGTTTCCGATGCCTATCCTCCCTGGGTTAACAGAGATTTGGAAAAATACTTTGTTTGAAGTGCTAGAGGTTTCAGATTGGCTTTGCTGTGCCTTTGTACCTGTTAAGAGCTCCATAGGCAACCTTCTGAAAGGTTGAGACACAGCTAGGACATTATTCTTTTAGCCTTTGCAAGCACACTGCCACACTGAGGCAAGAGCCCAGAGCTCTGCCTTGACCATGACTTGATTAAACACTTGGCACTCCCAAACTCAGTCAGTCGGTCAGTCGGTCTGTCTGTCTGTCTGTCTGTCTATCTATCTATCTATCTATCTATCTATCTATCTATCTATCTGCCTTCTTTCTTCCTTCCTTCCTTCCTCCCTCCCTCCCTCCCTCTCTCTCTCTCTCTCTCTCTCTCTCTCTCTCTCTCTCTTTCTTTCTTTCTCTCTACTGATATCTATTTACTTATCCACTTATGGGTTCTATGCCATCATAAGAGAGTGTTAGCAATAGTATTTCTTATAAGCATTACCATATTCAGCCAACAGCATTTGTAAGGTCTGGTGCAAGCTAAGCATAGGACCAGGTACTAAGGAGCACATATACAAACCCACAATCCTCAGGAGTTGGTTTTTACCCAACCAATGGGGAAGAGAAACAATATACACAAATGAAGGACTTGCAAACCAGTAAACACTGGGTCAAAATCAGATACAGAAAGCAAGTCAAGGGTTGGGGATTTAGCTCAGCGGTAGAGCGCTTGCCTAGCAAGCATAAGGCCCTGGGTTCGGTCCCCAGCTCCGAAAAAAAAAAAAAAAGAAAGAAAAAAAAAAAAGAAAGCAAGTCAATGGGAGGTCCCAAGAGAGGAAGGACAAGGGGATGGATGTGAAGAAATTGTGGGAAGAGGACTTCTGAGGTGGCTACATTTGAACAAGGCCATCCACATCCAGGAGTGACACAGAGGTAAGGAGAAGGCCCAGGCAAGGTTAATTTAAATAAACTCTAATAAAATAACTTAAACATACTTCTTCTTTCCAGGAAAATATTGTGCTGTACCACCGGGGCCAAGTCACTGTTAAAGTTATTGACTTTGGGTCAAGCTGCTATGAACACCAGAAAGGTAGGCCCTTTGTCAGACCTCCCTGTCTGAGTTCTGCTGTTATAACTTCTCTCTCTTGGCACACCAGGCTACCTGGGTGCTAACCTGGGCTCAGCCATCACTTCTGAGCCAGCATACTTCTGAGCCAGATGCCTCATGTCTGCGAGAGTTTCATCTTTAAAAGGAGAGGGTTGTAGCCAAAAATCGTACGGACTCTGCACTTCTCATAGTCTGAAGAGATGGAATGACCCTTGAGCACTGGGTCCCCAGACTGACTAGGAGTCCTTAGAATCAATCACTCCAGGGCTCTGTAGCATTATATAGTTCCCAGGTGCAGCTCAGGTGTTTGCAATTTAGAAAACAATCACTCTACAGTTTAGATTTCACTGCCCTTGATTCATCTTCTGGACCTGGTACTTTTTTTTTTCCAAGTTAGAACCTAGAAAGGAACCCTGAAGCATATTCACAACCAACTTTCACTGAACTTAACTTGATTGATCATCTGCCTCTTTGCCTTTTACAAGTCTGATTTCTAGAATATGTCCCAGCTATATGTCATTTATTAGTCTAGGAACAAAAACCCCCCAAAAACTAAATTAGTTACGGCAGAAGCACGTGCAGAGGCTTTGCGCTGCTTTCTCTCCCTCTCCCCCACAGTTTATACATACATCCAAAGCCGGTTCTACCGATCCCCCGAGGTGATTCTGGGCCACCCCTATAACATGGCCATTGATATGTGGAGCCTGGGCTGTATCATGGCTGAGCTGTACACCGGATACCCACTGTTCCCTGGGGAGAACGAGGTGGAGCAGCTGGCTTGCATCATGGAGGTGAGGGAAGAGCTGGCCACCAGCATGGCTGACTTCCTGGGATAACATCCATCCTCAGACTCCGGGGTTTCATCAGACCCAGCAGGGGCCGTGCCACGCACATGCCTCCACTTCTGAAAATAGTTGTGAAATGGTGTAGTTCTTGCATTTTGCTGAGCCAACAGCTAACTTTTCATCATGGTTTAAATAGTTGCCCATGATGCTCTTTTTCTCACTGTAAATATTGATGTTTTAAAATAAAACTGTGATGATAGTCTTTCAAATACACCGACATCATGATGATGACAATGATGACACTGAAACCAGTGTGATCTGTTCCCCCCATCCATCATGACGATGATGACTGAAACTCAGGGGGCTGTGTTCTTTTTAAACAACTGCACCCTTTGCTTTGTTCTTCTTTTTCCTTGAAAAGGCAGATAGGTAAAGTAGCTGAAATGGTAGTTATGATGGAATTAACGCAGGCCTTGGTGTTAGTAAACCAGGGTTCCAGCCTTGGGTATATCTTTACGGCATACCACGTTGTTTGCTATTGAAAATGAGGGTCAGGGTGGCTGTTGCTAAGGCTGAACCATCCCTACTTCCAGCACCTGGGAGACTGGGGTACGTATGCTGTGCCCCCTAGGAACTCTGAAAGGCTGCAGAACTGGAGGGCAGGGGTATGCCAAGCCTATGCCTGCCAACCAGGGGTGAGGGTGAGCTGGCTTTGTCTTATACAATGTAAGTTTCAGAGGAAATAGTGACCAGTCAGGGCTAGATTTTCTCTCCAATAATGTTCTTTTCTCTTCCAAGGATTTGATGCTTATTTCCTCTTCCCTCCCCCACCCCAACCCAGTGCTCCATGCTGAGAGAGGCCATTCCTCATGCTCTGTGGTCTGCATGGACTGACAGGGATCTGGACGCTTCCACAGTGTCTTACCTGTGTAGCATGGGCAGTGTTCATTCTTAGGATACTGAGGCAGCCTGGAATAGGCATCGTAAAACCTAGTCTCTGGGTCTGACCTGCCACTTAACGCTGTTACTTAAATCTCTTGGTCCTTATATGTAAAAAGACAAAATCCGGCCAAAGTCGCGCCTAGATCTTGACAGGCTTTGAATTTGTGACTCCGCAATAGTGACACAGCCACCTGTACTTGTTGAAGGTGCTGGGCCTGCCACCTACCCACCTCATCCAGACAGCCACCAGAAGACAGATATTCTTCGGTAAGTCCCATGGTCTTATTCGCTTTGTCCAATTGGGTCCAGTGATGTGTCACTGGCCTTGAAGATACCTGCCATACCCTAGGTAGGCAGGCAGGCAGGCAGACAGGCAGACAGACAGGCAGACAGACAGACAGAATTTTCTTTCTTCTGGCCCTATAACAAAGGGTAGTGAGGAACTGGAGAGATGGTATGTGGTTCCCTTAGTGTGACAGATGGTGTCTCACAATGGGAAGGGGGCTCAATTGTATAATACCCAAGAACACGGAAGAGCCTGTTCCTCAGATCTGTCAGCTAGTACAGCAACCATGAAAGACCAAAACCATAGTCTCTTCTAGAGGTGCTCCCCATATAACTCGGCCTCTCTTGCTTTGTACTATGCAGGGAAATCAGGGCAGAAACGTCTGGCATAGTGGGAATTTCTACTGTGATAATTCACCAATAATGGTTGTTGTTGCTGTTATTATTATTATTATTATTATTATTATTATTAGTAGTAGTAGTAGTAGTAGTAATATGTTTGCATATGCAGGGGTGGGGTGTATGTGTGTGTGGGTTCATGTATGCACAGGGATGCCAGAGTTCAGTATCATCAGGTACTATTGTTGCAACAATATTCCTAGGGTGGTGTGAACAAATGTCTGCTCACCCCAGATGGGGAACTTATGACAGACTGAAGTACGGATAGCAACGAAGTCCAGTTGGTGATCCAATCCATTTTACTGGGGTGACCTACAGGGCTATGCATGTCCTGGTTATAGAGTAGGAAGGACATGGCCACATCACCAAAGGCCAAGCACAGCTGAGAGCTTGTGAAAACTGCAAAGCTGGAGCTCACTGCACAAGATGCTGGCAGATCAACAGGTTGGAGAGTGTCTCTTTCTGGCAGCCCAAGTGGTCTGGGCCTCTTCTAGGTAGCTTTGCTGATTTCTGCTTCTTCCTGGCAAGAAAGACATTTATCTCTAGGCAGTACTTACAGATCACATATATATATATGTATGTATATGTATATATGTATGTATATGTATATGTATGTATATGTATATGTATGTATATGTATATGTATGTATATGTATATGTATGTATATGTACATATGTATGTATATGTATGTATATGTATATATGTATGTATATGTACATATGTATGTATATATGTATGTATAGTACATATGTATGTATATGTATATATGTATGTATATGTACATATGTATGTACATATGTATGTATATATGTATGTATATGTACATATGTATGTATATGTATATATGTATGTATATGTACATATGTATGTACATATGTATGTATATATGTATGTATATGTACATATGTATGTATATGTATATATGTATGTATATGTACATATGTATGTACATATGTATGTATATATGTATGTATATATGTATGTATATATGTATATGTATATATGTATGTATATGTATATATGTATGTATATGTATATATGTATGTATATGTATATATGTATGTATATGTACATATGTATGTACATATGTATGTATATATGTATGTATATGTATATATGTATATGTACATATGTATGTATATATGTATGTATATATGTATGTATATGTATATATGTATGTATATGTACATATGTATGTACATATGTATGTATATGTACATATGCATGTATATATGTATATGTATATATGTATGTATATGTACATATGTATGTATATATGTATGTATATGTATATATGTATGTATATATGTATATGTACATATGTATATATGTATGTATATGTATATATGTATGTATATGTATATATGTATGTATATGTATGTATATATATTGGGGGGGAGAAGCAATCTGTTTTAGGGACTTCCTGAAGCTTCTGAGTGGCCTTTGCTTTAGGTTGGCATACTTCATTCCACTTCTGGACACCCCAAGTCTTAAGGAGCTTCCTTCTGAGATGGAGGTTCATCTCGGAGGGCATTGCTCACAATGGGTATAGTCTTCCACTACTCTCCACCTTAACTTGAGAGACACCTCTCTCAGTGAAGCCAGTGCCTACATTTTGGCTATACTAGTTGGCCAGCCAGCTCCTGGTCTCCTGTTTCCATTCCCCAGCGCTGGAGTTACAGGTGCTGCCCATATCTGTCTTTCACATGGCCGGAGAGCTGAACTTAGGTTTGCAAGCACATTACAAACTCAGCCTCTGAGGGTTATCCAGGTAAAGGGAAGGCAGACAAGAAGGAGCAGAGACTTCACAGACAAGGGCATTGCTAACCAGCCACAATTGTCAAGCTAGCTGACAGACTTATACCAGCTATGCAATCTGGACCGTCTTAGTCCTTCCTGATTCTTGACTGAACAGCCTCAAAAAAAAAAAAACAAAACAAACAAACAAAAAAAAACACCCAGAAAGAAAGGAAAAGAAGGTTGGGGATTTGGCTCAGTGGTAGAGCGCTTGCCTAGCAAGCGCAAGGCCCTGGGTTCGGTCCCCAGCTCTGAAAAAAAGAAAAATAAAGAAAAAAAAAAGAAAGAAAAAGAAGAGACAAATCATATATCACTCTTAACCTTCTCCATCCATAGGTGAGTTAAGATTATTCCAAAAGAGAGCCACTAAGACAAAATTGTTTCAGTCCTGCTCGTCCTCTCTGCACCATTCAGTAACAAGCCATGGCTTCTGACTTCCTGAACCCTCCCTCATGTTAGCATGGATTCTTCATGATCTAGAGACTGAAAATCAAAGGGCCAGAAAGCAGAAGTACTCCATTAAGACTGGCATGCCATTCCAGGTTTTCAGTCTCTCAAGTGTCACCTCATATTCCTGGCTAGACATGTGAAGCCCTTATCTTTGGGCAGGGCAGTGTCCTTGTTTCCTGAGCACAGCACTCCCGCACTTACCTTCCCTCCAAACACTAGAGAACTGATTCTGTGAGCTTTGAAGAATTTGATAGAGGAATAGTGGGGACCAGAGGGCACTCCATTTTGCTAGACTATCCCACCAGGGAAGAGTCACATCCTAAACCTTTAAGACATGTCATGAGACAGCATGGGGGATTAAGGGTGGGAGAACACAGCATCCTCATCAAAAGACACCAGAGAGGGCTGGTGTTCTATGGTCATTGTCATGCCTAGGTCTTGGGTATAGGCTTTCACAGCAACAACCCAGATCTTGGTTTTCTTGACGTTACAGGGAGCAGCATTCACTCCATAGTTACCCAACTTTAGGGTCATCTGGGTACTCAACCAAAATGCTGATTCCTATGATTCTCCTCTATAACCCATGGATCTCGTGTTTCTAATGGCAGCTCTTTGTGACTCTTGTGGATAGGATGACTGTGGAAAACACTTTTTCACTTCTATTTTTGACTCTACTCCCTAGTTTGGGTTTTCAGCAGTTTCCCAAGTCCCAGCTCCTTTGGGTTACACTTTTACTCACCAGGAAAGGGATGCTGTGAAAAGTGCTCCAGGTAGCTCTCCAGGAGATGGAGGAGAAGGGTTAGATAGGAACTGGGACCAGAGGAGAGAAAACACACACACACACACACACACACACACACACACACACACACACACACACACACACACACACAAAAGAACTGGACGAGGAAAACAATTGCATAATGATGCTAAGTTACATATAGGGATACGTGCTTGGTTCCTCCTGTTGTTTTTGTTCTTGTTGTTGTTTTGTTTAAAGCAACGTGGGGAGAAGAGTACTACAGGTGCTACCTCTATCAGGAAACAGGAGTGGTGTGGGTTTCTAGGCCCTAACAACTCTGTTCCGTTCATTACCCTGTAAACACAAGGACATCCATGTCCACAAATTCCCATACACACATTTCTGAAAGTCTGTTTTCTAGGAATTTAGTCAGAGCAGATATTTTGGAGGCTCTAAAAATTACATTAGTTCCAAAATGAACAGAACAGAACAGAGTTGGGCATGGGGTCTACACCTTTAATCCCAGCACTCAGGAGGCAGAGGCGGGTGGATGTCAGTGAGTTCAAGGACAGTGTGGTCTTTGAGTTCCAGACCTGCCAGGGCCACACAGTGAAACCAGGGAGGGGGGAATAACAGAACATTATTTGGCCTCCACGATGCCCGTCATACAAAAAGCACTGAGCTTTGAGAACACAGTGAAGTGCACAGAGTGCGTAGATATTCATCTTGCCCGAACGCTTTACAAGGTGTAAATCAAAGTGGCCGGCTCTTCTGAACATCATGCAAGAGTCTCAGTGTGGAGTTGAATGGTTTCTCCTTCAAAAGATCTCACAAGACGTCCTCAGGCGGTCTTTAGAACCATCTGGACTTCTCACTTTTGGCAAAGGTCTTACTCAACAGAAAGAGCTGAAGAAAGGCCATTCCCAGCCAGGTCTTCTAAGCCCAAACACTTCACTTATTGACAAAACTTGGGTGCAACCCTGAAGAATCAAGGGAGCTCATTAGCGTCTGGGGTTTGTAAAGAAAGCTCATTTACTAAGATGCCCTGCTTTGTTCTGCCCTGTGAACGACCTCATTTTTATTTTATTGGGCTAGTGAGGATTAAGTAAAGGCATAGACAACCCAGGAAGATGACATCCTCCTACTGAGAGGTGGATCCTTTGGGCATGTGAAATTTATTTTTATCATTAGCATCTCTAATATCATTTAACATTGGTCAGTAGCAAGGGATTCCAACTATTGGCTTGACAGGACAGCGTGTGGTGGGGAGGAGACCCAGAACACACAGGTTAGTAGGACAAGCTGTATTTGGCATTGGCTGTGATCACTGTGGACTATTTCAGTCTGCCTGAGGCTGTGATGTGTTTGGATGGACGGGTGGAGAAGGGTGGGATGGGGCAGGCACATCAGACGGGACAGAAGAGTGGCAGAGAGGCCTTCAGGAAGCAGCAGGGTTGAGTGGACAGTTAGGAAGGGATTGGTGAATATTTATGCCCAGAACTAAATATGGAATGCTGTTTCTCTGAAGATTCCAAAGGTCTTCCCAAAAATATAACCAACAACAGAGGGGAAAAAAGATACCCGAATTCCAAGGACCTCCCGATGGTGGTGAAAACCTATGACTCCAGCTTCCTGGACTTTCTCAGAAGGTGTTTGGTGTGAGTTTGTTGGGGTGTCTTTGCTTGTGGGTTTCCTAACTTTTAAGTACCATGCTTTCCTATGTGCTTGCTGGGTGAGAGTCAAGGCTGGGAGGGAGGTGGCTGTGAGGATCCATCAGGACACCGTCCTCATGGTAAAGCATTGAAGTATTCAAGTCATGCATAGATTGTTACCTTCTTAATCTCAAGCTGCCCGACAGATTGTAGGTTCTAATGTCTAATACTTCATGAACTATTCAGCCAGCTCTTCAGTGGGCCTAATGTACTGTATGAAAGCCACGCAGTACACACAGGCTCCAAGACATTTTTGCTTAGCCCTGGATTTGGTGTCCAGACCTCCACAATACTGGGCAGTTAGGGTGAGGGGAGCCATAGACTATTAAACACAGCTGTTTACAGTCAGTATGCATGCTTAGAATCTCATGAACCCTAGTTCTGTACTTCAGTCGCATCCTCATGAACAGGGAGTGGCCATGATGCCTGTACCCCTGTTCTGGTTCTATAGTGATTGGAAAGCATGGCTACGGCCCGTGTCTGCTGAGTCTAAGCAGACTGGCCATGTGCTTTCTCTCTGGGCCTGTTTTCTTTGCTCTAAAGTGAGGTGTTACTAAGGTGCCTTCAGCCCCGCCAGTTCTATGGCTTTTACTGTTTTCAGGACAGTGAGCTTTTATAATCTCTCACTCTCCTGGGGGGACAGAATGACGTCAGCAAAGCACTCTGGGCAGTCACACATTCTAGAACTCAAGCAGCCACCCAGAGGGTGATCAGGGTTAATAGAAGAACCTGCCCACTGACTTCAGGTGGAGTCCTGCTATTTTTCCCCAGACTCTGGCTGAGACTAAAGAATGAATGTCTCTTTTAAAAAATGACAAAAACCAACACTGAGACTGGGTTTGGGGGAGGGGTTATCCAGAACCTCATTGATTCTGAACACAGTTCAGGAGCAAAACAGGTTTTCATTCATTCATTCATTCATTCATTCATTTTCATTCACTGATTCAACTCATACAATTACTCAACTCATACACTGACAGGGCCTTTACCCCAACCTGAAATCTCCAAGCAGCAACGTTTTGGAATGACAGGCTAGAGATGGGTTCTGAGCCAGAGCCTACAGGGTTAGATGGAGCAGGTCAAGCCCCACATGTCAGTCTTACAGGCTAACTGCAGGAGTTCAGGAGAGGGGAGACATTGCTCCGCAGTTGCTGCGATAACCGAGTGTGTGTCACTGATGACTTGAATGAGTCTAGACGGTTCACACTGCCTTCCTGTGGTTGGAAGCTCTTCCTCGGATGATGGACAAGAAATGGGAGTGCCCACTGTGAAAGGTGGCTAGACAACAAAACCATAGCGTAGGGTCAGTAAAGTGGCTTGCCAAGGTTTGGTGTTTTCCAGAGAGCATGGCTTTCTAGTGACTTAATAGTGACTTTAGTGATAGTTTTTGGATAGGTGAGAGGAGTCAGACCTAAAAGAAGGGTCAGTTTTACCCCATATAAGGCTAATGGGTAGAATTTAAGCTTGGGTGAAAGTTACCTGGAAATGAGCCATCCTTGGTACAATGAAATTGGACGAGAAAACACTTTGAAGATCAGAGGTTTTCAGCTAAGGGAGATGGCAAATGTCTACAAACCCAGCTCTTTGAGAGACTGAGGCAGGACAATTTCAACTTTGAGTTCAGCCTGGGCAAAGTAGAATGGAAAGTCCTAGGGTGTGGCTCAGTGGTCGAGCACTTTCTGAGAGTCCTTGAGGCCCTGCATTTGACATCCAGCATGGGGAAAGACAAGCAGAAAATTTCAAACTTGAGACCTCAGACTTGTGCTGGTGCCTAGTTCCTGAACTTACATTAGATATAGAGTGATTTATGTTGGAAGTTCTGTAAGATGCATTTTGTTATGACAGTAGAAATTTCCTCTGCTTACTTTTTTTTGTTGTTGTTGTTTTGTTTCATTGGATACAGGATTTCATGTAGTACAGGCTAGCCTCAAATTCACTACATACCCGAGGCCTTAAACACATGATTAGGGATTAGTCACTGTCATCATGCCATGCTCCCTAATGAATCAGATTTTCTATCATTTTCTTCCCCTTTGGAGGCCCAGACCCCAAAGTTTGAGAGCTAAAAGCATGCATCTCACTGTTTCTATCTTCTAAACTTTGCCAGTCTTAAATTCCATTAGCCAGGACTCTCAAAAGTACCACGTCGTAGTCTGTTGTGGTCCAGATTCTGATACTCAGGGTCCCACACATGCTAGGCAGGGTACACACTGAGCTACATCCCCATCCCTGAACAAGACTTCTTATAACAGAATTTCTAGGGATCCTAGACAATTTGGTATTGATATAGTACCTGGTTCATCGTGCAACTTTTCTTAGGAAAATACCGAGTTGTTTGCAGCCATTTTATAGCTGTCTTCATCCAAAATGAATGGAAAGGGCAAGCCAGCAGTAACCAACTTGTGTTGGGTTGTCTTGGTGTCCAGGTGGGAGCCTTCTCTGCGCATGACCCCTGACCAGGCCCTCAAGCATGCCTGGATTCACGAGCCGAGGAAATTCAAACCATGGCCCAGGCCTCAGATCCAAAGGAAGCCTGGTGTGAGTAGCTCCTCTGAGACAAGCAAGGACAAGACTGAAGAGCACCAGGCCAGCAAAGGCACAAAAGGTACAGCCTGTGGAGCCGGTGTGGATGACGGAGCTCCAACGTGTGTGCAGGCACGGGGTGACGCAACTCTGACGACACGGTCTTGAGCTCACTATTGCTTGTTTTTAAGTTTTAGATGAATTCCTCCTTTTGGTCTCTTGCCATTAGGATTTCCCACCTTTTGGATCCAATTCCCCTTCTCCTTCCTCTTTTGCATTATGCTTACCCCGTGTACCTTTTGTGTTCTTTAAAAGGGGATCTTAGTATCTGTGAGTGGGTGTGTCCACAGAGGCCAGAAGAGGGTGTCAGATCGTCCAGAGCTGAGTTAGAGCGGTTGTAATCTTGTCTGTCAGTACGGGAGTGGAGTTCTGGTCCTCTGGCAGAGTGACCTCTAGCACTCTGAGCCACCTCTCCGGCCTCCTTCCCATTATTGTGACGATAGAGTGGCACGAGGCAAAGTAGGTACAGTTCAGTAGACTCAAGTGGGATTAAATTCTGCTTCTGCAGTACTGGGTGTGGCTTTTGGGCAATCTACCAGCTTAAACACCTATGAAAGTGGGAACAGTGTTTGTTCTGTGGGGTTTAGGAAAGGACCAAATGGATTAGTGGTTACAACGTGCATGAAGTAATGCTGGTCGTGGAATGCTCAATTCCCCCAAACAAGGTAGTGCTTGGTGGTGTTATGACACACTGGCTAGCATTTGAAGAGTTACTCTTTGTCCCTTCCTTTCTTTGGCAGATGAGGCCACCAAAGAAACTACAGACAAGTTGAAAGATGAGCCTGAGAAGCACCCTGAGAGTTCGTGCAAACGGCAGAGCTCTATCCAGCACTTAGCCAACACAGTCCAGCTGCCTAATCTAGCAGAAGCTTCTGGAAAGCCAGAGGCTGTTGCTGGGTCAGAGACGTCCGAAGAACAACAATGCACCTCCTCCCCCAAGAGCACAAACATTTTACCACCCATCATGTGACCCTTGTGGAGGGCGTGTCCTGTCCCTCCAGCCCCACCATCGATTTGTATTAGAGAAGGCACTTTGTACAATACTTCACACTGCTTTTTTATTGCATAAAGGTTTGTAAGAAAAATCAAACTCTACTCACATGGTGAGTTGGCATGATTCCTCCAGAGGAGGTTGGCGGGGTTGGGAGACGGGGGTGAACTTAACCTGCTCACCTTGTGTGTGTGTGTGTGTGTGTGTGTGTGTGTGTGTGTGTGTGTGTGAATGCTACAATGCTACAGCCTCATTAATGGAACTCTAAATAAAAACCAGATCTTTTCTTATTCATGACTGTCAGTTTATGTCGGTCAGGATTCCGTTTTGCTTTGTTCATGTACAGTTTACCCCTGTGTATATCGGTTTCTTCTGTGGAGTTTAGGAAAGGATATGTATGTGTATGTGTGAAGGTGCACATAGAAGCTAGACGATAAGCTAGACGATAACCACTGGTGTCATTCTTCTTGTTGTTCGCCTGAAACTTGCCAAGTAGGTTGGACTGCATGGCCACAGAGTAGGCCTCTGTCTCTGCCTTCCTTGTGCTAGGATTACAGCTCTGCCATATGTGAGCAGGTACCGGAGGAGTCCACTAGAGGGCATCAGATCCCCGGAGCGGGAGTCACAGGTGGTTATGAACTGCCTGCTGTGGGTGCTGGGAACTGGATTGGTCCTCTTCCGCTATATCAAATCCCCTTCACTGTTGAGCCATCTCTAGCTCCAGGTCTGGTCTTTTCCACTGGAGAACTCAGGTCCTCATGCTCATGTGGCAAACATTTCATCACATTCTTGTTTGACAATAGTGGTTGACATTCCTCCATTTGTCCAGTGGGGGAGTGGCTCAGATTCCCTGTTCATCTCTTAGGCCTGCCTGCCCCCGCTCCCCCACCCTCCCATCCCTGTAGCTAGCTTTGTGCTGATGACAGGCTCCGTCTGGAAGTCATGGCACTGGGATGCCACTCAGTTGGTAAGTTGCCGCATAAGCAGGGGGACTGAATGTGGTCCCTAGCGCCTGAGTGAAAGGCTGGGTGCAACAGTATTTCAGCTCTGGGTGACGTAGGCAGTTTTAGACCCCACCTCGAAACAAGTAACATTAGCTGCATCTTCTACAATGAACCAGTAAACAATGTAAAATAGAAATGAAACTCTGGGCTAGCAGGACGACTAGGGGTTAGAAAACAGTTGCTGCCAACGCTGAGGAGTGGTCTGGCTTTCTTCCTTGCCCAGGAAGGAGAGAACTGATTCCCACAAGTCGAAGTAGACATGTCTTGCCCACCAATCAATACATAAATAAATGCAGTTTAGATCGAACTGGGTGCCATCCTCCTGCTTCCACTGCCTAAGTGTTTATACTGCTGCCCTGCAGCCCCAGAACCATTCCTTTTTCTTTTTTCTTTTTTTGCCACTGGGATGGAACTGGGCTCTCACTGGCTTCATCTGCCACACTAACTGCCCCCAGGCTGCTTCACCTATACTTTGAGCTGTGGGTACGGTTGGAGGTGGCAACGGTTCTGCACCTTGTTCAGACTGGACACTAGGTCACACCCACAACACATGTGAATGGCTCTCGGCCTTGGTAAAATCTGTTTTATGGTTGTTGTGGCTCTAAAAGACAAATGAAACAAAATAAGCCCAACTGAGGCTTATTTAATGGAACAGTTTAATCAGCTCACCGCTGGAGATAGCAGGAAACCCCGTGGGTGACTGGCCTCTCTTCTCTATCATTCTGACCCTGCCCTCCTATGTCTGATGGCTTCTGGGAGGCTGCGGCCTTACCTTCCCAACAAACGTAAGCCAAATTCACGCTGCCCTTTAACTGTAATCTTTTAATTTATGTCCTTGCTCGCATGGACAAGAAAATCTGCAAAATCCAGTGAGTAGCATTAGATGGCGTGTCTAGTGTGGGTGGTATGGAGGGAACTTTAGGGCTCTGTGCGGCAGGGAGGGGCTGAGAGGGCAGGGACTCGGCCCACTGCAGGAACACCGGGTGGGCCCCAATCACAGGTTTGCCATCAGCCAGTCCAGCAGCTGCAGCCGCGTGACATTTCCCACTGCCTCATCCAGCTGTCGCTCCTTCTCATACCTAAGCACCGACTGCAGAACCTCCCCGACGCTTCGGCCTTTCTCCACAGCAGTGGCTGAGAGCTGAAGCAGCTGTGGAGAGCAGAGAGAGGGTGTTGGAGGGGCAGAGCGGAGAGACCTGCATACCTGGGGCCAAGGAGCCACCTGACCTGGGAAACTGAAGGAGGAGGGACTCGAGGGAGGACAAACTTTCAGGGATTCATGTAGCTAAGGCTGGCCTCAAACTGTTGATCATATTGCCTCCATCTCCCTAGGCTTATAGGCATGAGCTACCTCTCACTCCACACAAATGCATTTTAATTTTTATGGTACATGGATTGTAGCCAGCACCTAGTACGTGCTTAGCGCTTAGCCCAGCCCAAGAGGACTTCAGTGACAGCTGCTGTTGATGAAAGGAAGTTGCTCTCATTACCCACAATACAAACAGGTTAATGGGACCCCACTCGTGATCCAGAATGTGACCTCTCAGTCAAATCCACCTATTTTTCCCTTGAAGATGATGCTTGAAGTGAGCATTTGTCGACACTGCTCTTGTTTCCCAACAGTTCTAAGATTTTCTGCTCACCCCAATATAAAACAGTCTCCATTTGTGATGGCATATATTCACTGGGAACTAGACAAGGTCTAGAGCCACTTTGAAGTCAAAGCTTTGCGTCATTGAGGTGTGAAGACCCCCACAATGTGGGCAGCAGCATTCCTGAGGCTAGAGTCTCAGACATCACGCAAAAAAGCAAGCTAGCTGAGCAAGAGCATTTGCCACCTTCTGCCTTCGCACTATGGAGACCATGTGGCTGACCATGAATTCCTTACCTTGGAGGATTGACTGCACTCCAGAACTGGGGGCCCAAATAAGCCCAACCTCCCTAAGTTTCATTGTGAGGTGCTGTCACACACAGCAAGAGGACACATCAGCAGCACACCTCTGTTGTCCTAAGACCAACCTGGGTCTTATGGGATTGTTCCCCATACACCTCAGAACCCTAGAGTGTTAGGGCTGGAGGTACAACAGGGATCAATCCCCCCCACCCCCCAGGAGATGTTGCTTGGAAAAGTGAAGGGGCCTTCCAGAGTGATGCTCCTAGAAAACCACAGAGCAAACTCACATCCAGGTCTCAGAATCACGAATTTAGTTCTCCTCCCAAGCGTACGATGAGAATGGGCTGAAGCAGCCATCCAATCATGTGCACAGAGCACTGTCATTCAACTGATATCCTAAGGGCACCAAACCTCTCCAGGCATAAGTTTTTATCTGTACATCTTGCTTTCACTATAGAAATGCACAGAAAGTATAGGTCATGGCCCCAACCCATGAACTAAGTATATATAGGTCATGGCCCCAACCCATGAACTTATCCAGAAAGAAAAATCCCCGCAACAGAAATTGAAGTATTCTTGAAATGAGCAAGACAAAGTTTTGTTGGATGTGATGCTGCTTGCTTGGAATTCTGGGACCCAGGAGGTAGAGGCAGGAGTATTTCTTTAAGTCTGGGGCAGCATGTTCTGTGAAGTGAGGGCCAGCTTAGTTAGGTTAGTCCAATTTTCAAAAAACAAACAACAAAGCGAGCCAGCCTGGTGTACAGGCTTGTCATCTCAGTTACCAGGAAGACCAGGGCAGAACTTTGGCAAGTTCAAAGCCACCTGGGCTACACATGGAGTGCAGAGCCAGCCTGCGTGAGGCAGGGAGCTTCAGACTCAAGTGAAGTATTGCCGCGGTGGAACATGGCCCTGTGTTTGATCCTCGGGTCACGACCAGGACAATGTTTTGCAAAGAAATAAGAGAAATAAAGGAAAACAAGGGGGAAATTTGGGGGCTAAAAATTACATTAAACACATAAAATAAGAGGGCGTCAGATGGAGGAAACCTCAGAAGGAAGAGTAGAAACATTGAAGACCAAAGACGTGATAAACAGAAGTTAGAGCCTGTGAGCATGACCTTCCCAGCCTCAGGATCCTCTCTCTCTCTCTCTCTCTCTCTCTCTCTCTCTCTCTCTCTCTCTCTCTCTCTCACACACACACACACACACACACACACACATGAGTGCACGGGGAAAAAAGGAAGACCACAGCTGCTGACAGAAGAGAAAGACCAAAGCAGATTCCTCATCCAGCAGAAATACACCTCAGGAGTGGAGTGAAGGTAAAAAAAAAAAAAGCATTTCAGACAGTGTTTGCCTAGTGTGTGCCACACCCTGGGTCTGATCTCTAGCACAAACGAGAGAACTTCTCCCCAACATATGTGTCCTAGGAGAATCACTAGAGGACCACGTTAGCCCAAAGCAACTGCAAGCCAAGTAAGAGAAGCTGTGGCTTCTCGGTGCAAATGGGCAACTGTCCTTTAACTCCTAAAGATAGGAGTTAACACAGACGCCCAGCCACAAAGCAACACATCTTAAAGAAACCAAAATGATCAAGACAGCTCCTAAAATATCATGACAGAGAAATTAAAATGGAACATTGGAAAATGTTCAAATAAATCAAAAGGAGGAAGAACAGGAAAAACAAGGACAGCCACAATTAGAACAAGTGGCTCCAACACTATCACATACTGACCTCTTAATAAGTGGTCAGAAAATTCATAGGGGTCAGTTACCCACAGGCCTTTTGAGAGTACGTCAGAAACACCCACATATCCTGTGTGAAGGAATATATTTAGTTCCTTCCTGACAGGTATGCAAAAGTTAATTCAAAATAGGCTGCTCATAGGTAGAGAGAGCAGTAACTTGGTGGAACTGTGGATAACAAAAACACACAAACACAGAGAGCCAACATCAACACACAAGGCACACACAGACACAAGGGCATGCGAGCCACACGCACTGACACAAGACAACACGGAGGAAAGTCCATGTGACCTTGAGGTGCCTAGCTCTGTCCATACTGTTCCTGTCACAGGTTCACAGTTCTTTGCTGTGACATCGTTCTATGCTTTATAGGGGTGTTGAATTATATGCTTGGCCTTCTGTCCCACTAGCAACTGTCTTCCCTATTGTGACAATCAAATGTCTCCAGACTTTGGCGAGTGTCCTCTGGGAACAAAACTTCATGCAGTCAAGAACCACTGGAAATGCCTTGCCTAGCGTGTGAGGCTCAATTTGAGCACAACAAAGACACAGAAAAGAAACACTAGTTGGGCAGAAATTACTCATATTATTAGATAAGATAAAAAGCACACAGCTTTCGTACCCTGGGGTAGAGGCAGGAGGATGAGAAGTCCAGAGTCATCCTTAGCTACATATGTAATGAGGCTATAACACGAAGACAAGGAACACACAGGAAAAAAGATAAATCAGATAATTCCTCATAAACAATGTTTGCTCTTTAAAAGATGCTTCACACAGAGCAAACA
This sequence comes from Rattus norvegicus, assembly GCF_021556685.1. Taxonomy (NCBI): domain Eukaryota; kingdom Metazoa; phylum Chordata; class Mammalia; order Rodentia; family Muridae; genus Rattus; species Rattus norvegicus. The sequence goes on along the minus strand of NC_141537.1, from coordinate 161,737,135 downwards.
TTTGAGAGTTGTGTCTGGCAAAGGACTTATTTCTAGAATGTGGAACCTTTGGGTAGAGGATGTTTGACTCAGTGGTAGAGCATCGGTCTACCATAAACAAAGCACCACATAACTGGGCATGGTGCCACACACCTGTACACCAAGCACCGGAATGTAACACATACTGGGCAAGAGAATCAGAGGTTCAAGGCTATCCTCAGCAATAGAAAAAATGGGCAGCCTGGGCTACGTCAGACTCTGTCTTCAAAAACATGCAAACAAACCTCAACTCTGAACAAGGACTAAAATACCGTCATCAGGATGTGGGCAAGAGAGCTGTGGGGACATGCAGGCAGTGGATGGTACCAAGAGTCAACACAAAATGGAGGAAGGAGCCACATGCACTGACACAAGACAACGTGGAGGAAAGTCCGTGTAGAATTATGTTCAACATCTTTAGTTATCTGAATTTATGTTTATCAAACCAATCCACAATGATCTACCACTGTGACTCCTACAGTAAATGGAAGACACATTGAGAAGAATGGGGGAGTGGAAATCCAACTGAATGGCTACTTTAGGAAGTCATCTTACCACCACCACCAGCACCACCACCACCACCATCACCACCATCATAATTCAAGGTCTCAGAATATAGTCTTCAGCTCACTATGTAGCTCATCCTCCCTCAGTAGGAATGGGTACTATAGATATACTACGGGAAGACTAGCACTGTGGTTTGAATGAGAATATGTCCATAGGATCCCATGGTGGGATACTTGGTCATCAGATGGTAGCGTTGGTATAGAAGGCTGTGAAACCTTTAGATGATGAACATTGCTAGCGTAAGTGAGTCACAGGGGAAGGCTCTTCAGTTGCCCTCACTTCCTGCTTCCATGCCTTCTGTACAGTGAGGGGCTGTCCCCCTTGGAGACTGTAAGGTACAGTGAGACACTCCTTCCTTTCATTGCTTTTTGTCAGCATTTAGTCACAGCTGTGAGAAAACTACCAAAAACACTGGCACAGACAGATAAGGAGTCCTCAGTCTTAGGGGATGTTTTAAAATTCATGAGACTACAATAGAGTTGGCCATTGGTGTAAGAATAGACAGATGGGGGGCTGGGGATTTAGCTCAGTGGTAGAGCGCTTACCTAGGAAGCGCAAGGCCCCGGGTTCGGTCCCCAGCTCCGAAAAAAAAAAAAAGAATAGACAGATGGGCAATTCAATGGCACAGAACGTTCAAAAAGAATAAGGCAGAAGCCAGGTGAGGGCAGGGGGCTTGGGGGCGGGGCAGGGGAAGTGCAGGAAATGACAACAAAACCCCAACTCCCTGCCTTCCACCTTACCTGCAAATGTACACAAAAAGGTCACTCTTAAATAATTTAAAATATCTCAAAATACTAAAAGAAAACTCAAAGCAAAACCCAGAAAATATTCAAAGGAAAAACTACCTTAGATTATATTAAATTGGATATGGTGAAATCAAAAGAAAACCCCAGAGGCAGCAGCTGGAGAGTGTCCAGTTTGAGATCAGCCTGGGTTACACAGAGAACCTAAGCCAGCCTGTGTTACGTAGCAAGATCCTGTTTCAAAGAACAAATTAAAAAGCAAAACAGAACAAAATTGTGAAAACTCTATGCTGCAGAATATATACCTTTACAATGTGTGCATCTATATAAGTTTTATGTGTGCATGGGTATTCTATTTTATGTATGTGTGCATACATATTCCATATGTATATGTGCATGTGTATATCACATATGTGTGCATGTATGTGTATGTGTTTTTCTCATGTGTACATGTGAATTATATCACATGTACTGTACATGTAAATTATGTTATATGTGTTACATGCATACTCTTTTGCTTATAAATGTATGTCGCCACTTGAACTAAAAAAAGACATAGGTATACATTAGCTCTACATATGTATTTTTGGAAGAACACCCTAGGAAGAGATGAGACTGACTTTTCTCCAGAGAGGGCAATAAAGAGGTGATCTGATGAGGAGACACTGTTTTCAGTGTTCAATCATTTTAAATTTTGGGTTTGGATTGTGCATCCATCTACAGTGTTGAAAGCAGTTGGGTTTCTGGGCACCCCAGTTTTCGGCTCAGTGAGCTGCACCAGCATGGTATTTGTATATATCAGTGTCTTTCCAAAAGAAAATCAGTTGATTTCGGATAGTTCCTTTGCTATACATATTACCAACTGTTCTAATGTGGAGAAGTCAAACTGTTGCTGGTCCTCCTTCCTATTGGCCCTTCAATGAAATAATAGGATAAATTTTCTCCAGAATTAACAAAGCTGTGTAAAGGGTCTACAAGTCTATTTTCCTATTCAGACAAATAGATTACAGAACTTTAGTTTAAAATCCATCAGCAGAATATATTGAGTATGCTACGTATGGTGGGTTGGAAAGATGGCTACAGAATAGAAGCTTTTTCATTCGCTGCACATGGAGGCATGCTTGCTTTTAGCTGGTTCATTCATCTAAAATGTTTGCCAGAATATACCCTCCCTTCCTTCTTCTGACCACTGTGGACCAAAATAACTGTGGTTTATGGACTGGGAACACTGAAAGACACAGTCTGCCAGGGCCCCAGTGTCGGAGATGGAAGATGACAGATGACTGGCTTACTCTGCATGTTCCTGACTGTCCACAACCCTGGTACCAAGGCTATTTGCAGACATAGCAGCTGGGTATATGGCTAAAGATGAAGATTGTGTCAGTAGGTCAGGAAGGAGGCTGCCCCTGAGGATGTGCTATGGTGCCTTTTGAGTAACAACTGTAGTCTTGCTAACACTGGGGGAGATGTTCTGACTGAAGTTAAACTCAGTCTGGTTCTTGCTTAGGGTTGGTGCAGTCCAATCTGTAAGCTACATGATTCTGTATCTTCCCACTTTTAAGGTTATTAATCCAATTTATTAAAAGAGAAATCCCTTTCCCTCTATGTCTTCTGGTTTCTAAAAGGAGAGATTTTTGTGCTTGGTGCTGGAGAGTGAATCTCTCTGTCTCTCTTCTGTCTCTCCTAGGCCTCAGTAACAACAGCAGCACCAACAAAAACCAGCAATAAAACCCAAAACAGTTAGAGCATTCTACCCCTGTCTTCTGGTTTAACCTCCAAGTGTCTCTGGAGACACTTCTGAGGGTCGCCACCAAAGGCTTAGAAACTCTGATTTGTGAGCCACGTGTTCCAACCTATGCCACCGACTGATTCTCCACTGTAGAGAAACTAGTACTTGTCTCCCTCAGAATCATCATGGGAAGTTTGCCTTCAATTTTCTTGACCCCCTGCTGTATGTGTGCATGGGTATTCTATTTTATATATGTGTGCACACACATATTCTATCATACGTATGAGGGCATGTGTATATCACATATGTGTACATGTATGTATATGTGTTTTTCTCATTGTACATGTGAATTATATCACATGTATTGCACATGTAAATTATGTTATATGTGTTGCATGTATACTCTGTTGCTTATAAATGCATGTTGCCACTTGAACTAAAACATATAGGTATACATTAGCTCTACATGTACACACATATGTACACTGTAGATCAATTAGGGTAAACTGATGTTAAGGACTAAAGAAAATATTGTCTGGCATCAATATAAGATGGAGGATAGGGAATTTGGCCAAAGGCTGGAAGCTTAAATTAAAATATATACTGCTATGGGATCTGTTCTGGAGGCAAGCAGGAAGCAGTGTGAAGTGCCTTATGTACAGGCCTCCATGGCTCTTCATCAGGTAAGGGCTATGGCAAAGAGAAGCCCAAAAGAAAACCCATAATCTTAGATAATCCCAGTCTACGTTCAAACTCTACTTTTCAAATGAAAAACAACAGAACACAAGGACCAGAGGATGTACCTCCTCCGACTCCACGGAGTTCCAAACCATGCCTACATTTTCCCCAAGAAGGAAGCAAGCCAGCCCTATAGAGCACAAAAAGAGTGAGGCCTCCTACTGACATCCTATCTCATCCCTCTTCTACACATACACTGCTCCCTCAAGACAAGGGCCTGGCCCTATGGGGGATAATCCACATTTACATCCTGTTTTCAGTCACAGACCTCCAACATGCAAGGTAGAGCTTGAGAAGGACCCACACAGATTTCACAGGACGAAATCTGTTTCAGACCTTAACTTTAGTTCTGAATTTTGACTCTCTGCTGTGTCCCTGGGGAAAAACAGAGGCTCTAGGAGAAAGCTAAAAAGCAGCAGACTGATTTAGTTAACATCCTGATGTCCAACAGCCCAGTATGCAGGCTGTTCCAGATCAAGAGCTCAGTGAGTACAACTAGCTGGCAGAGAGCCACGGGTATAGAACCATGATAAAAAGCGAGCAAGCAAAGAGGCAGCCTCAGGTGCAGACTTTTGTCTGACTCATGTACTGAGTCTCCTGGAGAATTTTCCTTTGTGCTCCTGGCACAATAAATGCAGGAATGCGCAAGATGTCTTTTCTCCTTCCCTCTCTTGGTGTTTCTGGTTGTTCGTGATCTAATCTCAGTTTACTCTTACCTCTGCTGAGAGGCATAATCTCCAAATTCTTCCTGTCTGGTTCTCCCCTTCCCATAGCTGGGTTCCCATTCAGAAAAAAACACACAGACCAGAAGATCCAAGCTAACCCACGGGAAAGCTTTCCGGCATTTCTTACCTTCTCCTGGATTCCTTCATCGTCACCAGCGAAGTACAAAATAGGGACATTGAGCTCTGAGGCAGCCACCCACTGAAGGACAGCTTGCAGCTGCTTGTTCTGGACAGTGTCAGCCAGATTGTGGTTGCTGACGATCACCTTGGGGATTTCACAGCCCTCGGGTGGCTGTCCTGACAAACCTCTCAGTTCGTTGTGGATGGCTAGATAGGCGTTCTGCAGGAGGGCTTCGGCTGTCCCCGTGCCCTTGACTGGTAAGCACTCATATAAGTTATCTGGGAAGGCAGAACTCGGCCGGCTGGCATCCCCACACTTTTCGTCTCCCAGCTCTGACAAGGGCGAGTCACAGGACTTGGCGATAATGAGGCATAACTTCATCACCGAGTCCATCAGATGCTCCACCATCTGCCCATTCATACAGCCATCTAGCTGGTTGGCGACCATCTTGGTTAGCCCAGATAAGGCACCACCAGTGGCCTCCTCATCCTCACAGAATTTCGGGACAGGTGGGGACATAGGCCTTTCACATGGAGACAGAGGCCTTTCACATAGGTTGATCTCTTCTTCCTTAATGATCTGCTCGTGAGCCTTGGACTCACAATTACGGCTACCCTTGAATATGGTCTCACTGAGTAAGTTCCGGATAAAATTGAAGATGACACTCATCAGATCTTTCTTTTCTGTTTGTTCCTGCTCACATATCTTAAGGGGAGGAGACTTAACTTTGCCCTCATCATGAACTACAGGAGAGGACTTGGTGGGAAAATTGGTGCTGGCGGCGGCTTCCAGGAAGCTCTGAGCATCCATCCTTCCTCCCTGTGCCAGGTGGTACTGAATCAGAAGCAGGGCAGATACAATCAGGTCCTTGGCCCAGGAGTCTGATTCACACATAAAATTTTCAAAGTTCTCTGGTGGCTGAGGTTGCTGAAGAGGGTTTACCTCACAAGGATCCGGACACTCAAAGGAGACCTCCTGTGGAACGGCGCCCTGTTTTGTGGCACGCTCCAAGCCAGGAGAATTTTGCTGACTCTTGTGCCACATGTTCAGTCCCTCCTTAATGATGTGCTCACCCAGAGTTTCAGCGCATGTCTTCTCTTTCTCTGATATGCATGCAGAAAACAAATTTTCTTTCAGTTTTGATTCTGATTTCATCGCAAAGTTCAAGTTTGAGAGCTTTGGGTCACCAGGTCGTGATTTCATGGAGATAAGGGAGTAACTCTCGGACTTGTCCCTGGCTTTCCTGATGTTCTCAGGATATTTCTTGGCACACATCACATTGTATAGCTTGCCCAGCATGGCATCCATGATATCTGTAGCCTTTTGGCTTCCATGAGAAAAAAAACTTCGCTTCACAGCTGAGACGAAGTCTGTGTCAGTCATGAGACTCCCTGTGACACTGTGGAGGTTCTTCATGAAGGAGTCGATGAGATCGGAGACAACCTCTTTTGCATGCTTCATCAACACCTTCTTCAGCAGAATAGTGGCGATGGTTGTGTCTTTTACCTGGATCTTCAGTGTCTTCATGATGGACACCATCATGTCAGACACCACACTGTTGGCATAGGTCATGATCCCTTGACTGATAGAGTTGGAAAAGTCGTCAGGCCTGTCCGGGCACCTGAACAGTTTTCTATCTCCAGGTAAGGACCTCCCACCCTCCTTGGCATCTCCTGCATTCCGAGACTCAAACACTTCCTTGTAGAAGAAGGACTTCTTAGAACCAGGCTTGTTGTCAGGACACTTGCCTTCCTTCGTGCTCTCCTTGATCTTCAGAGTGCTTGTGAATCTTAGACCAGGGCTCTGTGAAGACGCCAAGGCCCTGTCTCCAGAGCCGGGAGCTTTGTCACCGGTAATATTCTTGGAACATGCACTGACTGTCTCATTCACGAGCTCAGAAGCTACTGTACTCAAGCTTTTGTGGGGTGTGGGATCATCCCCCATATACAATGACTGGTGGACACATTTGTTTTCAGTACCATGAATCTTCTCATTGATCTCTTTTCGGGCCATGGCGATCACTAGGTTTGTGAGGCGGTTGGCGTAGAAGGAAACTTCGTCTATGGAACCCCCATTACCAACATGGGCAATGAGGCCCTGGGGAGGGGTCTCCTTGTGAGACATCTCAAAATGCAATCTCCCTGGATTGCCCTTGTTGGTGGTATTGTAATAATCAACGCAGAAACCTTTTCGTTGGTCTCCTGGGTAAGCCACTTCCTCCCCAAATGATGATTCTCCAGGCTTGAACCTCGAGTCCTGGAACCCTGCTGTACTTTTCTCCAGGTCTTTGCGGAGCCAGCTGAGCACTCGGACAGGATCTGTTGATGAATCCTGAAAAGCAGACATGGATTCACCCAGTTGTAACACAGCAAAGATACGGGACATTCAGGACAACCACAAAGGCCAGTCTCTCAAACTGGCTCCAACATCTTAATAGGAGGAATTCACCTTTGTTGAACATTTACCGTATACCAGACACAGATTTTAAGGCTACCGTCCTAGCGCTGCTTCTCTTGCTTTCTTCATTTTACAAGGGAGAGAATCAAAGAACTACAAGGTTAAGTTAGTTGCTTGAAATTATAAGTTTACTTTGTGACGAAGCTAGAATCCTAACCAGGTCATCTACCCTAAAGACCATGTTCTCGGAAAGCATGCTCTCAGACGCTATATCACACTGCTTCCGTCCTTCCTGACAGCAACATCCTGAAGAGCGCAAGGTGTTCATATCTGAAATGTGCTAGTACTAATGTTCATCTGTTTTGTGTGTGACTGTATGTTTTTGTTTTACAGGTTTTTCTCCCTCCTTTTTTCAAGGTAGTGTTTCTCCGTGTAGCCCTAGTGGTCTTCAAACTCAGAGAGATCTGCTTGTATCTGCTTCCTGAATAGCTGGGGTTAAAGGCCCTCTCACCCTCACCCAGATATCTGTTTTTTTTAAATTTATGTCTATTAATATATTTCAGAAAAATGGGAAAACTGTACATGTTGGATACAACAAAATCTTGACATGCTAAGTGCCTTCCCACAACTAACAAACATTGATGGATTGATTTCTAATTGGGGGATTAATAACTGTGGGTGATTAGTTTCATGCAGGTACAGTCTCTTGAGTGGATATGGACTGTGATAAGCACATACACATTTATATATACCTACTTATTGTAATCTATACGTGGCAAAAACGTTAAACCTAAGGACAGCACCACGTAGGTGTATATGCTTTCCTTGCTATCAAATGTAAAGAATTTTCCATTTAGGAATGGCCACAAATATAGTCCATTTAAAAAAGAATAGTGTTTTACTATAAATTGCTAATATCATCAAACTACTAGGTTCTCATGAAGGCAGAAGTCAGTAGCTATTGGCCAGGAGAGATGGCTCAGCAGTTAAGGGCACTTGTGGCTCTTCCGGAGGACCAGGGTCTCAACACTAAAGACTCATGACCATCACAAGTGTCTGTAACTCTGGTGCTTAGGGACCCAATACCCCATTCTGGCCTCTGTAGGCATCAGGTGCATGCAAAAACAAATACCCATATTCACAAAATGAAAATAACATACTTAAAATGTTCCATAGCAGTAATTTAAAAAATACTTTTTGTGCAGATGTGTATGCACATGTGTGTGTGTGTGTGTGTGTGTACGTGTGCACGTGTTTGCGCTTGCGCGCCAGGAAAGGTGTTAGATCTAATCACACTCAGGCCTGCTGCATCTTGGCCATCTCAGGGTTCAGGCAGCTTCCTCAGAAGGACGCCAGTCCAGCTGATGTAATGAGGTGGTCAGACCAACATGGATGTGACAAGCCTCATGATCACCAGAATTCTTATCCAAGTGGAATGGAAGAGACTTGTAGAAAAAATCCTGTGCATCACTATAAAACTATAGATTGTCCATAATCTGTCTAAATGCAAAGTAATCCCTATGGCATTCCACACTGCTTGACTCCTATTCCTGGAAGGCTGTTTTACAACCCTGCAGGGACAGGGACTGAGGGAAACACAACCATCTGAGTGAGCCCCAGAGACTCTCATTTCTATTCAGTCAGAGTTCACTGCTCCTACAGCCCCCACCCCTTACACAACAGCATCCTGAGCTGTGTGGAAGGAGACGTTGAATCATTCTTTCTCCTTTCAAAAATCAAAACTGTTTGACGCCCGTGGAGAAGAGTGCCAGATGATCAGTAGGTTTAGTTTTCTCTGCTAGAGACCCTATGCTTCTGCAGCTTAGTCTAGGAAACTGTAAACTCAGACCTGCGTTCCTCTTCCACATCCAGTTCATTAAACATATTTAATCCATTTTTCCATCTCCACCTCCTGAGTGCTGGAGTCACAGGGATATCACCATGTCATGCTTGAAATGCCCTGGATGAAATGCTTGTCATGAAACACTTTAACGATTGTTATCGTTATTGTTCAGAAAATCCGTTTGTCGAATGACTCTGAACTGTTTTTTTATTAACGTCCAATGGTTACTTACATAACTTCAAATGCTAGACTAATACCAAATTATACTTACATCTTATAGTATAGTTAAGGTTTATACAGTTTCCCCCATGAGTGGAAAGCTTTACCACAGAACACCTTATTTTGGGTTTTGGATCTCCTGGGGTACTTCTTGCTTAGTGAAAGGTAACAGAGTTTTGTTTGGTTGGTTTGCATTTTGCTTCTCTATATGAAAGGGCAGAGGTGGATAAACGCCCAATGGAGGCAGTTGGGGTTCTTTAGCAATTTGATGAGTGTATGTCTTGTAAAGATTTCTTGGGGTTTTGGCTCCTATTGGTAAGAAAATAAATTTGATATAAACACAGTAGGTCATTAAACACTACATGTTAGTGTTATGAGTAAGGACATAGTAATGAATACACTGGATCATGGAACCCTTAGTTTTGATTTGTAGTATACATGTGTGCTTGTGTGCACACATGTGTGATGTGTATACATCCGTACTTGTGTGTAGAGGACGACAACCTGTGGGAGTCATTTCTCGTCTTTCACCCTTTCAGTATGTGGGTCTGGGACATGGACACGGGTCATCTTTGAGCCATCCTACTGGCCCAACACCGTCAAAAAGAGAAAATTCTGCTCAATGTATGTGAATGTTTCTGGCATTGTATCCTACTGTCTGTGCAGATCAGTTACGGTCGTTCACTGCAAACTCATCTTGCTTTGTGATTCTGGGACTGAGTCTTTTAAGCATTTTTCTCACTTGGCAGCAGCCTTCATCAGTAGGGGACACTATGTAACTGCAAGGGGGTGAAAAGAGCTGTGCCATGGCCCAACTGTGTCCAAACAGTCTTGAATGAGGGCTCTTGCGAGGTTCAGTTTAATGTCTACTTTTTACATTTCCAGGGTCCTGAAGCCCTTCCCTCGCATCTTTCAATAGTGTACTACGTTCCCTCAGGAAACAATGTTAAAACATTAAACCATAGGTGTGGCTTTTATTTTCTTATCGGACCCTGACAGATACAGCCTCCCACCCCAGGCCCCAGTAAGCATTTAATAAATATGAAGCATTTAGTAGATGCCTACAGGATGCTCAAGATACAACGTTGCCGTCACTGAGTTTAGACTTCTCAGCATCTTAAGTCATCCTGATTTCAGGAATTCTTTCTGATATACCTTGGAGACATTTATTTATTTTCTTTTTACAATGACTGATTGGAAGCAAGGTTTATTTCACAACATTTGTGTGGAGGTCAGAGGGCAGGTTTCCTTGATTAGTTCCTCCTTCCACCATGTGTGTTCCAGGGACTGATATTGAATCAAGAGGCTTGATGGTAAGCCCTTCACCCACTGAGTCATCTCACTGGCCCAGGGACAGTTATTTCTAAGGTGCAGTTGTTTAAAACTTAACATTTTGTTCTTGTAATATGTAACTTTTTATTAATCATAGCATATTCTGCACACTAAATAGCAAACACAGGCTCACAGTCAGGAGCATGCACTACACTTGCAGAGGAGCAGAATGGTTCCCCGCCTCCACATGGTCTTTCACAAGTGGCCATAGCTCTGGTTTCCAGGGAATTGCACACTCTCTTCTGGTCTCTGGGGTACCTGAACTCACATGCACAAGTCATGCTCCAGGAACACATAATTAAAGACTAAAATATCGAACATCATAAACAGCAGAATTTGTTAAGGTAAATTGGGAAGTTTTTGCTCTACTCGAGCTCATTTTAGTCATCTTCACAATGAAGAAAGAGACTAATTTGATGACAGTTCAAATGTCCCTAACTAGTGCCGCTGAAGAAAGTGACCTTACCATTTTCCAGTCTTGGTGTTGGTTGTCTCCAGGTGAATAGACACCAACTTTGCAAACGCCACTTTGACTTTGTAACCAGTCAACCCTATCCGCCATCTGGTAGTATTAAAAAAAGAGAGAGAAAAGTCATCAAAAGGTTCCATGACTAGAGGGAGAATTAAAGAGAAAGAAAGACATATGGGTAGCAGGAGTCATGCTTCCCAGAGACTTGTCCAAAGCTACTTAAACCCCACCCAACTGCGGATCTCCAGCTTCGGCTCTCTCCTGCAGCATGATTTCTCAAGGTTTTATCTCTAGAGATGACTGTGGTGTTTTGAATATGCTTGGCCCACGGAGTGGCACTGTTAGGAGGTGTGGCCTTGTTGGAGAAAGTGTGTCCCTGTTGGGTGGGCAATGAGACCCTCCTCTTCCTAACCACGTGGGAGCCAGGCTGCTCCTGGCTTCCTTTGGATGAAGGTGTAGAACTCTCAGCTCCTTCTCCAGCTCCAGGCCCACCCGGACACTGCCTTCTTGCGATGATGACAATGGACTGACCCTCTGAGCCTGTAAGCCAGCCCCAATTAAAGGTTGTCGTTTTTAAGAGTTGCGTTGGTCATGGTGTCTCTTCACAGCATTGGAAACCCAAATGAGACAATGATGTTCACGCCCAATATGTGCTGTTCATGCTCAATTATTTGTTAAATAAATGAACCTAGTCAGCTGTGTCCTGCTTTGTTCCCTACTAACATTCCCCACACCTCGGATTTTCAGTAGACACTCAAAACTAAATGTAACCAAATGGTTAATTTACTTTTTTCCTCACGTGTTCTGTCTACATGACCTAATATTTAAAAAGGGAAACCTTTACTTTTCATTTCTAGAGCACTAATATATACTAGTAGATCTTCCTCTCTCCAAAAGCCAATACTGGGGGATTCTAGTCTCCAGGGTTCAGGATCCAGGATGCAGAGAAGACTTGGCTAACATGTTCTTTCATGGCCCTCATAACACTTTGCTCTGTTCTCTTCCTGTATGGTCCTCTGGATGGCATCCTCTTCAGAAGGCACCTGCCCTGCCCACCTCTAACCATTCCCCCAACCTCCAGTCGCCAGCCTTACACTTGCTTGTACTTGCACTTTCACAGTTCCTGACTCAGAACCCTCAATCCAGATCCTTTTTGGCCTTTGTCTTTAGTCTCATCCACTCTTTGAAACCTTGCATTCTACATTGTGGTCTTTGGAAAGCCTGCCCAAGCATCACAGTGCTGTCCTCCTGCCCAAGCATCACAGTGCTGTCCTCCTGGAGTGACAAGAAGGCTCTCTTTGCCCTCACTTTCTTTTCCTATGTCCCCTCTTAGGCTCCACACTCAAAGTCCCCAGGCTCATTACAAACTCTCCTCCCATTTATATCTCTCAGTGGGTAAGAAAGATGAAGTGAGGGGTTGGGGATTTAGCTCAGTGGTAGAGCGCTTGCCTAGGAAGCGCAAGGCCCTGGGTTCGGTCCCCAGCTCTGAAAAAAAGAACCAAAAAAAAAAAAAAAAAAAGAAAGATGAAGTGAGACGCACACGCCCCCCCCCCCCAGTATGTCCTGACATCCTCACAAAACAGATGCATATCTTTACATTGACAGTAAAGTTCAACATCTCACTTGAAGCTGAAAAATTGTGAATTAAAAGGCATGCAAGTTCTTGGAGTGGGCACTTGATTAACTGGAAATACTTGTCTTAAGGGACATTGGCAGAGGTGGGAGCATGCACCCTCTCTCAAAATTAAAACCAACATAAATCAAAGGAACATCGGACACATGCTGAATAAAAGTTGAAGAGAAAAGAAAAGGACTGTTGAGATGGTTCATTTGCGTAAAGGTGTCTGCTGTCAAGTCTGATGACCTGAATTTGGTCCCTGGGACTCACATGCCATAAGGAAACCTGACACAAATTGTCATCTTATTGTCACACAAAAAACAAGGCATGTGTGCACCTGTCTCAACACACACACACACACTCTCTCTCTCTAAATAACAATGTAAAAATTGCTTACACATATATGAGCATATTATTATTGTTTTGGAGATCATTGATAAATGTTAAAAGGAAAAATAAAAATATAAAATCATTCAAGAGCTGTTTTCTGTTCTCACAAAGACTTATTCCTATTTTCACACTCTACTGTCTCTGCTTACTGAGCTGTGGCAATCATTTCTGTACTCTTCTTAACGACAGAAAGTTCCTGAGTGAACAATAGATTTTCTACAGTGAAGAACTTGTACAATTACTTAAGAGTGGAGAGAAACTGAATCTGGGGCTGAGGGTCTAGCTAAGCAGAAGAGTGAGTGCCTAGCCTGTGGAAGGCCCTGGGTTTGATTCTTAGTACAGAAGAGAGAGATGGTGGGGTAGGGACGGGATAGGGGTGTGGTGATCCAATATGGCTGGACTTGCTGCAGGTACTGTACATCTGTGATTCCTGTGCTGAGAGAGATCACATGTTCAAGGTGAGCCTGGGTCACACGGCAAGACCCTGTCTCAAAAAAAAATATTGAATAGCACTTCTAAAAACTTTTTTTCATGTGCTTTTTGAATTGAGAAAATTTAGGCATTAAATTTCTTAAAAGATTTCTCAGCATCTGTCACTAAGCTTGACTTCAGTTAGATTTCCAGACTCCACGTGGTGAAAAGAGATAACGGCCTCCTACGAGCTGTGTTCTGAACTCCACATGTATGCATATCATACCGTATGGTACATCCCCCCACCAAATAAGGACATCTTATTAAATGTTCTCACAAGCTTTCTGGCTGATTCTAATGAACGATATGTATTGAGAATTCCTGGGCCAGGAGAGAGAGTGTGATGGCCAGTGTTGACCGTGTGCATGACATAGCAGGGAGAGGGAACTTCAGCTAAGGAGTTATTTCCACCAGACCGGCCATTTTCTAGATTGGTAATTGATACAGGATGGCCAAGCTCACTGTGGGTGCCCGGCCGACAGTTTATAGGAAAGGCAGGTGAGCAAGCCTGCGAGCAGAGCTCCTCAAGGTGTCTCGGATGAACGCCAACCCGTAAGATGCAAGATGAAGCAAACCTTTCCCTCCCCAGGTTGGTTTTAGTCAGTGTTTTATCATAGTACTAGCAAGCAAACTAGGACAGATAACTTAGGTCTTCTAATCTTCTTTGCTTTTGTATTTTAATGTTCTGTTCACTCTGCAGAGAAGTTCATACCAATGACATTAAACCTTGTATGGTTCTCAATAGCTCACACTGTGTAGATTTTTCTTTTTGGTGGTATTTCCTGTGATGGACTCTGGGGCCTTTTACATGCTAGGCATGCAACAATATTCATGAATCACACCTCTATATAAAATATTATGCTTGTGTCATGGGGATAAGGAAAAGCATTAACAGTACTGCTATTTAGCCAAGAAAGGCAAGATTTAGTAGCAGCTTGACCTAGAATGCTGACAAAATCAAAAGATCTATGAATGATGGTCTTCCCATTCCTATATTTCACCCAAGGGAGCTACTTGTGGTGGAGAACAGCTAAATCAATGGAATCTGTTGCCTTATTCAGGCTGCCAACACATGACAATTAAGGCAGATACAAATTAAGTGTAAGAGTAAGGGAGTGGGGGTTGAGGATTTAGCTCAGTGGTAGAGCACTTGCCTAGTAAGCGCAAGGCCCTGGGTTTGGTTCTCAGCTCCGAAAAAAAAAAAAAAGAGTAAGGGAGTGGTGTGCTTACTTACCCTTATTGAGGATGGGTTTTGAGATACAAGGAAAACTCCGAGTGAGCCTTATTGGTGTCTTCACTATCCCTAAGTCTACCCACCCCTCCTGCCATGTAATATATAAGGACTCTGCAAAGAAAGACAGAGAAAAAATGGCTAAATTTATGTGTGGACTCCACTCTTCTTACCAAATGGTGATTTTTGATTTCTTATTTTCGGTATACATACAAGCGAGGGACACAAAGTGACCTGGAGACTTCTGGAGAGTTCTCAGATAACAAATCATTCTACTTTTGGCCAGTGATTTCTTATGTGACTATTGCCATTCTCTGCTCCTGAATGAGTGGCTTACTGAACGTTAAGAACAATTGGCTGTCTCAAGACCCTGGGTTCGGTCCCCAGCTCCGAAAAAAAGAACAAAAAAAAAAAAAAAAAGAACAATTGGCTGACCTCAAAACACACTTCAGTAGGAAGCTGGAAGATAAGCAGTGGAATGGGGAGAGCCTTGGACTGCTGGATCTCAGAATGTTTTGTAAGCCTTTTGGGGGGTTCTTGAGAGAAACATGTATCCTCATAAAGAGAGTTACAGGCCACGAATCCAGTTCAACTAACTTCCTTAGCCTAGCTCTTCCAAGACATGATTAGAGGACATTCGTGTGCTTTAATCTCTCCTTCGAATATCTACCCATCATCAACTGCACATGTGCCTCTAAAATGTCCCTTTAAACCCCATCTTTACTTGAGCCCAAGCCACAGTTATCCTATCCATGACAAACGTCTTAAGTTCCTACTTGAATGTCCTTGCTCCTTCTTCAAAGTCTCCAACACAATTCATCCCACCTTCTCATCCTACCTAACACGTCAACTGTGCACATGTATTCTACACTATTGTCTTCATGGCCTCATGAAGACAAGCAGTTTCCTAACTCATCTCGGTATCCCTCATATCCCTAGTACCTTTAGAGTTGGTGCTTAGTAATTTTCTGTTGAAAGAGTGAATATAAAAGTCCTGCCCATTTGTAATTCCAGGCAGCTCATCTTTCTTAAAATTGGAGAACCTGGGGGAAAAAAAAGAAATGGCTTGCTCAAATGAGTTATGACAGTAAGCCATCATATTTTAATCTTTTAATATCCACTGTTTTGCGACGAGTTTAACACAGCAAGTTACTTATCATTAGATCTTCCTATTCTAGTAATGCTAAGGAGTGAACATCCCCCAAACGTCCAGTATTCTTTTCACAGAAATTAGTACATCTGGTAAACTCTTAGCTTACATCTAGTCTACTGTTTATATACTATTTTGTGTGTGTTTGTGTGCAAACACAAGGCTTTTTTTAGTCTGTGAAACCCCCCAAGTTGTCTGGATGATAGGACACATACATAAGCAATACAGTTTTCTTGCTTTTTTTTTTTTTTGTTATTGAGAGAAGGATTTGTTGAGATTCATGTTGACCTTAAGTCACTATACAACTAAGGATGGTCTGGGATTCCTGCTCCAGCTGCTTCCTGCCCAAGCACTGCTCTATAACAGACATGATCCATGAAGCTTTTCAGCTTTTGTAATGTACACATTTCCCACGATAAAGAAAGGATGATCTAAAATTATTAAGAAGTCAAGTTATAAATGTATTTATAAGTTGAAGATCGGAACTGGGGGTAATGGCCCGTGCATTTGATCCAAACACTTAGGAGGCTGAAGCTGAAAGACTGTCCTGATTTCGAGGTCAGCCAGAGATTCAGAGCTAGCCCAGCCTACCCTGGATGATACAGTGCGATGTTGTCACAAACAAAGAAAATAAAAAAAGTTATAACTTGCTGGAGTCCTGGTTCTATGTTATCTATTAAATGACAGAGAAAAAAATCAATATACAAATGTAACTGCTATTTACCTTTCAATTAATCCACACACCCATCTTACGAACTGGGAAACCGGAGTCCAGAAGAAGATTAGAACCTAATGGGCTTCTTTGGGTACTTCTACCTCTTAAGCCTGGGAGATATGGCACTTTCTGTGGTCACAAAGGGCTAACTTAAAATATTCCTCCACAATTCTAATGTGAGGCTGGGGAGATGTCTCCGTGCGCAATACTGGCTGAACAAGTATCAGGGCCTGAGGTTGAATCTCCAGGGCCCAACTCAAAAGTAAACGTGGCTGTTCACCGGTGCCTGTAACGCCAACCCTGAGGGGGCTGGCAGACACAGGCCTTGTTAGTGTGCTAGCTACCAGCCTAGGTGTAGGCTCCCTAAGAGACCCTGTCTTTACTGAGTAAGGACGAAAGTGATTATGCAACATATATTCCTCTAGCTTCTGAGTATGTAGGCTTGGGTGCAGTGCCTACACATACTACATACATACATACACACACACACACACACACACGCCAATGAGAGTGGGCCTGGGGAGATGTCTCAATCACTAAAGGGCTTGCTATTCAACCTGTAACACCTCAAGTTCCATCCCCAGCACTCACCTAACAAGTTGGGTGTGGTGGTTCACATCTGTAACTCCACTGCTGGGACCAAATTGGTCAGTAGAGACTCTGACTCGAAAAAGTGGAGAGTAACTGATGAAAATACCTGTTATCTACCTCTGACCTCTCCATGCATGCTCTCTCTCTCACGCACAGTTATGTACATACAGATATACATCATACAAATGCCTATGAGACAGCTGGATGTCATGGGTCATGCTAATAATCTCATCACTTGGGAGACAGTGGCAGAATGACAGCTGCACGTTTGAGAGCAGCTTGAACTACACAGTGAGTTCTGAAGAAGCCTGGAATAGTTATGAGGGGGGAAACGAGACCACGGAATGCCAGAGTGAAAAGGTAGGAGGAGGATGTCAAAGTGATTATTACCTCAACCTGTAGAGGAGTGCAAGCCATGAACGTTGGTGGAGAGCTGAGTGAGGCAGGTATGGTTAGGCCTGCTCTGTTCCAGGCCACAAGACTGCCTGAAGACAACCCCTACCCCATTTCCTAATTCCTAAACTCACGAGAAAGCTAAATTGTCGGTAGTATAAACCAGGCTCTTAGGGGTTCCTTCCTATCTTTCATGTATCTTGAAGCTCATTCAACCAAATTTTAGTATTCATTTTTTATATGGACAGATTACTAGTTGTCTCTATCCCTTCCTCCCCTTCTGTCCCTTCTTTGTCTGGAGCACTGTAGAAACTCAACAAATCCTGTTGATACTTGACAGTTCAACCCCACACGGCTACAGATAGCTTGCCCGTTTCCAGTGCTCTGCTGCCTAACCACAGCTTTGGCTTTAAATACTCCTGAGGCTTCAAGTGGGTAAGAATCAGACTCATCTATACCAGCATGATTTTACTCAGAGTACCAGAGAGAAGAGAGCATGCGGAACTAGCCAGACGACACAGCTGGAAAATCCAACAGGCAGGCATTAGTCTACTCTCAACATCACACTTGGAAGGAGGGAATCCCTCAGGCCCACACAAGAATGGCCTGGGAGAGCAGGTCAGACCTGTAAGTCACTCTGAACTTGACCAAGGTGAGTGGAATGTTGCTGAGGGAATCCATGTATTTCCACAGGATTCAAAGTGGAAACTAAAACTGGCTGGGCAGCAGCAGGAAGCTGAGTTTGACATAAAAAAAAAAAAACTGTCCATCACTTCTCCTTTTTAACCACAGGGGATCAGAAAATGGGCCGTTTTCCCAGCCCAGTGGGCTTTCCTACCTCCGAAGCTCTAGAATAGTGAACCACAGGAGACTCCAGAATATACTTTTAAAGTCAATGAAGATGCTGGGATGTTCTTACTCAGCTGAAGATCTTGTTTCCTCCCCCAGCCTTCCATGCACCTCCTCCTTGTTGGGACTAGGGAGTGACATCAGAATTGCAGCTAGTGATGTCACTGTCTCTATAGCAACCATGTGAGGCTGCCTAAGATTGAGTACTCATAAAGGATAAGAGGAGGGGTGGAAATAAATATACTTTATGGCTCTGACATTTACTTAGAAGGACTGGCCTTGCTTTTCCCTATTTCTTCTGA
The DNA here is from genome assembly GCF_021556685.1 of Rattus norvegicus. NCBI lineage: Eukaryota > Metazoa > Chordata > Mammalia > Rodentia > Muridae > Rattus > Rattus norvegicus. Next base: position 161,718,524 of record NC_141537.1, on the reverse strand, counting down.
GTGTTTGAGTGAGGTGGGAGAGTATGGGAGGGGAAAACTTTCCCATTGGATTTCATTTGAAACAGCAGAGTATTATCAACACATCTGGCCTGGCTTTCATGCCAATGGATTCCATTCAAACGGCAGAGTATTACCAACAAACTCAGATGGCAGCATAGGACAGGATCCTGTTTCACACTGGCTCATCTGGAAATAGATGGCCTGAATTAACTGTGGCGTTTCGTCTCTCTCGCTGCTGCTGCTGACTTTGTCACAGGCATGAGCCACCACGTCAGGCACAAAAGTAGTCTAACCAAGGAACAAAGTTCCAGTGGAGGTGGGGAAACAGCATATCCACCCCCACTCCCCAACCAAAACCAACAAAAACCCCAAACCAAATACAAAGCCAACAAAAACTGCTACCATTCAAAAGCAGCTGGGTATTGGTTTCAATCCTCCAATAAAGTCATTTGTCATCTATCGTCTTTTATTGTTGATCTTTCTCATCTTAAAAAAAAAAAGCAGGCTTCTTCTTGTCTGCAGAGCCTCTGCAGCTCAAGCACTCTGCATCTGTGCACTCCCCTGCAGTTTGAATAGGTAGGCACACCTGCTGGCTGGCAGTCCTTTGCAGGTGACCAAGGTCTTTATATCATTACGTCACCTGAGCCTATTAATAATCGTTTGAGGCAAGTAGTAGGTATCCATTCCCTAGTTAGGTATTCGAATTGGAAAATGGACCAAATACTCTCTGGGTATTAAAGTTAGTGCTCTTTTAACCATGACACCTTGAAATCGAAAGTGCTTGACTCAGAGATGGTAAGTGATACACTTACATCAAGGGTTAGGAGGCGTGTGCAAACTGGGGTTGGGGGTCTGTCAATTTATCAGAACTATATCAATCTCGGGATCAAGGGTTAGCCAAATTGTGAGCTCTACTCAAGAAAGAATGAGGCCAAGAAATGCAAGGCAATTCGGCATCGCTGAACTTCAGAGAAAAAGGGATTCTTTTCCGATTCAATTGGGTAAATGGCAATTCTCATAAATAGTAGGGTCAGCTGGGCCTAGAGGTGTAGACCTGTCATCACAGTATCTCAACTACTCAGGAGAACTGTAGTTCAAGGTCAGCCTCTGCGATTTAGTGAAACACTGTCTCGAACTAAAAGGGGACCGAGACACTTGCCTTGCATGTCTGATGCTGCTGAGTTCAGTCCCTTGTGCCTTAAGGAAAAAGTAAACAACAGTAGGGGGCATGCAGGTCTTGCCATCCTAGTCATAAGTGGTCCCTACTCACCACTAATAACTGTCTTTCTCAGCCGCACACTTTCCTCCTGCAGATAAACAATGGGCACTTCCACTACTAAGCATGAAAACATTACCAAGTTGAGAATGACTCCCCCAAACTAGGAAGTTTATTGATAAGCCCAAGGTATATTTCATAGGGTTACTCCCCTCAAAGGGGACAAGAGGTAGTTTATTATGGAGTCAAATATGAATGACCAAATCCAGGTTACCCAACATTCCATCATCCAACAGTGAAAGTTCTTGTAGTAACAAGGAATGTTACAAACACTTTTCAAATACATGTGTGGAAGCATCAGGTGGGCAAGTTATAATAAAATCAGGAAACCCTTGCTATGTATGGACCTTAGAGGCTCTCAGATGATATTCTCAGCTTCTGGGTTAGTGGCAGCTAATGGTCCCCTAATACATCCCAAAGGGTTTCAGCCCAAAGAGGACAGGGGCACCACAGGAAGACCAATAGAGTCAACTAACCTGAACCCTTGGGGTTACCAGAGACTGAACCACCAACCAAAGAGTGAATATGGGCTGGACCTAGAGCCCCTGAATATATGTAGCAGATGTGCAGCTTGGCCTTCATATGATTTCCCCAACTGAAGTGAGGGCTGTCCTTGAATCTGCTGCCTGTCTGCCTGTAGATCCTGTGCCCTTAACTGGGCCACTTTGGCTTTGTCTGGCCTTGGTGAGAGGTGAGAGAGGATGTGCCTGAGTGATTTCATGTGTGGTAGTGAGTGTGGGTATGAGTGTGAGTGTGATACTCAGAGGGGGCTCCTCCTTTCTCAAAGGAGAAGGGGAGAGGATCTGCATGAGGGGGTACTGGGAGGAGATGGTGGGGGTGGGGACTGACATTAGGATGTAAAGTGAATAAATAAATTAAAAGCTTTCAGGTGATGGACACAAAAATGTTATCCACACACAAAGGTGGATAATAAATGGCTATTTGGAGGGCTATGGATACCCCAGGATAATCTGCCCTTGGATCTGCAACACTACTTTCTCTCTACTATTATTAAAGTTCTAATCAATTAATCAGTCTTTCTAGAATGTTCAGAACTTGCAGCTTCTTTCTGGGGACTTCAGTTTACAACTGCTTGTCTTTTACTCAGGTATATCAAGAGGATGAATGTTTTATTTTTTAATTTTTTAAAATCTTTTTTTTTTTTTTTTTTTTTTTTTTTTACTTTTTTAAAATCGGAGATGTCATCACCTAGGCTGGCTTGGAACTCCTTATGCTCCTGTTTCTGCCTCCCAAGACCTGAGATTACAGGTGTGGACCACCACACCCTGAAAATAGATTTTTAAATGAAAGTGGTTTTATTTCTTAGAACATTCTTAGGCTCCAGGTGTCTCCTTCCAGAACAACACAGATTTTCAGAGGCCCAGTTTTAAAAACAAACAAACAAACAAACAAACAAACAACTGACTTGGGTAAAGCCACCAGCAGTTGTTCCATAAGAAAAAGTGTTGAAGCATGACATACAATTTTATATCACCTTTCAGGACATAACGCTTCAAATCCATTTATAAATCCCTGGATCAGCCCAGGGTGGTGACTCCTACTTGAAGCAGAGCTGTGATTATCTCAAGTTCGAAGCCAACTGGGGCTTCATAGGGAGACCCTGTCTCAAAATCCCAAAAATAAAACTTCCCGTTTCATAGTTCAGTTAGTGATCAGTGTGCTTCAATAAACAAAATTAAAAACTGAACACATAAACCCCAGTCAGCCAAATTCATAATACGGAGACTGATCACCGCTTTGGAAAAGGTGGTCAGAAGTCCCTGGAGAGGTCATTCTACGTGCGGAATTGAACTGGTGTAGACATCTAAGTAAGCATTCTATGAAAGGGGACAGTGTACACTAACAACCCCGAAAAGGGTGTTTTGATGGCGTTGGCGTGCACTTACTTTGGCGGCGAGGGGCTTGAGGTGGGGGCGCCTCTGCATTTCTATTTAACTCCCCCCACTGTAATGCAGATCCTATTACACCTGTTTTCTCTTTGCAACTTCTTGAGTGCAGGGACACCCTTCCTCCTTACCCCTGAAGAGCTGTCAGACCCTTTCTGGCCATCGCCCCTAGAATGAGCGTCTTTGAAAGCTGGCCATTTTGCATGCCCTTTAGTCAGTCCCTGGTTAACTCTGAAATGCAGATTCCCCAGAAATATCAGACGGCCTTCACAACCCATTACAGATCCCGGATTCTGTTTTCCCCTGCCTTCTCTCCCTCTCTTTTTCTTTTCTCTACCTCTGCTTTCACTCCCAGTCTCTCTGATCAACCTGGGCCCCGCCACTTCCGTTCTCAGTTGGCGTCTGCGCAGAGAGGTCCATGAGATTTTGGCCCTGCGTAATTGCCGTAGTTGGCGGAAGCGCCGGCCGTGAGGCATTGTGGGAGAAGATGGCGGCCGCCGTCCGCTTTCAGGTTGTTAGAGCGCTTCCAATGTCACGTAAGTGTCACCGGGTACCGGGTCTTGGAGCTGCATTCCGCGACGGGAACAAAAACCTTTCTTCCTCATACCCTTGGCGCATGTGTGAAACTGTGCACTCGGGGAGGAGACGGAGAGCTGGAGTAGTTGGGTGAGACGAGGAGGACCTGGACACTTAAAAGGCTCGAGATAATGCGGAGATTGTTGGGAAGGTTGAGGGCAAAGGAACTACTTAGGGAGGAAAAGGGGTTTGGACAGCTGGACATCGATTGGCTTCATGGTAGTAATTGCAATGGAAATCATAATCCGCTCCACGGATGGAGTCTGTCAGGTTGTGGCGCTAGGGTCTGCAGCAGAGAAAGATGTTTGTGGAGAATTGGGAGCTGGGTGGAAAGAAAAGCGAAGGCCGCTTAGAATTTGTCAACATTGTTTATTTACTCTTCTGCTGTGCTTGAATCTGTTCACGGTCCTCAAATCGAAAACATGCATTTGCTCTTGCAGAATAAGGGAAGCAAAGCTTCAGTCGTTACATGTCACTGTCATTCACCCTCCACACCACAAAGTGCCCACTTCAGTTACATTTTTCCATAGTGGTTTTTTTTTTTTAAAAAACTCATTACGGAATGTTGTTCATTCTCAAAATTGCTTCAAGTCAGATCACCTAGAAGAGCTTGCTTCCCCCCACACCCTCAGGGTTGGAGCAGAAATTTCACCAGCTGCTAAGCAGGAGTCAGATGTCTTTTATGTCACTGCCAAAGCCATCACCACTTCTTTGCCCTTTCTGTTGCTTCCTTCATGTCACCAACTGAGCCCACACTACTGAAAGTAGACAAAACAAGGCCACTCCCAAGAAGTCTTTTATTAGGCCTCCTGCTACACTACAGGGGAAAAACAGCACAAAAGGGTGTCTCCCAGGAGAATCTCCAGATGAGCCATGCTAGCTAGGCAGATAATTTGGAGCAATCATAGCCTATCTTCTTTAGTAGCAGTCACAGTTGTCCCTCTGTGCTTATACTCTGACCTGGGAAATGGTTACAGGGTCATCCAGAATTGGGTTGTGATAGCATAAAAATCTGGAACAAACTGTTTCAGGTAACCAGGAGTTAAGGCTGCTTTGGTCATGTAGTTTCCTCAAGGCGTTCGTGGAATATTCAGGACCACCGGTGCTGCTGTTAGGATAGACCAGCCAGCTCGTTGATTGCTTAGATAAATAGAGCATCAAGAGATAGTCCAACAGCTGCTGAATAGGGAGTTAGCTGTCCCTATGCCCCAGTCTTACTGTAAATGAACATCAAAGGAGCATTAGAGTGGGATTGTAAAACAGAAAGGAATAGTAGCTCACACCTGTAACCTCAGTACTTGAGACACCGAGGCAGGAGGATGATTGTGGGTTCAAAGGCAGTTAGGGCTACATGGCAAGTTCTAGGGTAACCCGGTTACAGACTGATACTCCATCTCCAAAACCTTTGTTTTTAACAAGTGTTAGATAAGGCTATCCCATTGCCCGAGGGTGAGGTGGAGCCCCCTTGTGGATGCCCTGCTTCTGTCTTAATGCATTCATTTACATTCTCATCAGCCCCTCACCAAAGATTGCTTTTCAGTGTTGTTGTTTTGTTTTTTTACGTCTAAACTGTACTCCTTTCATTTATCTTCTTGTTTTCCGTATTTGTATTTATTTAGGATAGGAGAGTATGTATGTGTATGGGCACAGCCATATCCACTGGAAATGGTGAGACTCATGAAGCTGGCACAGCTGGCTGACACAGTTCCAGCAAAACTGAGCGGTTGCCACAATCACTGTCCTTCTTTCTCTAGCTTTTGGATTCTGGTCTCTGTGTGTTGCATCCTTGGGGACTCTCTGCATCCATCATGATTCATTTTCCTGAGATTCGTTTTATGTCTTTTCCTGAGTCTTTTTAGGAAAATCCTAACATTAACTTTTATCTGGCCACTGTTTGGAAGTCTTCCTTATGCCTTGGAGATCATTAAGCACAGATAAGCACATAACTAGATGAGGACATTACTCCGGGAATCTGCTTGGGGTCTCTGCCCCTGAGCAAAGTCAAACAGCGTAATTGATGCAGGGCAAAGAGATAATTGACAAACCCTGACTGGCCAGGAGAATAGGTTACAGACTCAAGGTCTCTTTTTATTATAGGCTTAGAGGTCTCTGAAAATGTAGTTTAAAGATGGGGTCTTGTACAGGGTACACCCCTGCAGGAGTAAAACTCAGTAAATAAGATAGCTCAGTAACTTTCTATCACCTATAGAGAGACTGAGAGAGGTAAATTCCTAAAGCTTGCTGTCAAGACAGCCTGGCCAATCAGTGACTTCCAAGTTCAGTGAGGGATTCTGTCTCAAATAAATAAATATTAGATAGATACGCAGACAGACAGATGTTTATCTGGAGTGTTAATGCTAACAAACATTGCCAGCCTAAATGCAGGTTGTCATAATAAACATGTTTGCTATGGAGGAGACGTTCCTTTTCTTTTTTTCCTTCCTCCCTCCCTCTCTCTCTCATGTACATGAGTACACTGTAGCTGTCTTCAGACACACCAGAAGAGGACATTGGATTCCTTTACAGGTGGTTGTGAGCCACCATGTGGGTTACTCAGGTCCTCTTGAAGAGCAGCCACTGCTCTTAACCACTGAGCCATCTTGCTGGCCCTGGTGGAGACATTCTTTAGATTCTTTAAGTCAGAGTTATAGGGCTGATAACAATAAAAGTTGTTCTGTTTATATTTTCTAATTGAAACTGAACTGTAACCCTGGACGTGTAATGAAAAGTCAAACATATTCTGTTCCACTTAGATACGCACCAGTCCATCTTTGTTCTGTGAGATGTGCATACATAAAGAAGCACCTTGTTGCTAGTCAGTCAGAGCAGCAGAAATGGCCTGGTTGCTAGTCAGTCAACTGTGAGATTCCCCCACCTTGCACATCCTTCTCTCCTCTGCAGGCAGCCCTGCCAGCAGTGACCCTCCATGCTGGGGAAGGCCACTGGCACGTGCACGTATTTGTGTTTGTGAATATGTGTGCATCTGAAGGCCAGAGGTCAATAGCTACTGCCCTCCTTAATCACTCTCCACCCATCTGTCTGTCTGCGTATCTATCTAATATTTATTTATTTGAGACAGAATCCCTCACTGAACTTGGAAGTCACTGATTGGCCAGGCTGTCTTGACAGCAAGCTTTAGGAATTTACCTCTCTCAGCCTCTCTATAGGTGATAGAAAGTTACTGAGCTTGCCAGCCACCATGCTTGGGTGTTTTTTTTCCTTTCCTTTCCTTTCCTTTCCTTTCCTTTCCTTTCCTTTCCTTTCCTTTCCTTTCCTTTCCTTTTCTTTCCTCTTTTTATGCACGTGTCAGGAATTCAAACTCAGCCCTCATGCTTTCATAGCAAGCACCCTACCTTCTGAGCCAGCTCCCCAGCAATTTTTCTTCCTTCTTCCTTTTGAGATGCCAGTAGTCTTCTGCCTTACGCCACATCATGACCTCAACTCACTTGCCATCAAATTTCAGTCATGCGCAGATAGTCCTTTGCTGTTACTCCACTCCAGTCTTGCTCAGTCTTACTTCTGCTTAGTTGTGCATGTTGTGTTTCTCATAGGATTCCAGGCTTGGGTCTTCCTCTTTAAAACCTTCCTTAAAATGCTTTACCCAGAAATCCTTTCTTGTGATAATATGGCTTGATGTTATGTATCCCATAGGATGTGGTATTTCCTTTCTAATTTTCTGTAATTCCTATGGATTTTATGCTCCAGTAATTTGCGTTTGCTGTTGTCGGTACTTGAATCCCTAAGGTACAAGTCTCTAGGAACCTTTCGTGCTAACATGTGCCGTGTTTGCTGGCTCTGGTGTTTCCCTGAAGGTCCTGCCATTTCTGCAGCAGCCACATCTGTGTTCTGCAGCTCATCCCATCGCCAGCTTCACCATGCTGTCATACCTCATGGGAAAGGTGGCCGCTCATCCGTCAGTGGAGTTGTGGCCACCGTGTTCGGAGCAACAGGCTTCCTGGGTCGATACGTTGTCAACCATCTTGGTAAGTGAAATTCTTTTAGTTGAGTGTGCTTCATGCCTTGGACTAGGATTGTCTGACTTGAGACTGCAAGCCATGTGTTTTTGTTTTAACGATATTATAAATTACTTCTGTCTTAGATTTATATAAATTTCATCTGCCTTGGCACTGAGAGAACATTCATGCTTCCTCTATAGGATATTATTATGGGAATGCATACATTTGTTATGGGAATAAATAAGTATATGAGAAATAATATGTGTGGTTATGGCATCTTCAATATGCCAGAATACATTCTGCTTTAAGCATTAAGTTAATCCGTCTATCATATTGGAATTTAATGTTTTCTAATCATTGTTGTGTGACATACTCACATTGATGTTGATCTTTGTTTCATGCCATCTTTTAGGACGAATGGGGTCACAAGTGATCATACCATATCGGTGCGATATATATGACACCATGCACCTTCGTCTAATGGGTGACCTGGGCCAGCTTATCTTTCTGGTAAGACTTTATGATGTTAAGGTAGTTTCTGAGGTCATTGTTAGGGAGAAGAGGAAGTATAATAAAGCAGTAGTTTAACCCCAGGGCGGACCAAGTGCATCCTCTTGTTTTAGCTTGCAAACCCTACTCTAGTTGTCAGCAAACCTTTTTGTAAAGTACTAGATAATGATTATTTATAGTTTTCAGATCATAGAATCTTTGTCAGAGCAGCCGAGCTCTACCCTAAAGCAGTCATAGACAGTATGTGAGTGAATGGATGTGGCTGTGCTCCAATATTACTTTATAGATTGTAGGCAGATATGGCCTATAGGCTCTAGTTTACTAAGCCCTCCTCTAGACATGTGCTTTTTCTGCATGGTAGCATTAGCCCTGTGTAGCAGTAGAACACTTGAATTGTGGCTGTTCCAAATTGAGAAGTACTATAAGATAAAAATGCAGATTTCAAAGACTGCATGAAAAATTACATTAGTATGCTAATGGTTTTGTTTATAGTTATTATATATTGGAATATTTTTGATATATTGGGAGAAATAAAATATGAACATGAACTTGTCTTGATTTTGTTTACTCTTTTAATTGTGGCTAGTAGAAGATACCAAAGGGATCTTTTAGTATTTAGGATCATATGTGTGCCTTGTGGTAGGGTTCTAAGGTGATTTTACAGACAGAATCTCAAGGAGGAAGTCTAAGAAGTTGGCATAGTTGGTACGAACTTAGCTGTGCACAGTCCTCTCTTAGCATTCCCTCTTGTTTTTCTTAGGCCAGTGGCTCCCAGAGAACTAAGGAGAGCCTACAGGGGAGGGGTTAAGTTGCATGAGCCCTTTGGTCGTCCAATGAGCAACGAGTTGATTAGACATCATGTAGGGTTTCAGCTCAGCTTGTAAACTCTTGCACTGTGACTATATATTAAGTAATCTCGGAGAAAATAAGAACAGAATTTTCTGTACTAAAATGAAAATTGTCCCAGATGCTGTATGTCTCCTTCCTGCAATCCCAGCAACTTGGGAGTCTGAGACAGGAGGATTCTTGTGAATTCGACGTCAGCTTGGAATACACCATGAATGTTGGGCTATTCAGGGTGGAGTGAGGCTCTGCCTTAACAAACAGGAGCCAGGCTCGGTGGCACACGCTTGTAGTCCTAGCAATGGACAGGTGGAAGCATTTAAGGTTAGCCTGGCTATGTGAGCCCCTATGTGAGCAATGTTAACAACAAGACCTGGAAATTTTCGTCTCTGCATTTCTTCAATTCTTGGTTTTGTGTCTTTAAAACACAGCTGAGGGGCTGGGGATTTAGCTCAGTGGTAGTGTGCTTACCTAGGAAGCGCAAGGCCCTGGGTTCGGTCCCCAGCTCCGAAAAAAAGAACCAAAAAAAAAAAAAAAAAAAACCACAGCTGATATTATAGAGTATTAAGGGCTGGAGATGTAGTACAGTTGATAGAATGCTTGTTGTACATGCTTGAAGACCTGGGTTAGACTCCCAGTGCTACAATTAATGATAATAGATAGATAGATAGATAGATAGATAGATAGATAGATAGATAGATAGATAGGTGGATAGATAGGTGGATAGATAGATAGATAGGTGGATAGATAGATAGATAGATAGATAGGTGGATAGATAGATAGATAGATAGATAGATAGATAGATAGATAGATAGATAGATAGATAGGGAAAGAATTGAAGAGAAATAAGGAACTAGCTCCGAGTTCCCTAGTGGAATGCTGTTCCTTTTGGTGGTCTCCACTGGTGGCAAAGCTTTGCTCACCTCCATGCCATACTTCTTTATACACTGGGGGCAGAATTCCTGCGCCTTCATCAGTGGCTAGTTAGTGGCTAGATATCTGCTTGGGCCTCAGAAGACCAAGCATGGCCCACTAAAATCTGCCATTAAGGATGACCTGCCTCTTTTCTAGAGTCTGATGTCATGAGTGACATGTACTTTGACTTCCTTGTCTTGGAGGAGTGGGGGAGTGAGCAGGGGGTGTGAGCTGTCAGCTTCATATGTGGAAGTGAGTGGAGTCTGAAATGGCCCCGAGTTTGAACTACTGCGGATGGCTATTCTGTAAGTGCGGAGATGTACCTGCATGTTTTACTCTGATTGGTCTCTGCTGTTGTAGGAGTGGGATGCTCGAGACAAGGATTCTATCAGGAAAGCAGTGCAGCACAGCAATGTGGTCATCAATCTCATTGGGCGGGAGTGGGAGACCAGGTAAGTCCTGTGTCCTGTCTTTTCTGCTGAGTCCTAGGGTTCGGTGACATTTACCCGGTACCTTCTGGTGCTGGGGGTTAAGTTTCAGTGCCATTTTAGTCAGCCCACCAGTAACGGGTAAGTAGGTTCTTTGGCACAGTGTAGTGGATGTTAGCAGTATGATACATCATGTCAGTACGGTCGGTGCTGTGGATGTGACAGTGACCAGTGTTGACTGCTTGAACCTGTCGTGGGGTGGAGCTAGGGTGTAGGATTTGCTTGTCCCTCTGCTCACTACTTTGGATTGCCTCTCCGCGGGTTAATTGACCATGATCAGGTACTGGTGTGAATGTGGGTCAGTTTCTATGGGGATTATTAATAAATAATGATATTGTTATTTCTAAGGTTTTTATTATTTTCTTTTGAGATAGGGTCTTATGTATCCCAAGGTGACTCTATTAGACTTAGAGTTCTCCTGCCTCTCTACCTTGCAAGTGCTGTGATTACAGATGTGTGCTACTACACTGACCTAAATAAATGTTTAAGTTTATATTTTCATAGCGCTTTGTTTACACTTTTTCCCCCTTTAGCATTCATTGAATGTCTGTCTTAGATTTATTTTAGTCCCCTGTTTCATTAAGTAGTTTAAATTCTTTGATGACTTACAGGGTCCTTTTCATCTGTGTGTCTCCCGTAGGGACTGACACACTGGCTTGTGCATAGGCTTGTGCATAGGAATCATTTAGCTAATGTAAGGCTCGAGTTGTGGCTTAGTCCCCTCCCTCTCTCTTCCTATGTGCCTTCCTTCCTCCCTTCCTCCCTTCCTCCCTTCCTCCCTTCCTCCCTCCCCCTCTCTCTCTGTCCCTCCTTCTTTCCCATTTTAAAGACTGAACTTAGGGCCTTCCTCAGACAAGCATGTGTCTACTACTGAGCTATATCCCTAGTCCTGTTTTTCTTATTTTTGAGCTAAGTTCTCACTATGTTGCCCATTCACACAGTTGGTCTTGAGCTCACTCTGTAGCCCAGGCTAGCTTTGAATTGTGAGGCCCCTGTCTCAGCTTCCCAAGTAGCCAGCATTATATGCCACTAGGCCCTGCCATAACTGATTTTTTTTTTTTTTTTCTCTTTAGGGAGAACAAAGGTCTGTGAGTCCCTTTCCAGCCCTGCTTCCCTCTAGCCAGAATAGTCAGGTTTTCTTGAGGTGCCTTGGTTACAGGATTCCTTGAGAACATAAAGTACTTTTTATGCTGGCTTTATAACTTGGAGTCAGCCTTTAGTTAAGTGTATTGACAATGAGCAGGCCTGGAAGCCTTAGGAAAAGTTGCATTTGGCTTAGATTTAAGGCATTACTATTTAAAAAGTTAACGGTTATAAATTCCAATCCTGTCATGAAAACCAAAGTAGTATAGAACACTCTGAAATCCTGAATCTTCTCAAATTCTTTACTGTATTTCCCTCACCCCACCTTTTCTTCCAGAAACTTTGATTTTGAGGATGTTTTTGTGAATATTCCTCGAGCAATAGCTCAGGCATCCAAGGAAGCTGGGGTTGAGAGATTCATTCATGTCTCACACTTGAATGCCAGTATGAAGAGTTCTGCTAAGTCACTGAGAAGCAAGGTTAGTACCAGGGACTCGGTCGGTGCTGGGGAAGGCTTTTAGAGCTTGACAGGGGTGAGAAGCTCTTCTCCACCATGCATTGAGAAGTCAGATTGATTTTCATTGTCCTTCCAGAACAGGTGTACTGGTGTTGTGGATTTTATTTGGTTGGTTTTTTATGTTGGGAACTGAACACAAGGATTTGGCCTTCATAGGCAAATGCTTTAACCCTGAACCAAGGCTGTGGCATCTGCACACATGTTGGGACATTTTGTTTCAGTGGTCTGTTGAAGGATAGACCATATTACCTGCCTCCAGATAATATGTAATTGGGGAGATGTAATAAGAGGTACACAGGAAACACCAGGAAACGTAGAGCATGATTCCTGCCAGAGAAGTCATGCCTGTGTCACCTACCATGATTACAGGACCCTCTCCTTCTCAAACCTTCTGTGGTCACAGGTTTCTGCCAGTCCCACCTGGGCATTGTGAAGACTTGGAGTGACAGGAAGAGCTAGTGAAAATGCCCTTTGCATAGTTCATCTTTTCCTCCTGCAACTCCACTGTGACTCAGAGTTCATCTGGCCCTAAAGTATCCTTGTCCAGGCTCATTAGGGTCTGGGTCTACCCGTCAGCATTTGTCTTCAACCACAACAAGCTTGAGTCATGCTGACAAGGACAACAGGGTTCCTGATAATGACTGGGTTTTTGACCCCTCACATGTGTTTATTGAGAAAACTATTAAACACCAGTTGTATGCTGTGAATTGTGTTAGATACTGAGCATACAGTTGTTTATCAAACAGAGCTGATCCTAACCTATGTTAAGTTTCTAGTCTACCAGGAAATGTGATCCCAGCCCCGTGAAGCATTGCAAAGTAGCAAAATGTTCCAGAGGAGCAGAGAGTAGTGGGTGGAAGTGAGCCATACCTGTAGCTAGTAGACTTAGTTGCTAGCACCAGAAAGCTGAGTGTAAGGGGCTGTAGAGATTGCCAGGCAGTTAAAAGCACGAACTGTACTTGCAGAGGATCTGAGTTCCCATTGGATGGCTCACACTGCCTGTAACTCCAGTTCCAAAGCGATTGGATACCATCTTCTGGCCTCCCTACTCACAGCACTTATGGGCAGAGACCCTGACTCTAAACACACACATACACAGAACTTAAAAAGTAGTAAATATTTTTTAGAAAAGGAAAATTGGCTGTAAATATAAAGGAAGTGTATAGGCTCACATATCTAAAACCAGCACTAGGGAATCTTAGCTATGATCGGTGCCAACATTTGTCAAGCCCATAACTTGTTTCAGAGATTTTTCTCAGTTCTGACTTCCTCCCACAGTCCCATGACTGGCTTCTAGCATATCCAGGCGCACATTCAGATATTACATTGGAGAAAAAGACAGTAGGAGTGAACCCAGCATGGCTGCTTTAGCATGTACTGAGTCACATGGATGTCATGGTTCTTGTAAGGGGTAGGCATGTAGTGTTGAGGGGCAGAGACAGCAAAGCTGCCTAGCCCTTCTCTTTAAGCCGTGTCTGTGTGTGTGTGTGTGTGTGTGTGTGTGTGTACTATTGGGTAAGATAGGAATACTTGAGTGGGGCTGGGCCTTAAGCTAGTGATTCTTAGCCTTACTTACACATTAGAATCACTGAGACTTTCAGAACTCCAAAGCCCAGTCTGTACCCCAGACCAAATCAAATAGAATCTTTGAGGGTGGAATTTGTGTGTCAATATTTTTTTTAAATTATTTTCATATGATCTAGAGAGGGATCCGTGAAAGCTGTGCTTTTTGTTTGAATGAATGAGTTTATTAAGCATATACAAGCAAAAGCACAAGAGTAAATAGTAGTTAGTGGACAGAGGGAAGTAGCAGGTAGAGGTCAGTATCGTCTGGTCAGGGCTCACAAAGTCCAGCTGGGATGAGTGGGGCAGCCAAAGGACAAGGGAAGCAAGAGTAACATCACACCAGGGCTGAGGACAGATATCCACAGACAGACTGTGGCACCCTGGTGAGACTGCCGGGATTCCTGATCACACTTGAGTCCCGGGTGGAGCAGGACATCCCTCCAAGGAGGCTATTAAGTACAAGGACAAACAGCTGCAGATGGCATTACTGTTGAGCTCTTGTGCTCTCCAGCAGAAATGACTGGGGAGCCTTGCCAACTCCCAGTGGAGTTCCTTCCAGCCAGAGCAGAGAGTTCTCCTGGATGAGCTTCTGGCTGCTCCTTCCACTGTGGGGCATATATATACCTGAGAAGAACAGCAGTAATCTCTGTGAGAAATGCTTTATTAAACTCTAGTCGATCTTAAGGACACAATATTTTAGCACCTTTAGCATCTCCCATTAGAGAACCAAAGGTCCAGCCTGAATGGGGATTTTGAAAGAAACTTGATGTCAGCCTTCTTGTGCCTCAACTGGCGGAGGTCAGCCCTGCTTTAGAGCCAGCTTCTTAGCAGGCTTAAAAGCACATAATAGTTTGCCAGTATTATGTTCATGCTGCTTTCTTTAGGCTATTCTGAGCTCAACACAGATTACCAGGCATGGTTTTACTTGAGAGAATACTCAGTTTTGAAATTAGCTTTCAATATTGTCCCAGTTGTCCCGGGTTGATGACCCTGGAACTCAGAGGAGATAGAAATTGAGAGTCAGCAGAATCTGTGAATCAGAACAGGAAGGTATGGAGGCCTAGGGAGTAAACAGGCTGACTGAGGAGAGAGCTCTGAGTGGGACAGAGGCATGCAAATGCTTTCAGTGTGGCAGAGAAGGGATCCTGGTAGATACCAAAGCCAGCCAGGACTGAGCAGTGGGTGTGTGGTAGACAGGAAGCCAGAAGAGATCAGCGTTACAGAAACCAGCATCAGGGCTGGGACAAGGATTGTGCTTTTAAACAGTCAAGAACTGTAGTGTCAGATCTGTTGATATCAGTGATCTTATCAAAAATAGTCTCAGATCAGATACTGTAGTTGTTGAAACAGAATCCAGGGTCAAAATGAGTGCCATGTGAGCTGGTGCTTGGCGGTGGTGCAGCAAGGGTAGGCCTAGTTTATCTAGCTTGGCCTTTCTAGAGAAAGAGCGAGAGGAGGCAGGAGCGGGAAGGGTTTGTGGTGGAGGTGATGTTTTTTGTTTTTATAGGGTGGAGGGTGGAGGCTCTACCTCGTTTACATTGAGAGAAGAAGGTGGTGAAGAGGAGGAGGCAGATTTCGTAGACAGTGAAGGAGGCCGCAGTCACTGCCCCCACACTGACTCCTGTGGTGGGCTGCCAGGTTACTGACACAGCAGGGAATCTGTAAATAGGAGGAAGAAAGTGGAGGCTGGAAAACCATACCCCAGTTTCCCCTTCATTATGAGGTTCCCTAGCATAAGAATAGGAAGAACTGTAAATAAAGACGGGGGAGACAGATGCTGGGGTGAAGCCTTCTACTTAGAGAGGCAGGGAAAGCTCCCAGCTGACCTTGCTCGTTCAGTCGTCATCCCAGAAGGAAAGAGCTCCTTCTCCTCCACCCTGTCTTAATAACCCTTCAAACTGAGTGTCTCTCCAGAAATATACTTCCTGTGTGTCTCTCTATCCATCCTCCTGACTTCCTCCCAATCTCTATGGTCTTTTTGTATGTTCACTTCCTGTCAACTGGTTGCTTGCCTCGCCTCTTTCCTGTATGGTTTACATTTTTTTAATCGTGTTTACAATAAACAGAAAGCTCTTAGATGAAAGGTGTGTGCTAGGGCTGAGCCAAACCATTATTAGAGACAGGTTTTCCAGCACAGAATCTCATAATGTAATCAGATATCCAGCAACACTCTTAGATGAAATGTGTGTGCTAGGGCTGAGCCTCAGCACAACTGGAAACAGATGTTTACAATGTATAATCTCAGGGTTCACAGTGCGATCACTGTCCAGCAACAGAGAACCTCAACACAAGTTCTGGGGTGTGTGTGTGTGTGTGTGTGTTATGGCTAATATGATTATCTCCCAAAATTATGGTTACCTAATGAATATAGGGCCTTGGCGATGTAAGCGATGTCTGATGGTGGGGGAGGGGAAGCTCTGTGCACTTGCTATGGAACTTAGAATGCTTTTATTTTCGGTGGTTTAGGCAGTGGGAGAGAAGGAAGTGAGAACTGTGTTTCCTGATGCCATCATCATACGACCATCTGACATGTTCGGAAGGGAGGACAGGTTCCTCAACCACTTTGCAAGTATGTATCTTTCTTCCCTAAAGAGAGGTCCCCTGGTGGCCTAACCCAGTTTGAGCAGAGCATCAGTGGGCAGTGCCCTCGGGGTTCCCAGGCAGAGTTCTAGTTCCTATTCAGTTGCCTCTCCCCTTTTGGGTTTTATTTTCATCACCAACAAGAGTCCTTTCTGCTTCTGGGAGATGAAGGTCCAGTTAAATGTTACGTTGGGGATTTGGGGGGAGGCTGCACAGTGTTATCTCCCTGCATCTGTGGAAGGCAGTGACCATGCTTGCCCCAGAGCATGGACTTCAGGGCCAGAGACTTCCAAGTTTAAACCCCCATAACACTGTGACCTTGGCAAGCCAATAGCAAATCCCCTGAGTTCTACAAATGCTTCCCTATCTCCATCCTGGACACCTGCAGACCACTGATCTCTTTACTGGCCTGGTAATTGTATCATTTTCAAGCTTGACTTCTTTCCTCTTGGTGCATTTAGGATTTGTCCCTGACTCTTAGGGATTTGTTTCCTTGTGCAGCTGAATAGTATTCCTTTGTTTGGCTGTACCCCTTTGTTTATGCTGCTTTGGTGTTTCCCTGTATCTCCCTCTTGATTGTGCCATCTAGAAATCTGTATTAATTCCCACTTTGTTTTTACAATTATGATATACAGTATATAAAGCTTATCACCTGCTAGTTCTTTTTATGTTGAAACTTTAACTCCTGCTGTGGACAAAGGGATTTCTAGGTCATTGAGACTACATGACTTTGTAAGGGTTAGGAACTAGTTGATGGGGTTGGTGGCCTTAGAAGGAGAGGAAGTCTCCGTGTGCACACACTGAAGTAGGCACCCGTGGACACAGGAAGAAGATGGCCATCCACAAGCCAGAAAGAGGCTCACCACAGCCTGCTGACACATGGCTTTGGATTTTCCAGCCACCAGAACTGCGAGAAAATACAATTTGGGATTTTAAGCCATTGAGTCTGGTATTTTACTGTGACAAGCTGAACAGACTGAGACAGACCTGTGTCTGGAAAGGTGAAATGCTGACCCAGTCCTGGAGGAAGGAGAGGCAGCACTGGACTGGGCAGTGGGATGTGGACTGCTGAGATGTGGACAGGAAGAAGCTGTACCTACCACTGGTCTCGCTGCTTCACTGAGTCCCTGGCAGGAAGCACCTTGGGGAGGATGGGTTATTTTGGCTGACTTTTTGTGGGACTACAATCTGCTGTGGTGGGGAAGGTATGGTGGTAGGAAGGTGAGGCAACTGTCACTTTGTATCCATACTCAGGAGGCACCCCAAACCCTTTGCTGAAATAGGTGACATAGCCCTGTGTGGACCAGGCTGGCCTGGAACTCAGAGATTCTGTCTCTGCTTCCTGGGTGCTGGGATCAAATATGTGCACCATTACAACCCAGCCCCCTGTTTATTGAGTCCAGAACCCCCAGATTCTTCTGTGTTTCATTGTAAACATTATGTAGCCATTCTCAGAACAGATTCTCATTTCTTCTTCCAGATTATCGTTGGTTTCTTGCTGTGCCTCTCGTTTCTTTGGGCTTTAAGACAGTGAAACAACCAGTATATGTAAGTACCTTTCATGAAGGCTTAGGAGGTTTGTAGCTGGAGTCAGGTTTGGTTCAGTTTTCTGCAATGATTCTCACCCACAGGCTTCATTCTTTCCTTCATCAACTTGCTTCAACTGGTTGCCTCAGTTTACCTAAGAGGTGCATGTCTTCTCAGTGTCTTCAGTTGTCCATCCACTTACAAAAGCTTTATTGAGGCAGGTTTACAAAGCTAGCCTTGAACTCAGTGTGGAGCCCAACCAAACCTTCAACTTGACACTTTAGGCCACATCTTCCGAGGTAACCAAGGTTACGGGCCTGTTCTCTTGGTCTGATGCCTTAACTCAATAAATGCTTAAGCATGTCTCAGGATGTGTACAGCATTCTGATACTATGTTACTGGGAATATATAGAGGATAGCCATCAGACATACATTTTTGTCCTCAAGTTCTTTTCAGGTAAATGACCATTATTATTCAATGTGGTAAGTGCTAGGAGAGGGAGAGCATTTAAGTCATCGTATCTGAGGCCACAGAATCCAGCTTTGGATGATTTAGAACCAGTGGATAGGCACTGGTTCTCTGTTTCACATAGAGATGATGATACATGCTAGGGCCCAGAGGTGAAGGAGGAGGTTTGGTTCTACTGGGCGGGCTGGGTTAGACCAGTGTTTCTGGATTGGTATTTCTGTTGGTGTGACAAAACACCATGACCAAAAGAAAGTTGAGAAAGAAAAAGTTTATTTTATAGCTTATAAGATCATCACTTAGGGAAGCTAGAGCAGAAGTCTGTAGTCAGGAGCTGATGCAGAGTTCATGGAGGGGTGTTCTCTATGGCTTGACTTTAGCCTGCTTTGATATACCTCAGGACCTCCTGGCCACTGGTGGCACCACCCAGAGTGGGCTGGGTCTTCTCACATCAGTGTTCAATCAAGAAAATACCTTACAGTTTTGTCTACAGACCAGTTGATGGAGACATTTCTCAGTTATGATTCCTTCTTTCCAGATGAATCTACCTTGTGTCACGTTGACATAGAAACTAACTAGCAGTTTTCTAATAGTGACACTACTGATGTTTGGGACCAGATAATTCTTCAGTTCTTCATTGTGGGATAAGGATTCTATCCTTTAGTCAGGAGGTACTGGAGACGGTTACACCCTTACCTCCATGACAACTAAAATTCCATGCAGTTGTTAGATGTTCCCTAACACCATAAGTAATTCTGGTTGTGGATTCTGTCTCTTGATCTAAACCTGTGTACAGTTCCTACTGTGAAAGTCGGAATGACAGAACATCAGCAGCCCTCCAAGGTTTGGCCTTTAGGTTCTGGTGGCTTAGGACAGAGTGGACAAGAGTGTAAGAGATGGCATTGGAGAGCTGGTGGCCTGGCCAGGTCAAAGCCTTGGGATGCTTTGATCTGCCTAGGATAGTACCTGGCTGAGCCTTGAACCTGGTTCTGGGAATGCCTGCCTAGCTAGGTGCTTCCTCCAGAGTCTGAGAAGAGATGACGCCATTGCTTTTCTGTTGTAGCCCTGTGACAGGCAGCTGCTTTCCTTCTTCCCTTTCTCTTCCTCCCTTCCATCTCTCTTTAAGCATCTGTTTGTCTATTTGTGTTTGGTCCTGGGGTTGAGCACAGCACAACATGAATGTCAGGCAAACACTCTCTCTGTCTCTAGGCTACATTCTTACCTCAGTACCACCACCCTGATTTAAAGAAATGAAGACACGTTGTACTGAGGTGCTCAATCCAGCCTTGAACTCAGTGTGTAACCCAGCCGACCTTTGCTTAAGTTTTTCTGCCTCATCTTCCTAGTAACTGATGTTACAGGCCTTGCTCTCCAGGGCTGATGTCCCAGGTCAAGAACTGCCTAAACATGTCTTCCGATTTGTATAGGTTGCAGATGTTTCCAAAGGGATTGCTAACGCGACTAAAAATCCAGATGCCATAGGAAAAACCTTTGCCTTCACCGGGTAAGTGCCTAGAGTTGCTTTACATGGAAAGAAGATGGTAGCTTAGGACAGCAGTTCTTCCTGAGCAGGCCGTTCACAGAACTGGAGCATCCGGCCCTCATGTTCAGCACCTGCCTGAATATGCATGATTCTATTAGCAACCCGAGAACCACTGCCCTAGACTACTACAAAAGCAGGCAGCACTTGGTCTGGGGGTTCCTGGATTCCACTTTCTGATGGAGTAGTCAAGGAATCCAGACATCACCAGTGACTCTCACCTGAGACACAAGGATCACCACACATTTAAGGCCAACCTGAGGAATGCAGTGAGTTTAAGGGTACTCCGAGCATGTAGTAAGACCCTGCCTGAGAAAATAAAGCAAACCCACAGTAGGAGAGTGTGTCTGCACTGAAGATGTGCCTTTTTCTTAGTTCCTAAGCTTACTGACTGAGCTAGGCTGTTTGAGCAACAAGTCCCAGGCATCTGCCCATCTCTGCCTCCCAGCACCACCGGCGCGCTCTGCTGTGCCGGCTTCTTCTTTCATGTGGCTGCTGGGGGTCTAATTTTAGGTCATGCTTGTGCAGCACGCACTTTCCTAGCTAAGCCGTCTCCCCCACTCCTCCAGGTGTCTGGTAGTATTAATCATACTGCTGTATTCTGTCATCCATCAATTAAGGACCTATAAAACACACACACACACACACACACACACACACACACACACACACACACACACAATTGAAAATTAATAAGCAAGTTCGGTAAGGCACACAATAGATCAATATAAAAATCTATTTTTACATACTATCCAGTGAGCAATATATAGACAGAATTAAGCTGACGTTATAGGCCGGGGAAATGGCTCAGCCCATTAAGTGTTTGCTAGCAAGCAGCAGGACCTGAGCTGATCTCCAGACACAGAAGTAAAAATAAAAATAAAAAGCCAGGCAGGACTGTGCCCTCAGCTCTGGGGAAGCATCGTCTCATTAGCCAGCCAGCCTGGCTCAGTCCATGAGCTCCAGGTTCAGTGACTGACTGCTGCAAAAAATAAGCTGTCAAGTTATAGATGAGGTCTGGCCTCCGTGCGTGTACTGCCGGTACAGTCAACACACAAGTGGGTCTACCCACACTGTACATGCGCCAAAGGAAATCATGTTCACAGTAGCATAAAAATAGAATACTTAGGTAAGTTTAGTAAGGCATGTACCCTAAAGGCACTGTGAAAGCAAAATAAGGAACAAGTGATATGACCTTCCAAATTCATGAATTGGAAGTATCAATATTGGTAAAATGGCAGTTGTCTTTAAATTGGTCTATAGATTGTATTTTGTCAAAAATCCCAGCCACCTTTTGTAGAAATTGACAAACTCTAAATTTAAATAGTATTACAAAGATAATATAAAGTGGTAATAGCCTAAACCCTTGACCTTCCCAATTCTAAAGCCTACTCTGAGGCTCTAATAAGCAAGACAATTTGTAATGAATTGATAGATCAATTAACCAGAACCAGCAGTCCAGAAACAAACCTTTGTTTGCCTGTTTGTGACAGGGTCTTGCCACCTAGGTAGCCCAGGCTGCTCTAGGCCCTGCTGTGTAAACACGGATAGTATACTCCGGATCCTCTGCTCTTGCTGGGTTTCTAACTCTCCACTATGCCCAGCTCCACACCATAATTATGGATGATTGGTGTTGACAAACGTGGCACTTGAGTGCAGAGAGGGCAGTCTTTCAACAAATGACTCTCTGGAATATAGGGACTTGGACTTGTACCTCCTACTCTATGTGAAGAAAAGAAATAAGTGTAAGCTTTGAATTAGAAATATTTGTAGTGGCACAGTTCTAGACCCGGGTTTAACAAGATGTTTTTAGTTATATCATCAGAAGCATAACCCATAAAAGGAAAAAAAAATAAGTTTGACTCACCAGACTGTGAAACCTTTGCATCTCAAATGATACCATTTAAAAATGAAAGACCAGGTCTGGAGAGATGGCCCAGCACAAGGTCAGGAGCACTTTCTTCCCGAACCCCGAGTTTGATTTCTAACACTCACATGAGGGCTCAAGACCATTTGTAATCCCAGTTCCAGGGGATCCTCCTCACAGCAGGCATGCACATGCTGGGCAGACACACATGCTGGCAAGTACTTATTATATTAAAAACAAATTCCAGGCTGGGGATTTAGCTCAGTGGTAGAGCGCTTACCTAGGAAGCGCAAGGCCCTGGGTTTGGTCCCCAGCTCCGGAAAAAAAAAAAAAAAAAAAAAAAAAAAAGAAAAAAACAAATTCCAGAGAGGAAGGTAATATGAATGTTTAAGTACATCTAAGATGGTGGAAGTCTTTTCTAGTTACTAGGGAAAGGGTAAGTTATGTAGAGGGAGCATAGCACAGAGAGAACAACAAACGATCGTGACAGTGTGGAAAAATAGGGAATCGTGATATTGGTGCTGGCACGAATGTGAGGTAGGCATAGGCATGCACCTGTAATGCTAGCACTCTAGAAGCTAAGGCAGGAGACTCAAACGTTCAAGGGCAGTCTTTAAAAAACCAGGTTAACATAATGGACGTGAAGGTGTGGGTAAAGAAAGACATTGCAAGGCTAGATTATGCTGATGGGTACACAACGTTCAATTAAATTGCTGAATTATAACTTGAAGTGGGTGAATTTTATAGTGTATAAAATATTCCACAATACTGAATGATACAGACAAGGTTTCTGTTTTTGTGGAGTTGATTCATTAGTTTTGACACCCATGTATAATAAAGCCATACAGCATGAATTGTCCCAAAGCAAAGCCCAGTGAAGCAGAGCCAGAGGAGAGGGAGAGACAGTGACACTGGACGCTGCAGAAGGAGAGTGACAGACAGCATGGTGGCCTCTGGCTCTCTGGACCTTAATAACCTTTGAGACAAGGGCCAGTGTCAGCCTGTGGTGGGAATCTCACTGGAAGCATAGGACGTGGAGGTGGTGGGTAAACAGCTCTAAGGAGAAGCAATGAGAAAGTGGTTAGGAGAAGGTGGGGCTGGTCGGATGGCTTACTGGATAGGGCCCCTCGGCACCAAGCCTGACTGCCTGAGCTTGGCTTAAAACCGTATGGTGGAGGAGACAACTTGACTGCTGCAGTTTGCCCCAGCCCCGTGCTCACTGTGACATGCGTTGTGACGTACTAGGGGGTTGGTTCTGGCAGATGACTCCAGCAGGGTTCAAGACGGTAACAGTGTCTTATGTTCTTACAAATGATGTGTGAAGAGATGGCCGTTAATGTTTCCAGGGACAGAGTAGTCAGAGGAACACAGCCTTTGGGAATGGAGATAGAGCAAGTGAAGGCTTAGCCACCTTACAGAAAGCATTTCTTCATCTTGACAGGGACGAGATGTAGTCAGCTATGAGACACCAGGAACATCTTCTCATGGAACATGAGCAGAATATCAGCCAGCAGGAAGGATGGCTGGCCACAGAAAAGCAGGTGGAAACTTCGAGGTCAGAGAAGACAGATCAGCTAGTTCCCCGAGAGAACTCAAAAGAGCGTAAAAGCAAGCAGCCCTGGGAGTATCATTTAAAGTCACTGAACAGAGTAGGGAGGTGAGGTCAGTTAGCTCAGGTGTTTCCTCTCTGGCTGGTTTGTGTGTGTGTGTGTGTGTGTGTGTGTGTGTGTGTGTGTGTGTGTCTTGCTGAGGATGTCTGTTGACAGTGATTCCCATGAAATGCAGGCTGGGAAGGATGCAGTCTTCAGTGGCCCTGTCTAGGAGCAAGGGCTCTGCTTGTCTGGCCACACTTTCTGGGTTGGGTTGCCATGGAGCCTCTTGAGGCACTGTGCACACGGGAAGCCTGGTCTAATGTTGCCTTTGTTGGACAAACAGACATCTTTTAAAACCCTTTGGGGATTTAAAGGCAGTTTGAGGGGTTTGTGTGATATTTCCACTCGCTGATACCAACATGTCCATTTGAACAGTGGGTCTCGTGTTCTTTGTAAAATGTTGAAATAATGAGCTTTATAGTGAATTATCTTCATTGTGCTCTCAGTTACAGATCTTTCCGACACAAATGACTTAGGGAAATGGGTGGGTAGATGTTAAAATGCAAGTGGTGATTAATTATTAAAGCCTGGTCCCAGATAAATAGAGGCAGTCTAAGTGGAAGGGGTGACAGTTCAGAAGATGGAGTTGGTGTTTATCACTGTGAGGAACAGAAACTATCAGAGGAAAGAAAGTTGTAAATGACCAAAAACACATGAAAAACTAATCTCGTATATTAAAGAAATGCTGATTAAGTCAGGCGTGGTGATTCAGACTGAGGCAAGAAGATTACTGTGTGTTTGAGGCCAGCCAGGCCTAGAGTGAGCCCTTCTCAGAAGGACCAGAAGGATCAGCGAGTAGGGAACATTATAAGCACACCTGAGAGGGCGAGGAGGGCACGGAAGGCAGTTCTCTTTGGCAGTTTGTTAACAGGCGCTTTCCCTTTGTTTATCTGTGTTTGTTACACTGGGTTTCCTTTTTCATAAGAAAAGTGTTAATTTTCTAAAAAAAAATTTAGGGGGCAAATAATGTGAGGAACTCTGTCTTGGTTTCCAGGCCAAATCGGTACCTGCTCTTCCACTTGGTGAAGTACATCTTTGGCATGACCCACAGGACCTTCATCCCTTACCCCTTGCCACGGTTTGTGTATAGGTAAGTGCAGTGCTGTTCGTGTGGCCCCACGAGAGGGCCGACTAGAGGAACTGTAGGTGGCCTCAACAGGCAAGGATGACCCAAACCTTCTTAGGTCATTCTTAGGTGACTCTTAGATTGCACTAAAACCCTAGGCTCAGGTTGGGGTCAGTCAGAGACGGCACGGGTACAGTGTGCGGCCCTGGGTTTGGTCCTCAGCATCTTGAGGAACCTAGCAACAGTGAATACCAGGTTTTAATTTGGAGAAGTGTCTGGCTTGGAAGCTGGTTTGCGGAGCAGTCAGCTCCCCTTTGTTTCTTTCCAGTTGCCCACCGTGGGGCAGTCTTTGGCACAGTTTTGTTAAGGCAGTCTTTGGTATAGTTGGTGTAGTTGGGGAGGAGAAAGCTGACTTAGGCCTTGAGCTGGTCCTGTCTCTTTCCCTCCCTCCCTCCCTCCATCCCTTCCTCCATCCCTCCCTCCCTCCTTTCTTCACCTCTTCCCTTTGGGGACTGAGATTTGTACCTACCAGGGAGAGTAGCTCAGTGGCAAAACCCTTGCCTGGGGAGTGCAGGGCCCTGAACTCCATCAGCCCCTATTATTGGCCGCCTTCCCTTTCTCAGGCAGTGTTCTAGGCACTAAGATCTTAGAGCAGACATTTGTGTAGCTTGTGGCCTGTGGGCTGTAGGTGTGTAGCTCAGCCGCTGTGTGTGCTGAGCACACTCAAACCCCATCTTCAACCCCAGCACCAAAAACAAAACAAGACAAAAACCCCTTAAACAACAAAACCTAGAGTACAGCGTGATGGAGGTTGTTTATTGAGAGCATTCTCCTTCAGTGGCCTTTCTTCCACTTGCTTAACATTCCCTGTGACTTATGTAATGGACAGGGATAGAGTGTGGGCAGAGGAGCAGCAGAGAAGTCACTGGAAGCCAGAAGAATGCCCCCCATTCAAGGGGTGGGCCAGAGATGAGGACTGCTGAGTGCAGGGCTTTCAAGACACTGGGAGAGATTGAGAGGGCATATATGTTTTCCTTCCCGACTGGCCTGGAACTGGCTGCATGTTCCATGATAGCTTGGAACTTGCTGTATAAACGCAGCTGTCTTGAATTTAAAACAATGTCCCTGCCCCTGCCCCTGCCCCTGCCCCTGCCCCTGCCCCTGCCCCTGCCCCTGCCCCTGCCCCTGCCCCTGCCCCTGCCCCTGCCCCTGCCCCTGCCCCTGCCTGTTCTGAAATCACAGGTGTGGACCACTGTACCCGTTCTTTTTATAGATTTTGTTTGTTTGTTTGTTTGTTTGTGGTGCTAGATGAGACCCTGGACCTCTTACAAGTTAGACAAGCATTCCTTTGCTGAGCTGTGGCCCTCACCTAGGAAGGGGAGACATAAACATGCATATCTGACGAGGAGAGTGCTACTCTCTTGTTCATACCCCTGTATCCAGTACCTGGAACTGTTACAGAGCAGTCAGGCTCGGTGTTTCTTGGCCTCTTCTTATCCAGAGTTGAAAATAAGGGCTCACTTTGCAAAAGTAGCAACAAAACTATTGAAGTAGTAGCACTGATTGGGGGGGGGGCTGTGCTGCTAATATATATTGACAGCTGCTCCCTCAGGGCAGGCCTTGGGGAGACCAGTTACTGTCTAGGGATTCCTCATGAGGCTTAAGGGAAGGGGGAGCTTGGTTGCTAAGGAGAGTTAGCTAGGGAACTTCTTTATTTTAATTGACAGATTAGTTCATGTAATCATTTTTCTATATGTTTATTTCCATAATGCAAGTGATTTTAGTCACACGTAAGCCCAAGTTTACATAGATGTCAGATGGTAAAAGTTGACTTGACACAATTTGACCTCACTGTGTGTGCACCTAAAACAGTTTGGGCTGGATCAGAGTTTATATTCTTCGTACCCGAGTGCATTAGAAATACATTTGAAAAGAAACTGCCCCAAGTTGAGGGTCAGTAGGGAAGAAGAAACTTATTCATTCAGAGAGGAGTATGTGGGTAGCCAGAT
Organism: Rattus norvegicus; assembly: GCF_021556685.1. Taxonomy (NCBI): domain Eukaryota; kingdom Metazoa; phylum Chordata; class Mammalia; order Rodentia; family Muridae; genus Rattus; species Rattus norvegicus. The sequence goes on along the minus strand of NC_141537.1, from coordinate 161,692,180 downwards.
GAGGGTGGGGGTACAAAGTTGCTATGGCCAGTGTTTGCAGATGTTTGTGCATGCACAGTACTTCCAGGTAAAGGAGCGAGGCTGCCATGTGTGTTATGAGAAGAGGCAGGAGTGCGTAACCCAAATCCAGTTGGTCTGAAGTTACTGAGCCATTTCCCACGCCAGTCTGCCTGTGCCGTGCCTGGTGCACAGAAGGCCCCTCCATTGATATTTGTGGACTGGCACGCTAATGAAGTCAGCTGATGTAAAGAATAAAACCCATGGAGTCATTTGGGACACCAGCTTTAGTACAGTGCAGTGCTAGAAACCAGGTGGCAGGGAGGCACTGTCATGTTGCATATGGAGGTGGGAGTGAGGGCAGGGTTGGCAGACAGCAGTGGCACGGCCGCTGAGGGTGTTGCACAGTCTAGATGATGTCAGTGTGAACCCAGAGCACGGGAGCTGCTGTGGGAGGGCTTGTCTGTAATCAGGAGTTTATATGTTGTTAAAGAAATTCTGAGCAATCTTAAGGCTTCCTTTTTCATGGATTTATTTTAGCAACAAGAATGTTCTTTCAGACTTTTAAAAACTGTAGATTGGGGCTGGGGAGATGGTTCAGTGGTTAAGAGTACTGACTGCTCTCCCAGAGGTCCTGAGTTCATTTCCCAGCAACCGCATGGTGGCTCACAACCATCTGTAATGGGATCTGATGCCCTCTTCTGGTGTGTCTGAAGATAGCTACAGTGTACTCACATACATAAAATAAATAAATAAATAAATCTCTTTAAAAAGCTTTACTGAGGGAAGTCCCACACCCGCGGATCCTGAACAAAACACCAATGGCTTATGCTCTAAGATCAAGAATCGACAAATGGGATCTCATAAAACTGCAAAGCTTCTGTAAGGCAAAGGACACTGTGGTTAGGACAAAATGGCAAACAACAGATTGGGAAAAGATCTTTACCAATCCTACAACAGATAGAGGCCTTATATCCAAAATATACAAAGAACTCAAGAAGTTAGACCGCAGGGAAACAAATAACCCTATTAAAAAATGGGGTTCAGAGCTAAACAAAGAATTCACAGCTGAGGAATGCCGAATGGCTGAGAAACACCTAAAGAAATGTTCAACATCTTTAGTCATAAGGGAAATGCAAATCAAAACAACCCTGAGATTTCACCTCACACCAGTGAGAATGGCTAAGATCAAAAACTCAGGTGACAGCAGATGCTGGCGAGGATGTGGAGAAAGAGGAACACTCCTCCATTGTTGGTGGGATTGCAGACTGGTAAAACCATTCTGGAAATCAGTCTGGAGGTTCCTCAGAAAATTGGACATTGAACTGCCTGAGGATCCAGCTATACCTCTCTTGGGCATATACCCAAAAGATGCCTCAACATATAAAAGAGACACGTGCTCCACTATGTTCATTGCAGCCTTATTTATAATAGCCAGAAACTGGAAAGAACCCAGATGCCCTTCAACAGAGGAATGGATACAGAAAATGTGGTACATCTATACAATGGAATATTACTCAGCTATCAAAAACAACGAGTTTATGAAATTCGTAGGCAAATGGTTGGAACTGGAAAATATCATCCTGAGTGAGCTAACCCAATCACAGAAAGACATACATGGTATGCACTCATTGATAAGTGGCTATTAGCCCAAATGCTTGAATTACCCTAGATCCCTAGAACAAACGAAACTCAAGACGGATGATCAAAATGTGAATGCTTCACTCCTTCTTTAAATGAGGAAAAAGAATACCCTTGGCAGGGAAGGGAGAGGCAAAGATTAAAACAGACACAGAAGGAACACCCATTCAGAGCCTGCCCCACATGTGGCCCATACATATACAGCCACCCAATTAGACAAGATGGATGAAGCAAAGAAGTGCAGACCGACAGGAGCCGGATGTAGATCGCTCCTGAGAGACACAGCCAGAATACAGCAAATACAGAGGCGAATGCCAGCAGCAAACCACTGAACTGAGAATTGGTCCCCCGTTGAAGGAATCAGAGAAAGAACTGGAAGAGCTTGAAGGGGCTCGAGACCCCAAAAGTACAACAATGCCAAGCAACCAGAGCTTCCAGGGACTAAGCCACTACCTAAAGACTATACATGGACTGACCCTGGACTCTGACCCCATAGGTAGCAATGAATATCCTAGTAAGAGCACCAGTGGAAGGGGAAGCCCTGGGTCCTGCTAAGACTGAACCCCCAGTGAACTAGACTATGGGGGGAGGGCGGCAATGGGGGGAGGGTTGGGAGGGGAACACCCATAAGGAAGGGGAGGGGGGAGGGGGATGTTTGCCCGGAAACCGGGAAAGGGAATAACACTCGAAATGTATATAAGAAATACACAAGTTAATAAAAAAAAAAAAGAAAGAAAGAAAAAAAAAAGGAAATCATGAAAACAACAAAGAAAAATAGGTGCATAACCTACTTAAATTAGTTTAATAACCACTTTTCAAGGAAATGGTCTGAATCAGCCAATTAAATGATAGTGTGTATCCTAATAGCATCCAACATGAATGAGGTTTTGTTTTTTTATTTGTTTGTTTTTTTGCTTTCAGTTGAAGGTAAACTTGTGAACTTGCTTTTTTTAAACTATGTACTGACTTGGCAAAATGCATCAAAACTAAGAGCAGCCACCAACAATATAAAAAAAAAAGCTTTACTGAGCAGTGCTGCTCCGTGGTAGAGTGCTTGCCTAGCACTGTGAGGTCCTTAGTTTTTCCTAGCATCCCCCTGTCCCCAAAGCTGTAGATTTTGGTAGGCATGGTGGCACATGCTAACTTTTGAGAGGCAGAAACAGAAGGATAAGGAGTTCAGTCATTGTCAGCCACCTAGTGACTTTGACCCCAGCTTGGGGTGTATGAGTCCCTGATTTACAAATCCAGGAACGGGAGGCGGGGAGAGTGGATTAAATCTGTCTCCACAACAGGTGGTAGATCCAGGAAGTTGTTATTTTCTCAGACAACAATGACAAACTTAATGAGTTCTTGTGTGCAGCAGCCCCTCTTTTCCTGGGGGTCCAGTAGGCTGAAACCCAGCACAGACGCCTCTCACCCGTGCCGTATGCACTTCCATTGCAGCTGGATTGGCAGACTCTTCGGGCTGAGTCCATTTGAGCCCTGGACAACAAAGGACAAGGTGGAGCGGGTAAGTTTGGGCACAGCAAGCCTCTGACAGGGAGAACGCTATGGAGGAGGAGAGGTCAGGGTAGCTTGGTTGGCTGGCTTGGCTAGTTGCAGGGCTTCTATGCGTGGGGTCGTCCTCCTGGCCAAGGCTGACCCTTCTGTTCTGCTTTTGGCTCACACACATCCACTCTCATAGTGTCTCACCGTCGTAGTGTATTCTTCCAAGATCATACAAACATGCACAATAGTCGCCCTTCCTCACTGAAGGCCAGACTCTCCTCCCCAGGTCCCTCTGGCCATTTTGCTATTCGTTGTGTTCCCTTACAATGATTTTTGGGTTCTGTTGTTATTTTAAGATAGGGTCTCTAGGTTAGGCTGGCTACCAACTCACTGTGTAGGTGAAGGTGCCCTTGGATTCCTAATCCGTCTGCCTCTGCTTCTAAGGGCTGGGGTTACAGGTGTGAGCGACCATGCTTTCCTTTCATCCCCTAACCATGAAGAGCTGTCTGTACCCATTCCCAACAGTCTTGCCTCATTCTTTGTTTACTCCATTTCAATCACATTGCATCCTCTGCCCTGAAACTGCCCTTTCCAAGGCTACCCGTGATCCCATGCTGCCACCTCTCAGACAGTTTTCTGGCCTCATCTCGCTCCCACTGTGAGCAGCATTTGTTGAGGGGCCCCATTTCTTCATTTTGAAATGGTGTCTTTGCACCTGTGCCTGGCCCAGGCTGCATTCTCTGCCTTTCCTTTCTCCCATTGGGCTGTAGTGGATGGAGGCCCTGTTCCTGCTGCCTCTCCTCCTGGTTGCGGTCTGTTCTGATGGGGGTCACAGCCTCAGCCATTCTCACTTCTGTTTATAAATTGCATCCATCCCAGTGGCCAGCTGCTGCTGCTGCTGGAGGCCATGCTGCCGTTTCTCTCCTGTCTTGAATGTTTTATGTTGAACTATGCAGGCATAGCCACATGTAAATAGAACTGCAATTTTCTTTTTAAATCCTACCAGGCGTTTTTCTGTTTTACTTTGTGACGGAGTCTTGCTATGCTCACTGTGCAGCCCAAGCTGACTTTGAACGGGCGCTGATGTCCTTTGTTCAGGCTCCCCTGTATAGGGTTAGAGGCCTGTACCATGCATGTCCTGCTGTTGCAAGCTTGTGTTCTGTCCTTGAACTCTCGCCTCAGTGACATGCCCTTCTGTGGTCTGCGTCTATGCCAGCACATTGCCAGAGGCAGCGTATGATGCAGAGGACTTGATATATAGCCACCATGACTGCAGACATCAGATTTTAGTTCACTGAAAGTGAGAATTGTGCTTGACTAAATGGCTTCTGTGTTAGGTGGTAAAGTGCTAGACCCTCAGCTACCCTCAGTAGATGCCAGGTTAGGCCACTTCTAACCCCTGCCTGCCTGTCCATCATTAGGAATGTGCTTCTACTAGTATTGGAACTTTGCTGTCTATGTACTAAAGGCAGAGTGCATAACTGTCTCTCCTCTGCCTACTGTTACCCAGGCAACAGTGCTCTCCTCTCTCCGTGAGCCTCTGGCTGCCAGTCTTGTGTGCCTGCAGTATGCTGAGCTCCACAGCCCTGCCTCTTCCTCCTCAAGTCGGCCGTACTCGTCGGACTCATTGATTATCTGCTTCCCGCATGCTCAGATCTCACTGGGAAGGTTGCCAAATAAGCAGATGACAGCCTCTCAGTCTGCAAACGGTGGACTTCCTTTCTATTGAGGAGACGCAGCCAAACTGTCCCTGAAGAGCCAAAGCTTAGCAAAGAACTGATAACAGTCCCAGGGAACAGCCTGCCTCTGACACATTTCCATGGTGTCCTTTCTGTGGCCATGAACCCCACTGTCTGACATTTGCTCTTACCTGAACCCTACTGCCTAGCATTCGCTCTTACCTTAGCAACTGGCAAAGAATGAACATCATAGGCAGACAGGCTTTGGGTTTGGTTTGCAGAATGCCCTGGAGACTCCATAAACACACTGGGGTCCTCTCTGTGTTGTCATTGTGGGGGTCACCGGATGGGACCTGCTTCAGTTCCTGGACAGAGGGATCTGCTTTGCTGCTCTTTGATGAGTGGGGCTGTCTTGTTCATTCTTCCCTAAACAAGCTTGGTTTGGCTTCAGGCTTTGTAGTGAACATAACTTAACCCACGTTGAGTATAATTGGAGCAAAAAAAGGCTGGTGGGGACACATGTGCTGTTACTAGGGAGGCCCCAACACTAGGGAGGCTGAGACAGAAGCATTACTACAAATTTGAGGTTAGCCTGGGTTACATAATGGGTTCCTAGGAGTTCCAATGTGAGACACCGTCAAAATCCCTAAACCAAAACAAACCCAAAGGTTAAAACTGAAGTAGAGAGCTAGAGCCCAGGGACTAAGCATAAGAAAATGGGGGTGCAGAGGTGGACTTCTACCTTAGCTCCTCCTTCCTACCTGGGTTTAGCTCTGTGTACAGGTGCCTGGGGAGCTGCTCTTCCAGGGTCGCTGCCGTGTGGCCCTGGGTGGTACGGAAGACCTGCCTCAGGTCTCTGATGATCTTCTCTATTTGTTCTGCTTTTATGAGTTGCAGAATCAAAGACTGTCGTGGGGTCTCTGACGACACTTGCCTCAGTGATGAACCTCAGGCCAGCTTGGAGGTGGAGGTCTGAGGGGTGGCAGTCTGTTTCACCATTCTCTGTGGCTCTTTGTCCACAGATACATATCTCAGATGTGATGGCGACCGACCTGCCCGGCCTGGAAGATCTTGGCGTTCAGCCCACACCACTGGAGCTCAAGTCCATCGAGGTGCTCCGGCGACATCGCACTTACCGCTGGCTGTCTTCTGAGATCGAGGAAACCAAGCCTGCCAAGACAGTCAACTATTAGTGCCACCCAGGCCACCTGTGTCCTCTCCAGGGTTTTGTACTGAAGGAGGGTGCTCTATTAAATATCCGAGGATTCGGTCTACCGCAAGTGTCTCTCTTGACTGATCTGAGAGCTCACAGCCGTTCAGAGCTGAGCCCCGTTTTCTTTTAGATAACTATAGATAATATTGACTGTTCTCTGAAACGTCAGTGGGTTTGGAATTCTTAGACCAAGGCCCTGTCCTCAAAATCAAACTAGTGTGTGATCTCAGGGTTGGGTGCATGGTTACTCAGAAGCAGTTGGTATAAAGGAGCACATGCACACCTGCAGCTGCTCTGAACTCACACACACTGAGTGTTTTCTAGCTTTCTCACATGGCGGAATGCATGTTGTGTCATCTAATGGTAAAAAGAAGGGAGCAGGGAACTCAACCGTCTTGTTTTTTCTTTTATGCAGTGCGGGCATTGAACACAGGGCTTTCTACCACGGAGCCACACCCTTCTCCTCAACCTCTTTTGTGACAACAGTGATCACTCATGACACAGACTTCTTAAGGTCTGGTCACCTAAACCAAGCCAGAGCGTCTGCTATGCTGGCAGTAAGTGTGCATATGAGCTTAGGAGGGTACACATTTCAAACCACAGCATTAATCAAGGAAACAGTCTTACCATCCTATTGGTATTCTCCCAGTGAGTGCAGAGTTCACATACAGGGACTGTGAATGGCTTAAAAACTGGGACAGATAGTTGGGGAGATTCTTTTCATGAGGAAAAATGGAGTCAGCCTCCTTAGATAGGGATTGTGGGGGCTTCAGCGGACTCTCACGGAGGTGAACTTAAAGCTTAGAGTCTCTGACTTCAGGTTACTCATTACTTGATCCTGGAAGCTGACTTGAGCCCGTAAGACTCTCAGCCCCAGTATCATTTCCTTTTCATTAATCATTTATCATCCAACCTGCATAATTCAACAAAGGCACCCTCCACTGTTACTCTGAACGCCCCGTGTTCATCCAGAGCCCGTCTCACAGGTCCTTCAACCTTGGTAGGACCTGAGACCACCCCATGCTGTGTCCTAAGAACAAACAAGTACTGCATTGTGTGCAAGGAGTGTGAACAGTGTAAGGAAGAGTCCGTCTCTGACAGGTCGGGAAAACCTGGAGAAGGTGACTTGTAAGTTGAATCTTGGGTCTAACCAGGAAATGGGGACAGAGTGCAGTGTGTGGTGCATAAATACACATAGGATGGGAAAGGGAGAAAGAAGGAGAGAATAAGAAAGGTAATGGGGAGGGGTTGGGGATTTAGCTCAGTGGTAGAGCACTTGCTAGGCCCTGGGTTTGATCCTCAGCTCCGGAAACAAAAAAAAAAAAAAAAAAAAAAAAGAAAAGTAATGGGGGAGATAAAGACATATTATCACACAGTTTATTACATGTTAAATGTAGACTTCAGTGTGTGTGTGTGTGTGTGTGTGTGTGTGTGTGACAGAAGGCATGTAGAAATCAGAGAACATGCAGAAATTGGTTCTTATTTTTCACCATGTGTGTCTCGGGGATCAAACTCAGGTCAGATATGTGGCTTAGCAGCAGGTGCCTTTGTCTGCCGTACCAAGTCACCAGGCCTTTTTTGTGTGCAGAATCTCTGTGGCTTAGAATGGCCTGGAATTCACTGTGTGGACCAGCCTAGCCTTGCAGTTGGAGCAGCTTTCCTGCCACAGCCTCCTAAGTGCTAAGGTTACAAGTATGAGCTACCACTATTAGGGACGGGGCAAGGAACATAGAAGCAGATCAGCAAGGTGGTGGGAGCAGGGGCCGGGGAGAGGAGAGGGGGTGCAGGGGGAGAGGGGATGTGAGTAAGATAAAGGATATATGAGAACTTCATAGTGAAGTCCATCATTCCTTATACCAAAGTTTAATGTAGAGAAGTATGAATTTTAATATATCCTTGCTATAAAAATTAGACAAGTCCACTGGTCTTTCTTCCTCAGCTTTGGTTTCCTTGTCTATAAAATGAGACAAATCCAGCAACTACATCCTGATGCAGAACTGACTGGGATAACGCATTTGAAATGCTACCCTGCTTGGTTGCCACCATAGCTGGATGACAAGATCTCATCGGCAAAGACACTACACACTTGGTTATAGGAGTGTAGAAGTCAGTCTTTAACTGATAGGGAAATTTCCTCCCTAAGGAAGGGAGGGAGGAAGGAAGGAAAGGAAGGGAGGGAGGGAAGGAGGAAGGAAGGAAAGGAAGGGAGGGAGGGAGGGAGGGAGGGAGGACGGACTCACTCATAGAGCTCGAAGGTGCTATGCAGCTTCTAGGAGAGGGAAGATCAGTGGTCTTACCTAGTACTGTAAAGCCAGCCTGCTAAGAAAGGTAAATCCTCTGGTCCAGCAGTGGTATGACTGTTAAGGCAGTAACCAACTAGGATCTAATTGGATTTGAGGCCTAGTCTGCAGGATAGGATTCTGTTCAGAAGTTGAAGGGTGGATTGGAGGCCCTGGCGGAGAACCGACTACTGTTTTTCTGCTAACCATTCTAACTGCCTTCTAAATATTTGTTATGCCCATATTTAGTGTACTCTCTACTTGATCAGAGAAGCCTTAAGTCAGGGTGAGCTTTAGTTCTTTCAGCAGTGAGTATTATCCTTACCAGTTCTTTCCGGACTTAACAAAACAGGCACTATGCTGGCTGTGTTGTTTCAGGCCTTGGGAGGCTGAAGCAGGAAGATTTCAAGCCCAGCACCAGCTTGGGCAACTGATTGAGACCCTGTTTTTAAAAGAGCTGGGATGGTGGTGGCAAGATGGCTTAGTGGTTACAAGCACTTGCTATTCTTGAAGAGGACTCTGGTTCACGCTCCAGCACCCACATGGTGACTTAACACACATCAAAACAAAATTTAAAGGATTAGGGTGGTAGCGTTCTTATCTAGTTGTGCAAAGCTTAGGTCCCATCAGCAGAACTAAAAGCACAAACTGAGATCTGCTGTTTCTAAGGGAGAGAGGAGGGAGGGGAGGCCAGTTCCCTGAGTAATAACGGACTAAGAAGTTGAATGACTGTTTCCACACGTAGCTGATCTGAATCTCACTGTAAAGCTGGTTTGTTCCAGCTGCCAGATTTACACCCCAGAGGGTTATGGGGTGCACAGGAGGTGTAGTAGAGCACAAAGTGTATTTGAAGAACCCTCCCCTGCAAAGGAAGAGGCCCAAGAGAATGAGAGTTGTTTGTTAGGAAGGTAGAGGGCAGTTAAGAAAAACAAGTCCAGACCTAGTAAAGCCTGGGAAGACTTTACTGGAAGTCTTTACCTGGAAAGACTCTGCCAGGGAGGAAAGGGGACGGTTCGGTAAAGGAGAGAGGGTAGAGAGAGGTCTGGACTCCACAACACCAAAACAGAAGGTTGGGGTGAGCTGGGAGCAAAGATTCCAAGTACATGAGGCCACCTGGGTTGTGTGCAGGGCTGTCCATGTTTGTTCAAAGGACAGATAGATCTGTTCGTGAGGCAGGGGAGTGCTTGTGTGCATCTGGGAGTATCTTCCCCACTGTCAGAAGCCAAGGGGAGGGGTTTCTCCTTTGATGGCACTTAGATGAGGGCTCCTAGGTTCTGCCACTTTGTAAAACTGGCAGGAGTCTGGGAGGAGAATTCTGTCTTCTCAAAGGGACAGAGAGGGAGTTTGTAATTGCTCATCTTCTAAATGGGATTTGGGAAGTTACTAGGGTTGGCTTAGGCTGAGGAGAGTGTGAAGGCTTATGACCATCTTGGTTGGGGGAGGGAAAATGTTAAGTCTATCAATGTGAGTGGCACCATTGTGGCAGAGAAAGGGACTGCCAGCCATCTGGTCCTGGAAAGAGCAGGAGGGACAGAATCTGGTGTGCAGAGGGAAGAAAAGCACATCGAACAAACTCCCTCAGGGATACAAAGTATGACTTCATTCATTTATGGATAGGGTCATGTATATCCCTGGCTGACCTGGGACTCACTAAGTACATAACTCAGGATGGCCTTGGTCTTCTGATCCTTGAGGCTTCTGCCTCGAGTGTGCCACATGCAGTGTATGTGGTTCTGGCTATCAACCTCGGGGCTTTATGCATACCAGACAAGCACTCTACTCACTGATTTTATTTTATTTTATTTTTTTATCACTCTACCTTCCTTTAAAATCTCTATACAGAATGTAAGGTCTGCCCATTGGTTTTGTTGAAAATCCATGGCTGGAATTTGTTGAACAAATGTATGAGAGCTGGCAAGACTCCTCCCTTGAATTGAAATGGCTCAAGGAAGCAAATAAAAATGGAGTAGCATTGGTTTGGGAGACATGAAGGAGAGCCAAGAAATTATAGACGCATTGGATTTCTGACAGGTCCCTGGGTCAGCTGCACTTTCTCCTGGACTGCAGATGGCCCCACCCCCAGGCACACTGACCTGTGAAAAAGGACAAAGGAAGTTTCTTGAGGTTTGGGTCTGTTAAATTGTATTCTATCAACTAGGAGACCCACACTATACCCAAAACCTTGATTGCATGAGAGCTCATTGCCTTTTTGATTGGCTGGCTGGCTGGCTGGCTGGCTGGCTGGCTGGCTGGCTGGCTGGCTGGCTGGCTGGCTGGCTGGTTGTTTGGCTGGTTGGTTTGGGATAGTCTCAGTATATTGCCTAAGCTGGCCTTGCATTTAGTGGTCTTCCTGCCTTAGGTTATCTACAAATAAATGTGATTTTCCCTTGTTCTCAACTTAAATTTTATTCTCAGTTAATAGATGAAAACTCTACCTAGCCCCCCAACTTTTCTGGTCCTGTTTAGTAAGAATTGTAATTGCTTCTCAGATCTTCAGCTAGGATTGAATGTGATGATTTCAATTCTATAATAAAACTTCAAATTTATAATGGGTTCAGTTTGATAATTAAGATGCCCAGCTCCTGTAATCATACCTGGCTTGGTAGCCTTGAATCTCCTCTCTGAACTCCAGCAGATAAAACAAGAGTGTGATGGCTGACTTCCTGCATTTCCCTTTCTCTTCGTTCTGGCTTGCCAACCTAAAGCATCCTCTCTCTGAGACCGGGCGGGAGCTTAGAAGAGGGGAGAGCAAAGGGTCTTGGTGACACATGCCCTGTCTCCTTAAGCAACAGCTATTTAAAGTCGGTATCACAGGGAACACTTTTGGTATAATAATCCTTTAGATGGCCACTGACGCTATAGATAATAGATTGAGGATCCATTAACATCCTAGCACAAATTAATGTAGTCACACATCATCCATGAGGATCTGAATGGCCGCATAAGGGTAACTAGTTTGTGTGGGAGGCTGGAGTGGGAAACGGAATGGAAGCAGAGGTAAGGAATTTAAAAGAAGTGTAGTCAGAGTTCTAGGGTGAAAGCCTGGGCTCCAACAGGTCAGACTCACCACACATCATAAACCACTTAAAGGTGAGAAGCAGAGAGAGATTCCATCCACATGGCTACATAAAAAAAGAACAGATAAAGGGTTCTGGTATCCCCATGTTATCTTTCAGTTTTTGATATGAACTTAAGTATAAATAGAATGTAGGCAAAGGTCGACAGGCGAGCATGCTGAGGCAAACCTGGTCAGAGTCATTCAACTGATCAGCTTTAGCATGCAGGCAGGCAGGTGTAGGAAAAACTTAACCGAGGGGTTCCTCTTGACTTGGGCTTTGCACACACCCATCTGACAGGGCACCCAGCAGCCAAGGACCCTGCATCAAGCTGCACACACGTACCCTGCTTCGAACCGTGCCCCCTAATACTCCATTGGTGACTCCTTTCATGGGCCACTTGTCCATTACGACTTTTTCAAAATGTATCTGGGAACTGGAGAGAGGGGGCTGGAACTATTTTGAGTGCAAGGTCAGTCCGATTGTGTCTCCTGGGTGAACTCTCGAGTTGAAACCTCTCTGCCACCTTACGCCTATGCATAATTGAGTGGGCATATGATTAAAATCTGATGTGTGGGGAGAAGGGGTGTGCATAGTGAGTACAGCAGATGCTATCATCGTCCATGTCTGTCAATCATGTGCGGGATAACCCTTAGCAACAAACTCCTCCTGCACCAGCCCCAAACAAAAATTCTAGCACAAGGTATATTTGTTGTGAAGGATAGTTCTCTTATAGAGAAATATTTTCAGAAAAGAAAAGAGCCACAAATCAGGCTTTAGGCCTGAATGTATGTGTGTGACCTCAAACTTGCTGTGCTCCTGCTTCATCTTCCCAATTAGCTGGATTGCAGGCATTCACCAGCACAGCCACATGTGGAGATCTCAGCTCTGTGCTTTGCACTGCTACTGTTAGCTGATGTTTTGCTGGGGGAAAATGGGCTGGCACCTTGGCAGGGCAGGGAAGCCAGCTACTCTCTATGCTAAAGAGGCACGTGTGTTCCTGCCTCTTGCTACTAGACAATTGCCCTTGCTCACTTAAAAAATTAGCACGTTGGACAGGTAGACAGGACTTGGAGCTTGATGCTGGCCGCCGAGGAGATTTTTCATAAGGTTTCTGCCCTACACTCACGTATCAAAGGATGGATTGGTAGACAGCTCTGCTAGGCATGCAGATAAACAGATGGCCATCCTCTCATGATCCATAAGGCCCTTTGGTTCTCTCTTTTGAAAATCGAAGGGATGCAGTGGGGGCATCTTTAAGATGGAATGTTAGGGCTGGAGAGGTGGCTCAGTGGTTAAGAGCACCGACTGCTCTTCCTGAGGTCCTGAGTTCAAATCCCAGCAACCACATGGAGGTTCACAACCATCTGTAATGAGATCTGATGCCCTCTTTTGGTGTCTGAAGACAGCTACAGTGTACTCATATACATTAATAAAATCTTTTAAAAAAATGGAATGTCTACCCCATTTTCCTCGAGCCTGGATTTAAATAAAAATTTCTAGCTATGATAGCATTACTTATAAAACTTAACAGACGCTCCAGGCTGAGAACAGAGATGTCAGAGACAACTTAAGGCCACTCACCTTCCCCACAAAAAGACAGTGAACTGATCTCACAGCCAAACCTACCTACCTTCTGGTCTTTAGCGCATAGATTCCTCTAGTTGTAAGACTAACACAGCACAGGAGAAAGAAGTTAGATCTTTCCCCTTGCTTGATAAAACTGCACAGAAATCCATTTCTTTCCCCAGTTTCTGTTTCCTAATTTCTTCTAGAATACAGGAAATCCAAGGTCATGGATCTGTGTCCGGTAACATTACATTACCATGTTCCTCGCTCAACGAGTCCATGCGTCAGGAAGACACAGCAAACTCAGCATTGAAACATATGAGACAGGGTCACAGCAGAGGAGCTGGGCTAACCGGAGATCACAATCAGGGCTCTAAGACCTCTAGTGGTACCTTTTTCTTCCAACTTTTCAAATGTGCTTGCTCTAAGCTACTCTTGTATAGTTCCTCCCAGGACACACTCAGCCTGTCGGTTGTCCAGGAATCTGGAAGAATCCAGGAAGACTCCTGAGCCCCTTTTATGCTGCTCTTTTAACTTTAGTGCCCTCTGCTGCAAGCCATGTTTAGGCAGCTCCCAAGCGTTACTCCTTGACACCTCTGCTCAGTGGGTGTCTCTGTCTGTCTGTCTGTCTGTCTGTCTGTCTATCTGTCTGACTATCTGTCTGCTTCTCTCTCTCTCTCTCTCTCTCTCTCTCTCTCTCTCTCTCTCTCTCTCTCTCTCTCTCTCAGTTTGCCATCCCAAGTCATGACTGTGGAAGTGTCCCCCCCAGGGCAATGACAGAGCACTCTGTTTCCTACCTCTCAGAGATCATGCCTTTGCTTCCCTGAAAACAGTTATCTATTTCATGTAGTTTTGCAGATGCCTTTGAGAGGAGGACCAATCTAGCCTCAGGTGTTCAATTATGGCTACAAGCAGGAGATATGTCCAGATCATTAAAAAAAGAAGTACAGCATTGATTCTTCCTAACTCTTCACCAATTCCATTTGATATAGCGCAGGGATAGCCTTCTTTCTAACCCATCAGTCTAGTCTTCACCTGCCTGCAAAACTACATTGCCTTGTCCTAAGTGCACCATTCAATGTTTGAGTTCGAACAGACGGATTGTTTCTCCTCACTGGAGATGGAAGCTAAGCTGTCCACTGAGAGGTGATAGGTAAGGCAATATCTCACCCATCCAATCACACCCCGAGAACTGAGTCCGAAGGCTTACAAAAGTGAATCACATGATCATAAACAGCCGCGTGTGCTGGAGCAGCTCAGACAGTGGTAGTTTCCCTGTGAAACTCCCAACCAGCATACTCAGCAAGAACAAAAGAGAAAATTAAGAAATTTTCTAGCTCCTAGCTTTCTGTTGCCTTATTCTGTAGTCTGTATTGATCTGATGTCCAGGAGAATGCGTTCCTCTGTGCCAATGTCTTCCCTTACAGGCATTCAGTGCCGATGCGGAGTTCTCAGACTTTGCCTCTTTCCAAGATTAAATGTGTATCAACCATAATGACCATGCCATTGCGTTTCCAGTTTACACAGTGTCTATAAATACATCTGGTTAGGATACAATCCAGTTCTGTACAAAGGTCTTTTTTTTTGTTGTTGTTGTTGTTGTTGCCGTGGTGGAGGAATGTGGCTGAACCCCTTGACTTTTGTGGGAGGGAGCATCCTTAAGCTGAGTTGAACCTGAAAATTCTATAACTGACAATCATACTTACCCTAGGATTTCCTCTTGGCTTGTACTGTCTGGTGTATCCTCTCCTGGCCGAAGTTACCATCAAAACACTTGTGTCTGTGTCATACGCAGAATTCAACACTATGATACTTACTTACTACTAATCCAGATGAACAGGAAAGCTATGTCTGTGATACAGGAAAACGGTGTGCAGGTTATCTGCGTTAAACCCCAAACCACAGCACAAAGAAGCATGATTAAAAATGGAAACGACCTCACGACTTGAGGTTGAGGCGAGGGGATTGTCAGAGGGTTGAGGCCAGCTTGGGAGACAAGGTGAATTCCAAGCCAATTGTGAGTCTAAACGAAATTAAAACCCCAAACAAAATACAAAACACAACCCTTCAGAGTTGGGAATGGCGGCTCACACCTATAACCCCAGCCCTAGTAAAGCAGCCAGATGTAGCCCAAGATCAGCTCCTACTGCAAATCAAGATCAAGGCCAGCCCCGGCTACCTGATACCCTGATACCTGATACCCTGTGCCAAAAGACAAAACCACGAAGAATCCATTGAGTACATTCCAGAAGCATCAGGCCTAGGTCTTCTCCAGGACAAAGAGGCCGTGCTAGGATAACATGGTGCTTAGTGGACAGACCTTTCATGTGGGGATGCGGGCAGATTCAGAGTCAGTCTATGATGCTATGTGGGACCTTTATGGGCTAACTCTGAGATGCCTTTAGGGACTTTTAGAAATGCTTACGGAGATTTTGCACAGTGTGGACTCCTTTAACACATACCTTAATACTGTATTAAAAATGCCATGTTATTTGGACTATAAGTGGCCCATGGTAGTATTTAGGTCTCCTAGTTAGAGAGCCCAGGAACCTAAGTCATATTCTAACTCCCCCATCCCCCCATTATTATTAGTCTATTTTTAATTTTTTCCGTTGTTTCAGTGGTGGGGATGGAACTGAAGGACTTGTGCAGCCATCACTGAGGTACCCAGCCCTGGCCAGCGTCTTATTATAAGGAGCTTTCTGTATCACACTTTGTCTTTCAAGAGCTCTTTTTTTTAAAAGATTTATTTATATATATGAGTAACTGTTGCTGCCTTCAGACACACCAGAAGAGGGCATCAGATGCCATGACAGATGGTTGTGAGCCACCATGTGGTTGCCAGGAATTGAACTCAGGACCTCTGGAAGAACAGTCAGCGCTCTTAACCATTGAGCCATCTCTCTAGCCCAAGAGTTTTTTTTTTTTTAACAAAAAAATCCACTGTGATGACAGTATCTTATGTTTCCTGAATGTGCTGAGTCTTTTACAAGGTTGTCTCTCACCTCATAACCACACCACAGAGGAAACTGTTGATTTGTTTCACTTTTTGAAAACAAAGTTTCACTGTTTACTCCAAGATAACCCCAAACTTGTGGCAATCATCCTGCCTCAGCCTCAGGAGTGCCAGAATTCAGGGAAAAGCTCACTGTGCCTAGCCTGTTTGCCTGTTTGTTGTAGCACTAGGGCTCAAACCCAGGCCCTTGCCCATGCGAGGCAAACACAAACCACTGAGCTCTACCTGGAATTCCAGTCAGTGTTATAAACTCTCATTTTGTAGATAAGGAAAAGTTCAGAGAGGTAAACTAGCTTGCTGTGGTTCCCCTAGCTGGTGAGTAATGGACCCACTCTCTTAAACTACAATCCATACCGTCTCCCGCACTCTCTCTGGGTGCCTGTGGTGGTCTAATCTATGGACCAGAGTGACATCATTAACCTATCAATCACTACAAATTATTTACTTATTCTCTTATGGCTGTCATATAGAAGGATGGTGGTGGTGGTGATTATGGCGCTTTGAATGATAATGGCTCCCATAGGATCTTTAATATCTTGCTACCAGTTGGTGGAACTGTCTGGGAAGGATAGGGAGCTGTGGCATTGTTGGAGGAGCTGGGCCTCTGGGATTGCGCTTTGAGGTTTCAAAAGACTTCTGGGATTCTCAGTGCACTCGAAGATCTGCCAGCAATGGGGCAAGGGGCTTTCTGAGGCTCAGCAGAGAGAGGCCCAGGACTTGTTCCTGGAGTTTGGTTGCAGCGTGTTCCTCAGCAACCAGATGCCCTATAATGGCAGCATCCCTGACACCCACAATGCCAGGTGCACTGGGCCTCAGTGTAGTTTGGTGATGAACTTTGGAAGCCACGCAAAGGAAAGGGTAGACAGGGGGTTGAGCTACATAAGTTCATGTGTCAAACAAACACCAAAAAAATTGAGTTTTTTTTTAATTTGATTGTTTTCAGTTATGAAATGAAAGTAAGTGTGTGTGTGTGTGTGTGTGTTTTCATTTTCTATAGTGTGCCCAAAGTACTATTCATACAATAACTAGTAGTCAATACTCCCTTCTGTAATGACATGAGACAATTACCCTTTAGTCATCAGCAGATGGCTGGTTCACTGTTTCCAGGTCTGGGCTGCTGTGAGTAGCACTGTCCTGTTCTCCTTTTCCATGAAGTGGAGTTAGGGTTTGATACACACGTGCTCACACACGAACACGAAGGTTAAGGGGAAAAGAGACAATCAGGAAGAAGCAAGCAAGACATACCCCAAAGCATGGGTGTGGCCTCCTCGAGGTCTGTCTGAAAACAAATGGAGGTCTTCATTTTGTAGACCCTTGTAGCAGAATTGCTGGGTTGTATGGAACTCTGCATTTAACCTTCCGAGGGCCTGCCTGCCTGTTTCCTAAACAGGGCTCCATCATTAGTTTATATTCTGTCCAGCAGTGTTGAGCAAATTCTTGTTGCTTGGTTTTTTTTTTTTTTTGAAGGAGGATTCAAGAACTTTGAGTTCTGAGCTCCGTCGATCAGGGGATTGCAGGGATGGACCACCTGCCTGGCAGAAGCCAAGTCTGGTGTTGGGATTGAACCCAGGGCCTTGTGAATATACAAAGCATGCCACCAATGAAGTGTAATCCGACTCCCGGGATTTGCCCACATATTGGCCAGCACGTGTTATTATGTGTGTGCGTTTGAGCTGTTCACTTTGCTCGTAAGATGAATCTCATTGTGTTTTTTATTTTATTATTTAAAATTTTAGGCCTAATGATGTTAAACATCTCTTTGTGTGCTTATCATCCATTTGCATGTCTTTTTTTTCTTTCAGGTGTGTTTATTAGGACATACTATTTTTTTATTATGAATTGCAACTTCCTTCCTTCTTTCCCCCATCCTTCCCCCTCCCTTCTTGATCTGGTTTCCAGGACTGAATAAAAAAATGGGGGTTGGGGAAGAGAAAGGGCATAGGTCCAGCAGCCCTTGCTATGCTTCCTGATCTGTGGTGATGTGGGAGTCCCAGTCACTTGTCCCTGCTGTCCCGACCTCTGCTGTGCCCTGCCATGATGGATGATGCAGACCCTTGGACCCCGAGCACGAATGAAACTTGCTTCCCTTAAGTCCCCTCTGTTGGACACCTTGTCACAACAGGGAGAAAAGTTTGTAATGAAACCGGAGGCTCTGCAAAGGTGGACATTTAAAAAGGAAATTGACAACCATTTTAATCTTTTTTTTTCCTTTGTTTTTCGGAGCTGGGGACCGAACCCAAGGCCTTGCGCTTGCTAGGCAAGCGCTCTACCACTGAGCTAAATCCCCAACCCACCATTTTAATCTTTAAGTGTGGCTTGAGATTTCCTTCCAGAGTGGCAGAAGGCTGAAGCTTCCTCCCCCACCCCTCACCCTCCACCCCCCACCCTCCAACCCCCCAAATAGTACAACCATCTGACTGGAGAAAAGTGATACACCAGGCAGCATTTTCAGAAATTGTCTCAAGGATTCACAGCAAGTGGAGAATCATCCTGGCAAGAACATCTTCTAAATCTCAACAAAGGTCAGTGGGAGTCTGTGGCCTATGAGCCTCTCTTTCCCCGTGTAACCTCTCCTCCCCCAGTTCTAGAGAGTGATATTCTGTGCCAAGTTCTCTACTCTGGGTGGGGCGTTCAAGGGGGTGCTTACCACTGCATTTCCCATCGGGCTGTGGTTTCATACCCCCCACCCCCTCCGGGAAGGGCAAGCCAAGAACAAACAGACACTTTCCCCATGTCCACTATTGAGATGCAAGTCCTCTATCTGTGGTGGGCAGCAGAAGCAGCTGTGACTTCCACCCTCCACCTCATACCTGCTTGTCTCTTCCCCAGATTGCTTGCACTGAGGAAGTTCTATCCTGGAATGCTAACATCAGGGAAGCCCAGCAGCTCTGCTCCCTACCCGCTATGTTCCTGTCCTTTGTGTCTGCTTACAGAATCCCATGTCATGCTGCTCTCTGTAACCTTGGCCCCTGGGTACTGATGCAGAGGCTCTGTCCAGTATGGAATTCAGGGTGGGAAAAACTTCCTTGCTCTTTCTACCGAACCAACCTTGTTTGGACCAGTTTTAAAGTCAGGGTCTCATTCTTCAGCTCTGGCTGTCTACTCTTTATGTAGGGAGGGGCTTCTTGGAACTCACCTAGATCCATTTGTCTCTGTCTCCCTAGGGCTTCGATTAAAGGTGCATGCTGCCATTCCCAGCTAACCAGGCATTCATGGTGGAGAACTTAAGAGGAAGATCATAGCTCATGGTATAGCTAGTAACCTGTGTGATGCTGGAATGTTAGACATTTAACAGAAGCTGGGAAGACACGAAGAACCGCATGGTATCACACTCCTGCCTGGGCTGACCAGCCATGCTGGAATACTAGCTGTTGGCCTGGACCCACTCAGAAGCAAACAGATGGGCATGAGAGGAAGGCTGACAGCCATTCCTCAGCCTACACATAGACCCATCAAAGGGCAGTTTAAGCTTCCAGGCAGCCATTCCTCAGCCTACACATAGACCCATCAAAGGGCAGCTGAAGCCTCCAGCCCAGGAGAACTTCTAGGATGCTAGACTTGGGCAAAGCCATGTGCCATAATGTCTTCAGATTGTATTTTTAAACATCTTTACACTCCCTCTTCTAACCCTCACATTCCCAATTTGCTTTGGAGACCCTAATGAAAGTCATACATTGCTTAATGATAGGCTACATTCTGGGGAAGGTAATATTAAGTCATTTTTTTGTCATAGCACAAACACAAAGCGTGTTTACATAAACTAAGACAACTGAGACATCACTGGGCGACATAATGTTACGGGAACCATGTTTGTATATGTGGTCTCTCATGGACTGAAACACTTTCATGTGGCTTTAGATCGCTTTATATAAGAGAAATGAGAACATTCCAGTAAAGAAGTTTGTTCAAGGGCTGGAGAGATGGCTCAGCAGTTAAGAGCATTTGCTGCTCCTGTTCTCAACACCAACACTGAGATTCACAGCCCATTTCCAGGGGGGAATCTGACGCCCTCTTCTGGCCGTGGCAGGTACTGCATGATTATGGTGCACATACAGACATGCAGGCACTCATAAACATAAATGAAAATAAATCATTTTTAAAAAAAGAAGCTTGCTTAAGTATGTTTATCTAATCGATGTTCATAATTGCTTCAAAGAAAAAAATACCCTAAATATACTCGAAACCTGTTTGCTGGCAAATGGATAAACACTGCAATGTTATTTGACCACACAAGGTACGCTTGCTATTGGCACCTAATGCAACTCTGATGATAATTCTGTGCCCAGTAGAATATATAACTCATTTCCATTTTCATGAAAGCTCCTGGGATGGTAAGTCTGTGAAAACGTAAACTTGTTCACAGTCTATGTCTATGGCCGAGGGGACATGGGCAGAATGGGTTGGGAAGAAATAGCAGATAACTGGAAATGTTTTAGACTTTCTTTATGTGTGATGAGATTTTCTAAAATTAGAGGCTGGGGGGAGACGGCTTGGTGGGTGAAGTGTTTGCTTCCTAAGCTCAAGGACCTGAATTTAGGAGCCCCAGCACGTCCCTAGCAGGTGGATGCAGATGGATTCCCATGGGCCAACAAGCTTAGCCTATTTGAAAAGCTTCGTGTTTAATTAGAATTCCCATCTCAACAAAATAAGGCGGAGAGGAATCGAGGAAGGCACTTGACCTCTGACCTCTTAAACTAACGCTAACAGTTACTCAGTTTTCTGACTCACCAACCTAGGAGATTACGTGCTTTTAAATAGATGAATTTTATGGCCTGTGACTTATTTCTCAATAATAGGTTGAATTAAATCCTAGGCATCTCCCTTTCAAATTAAACAAAAAAAAGATGGATTGCCTCTCTATGAGCAGAAAAATATTGAACACATAGATATGAAATCTTTTTTGCTTCTTGGATAAAGTCCTGAGATTTTTTTTCCTCACCCACTGAGTTTGAGGTTTAGTGAGTCAAGGAAGACTGGATAGCAGTGTTTAAATCATAAAGATTAATGTGTCACAAAGAATGGTGTCTTCAGAAGCCGGATCCTGCCTGGCTCCCATCACTCAGAGCCATCCTCTTATTATGAAGGAAGCCCCGCCCATCATTGAGAGGCGCCATCACCAGCATCATCAACCGACCCCACCCCAGCTGCTGAAGATCATCCTGGTGGATGACATCAGCTCCCATGGGGAGGATCCTGAGGGAAGGAGGAGAAGGCACGATTACTGTTGGTCACGAGGTTGGCACTTAGGAGTTTGGGACATGGTGAGTGTCTCCCAGAGGGAAAAGTAAAAGAGAATTTAGTGAGGGTCTATCTGTGTTGGGAAAATTTAAACTTCATGAAGCCAGGAGGACAGTTCACCATCTCACTTGTGCAAGGAGGGAAACAAAGACACAGAAGGGCACAGTGTGTCCAAACTGCATGGTAGGTCAGTGTGGGTTCGGGGTCAGGCTCAGAACCATGTGATTCCAAAGTCCCTGCTAATGGACTGTGATGGAGACCTGAGGGTTGAGACCCAAGCAGACCCCAAGAAGAGATTCAGAGCTTCTCCTTATAAGGCAAGGACCAGATTTCTCAGGTAAGGAGACCTGGAGGGAAGAATGCTGGGATTCCGGGATTACTTGCAGTGGCCATAGTCTTGTCCACAGGCTACCTAGCCCCAGGTCTAGCCTCAGACACACGAGAAAGAGGCAGATTGTAGACTTAATGCTTGCTTCCTTTTAAAAAGTTTTCCCATTTTTGAGACACGACCTCATGTAGCCCAGGTTGGTGTACAGTTCACTATGCGGTCAAGGGTGACCTTGGTCACTCTGTCTTCACCTCTCTAGTGCTGGGATGACAGACGTGTGCCACGACATCCAGTTCCGGGAACACTGAGGATGGAATGTATGGTTTCCTGAATGCTAGGTGACCTTGCTTAGGTGGCCCATCTGTTCTCCTCAGCTTCACCACTGGGGTGCACCACCATGATGGGCCTGAGGTTTTTGCCTTCTAAATTTACAAACTTCAGCTTCCTCCCCTAAAAGGCAGATCCTCAAGAATTGTTAGATCTCCAAGATTCACTTTCTTTGAAAGACCCCGGAGCAGGGAGACCCTCACTCAAGTCTCAGGATGACTCGGCCCCCCAAGAACTCACATGAGACTGTCCTTGCTGTAATGAACATGAGGTTTGGGGCTGGGGATTTAGCTCAGTGGTAGAGCGCTTACCTAGGAAGCGCAAGGCCCTGGGTTTGGTCCCCAGCTCCGAAAAAAAGAACCACAAAAAAAAAATGAACATGAGGTTTATTGATAGGAACCAGTGCACTGGGGTCGAGACTTGTATCCCATGCAGGGACGGAGGAGTTCAACCCAGAGAGGCTGGGAGAGGGAGAAGGGGAAGAAACCACAACTCAATGGGGGCAAGGATGACGTCATTGGAAAGTGTGGAGAATACCAGTGTAAAGTCACTTCTGCCTTCTCAAGATTGTTCTCTAAGATTTTAATCTAACTTTATGGTCAGCTAGTTCCTGGGAGAAAGCTGTCGAATCGGCCAATGTGATTGCAGTTCCAGGGCCTGACCAGTTTCTTTCTTCTGTTCTAAACTGTTGTCTAGGGGGCAACCTTAAAACTTCTACCTTTCATCTTTACATGCAAAACATGGCTTTTGGTTGTCATATCCGTGCTAAGGACAGCCAACACGATTTCTCAGTGCTACCAATTTTGGGTAGCAAATAAAAAGAAACTAGGAGTAAATTACAGAGCCAGAGATCTGGACTGATGAGAAGGACAGATTTTAGATTGTGTGGGCTTTTGAAGTGGTAGGCTTTTGTTCCCTTAGTGGGCATCCTTAAGGATGAGAGAGACGAGAAGGGTTTTTGAGTTTGAGGTCACTGAGGAGAAACACGGAGAGAGGGCGGGGCTGAAAAACCTCAGCCCCTGAGGAAATACTTCTCTTCATTTACACGAATCCCCATTCTAACAGTGTAATTAATTCAATGAGAAAGGAAAACACATTTTTTTTCTTTTTTCTTTTTTTCGGAGCTGGGGACCGAACCCAGGGCCTTGCGCTTGCTAGGCAAGCGCTCTACCACTGAGCTAAATCCCCAACCCCAGGAAAACACATTTTATGGAACGGAATTTCCTGGAAGCCATGAATGAGAACTAGTTTCATTCACTTCCGGTTGAGGGGATGGGTCTCAACTTGTACCCTGGTTCTGCTGATAAGGAAAGGGAGACCTAGACACGCACCTTGGAGACCTGAAGGCCCAGGCCCCACTTGGCCCTGTCTGAGGGAACCTTAG
Source organism: Rattus norvegicus (assembly GCF_021556685.1). NCBI lineage: Eukaryota > Metazoa > Chordata > Mammalia > Rodentia > Muridae > Rattus > Rattus norvegicus. The sequence goes on along the minus strand of NC_141537.1, from coordinate 161,668,965 downwards.
ACAAGGCCTCTGACTTCTCTGGGACTCAGCTTCTTCATGGAGCTGATGCAAGGGTTGAGATGGAAAGCCTCAAAAGATCTCTCCACTCCTACCATAGTTCTGTAATCCTATGCTCCCTAGTGGGGCAGTAAAACTTAATTCAAGACTCTGTAGTGGGACAATAACATTGAAAATACAAGCAAGATCACTTACGAGGACAGCAGTCTTGTGAAGAAAAGCCAGACAACGATCCCTACTGTCCCAGCTGCCAACCTCATGTGACCATCATTCTCACCTGGGCCTGGAATCAAATTACGTCTTTGTCAACTTATTCTAGTTACAGCTACTGTGGTAGGAGGGTGTGGGCTTGCACACACCACTGTGCACATACGGAGGGAGTGCCGTAAAATGGGGCAAGGGCCAGCCAGATGGCTCGGTGGACAAAGTTGCTTGCCTTCAAGCTGGAGGACCTGAGTTTGCTCCCCAGGAATCCACACGGTGGAAGGAGAGAACTGGCCTCTGTGGGCTTCCCCTGTCTTCCACATGCGTGCTGTGGTTTATGTGCACCCCCACTACAGAATAAACAGGTAAATAAACAAACAAAAGAACAAATGAATACATAAAGTAAAAATGAAACCAGGCAAGTTTCGGTGCCATAGCCACATAAGTGTTGATTTTAGGAGCTGGCTACTCCAGGGGTCACAAATATATTCATTTCCTGAGAGAGTCGCCAATCAGAATTGTATCCTTTGGCTGTAAGCAGAGAGATGGTATGGGGCGTTTAATAAGACTGACCAGCTGTGCACATGGTTCCCGAGCCCCTGGGTGATTAAAGACAGTCTGGCTGTGCCCCTAACTGGATGTGTAATTTGGAAAGTATTTTGCTCGTCCCATGCCTCAGTTTCCCTTTTTCTGTAAATTGGGGATACTTTAGTGCTATCATTCATAGGGTTCTATAAATGATTAGGTGAATTGATAATATCAGTGATGCCAGCCCTTGGGAGGCGAAGGCAGAAGAATTTGTTTGAGGTTGAGGCTAGTCTAGGTTGTGGAGTCTGTCTCAAAAACCAACCGAGCCAAAAACCACTCGCGCCCTCAGTGGATGACTCGGTTATTTGGTTAGCTATTTTGCATACTACTTAGCAATTTGCATGAAAGCTGAAGCTGATTTCAAATATGCAAAGAAGGCAACTGGGAGCGCAGTTAACAAAGGCAGAGACAGGCTTTACAACAAGGGAGGGGAGGAGAGCCCTTGTAAACAGTCTGGGAAGAGTGAGTCGTGCTTGCATAATATTGAGAGTACACTCTTCAGCTAGATTCAGCCAGATGCTGGCATAGAAGCTCGCTCTCAGCGTTTGTTCCCATTGTGACTGGAGCAGAACAGCCAGGGACGCGGAAAACAAAGCAAAGCTGCAGACTCTGGTTCTTGAGGAAACCTTGTAGTTAAGCCCTGGGGATTCCCCAGGCTGACTCTGCAAACTCATCCATTGAGGCTACCAAGCCGGCCCTGCCCTGCTTCCTTACCCAGTTTCCAGTACCCAAAAAAGAAGCTCTCAGAAATCTATGATGGTGACCCCAGGTAAGACTCCTGGCCATGGAGGATACAAATCCCGAACTGGCCATCTCCTGTAACCAAGCAAGACTTCCAATGGAGGGATGGGGACATCCTGCTTACAAGATGTACAGAAGTAAAAGACAGAGCAAAATTTGAAGGAAGGGCTAACTAATATCTGCCCCAGCTTGAGACCTAGGCCTTGAGAGGGAGTCCTGTAGGATGATGTCATTACGCAGTGAGGCGGGTCCAGGATAAGGCGAAGTGGATCATTGGATGAGAAGGAAGGGTAGGCGGGAAAAAGTCTAGGAAGGAGAGAGGAGGAAGGGCGAGAAAAGGAAGCTGGAGACAGAGGTCAATTTTATCTTGTTTAGGTGGGCGGTTTCTATTTTTATTAATTGGCAGTGAATTTATTCTGTGGATGTACTGTAGATTAAGAATTTGACATATACATCTAATTGTTAAACTACAGTTTCTAGAGCTTTGATTTTTACCGTGCTACAGGGGATGTGAGCAAAGTTTCCGGTGGGCAGAGAGACTCCCTGTCCTAGTTCTAGATGCCATGCTAGGCTAGGCTATAGAATGCCTGGGGCTAGCATGGTGTGGTGCCACACTAGACCGCCGCCTCAGGGAACGCAATGTGTATGTCAGGTGTGGTAACAATCTGCCAAGGAGACAGAGTGTGAAAGCGGCTGGCAGAGAAACAGTGGGAGCACGCGGCTCCCACGGATCCGCGCGGAGTGAGAACGTGTGGGAACCGGTAGCCACCGATCCCCCCCCCCTTTTTTTTGGTTTATTTTTACCGCAACAGAGTCCACCCCTAACACTGCTAATGATACTCTGCTATACTTGCAGACAGGATTATCCTAGCACAATCATCAGCAGAGAGGCTTTAACCAGCACCTAACGGAAACTGATGAAGAGACCCACAGTCAAACATTAGATGGAGCTTGGGGAATCCTGTAGAAGAGACGGAGGAAGGATTGAAGGAGACAGAGGGGCCAAGGACATCACAAGAAAACCTATAGAATCAACTAACCTGGGCCATAGGGGCTCACAGAGACTGAACCGCCAACCCCAGAGCGTGCAGGGGACTGAGATAGACCCTCTGTACAGACGTAACCATTGTGTAGCTTGGTCTTCATGTGGGACCCCTAAAGGAGGAGCAGGGGCTGCCTCTAACTGAGTTGCCTGCATTTGATCCCTTTCCTCCACCTGAGCTGCCTCATGTAGCTTCCGTAGAAGATGCGCCTAGTCTACTGTAACCTAATATGCCGAGGCTGGTCGATATCCACTGGGGTGGGGTTCACTCCCCTTTTCTGAGAAGAATGGGAGGAGGAGTAGATGAGAGAGGGGAGGTGAGAGGGAGGGAATGGGAGGAGAGAAGGGAGAGGAAGCTGTGATCAGGATATAAAATAAATAAAATGATGATGGCGATGATGATGGTGGTGGTGATGTACTCACAGCCAGTGAGTCGCATCTCCCAAACAGAGGTACTCAGGGATGGGGAGAGGAATCAAGGAATGATACAGAATGTCTTGGGGGAAGGCACTGGCATATGCTATCTGTACCCTCAGTCAACGTTCTGGAGCTGCTTGCCGCACAGTGGCATCACCCACAGGCCAGTGCAGGACTGTATACAATTTCTGCATCGCATCCATTTTTTTGCATGCAGGGCTCTGCTGGGGTGGTGTCTGGTTGGGAGGAGAACTGAAGGATGAGAAGTTTCAGGTTTACAACCAGAACTATCCAATCCTATTGAGATGTACTTATAAGGCACACAAAGAGAAGAGGTCTTGCACACGACCCAAACACTGGCCTGGAAGCTGCTACAGCTGACGTGGTGGCCATCTTGGATGCTCCAGTTGATGTGAACATTGGGTGGTAGGTTCTAGAAGGCTGCTGCTTTCAGGAAAAGACAGAACTAAGCGATGGTACATGGCAAGTCAGGATGCCATCAAGTTGGGGAATACTAACACCAGTCCTTGAACTAAGGGAAGCTATAAAGCTTTCATTCTAGGGGTCTTGGTGGATAAGAGAAATAGTGTAAGCCAGGCATGGTAGTATAAGCCCATAGTCTCATGATTTAGGATGTAGAGGCAGGCAAGAGAGTCATAAAGACAAGGCTAACCGGGGCTACACATGCATATTTGAAAGAGGTGAATGGGGGCTTGGAATACTGACAGCCAGATCCAGACTTTGCTAATTTTGTGACTTTGAATAGCTCCTTAACTAGACACTTGCATATTTCTCTTTAAAATGCAAAAAGTGGCCATTGTTAATTCCTCCAGTTTCCCTAGCTCTTAAAGGACACAGAATAAAGATTACATGGACAGTGTGGAGAGTCATGCAAGAGAGAGAGAGACACCATTTGGAAACATGGATAATGTAAACTCAGGTCGAGTAGTAACCATCCTAATTCACAATGGCCTGGGTGTGGCAGTTAACAGTAATTCCAATCTGCTCTTGACCTGGGTCAACCGCCAGGAGTCGCAGCAGTCTAGAACATAGCAGACTCTAGAGTCCTTTTTAGTTCCTGCCCAGCTTAAGTAAGAATGGCCTTCACATGACAGTGAGGTTGATAAGAGCGTCTCTCTCTGCTCCCGCCCACTGCGGTGCCACTGTTGGGCTTACTGTATTGTCTTCTTTTAGGGCTCCTGTGTCTGATGATATTAATTTTGATACATTTGAACTGAAAAAGGATGCGCTGGCAGCAGATGGGTTTGTGTGGAAGCTGTGGTACCACTATGATCCTAGCCCTCGAGCCTGGATTGATCTGGGTGATGCCTCTGTTCCGATGACACAGGCATGCGGAGGGAAGCTAATCAGAATGAATTGTGTAGGGCTCGTCTGTCTTCGATGATTGCTATGGAGGTGGAGTGGAGAAGCAGAGAAGGGATAAGAAAAACATATAACAGTGATAACAACATTAAAAAAATCCCTAAAGGCCTTACCCCAGATTAAAAATCATAGACATTTGGCATTATCTGGATTTTCAGACATATAAAACAAAGATATTTAGCACTTTAGAAAGTGCTTGAGACTTCTAGCATTATTGAGCCATGATGAACGATGACATTGCACCATCATTTGTGAAGGGCGGTCACCGCACAGTGAACGTTTCCTCAGGATAAGAAGAGGCTAGGTAGAATTCTGAAGAGCACTGTGGGGCTTCCCAGCCCTCTTCCCTGTTTCTTGGAGAGAGATTGGTAACTCTCTTGCCGTGTATTCCGCAGGAGTCCTTCCTTTGTAGGCATCGTGGCCACCAACAGGATCTTCTTGGAAGAGATCGGGGCTCTGGATGGTGGGATGCTGCTCTGTGGAGGTCAGAATGTGGGACTTGGCCTGAGGGGTGAGTACTTTCCATCCTCTTTGTGGGTCAAAGCAGAGGGAGACGTAACGAAAGCCCTAAGAATTTGGGAATCCTACAGCTAACTCAGCTGAGCGTTTTGCTCAAGAGATGGACAGATGAGCACATTTTCAGTCCCTAGGGTGAAAAGCAAGTCGTAGGCAACAGGACTCTGGAGCGGAACTCTCTGGTACAGGCCTGAATCAGGAGAGCTTTGGTGGGCAGTGGTAGAACTGAGGCTGGGGAATGTTTCTTTCTCTCCAGAGGATTCCAGGCATTTCTAGTGAATTTTCTGGCGTACACCATCCGTGGGGAAGGCAAGACTTGACGGACAAGCACCCTGCCACTGAGGTACAGTCCAAGCTCCTTTAGTTTTGAGACAAGGTCTTTCCCAGTTGAACAGGCTGAATTTGAAGTCACCATTCTCCTGCCTTAGCTTCCAAAGTCAGACTCCCCAACAGGAACTTTAGGGGTTAATTCTTGTATTTTTTAAAAAATCAGATGGCTTTAAAAAAGCTTTTATTACATTTCTCTCTCTCTCTCTCTCTCTCTCCCTCTCTTTTTCCGTGTGTGTGTGCGCGTGCGCGTGTGTTGTGCGTGTGCATGTGTGTGTTGTGCGTGTGCATGTGTGTGTGCGTGTGCATGTGTGTGCGTGTGTGTTGTGCATGTGTGTGTGTGCGTGTGTTGTGCGTGTGTGTTGTGCATGTGCGTGTGTGCGTGTGTTGTGCGTGTGTGTTGTGCATGTGCGTGTGCGTGTGTGTGTGTTGTGTGTGTGTTGTGCATGTGTGTGTGCGTGTGTTGTGCGTGTGCGTGTGTTGTGTGTGTGCATGTGTGTGTGTGTTGTGTGTGTGTGTTGTGCGTGTGTGGAGCTCTGAGGATAACTTGCAGGAGTCTTCTCCCACAGCCTGAGTCCCAGGGATGACTCAGCTTAGGTCATCAAGCTTAGGCAGGTGTACTTAGTTCTTGTGCCGTCTCACCAGCCTGAGGCTGACCTAAAAGCGCCACCTAGCATAACAGAATTTGTAGAAGTCAGAGAGAACAGCCCGGGTCTCATGCTGCCACTGCAGGTGGAGTGAGCCTTGAAAGGTTTTGGACATGTCATTTTGGGGTGTCAGCGTATGTGTGGCTTTTAAAAGCTTGAGTCTGGGTGCCATCCTCAAGATGTAAGGGAAGAAGAGACAAGGTCAAAGGTCAGCAGAAGGCAACATACATGTTCTTAAGGCCCCGTCTGCTGTATCAAGCACCTTGCACGTCGAGTGCTGCAAAGTTTGCGCTCCATGATAGCAAGCGATTAAAATGGCAATGAACTCTGTAAAAAAAACACCAGGCCCAGGCTCTAAGCCACGATCTGGTAACTAGCATCTACAAAGTGTCCTTTCCCTTCCCCAGACAATATTCTATAGCTAAGGTGAGTGATCGCCAGGCCACTGTGGTATACAGAGGAATGCCCTCTGTCCTCTCCTCCGTTCTTACTCTCTTCTTTCTTATTGAGACTGATGATGTGTTTGGTTTTTTTTAAAACAAAATCTCAATCATTCGATTTAACAGTGATGGAGCCCGACATTGAGGTGAAAGCCGTTACCTCAGAGAGGGCAGCTGACCTTCCTCCTCAGCTGACGTCCCACCAGCAACGCTCCTCTCTCATGCCATCTCAGAAGCCCTCCTTCAGACTCAATGTCCCTCCCTTCTTCCGGTGTGTCTTTCTACCCATCCTCCTGACTCCCCCTTACTCTCTATGGTTTTTTTCTTAATAATCCTAGGTTCACCTCTTGACCTCTGGTTGGCTTCATTTAATTCTGTTTATGATAAGCAGAAACTCCTGGATTAAACGTGTGTGCTAAGTCTGAGCCACACATCTGAACACACGTGGTTTTTTTTCCTAGTAAACATCACAATCCCAGGATTCACAATGTGGTCAAATGTCCTCCACCAATGACACGACAGCTATGCCCAATTAGGTTCCAGTCAGGACCCCAGATTTCTGTTACCCTTGTCTAGTTCGTGCCTCACCCCACAATCACCATTCTTCAGAGGTGAAAGCTAAGTCCTTCCTGCACCTTGGTCTCGGCGATTTTTCCCATGCGCGGAAGGAAAGCATTTTGTTGGATGCCTACATGAGGATGATGGGTCCGAATGCTGGCTCCTCTTAGGTGACCAGTGTTGAAACAGCGGAGGTTAATACCACAAGGATTTCAGGCCCACAGTAGCACGATGGGGACCAAGGCGTTCCGAAGTGTAACTTTGCCACACTCAGTATCACGCCTGTGTGGTCTTTAGGCAGAGAAAGGGCGAAGGGAGAGAGTGCTCTTTTCCTCCTAGAACCACGCCTGAAAGTCATGTATACTGTTTCTCTAAGCAAAGGGGTGGAGGAACTGAGTTTGGCCATGGTCATGTGCCCAGCTCAACCAAATTCCCCAACTTTGGACCCAAAGCCCCCATTGTTTCTTAGTTTGTCCTGGCGCGCTTGCCTTTCATTTTCCCATGCGTTGCCTAGAGCTCTGCCCTTTCAGTTTCTGTAGTCTAGGATAGCCTAGAACTCACTGTGCAGATAACACTAACCCTGAGTTCACCATAATCCTCCTGCCTCACCCTCCCAAGATGCCGGGATTACAGGCATGATACCCCAATTTTTTTAAAGCCAGGATCTCACTGTATTTTCCTAGAGACCTAGGCTGCCTGTAGATCAGACTGGCCCTGGACTCATGGCGGTTCTCCTTCCTCTGCCTCGTGAGTGCTGGGGTTACACGTGTGGGTCACCAAGCTGGGCAATGGTGGATTTTTAGCAGTTCCGGGCCTCATGCTGGGCATCGACTGCACCCAGGGCTACATCGGGCCTGAGTGTGGGATTTTAAATGTCAACCTTGTTGACAATCCGAGGGGTGACTGGGAAAGTGTTTCACTATTCCTTTGCTTTGATGACGGCATTCTCTGACGTCCAGGTGGCCTGATTTGCAAGCGCAGCTCTTCGCTTCTTTTTACGTCAGATTTTTTTTCTGTCTACTATTTTTGCCTTTTAGTTTTTACATAATGACTGTCTACATCTGTGCAGGGTAATGCGCTATTGTGCTCGTGGAGTCCTTGTGTATTGAAGCAATCAAGGATGATTAGTCCTCCAACACACTTCACCATCTCCTCATAGCGAGAACTTCCAAAATCTGCTCTTCTAGCTATTTTTGGATTTACAGTGGATACTGATAATTACATCCACCCTGCCCAGCTTAAACTTAGCCTCCCTCCAAACTATAGCGTCTATCCATTGACCAGCTCCTAAGCCCACCCTCTTAATCCTCCTGGCCTCTTGTAAGCACTACTCAGCTTCCGTGAGACCAGCCTTTTCAGGTTTCACATATGAATGAGGTCATGTGGCATTTGCCTTTGTGTGTGAGACCCATCCCTGTCATGTCCTTTTAATGTCTGAATAGTTTTCGGGTGTGTGCTCGTGTGTGTGCGTGCATGTGCATGCCTGTGCGTGTGCATGTGTACATGTGTGCATATGGACTTGCTTTCACACACTTTCTTCAGACCCTCATCTACTGATGGACACCATGATTACTCCTGCATCTGGCTGTTGTGAGTGGTGCTGTGGTGGAAGGTGGGACGCTGATGGCGTGCTTTCGTTTCCTTTCGGATTTACACCAAAGGGTCAGGATGTTGGCTCCTGTGGTAGTTCTGGGTACTTTTTTTTTTTTTAAAGATTTTATTTTATGTATATGAGCACACTGTAGCTGCCTTCAGACACACCAGAAGAGGGCATCAGATCTCATTACAGATGGTTGTGAGCCACCATGTGGTTGCTGGGATTTGAACTCGGAACCTCAGGAAGAGCAGTCAGTGCTCTTAACCACTGAGCCATCTCTCCAGCCCCCGTTCTGGGTACTTTTGAAGAGTTTGCATATTGTTTTTATCATGGTCATAATATCTTACATCCCTATTCTGGGGTCTAAGAACTCCATTCTCAGGGCTGGAGAGATGGGTCAGTGGTTAGGAGCGCTGACTGCTCTTCCCAGAGGTCCTGAGTTCAAATCTCAGCAACCACATGGTGGCTCACAACCATCTGTAATGGGATCTGATGCGCTCTTCTGGTGTGTCTGAAGATAGGTACAGTGTGCTTATATATAATAAATAAATCTTTTTTTTTAAAAAAAGAATTGCATTTTCTACAGACCCCTGCCAGCATTTTCTGGGTTTGTCCTTTTGATAGCAGGTTTTCTAACAGGAAGAAGTGTCGTTGTGATTTTGATTTTTTCATTTTCCTGATGGGCAGTGTGCCCAGCCTGTCCTCTAGACACTTGTGAGGATCTTTGCTTATTTGTTTCTTTCCTGCGTCCATCCCTCCCTCCCTTCCTCCCTCCTGCCCGTCTGCCCGATGCCCCACCTGCCTGCCTTCCTTCCTTGGTTTTTTGAGACAGGGTTTCTCTGTGTAGCCTTAGCTGTTCTAGAACTTGCTCTGTAGACCAGGCTAGTCGGGAACTCAAGAGATCTGCCTGCCAAGTGCTGGGTGTGTGCCACCACTGCCCAGCTAATTAAATTAAGTTAATTAATTAACTAATTACGTTTTTTGGAAATAGGGCTTTTTGTGTAGTCTTGGCTGTCTTGGAACTAGCTCTGTAGACCAGACTGGCCTCAAACTCACAGAGTTCCATCGCCTTTGCCTCATGAGTTCTGGGCCTGGCTAATTTAATTTGTTTGTTTGTTTGTTTGTTTGTTTGTTTTGAGGCAGGGTTTCTCTGTGTTGCCCCGGATGTCCTGGAACTAGCTCTATAGACCAGGATTGCCTCAGACTCACAGAGATACGTCTGCCCCTGTCACAAATGCTGAGAATAAAGGCACGCGCCACTGCCACCCGGTCTGCCCTGTCTTAAATAGCAGAACCTGAAGCCTACATACCAAAGCCGTATGGAGTGCTTTTGTTCTGAGAGGTATGGTTTTAGTGGTGCTTGTGGATGTGTGTGGACAGGAATGATGGGTAGGAAGGAAGCCAGCATTCACATCGCACCTGTATTACTGGTCCTATGCCAGGGATTAACGCATGAATTGCTGGGTTCAGAATCTACTCTGTCACCTGTCCCCCAACAAGCATGAACACATTATTAAATGTGTGCTCTGCTTAGTGAAAGTTAAACTCACAAGAGCTATTAGGATAGGGGTTACGAGCAGAGACTTCATGAGAGGGAAAGAGAGCGACTGGAAAGGCAGAACAGACTAGAAGAATCAAGCCAGATTTGGCTCATACCTGCAATTCCAGCACACAGGAGGCTCAAGCAGGATTGCTGTAAGTTCAGGGCCAGCCTGGGCTAAAGAGTGAGACCCTGTCTCAAAGAATGAAATAATATAATAGACCCAAACAATCAAGCATGAGACTCTGCGTTAGGATCTCTAAATTTCACGTAAGGATCCTGGCTCTACGGTGCATGCCTGTGACCCCAGTCTTGGGAAGGCAGGTGAGGTGGAGCCTATGGCCTGGAGACTCCAAGGTCAGCCAGCTTAGCTCGGTGGATGAGCTTCCGTCTCAGTGAGAGACCCTGGAAAGACCCCCAGGTATCAACCTTGGATCTCCACGTGTGTACACATCTGTATAAACACAGTGCAAACGCAACACTTATAAATACATTTTAATTAAAAGATAAACTAAGGAGTAAAACTGAAATAGCAAAGTTGGAAATTGTTCGGCAAGAACAGCTGATAAAATTTATTATTTTATGAGCAATTTTTAATTTTTAATTCAAAAGCGAAGGCTCTTATTTATGCCAACTGTTATACTTTTCCTTTCGTAATTTTACATGGATTGGAAAATTCCATCAACTGGGAAAACTAAAGTAAAGGCTAAATTTTCTGTTTTATTAGGATTTTTGAACAGGGTCTTGCTTTTTGTCTAAGCTGGCCTTGAACTCATACTGATCCACCTCAGCGTCCCTTGTCCTGGGATTGTAATCATGAGCTAACATGGTTACAATGAGCTACCTCGTGTTTGCATTTTTTTAAAATTATTTTATGCATCTGAGTGGTTTGCCCGTGCATGTGTACACATGCATGTAGTATCACCGGCAGCCAGAAGAGGGCACCAGATTCCCCTGAAACTGGAGTTACAGACAGTTGTGAGAACTCCCGTGGTACCCGGAATCTAACCCAGGGTCCTCCGGGATAAGAACCAGTTTGCTAGAACACTGAGCCGTCTCTCTCGGTGCCGCAAAATTTGAATTTGAAGTTTTTAATGCTTGAACGTTGAATGCAAAACCAGAAACAAATTAGATAGGGTATAATGTCTGTAGGATCTACAGACTCATGAAGGGAGACAGGGGACTTGGAAGATGTGTTTTGTTACCATTTGGTATCCATGAGCTGCCGCACTTGCTATGTTTTTGAACCCTCCCCTGATGGTAGCTGGCCCTTTCTGTGGATGAGTAAGCGGAGGATCAGGGACTGCGGCATTGTGTCTAACCAGCCAGATGGGCAAAGGTGGAGTCAGGATGTGAACACAGGCCAGTCTGACTCCAGTCTGTGAGGTAGGAAACTCCGTGAGTCAAGAGCTAGAGTAGGGGAAGAGGCTCACCAATTTCAAATGTCACTCAGTAAGGCTATTCTTAGATAGATACACTTGTATTTGCTACCTGAATCAATAGGGTGTGGGCCGGCTCTCAGGCCAGGTCTCCTACAGGAGGTTGCCTACCTAGACTGGAACAACTCACTCCCAGAAATTGCTACCCCTTGAGGTCACCATGAGGAGAAGACACAGGAAATATGACATTAGCCCAGTAGGGTGAGATTTTTTTTTCACCAAAACCATATTTTGTGGGACTAGAGAAATGACTCACTGGTTAAGAGCATGGGGTGCACTTCTAGGCAGCCAGCGTTTGATCCCAGCACCCATTGCAGGAGGCTCACAACTTTCAGTTCCATCTCCAGGGGAACTGATGCCCTTTTCTAGCTCCTGTGGGCCCCTGTACTCACATGCACACCTCCCTCCCAACACACACACACACACACACACACACACACACACACACACACACACACTTTAAAAAAAATAAAATCTTTAAAAGCGCGTATTTTTTGAGGTCAAATATGAGTACATGTATTAGAGAACAGTTCTGTCCTCCATCAGGTTGGCTGGAAGAATATCCACAGATCACAAGTAATGGATAAATGGGAAAGCGTCACCTAAGTCAGTTGTCTCTCATTGTGTAGCATTATTAGCTCAATCGAGTACCTTAGCGTAATATGCACTCTTTTCTTTTATTCTGCACTGGGAGTCATTACACTGAGTTATATTCTCGGGCCTCGTGTTACTTTTGGCCTTGAAATATACTCTCACTGTGGAGACATTTGCTTCCAGAAAGGAACTCTGGGAGAAACTGAAATGCAAAACTTTTGACTGGTACCTGAAGATTGTTGTCTGATATGGAGGAGTTGGTAAGCCACGGTTCAGATTTGAAATGCTTCATTGTGAAAAGATAGGGCTAGAGGCCCAAAGCAGCTGAGGGATTGCCCCAAGCCACTCTGCCCAAGCCCCCTCCTGCCCAAGCCCCCTCTTGCCCAAGCCCCCTCCTGCCCAAGCCTCCTTCTGCCCAAGCCCCCTCCTGCCCAAGCCCCCTCCTGCTCAAGGCCCCCTTCCTCTTCTACTCTTACTTCGGCTCTTGGTCTTGAGATTTTCTTTCTTCTCTTGCTTTCCCACCTCTTGTTCTTTCTCCACCTCGCTCCCTTTGCGAACTGCTGCCCTTGGCTCCACATCCCAGGTTTGGCTTCACTCCTCTCAACTGGGCAGGAGCAGATCGCCCTCTGCTGGTTCTGTTTTCTGTTATCCCTCAGTATAACCAAAACTGCACCCCCAAAATACAAGGCTCCGGGATATCTTCTTTCCAACAGTGTGGTTGTGTTTTTTCCTTTAGATGAAAAACTCACTGGATGGAAGTGTTTGCCTGGACGGAGGACCTGCGCCAGGCAATTCTCCCAGAATGGAACCTTGCCACGACTTCACTGTACAGGTATCTCCCTCCCACCAGCATCCTTCTCCAAAGGTAGTGGGTCTTCACTGACCCAGGGCTACAGGTTAGAGTTTACTTACTGTTAGAGGATGGCGAAGGCCGGAAGCGAGCATTCAAGCATTCGGGGTGATGTGTAAGCATGTATTTAAAGAGTGCAGTCGTGACAGGGAGGCCGCAGGGGAGGGAGACCAGGCAGGCAAGCTCTGTTTTATGATATTCATTCTCCCGGTGACAATTTTATTGGCTGTCACCCTCCACCCCCCAACCACTTCTTTTCCTCTAATCTCATGGCTATGTCATTCATTCTGCTGATGTGTGCCTTGGAAGCTGGCCATGCAAGACCATCTATGCTCTGGCAAAGAGAGGGAGAAGGAATGTCCCTGCATGGGTTGGAAGAGATACGACACCACACAGAGCTTGTTCTTATAGGATTCTGTCTTGAGAATACAGACATATTTTATATTACCTTGCGTTAAAAAATTTATTCTTCTTTCCTACATCCCTACTGCAGTTCCCTTCCCTCCACTCCTCCCAGCTCCCCCTGCACCTTTCCCTCAGATCCACTGCTCCTTTGTTTCCCTTCCTAAAACAGTAGGCCTCCCAGGGCTATCCACCAAACATGGCCTAACAAGATACAATGAGACCAGGCATCAAACCTCATATCAAGGCTGGACGAGGCAACCCAGTAGGAGGAAAGGGTCCCAAGAGCAGGCCAGAGTACTCACTTTGCTTTTTAAAAAATGTGTTTAAAGATCTATTTATTCCATGTGTATGAGTGTCTTGGCTACATACATGTAGGGGCACTGCATGAGTGTCTGGTGCTCACAGAGGTCAGAAGAGGGCATAGGGTCCTCCTGCAACTATAGTTACAGATGGTTGTGAGCCGCCATGTGGATTCTGGAAGTGGAAGCCAGGTCCTCTGCAAGAGCAGCCAGTGCTCCTAACTGCCGAGCCATCTCTCCAGCTTTGCCACCCAAACTCTCCTACCCACCTCCTTCCAAGTGTTGAGCCTACAAGTGAATACCAACTCTCTTGGTTATGAAATACCAGCTTCCTGCATTCTAGGCAAGGACTTCCTCCGTGAGTAACATTGCTGGCTATCTTTTTACTTTACATGTTGCTCTTGCAGAGACGTTTAGGGGGTACCTGCTCTACCCTAGCCACAGAACAGTTGGGAACCTGAGTCACAAAGACTCATCCAAATGAAGGCTATGTCAGGCCGGGGATTCGAAGGAAGCCTGCTTCCCTGTGATCAGCATCACTTGGGCTTCTGTTGGTGGTCTCTTAGCTTCCGTTGAGAGAATTCTTCAAAGATGAGTTACAGCTCTCATCCATGCAAGCTCGGATTCTTTGAGGCAGCGTTAATCAGCTATTCACTGCTGTCGCAGAACACCCGTGACCAACAACTTAGGCTCAAAAGCTTTATTTTGGCTCGAGGCTTCAGTCCATGGATGCGTGTTTCCATTGTTCCGGTCTCTGTGAGTTTTCTCTAGTTCCGGCTGCTCCAGGGGCTTATGTCTTAGGCTTCCCCGGTGGGACCACGCTGTCCCCTGGGGGAGATGCCAAATTGCCTGTGATCCTGTCTCCGAACACCTACCCACTGTATTAGCCTCAGGGGCCGTATTTCAAGAAACATAGACAATTAACTTTTTATAAAAAAAAATTTAGATATTCTCATTCTGTAGTTCAGCTTGGCCCAGAACTCAAGATCCTTCTGCCTCAGCGTCCAGAGAGTTGGAATGTGCACCAACCTCCCCTCTCAGCTAGCAAATACATTTTACACTTGATCTCAGCCAAAGGGTCAAGAAGCCATAGCAAATGACTTTTAAAAACTATTTATTTAAATTTATTTTATTTTAATTTATCAACAAATGTCAGATCATCTTGAGTTGAGGGTACTAGTGGTTGTGAACTACCCAACAGAGGTTCTGGGGACCAAACTTGATCTCTGCAAAAACCAGCCAGGGCTCTTACACCCTGAGCCATCCCTCCAGCTCCTCAACTGACAGCTTAAAGCCAAAGGTTTAAAAAATTTTTTTTTGTTGCTTTGTTTTATTTTTAAGAATTTTCTGCTAGCTATGGAGAACGCTTCAGGGAAAATATGTGCAAAACAGGTTCAGAGGTTTTCCAGTCTCCCTGGTCTAGATAATATTGATTATGAGGAGGAGGGAAAGGAAGGGAAGGAAGAGGCTTGGAAACAAAAAGCATGGGTGTGGCAGAGGAACACAGCTTTGTTAACACTCAGAGAGTGGTCAATCTCCCTTATGCCCTGTGCAGGCATTGTCCTTCCCACTCCCTCCTCCCCAGGATCAGACAGTGTTTCCTGGAGGGAGCCTTCTGTGACCCACGGGAGTAGGCGGTCCTTCTGAACACTCTTAGGGCTCCCTTAGTCCTTGTTCCACTCTCTCCTAGAACAACAGTCACTTGAGCTTTGCCTTTTGAAGATATAATCTCGCTTCGTGACACTCCTTAGCCTTCATTCCTCACCCGCCTCTTTCTACCACAGAGCTGCAGCCGGTAAGACCAGGGCTGAAGGACCCTAGTTCTTGCTGAAGCGTAAGGGCTATCAAGAGGCTTGGCCTGGTAGAAAGTAGGTAGGTTATGGGGTTCATGTGAAGGACCCTAGGGGCTTTCGACAGCCTTACACCCACTGCCTCAGGTCAAGATTAGGCCAGATATCAGCTTCCTGACTCTGATCAAGGCTGGGCCAAGTTCCATTCTCTACCCACAGTTCTCGGGAGGAGCAGGAACATTCTTGAAAAACCGCAGACTGTACTGACTTATAGTCACCTGACCCTCTGGTCCCAGATAGAGTTCGAATGCATGCCATATGCTTGCTAGCCAATAGATTCAAAGGTCAATATGCTTAGCCAATAAGTTTAAACTCTAACCTTGCTGATGTAACTTGTACCCCTAAAAAGTATAAAAACTGCTTGGTATAGCCATTCAGGGTCGCCTTCTAGTCATTTGCCATGAGGGGCTGATTGAAGGTCGACCACGACGCGCTGGAAAAATAAACCTCTTGCGTTTGCATTGAACTCTGTTCTCGCGTCTCACTTTGGGGGGGGGGGTCTCCTGGTAGTTAAGACTCACTTTGGGCCTTACAGGGCCTGGTTGGGTTTTGTCTGTTATCATAGTCTGACAACATCTGGAACATGGCAGGCTTTTGACAAGTGGATGACAGATTGGCCCACTTAGGATATCAGCTTGGAGAGGTGAACTAGGAGAGAGGGCTATGCTGTCTTCCTTACTCAGAAAAGTCTTAGCAACCCTCCATCACTACATCAAGTACTGGCATGATTCATGAAAGGGGAATGTGTATTTTGGTTCAGACTAGTTCCTGATCAACTGTCATCATGATAGGAACACATGGCAAATCAGAACATACTCAAGGTGCAGAAGAGAAAGAGAAGGGGCCTAGGGTTGAGGTCACATCCCAGTAACTGGAAGACCCCTAACTAGTTCCACCATCTCCCCAAAGTGCCACACTGAGAAACAAGACTTTAACACAAAAACCCATGGGGGATATTCCAGACCCTAGTGATATCGAGGAGTTTCTGGGGGAAGTGGTTCTAAGATCAGGGGTGAAACACAGGAGCAGGGAAAGACTTCCTCAAAGCCCAGTGGTTTTAGCTGCCCTGTAAGACCAAGCCACCTTGTATCACCTTGACCTCTCTAGTTAATGGTAGTTACCAGGACCAGCATCTGGCAGGACTGGTACACCAATGGGCTTTTAAAATCCTAGTAGACTTGTTACTTCATGTATAAACATAACAATGCTGAAACATTGATTTTATCAGGTCTTTTCATGGTTTAATAAATTGAATTTCCTTACCCACTAAAGACTACATTCATAAATCACTCCCAGTGTTTAACGTGAAATTTAATGATCCCTAATCTCCTAAGTGTTTACCAAATACAATCTCAACATGAAGTCACAAATGTAATTATCCAAGGTCACATCTTAAAATTGGCACTACAAGGTTAACTAGTAAAATGCTGACTTTTCTTTCTTTCTTTTTTAAAAATTTATTTTATTTATATGAGTACACTGTGGCTGTCTTCAGACACACAGAAGAGGGCATCGGATCCCATTTCAGATGGTTATGAGCCACCATGTGGTTGCTGGAAATTGAACTCAGGACCTCTGGAAGAGCAGACAGTGCTCTTAGCCGCTGAGCCATCTCTCCAACCCCGATGCTGACTTTTCTTAAACAGGACACATTCCTCCTGGTTGCAAATAGATATGGAATCTTTGGGGACATTGTTTGTTTCCCTTAATGCCATACTTTATAGTAAAGCTCCTGTAATTAAAGATACTGTTTACCCTAAAGAGATAATTATTCAAGCATTTGGAAATCAATCCTCCCAAGGGAATTTTTGAAAATGGCCGTGTTAGTAACTTTTGTGTTGTGACAAAATATCTGACAGATGCGACTTAAAGGAGGAAGGGTATATTTTGGCTCATGGTTTGAGGGGATACAGTCCACCATGGTGAGGCAGACATGGTAATGGCAGGAAGCTTCTGCTTTCTTTCCCTTTTCCTACTTATTCAAGCTCAGATCTTGCCTCATAGGATATTGGCACCTAAATTTAGGATGAGTCTTCCTTCCTCAGTTAACTTCCCTGAAAATACTCAAGGGTGTATCCCCTAGGTGATTCTAAACACAGTCCGGTGGATGGAGAGATAAGCCATCTCTGTGGCCTATTCAGCTACTGAGGTTGATGAAAGAAGAGATGCTTTCTCTGAGTAGGTGACCTGGCCTACAGGTCAACAGGACAGTCTGTCTGCCATTCGGAGGCTGAAGGCCTGTTTGTTTTTTCTTTTCCTGGACCTGGGGACCGAACCCAGGGCCTTACGCTTGCTAGGCAAGTGCTCTACCACTGAGCTAAATCCCCAACCCCTGAAGGCCTGTTTTTATACCTCTGGGACAAGAATCTACAAGTGAAAGAGAAGGTAATTGATTGGGTGGCTCTTGGTATATTGCTTAATGCTAAACTAATTTGAGTCAGTTCTTTCTCTCCAGTCCTTTCCTATCTACATTAGGTCCTAGAAGCAGAAACATTCAGATATGAAAATGGTCTTTGGTTGGATGCTCAGTCCCTACTATACTCTATTTACTTTTTTAGGCCCAAACTTACAAATCGTTCCACTAAAAAGTTTCCAAAGAACTGAGAGGCAGATGTGGTTACATATTCCCCTGTTTATTTCTACTCTCATGATTCTGAGTCTTGAGGAGGCTGTGACCTCTGAGGAACCCAAGGGAGCCAGTGTCAGTGGTTGAGAATGGACCCTTTTCAGGAGAGGGCAGGGCTCCGGATACGTGGACATTCATGAGAGGAGTCTGGCATCTCGAGTAAAGCTGAGGATGCTGGGTAAGGTGACAGTGATAGCAGGGAACCAGAGAGGGCTTCTGGAGGTGGCAGAAGGAGCACCAATGGATGCGGAGTGCCAGTGCTGGGGCAGCACCCAAGGGACATGGGGAGTGCAGAGGAGAGAACGCCTGTGGAAGCATGAGGAGAGCAGGGAGGGAAAGCACAAGGGATGATGAAAGCAAGGAGCACCGGCTGAGGAGAGTGTAGAGGAGGAAAGCCCCCATGGGGGTCATGAGGAATGCAGAGGAAATGTGCATTAGGAAAAAGTAACTCTCCAATGGTCCAGATGTCCCACCCTTGTGAGTTGACTGTAATATGGCTATTAAAGTGATAATTTGGGGAGTGGAGAAACATAGTTTTAGACAATGAAGATGGACAAAACACAATTCACAGTTAATTGCAAAAAGCAAGACAGGTATAAGAAGTTCACATCCATAATCCCCGCCTTCCAGGTGTTGAAGCAGAAGGATCAGGAGTTCAAGGCCATCCTTAACTATAAGGTGAGTTTAAAAATCTAAATAATGAAATGAGCTATAAGAAAATATAAAGGAGGACATAAAAACAATATTATGGTGCTTTCCAATCATGAGTCCTTCCAATTAAAATAATGTTTCCATAGGTTAAAAAACTAGCATACATTCCTGTCTTAAAGGTGAAAGAAACATAAAGAACTTTTAAACACTGGTAGACAGCGGCCAGAAATAACACACACACATGCACACACACACACACACACACACACACTCTCTCTCTCTCTCTCTCTCTCTCTCTCTCTCTCTCTCTCTCTCTCAGAAAAAGGGAGAGGGAGAGAGAGAGAGAGATGAGTTCCAGATAAATATGTTGAGGAATCCACCTGAGGTAAGGATCACTGTCACAATTTGTCATATGGAAGCTGAGAGAATATTGAAAATAAGTCATTTGAGTTTGTCGAAAAGGTCATTGTAAGTTATGACAGCCAAGAGTTGTTGAGTGTCTGCCACATGGCTAGAATCAGACTGCACACGATCTAGAAGACTTTACTGTCAATTACTCCCCCTAGGAAGCACAAAGAAATCAAATAGTTTTCCCAAGATCCACAGCACAGTAACTGTCTGGAATCAGGGCCCAGAATCTTAACTTCTGTGTGGTATTACCCTATTGTCTGAGAATTAGAATCATACACGTGCTAGGGGCCGGATACTGAGGGAGGGGAGACACTGAATGTTGGCAAGAAGGGGTACTGGACTTAAGCTTTGGGTTAGGGATTTTTTTACCTTCTAATGTTGTGATATTTGTTTGGATATTGGGGCAGTTTAAATAAAAATGTCCCCCATAGGCCCACAGGGAGTGGCACTATTAGAAGGCGTGGTCTTGGTGAAGAAGTGTACCTTAGTCTCTTCCTGCTGCCTGCTGATTGGATGTGGAGCTCTCAGCTCCTTCTCCAGCACCATGTCTGCTTGCAGATTGCCATGCTTCCTGCCATGATGATAATGGACTAAGCCTTTGAAACTGTAAGCCAGGCTCAATTAAATGTTTTCCTTTATAGGAGTTGCCATTGTCACGGTGTCTCTTCACAGCAGTAAAACCCTAAGGCAGCTATATTTAAAAGTTGTAGAAGTGTGTGTGTGTGTGTGTGTGTGTGTGTGTGTGTGTGTGTGTGTGAGAGAGAGAGAGAGAGAGAGAGAGAGAGAGAGAGAGAGAGAGTGTGTCAGGGAGACAGAGAGACAGAGACTGAGAGAGAGAGACAGAAAGACAAAGAGAGACTGAAAGAAACAGAGATAGACAGAGACACAGAGAGACACAGGAAAAGACAGAAAGACAGAGACACAGAGAGACAGAGAATACAAAGGAACACAAAGTGTTGGGCAGATGAAGGAACATCTTTAGTACCAGTTGTGGCTGGACAGAGCACAGAGGGACTGCTGATGGGTGAACGAGAGATAGAGCAACTCCCTTGAGGGTGTCCTCGGGGCAGCATCTGGAGGAAGCTGTTCTGTGAAGACACCGATGAACCAGAAGGATGACCCCAACAGTCAAGTGCCTAGGAATGGAAATGAAATTGGGACGGAGTATTCTGCAGGTGCAGTGGGGTAACCCTGAGGGGCAGGCTTCCTGGCTGCTGTAGATGGATCTTGCTAAGGTCTGTGGGAGAAGGGAGCTTGGGGCAGCAGAGATGGCATTCTAGAACCCAGAGGGTAGTTCCACATGACCTACACTGGATGGATTCTTTAGGAGGGTAGCAGCAGCATGGGGGAGTGGTGAGTGGCCAGGGTTGCTGGCCAGACCACAACCTCACAGTGGTGCTGTGAGGGAGCGTTGGTATCAATGAGGAGAGAGAAAAACCACCTGACCCAGGCACTCGCTAAATGCTGGCAGAGACTGGGTGCTGGGTGTCAGAGAGAAGAGGTAAGAGGGTAAACAGCAAAGGTAGGGTCCAGAGAGCAGATAGTGTGCACAGACTGCAAGGTTTCCCATTGCTCGGTTCTGGCCAAAACAAGGAACTGAGCAGGGTAGAGAGACTGTAGGAGAAAAAGAAGGATCAGCTTCCTTCCCTCCCTCCCTCCTTCCTTCCCTCCCTCCCCCCTCCTCTCCCTCCTTCCCTCCCTCCCTCTCTCCCTTTGTTTGTCCTCCCCTCCCTCGGTCCCTCCTTCCCTTCCTCCCTCCCTCCCTCTCTCCATTTTTCCCTCCCTCCCTCCTTCTCTCCCTCTCTTCCTCCTTCCCTCTCTGTTTGTCCCTCCCTCCTCCCTTCCCTTCCTCTGTTTGTCCTTCCCTCCCTCTGTTTTTTCCCTCCCTCCCTCCTCTCACTCCCAGATAGAACATGGAGGGGACACACGGAGTTCGACTTAGATCCATCATGCAACTTCCTTGTAACTGGCATAGGACATTCAAGGAACAGAGGCCTCATTCCAGCCACTTCTAAACCCATTTCAGAGAAGTAGAAGTCAGACTTGGAGAGGTTATGAAAGTTGCCCAAGGTCCCACGGTATGTATGTGGGAAGTGAGGACTCCTCACTTCTGTAGTAAAGCCCAACAGACAGTGATGGGGAGGGGTACCACTTAGAAGGGTGAGGTAAACGGGCAGGGTTTCCTGTGTGGCTCTGATCTATACCTTCCCCTTTTGAAGATGGAGGGGATAAGAAAGAATATTCCTGAAGGGTTTTGTGGACTCAAGGGTGGAGAAGTTCAAAGGAAGGCAAGTGGCAGAGGGAAGCCGGGTGATATGTAGCCATGATTTCCAAGTAAGTAAAGAGCTGGCCTTTGACCCCCGTGAGGCATGTTGACTAGTTTGTGCATACAGCAGGGCTGGCTAACTCTACTCTTTGCTTCTCTTTCTCCTCTGGGCATGCACTGAGGAACTGTGCAGTGTAAGTCTGACCATCCTGTAGATCTAGAGGCTATACTGCCTACCAGGACTTGTCAACACTTTGCCTTTGTCTCTCCCATCCAGAGAATACCCACACCACAGAATGGTGTCTGGAGATCCTCAGGTCCCTACAGGCTTGTGTTAGAGAATGGTATCTAACAACTATGGACCATGTAGCATATAGGCAGAACTGGGGCCACTAACAGCCAGTGAGCTCCACAGAACCTGGGTTTGGTGTGTGCAGGAGGCAGCTCCTACAGCTGAAACGGCAACTGGATGCTCTGCTGCTCAAACAGGAAGAGGATGAGTGACAGGTGAGTGCTTGTGACTCCAGCATGCCTCATAGAGCTGAGGCTTGGGCACATGTCAGGGTGTCTGCAGAAGAGAGGGCTGCAAACTCAGAAGGTCCGTCCCTAGCTTGCCTTGAGAGATCGTGATATACATCAAGCTCCATTCTGGGAAACTTCTCGAAATAGCCAGCATCATCTGGCTGTGGTGAGGAGACAGCACACAGGATGAAAGTTTATCTTTGATTTCCACCAACGCTGTTTAGCCTTCATTCCTGACAGCTACTATCACCACTGCTCCACACCTCCTCCTTGCTCATCTGTTCGTCTCCCCAGACTGTCTGGGGCTGGGCCACGTGAGACACTGGATCCTCTTCATTACAGAAGCTCTAGGGCTACCCAGGTGGCCTCAATTCCCTCCCTGTCTGGACTGTCTCAAAAGAGACAGCACACACACAGGGGACATTCTCAAATCCCAGCACCACATCCTTCCTGCAGGTGTCTTTGGGTGGCCAGCCTCTCCTGTGGTGGAGTGGTCACATAGGTGGGAGAGGGAGGAGGATCCTGTGTGGGGGCTGTAGGCTTCTGAGGTCTCTTGCAGAGTGTCCTCAGATGCATGGAAAAACATTTGACTTCATTCCCAGCGGGGGACCAACTGGAGGTGTCCAAAGGTAACTTTCCACCCAACTGAGTGATTGACAAAATAGTACACAACACACTCTGTGGGCAGGGATATGGGAAACAGGTCACTTCACACGTCCCCGACAGGGACTCAATCTCATGCCAGCTTCCTGGTGGGCTAATTGGCAGTATCTAAAAATAGCACATGTGTGTTTAATCACTGTGCCAAGAATTCCACCTCTAGAAATTTACCTCCAAAATTAAGAAAATGGGCTGCCAAAATGGTTCAGAGGGTAAAGGCATTTACTGTTATGCCTGACAACCTGAGTTGGATCCCGGGAAGCTGCATAGTGGAAGGAGAGAACAGATTCTCTCACATTGACCTCTGACCCCCCCACACACCCCACTAGATACAGCAGACACCCATGAGATATAAAAACAAATGGGAATGGGGTTGGGGATTTAGCTCAGTGGTAGAGCGCTTGCCTAGCAAGCACAAGGCCCTGGGTTCGGTCCCCAGCTCCGAAAAAAAGAAAAAAGAAAAAGAAGAAAAAAAAAAAAAAGAAAAAAAACAAATGGGAATGAAAAGTAAGAAACACTCATGCACAAAGCAATCCTTCGAGTATTGATTCTAAGTGAAAAACATTGAGGCGATCTATGTGCATTAGTATAGATCGGTCAGTCAGAGACATCCACACAGGGATGCCTGTCCCGCTGTAAAAGCCAGCAAGAAACATCTGTGCCTGATAGAGAGGGTGGAACAGTGTGTTTTGTTTAGTTAGAAAGAAGGAGGAGGAGGAGAAGGGAGAGGAGGAGGAGGGGGAGGAGGGGGAGGGGGAGGAGGGGGAGGGGGAGGAGGAGGAGGGGGAGGAGGGGGAGGGGGAGGAGGGGGAAGAGGAGGGAGGAGAATGGGGAGAAGGAAGAGGAGGGGAGGAGGAGGGGGAGGAGGGGGAGAAGGAGAAGAGGGGGTAGGGTAGGAGGAGGAAGAAGGAGGAGGAGGAAGAGGAAGAAGGAAGAGGAGGGGGAGGAGGAGGAGTGTCTTGCAGCCCTCTTTTGGTAAATAAAGGGAACGTGTATATGAAATATTCATTTCTACACAAGGAAAACAAAAACAAAAAAGGTTAAAGTTGGATGTGGAGGTTCATAGCTGTAATCCCAGCACCTGAAAGGGTGAGGCAGGAGGATTGTGAGTTTGAAGCCAGTTTGAGCTATGCAGCAAGATCTTGTATGAAAAGAATAGGGAGGGGGGAAAAAAACAAACTAAGTAAAGCTAAAGGAGAAACTAGTGAAATATGGTGCAGTAGTGAATCAGTTAATCCGCGTTGGCTCCTGATGGGTCAAGTGTGCGCTGCACCCACCGAGAGCTCTGGATTTATGAATGAAACACACACACGCATACGCACACGCACACGCACACACACCGACTAATTTTGACCTCCTCAATGGCTGGGCACGTCTAAATTTCCCTAGGGCTAGCACATATTCCCCACCCCCACCCTGGTATTCCTAAATTAACATTTTTTAAAAAGTCTAATCTCTTTTTACACTCCTGATTGTATCCCTCTTCTGGTCTACCCTCTGACTGTCACCTCCAATACTTCTTCCCCCTGTCTCCATGGTGATGTCCCCACCTCCCACCCCCCACCCCACCACACCTCACCACTCCCTGGGGCCTCCAGTCTCTTGAGGGTTAGGTACATCTTCTCGGACTGAACCCAGACCCCGCAGTCCTCTGCTGTATATGTGTTAGGGGCCTCATATCAGCTGATGTATGCTGCCTGGTTGCTGGTCCAGTGTATGAGAGATCTTGCCGGTCCAGGTTGAGTCCTCCTACAGGGTCTCCCTCCTTCTCAGCTTCTTCCAGCTTTTCCCTAATTCAACCAGAGGGGTCAGCAGCTTCTGTTCATTGGTTGGGTACAAATATCTGCCTCTGACTCTTTCAGCTGCTCGTTGGGTTTTTCAGAGGGCAGCCATGATAGGTCCCTTTGTGTGAGTGCTCCGTAGCCTCAATAATGGTGTCAGGCCTTGGGGGCCCCCCCTTGAGCTGAGTCCCACTTTGGACCTGCCGCTGGACCTCCTTTTCCTCAGGCTCTTCTCCATTTTTGACCCTGCAGCTCTTTTAGATGGGAACAATTCTGTGTCAGAGCTTTGACTGTGGGATAGCAACCCCAATCCCTCACTTGGTGCCCTGTCTTTCTGCTGGAGGTGGGCTCTACATTTCATCTCTGCTACCTCAGACCCAACCAGTGGAATGACCCCTAGGACTACTTTTCCTGAATCTTACATGTTGGCGGGCCTTTACGTCTGCTCTCTTTGCTCCCCCATTATGGTGATTCTGTTCTTTCTCCCTGGTCCCTTGCCCGGGCACTCAAAGTCCCGCCTCCGTCCCCCTGCCCAGCCATTGGCTGTATGACAATTCTTTATTACTAATGGAAGCCAGCTGGGGGAGGGACCCTCAGCATCTGGAAGCACAGCTTTCGGAAGCCGAATTAAGACAAAGCATTAGAACTAATCCTCAACAATATGGTGGTAATGGGTGGTGGCCGGAAACATGGTGTAAGGGATTCAGGCGAGAGACAGGATGGAAGGAATGTGTGTCCAGAGGCGACACTCCTCTAACTATATGTTTTCTTAAAGCTTTGACATTTAGAGCAATGTTTCATATAAACAAAAAGTGAATTGCAATTTTCTAATTTATTGTTTGTTTTACTTTACTAGTGTGTGTGTGTGTGTGTGTTTATGTGTGTATATGCCATGTATGCGCACATGCATGCTGCAGTATGTGTATGGAGGTCAGAGGATAACTTTATGGAGATGGTTCTCTCCTTCCACCCTTAAGTCGCTTTCTGGGGTGGAGCTCAGGTTGTCCAGCTTGCAAGGAAAGTGCTTTTACCCATTGAGCCACTCCACGATCCTACTATGTAGATCAGGCTAGCCTTGAAGTTTTTATGGCAGTACTAGGATTAAAAGCACAAGCCCCCATACCCAGTGCCTAACTAACTATACTTCTATATTCTATCTCAGTGTCTCTAGCATTGTGAGTGCTTAAAATCCAGCCTTCAGATGTTTTCTTTTTATCATTCTTTTGTGCATGCGTGTGTGTGTGTGTGTGTGTGTGTGTTTGTGTATACTTGTTGTTTGTTTGTTTTGAGACAAAGACTCATGTAGTCTAGGCTGGCCTTCACTTGTTATATAGTCAAGGTTGGCCTTAAACTATTGATCTTCTTACTTGAATATCCCAAGTACTAGAATTACAGGTGTGTCCCACCACCCCCAGTTTAGATATAGTTTCTAACTACAGAGGTAGTGTTCCTTGGGGGATATTGTTCACTTTTGGCTGGTGCTGGGACACGATCCTGTGTTGAAAGTAAATTATTGCTTAAGGAAGGAAGAGTGATCACAAATCATTGAAGGAGTCCCCAGTGGCAACGTCGGGGACAGTTTGAGCACTAGAGTCAATCAAACATTAAAGTCAATTTAACAATAGATGATGCCACAGAATAAAATAAAAACCCACAAGTCGTCTTGGATTAGTGCACGGGTGGGAAGGGAGTGCTCCTTTCACAGAGGAATGCCAGCTAATTAATATTGAAATGATTGTGAATTAGAAAGTGCCATCTGGCACCCACAGTGGTTGAAATTGTCTCAGGCAAGAATCATTATCAATGGGTAAAAACTAGTGAGTGCTACGAAACAGGATACACAGGGCTAGAGAGATGGCTCCGTGGTTAAGAGCACTGACTGCTCTTCCAAAGGGCCTTAGTTCAATTCCCAGCAACCACATGATGGCTCACAACCTTCTCTCATGAGATCTGATTCCCTCTTCTGGTGTGTCTGAAGATGGCTACAGTGTGCAGTATACAGCATACATAAGATAAATTAAAAAAGAGAAAGAGAGAGAGAGAGAGAGAGAGAGAGAGAGAGAGAGAGAGAAACAGGACACACCCATGATGTCAAAGTAACTTCCCAGAAGATAAACATTAACCTCAGATGGGAAATACTGAGAAACATGGCAGACCTTATTTAAGTAACCAGTGCTCACACAAGCAATTGTTGGACAGGTGAGGATCAAATGCTTCCCAGCAGCAGGGACCCAGAGCAGCAGGGACGCAGAATACAGAGCCTTACCCTGGAATCTTGAGAAACCATTAATTAAACCACAATTAGGGTATTGTTTAAGGCAATCTGGTCTGATGTGGGGGTACACATCTATAATCCCACACTCGAGAGGCTGAAGCAGGATTGAGCTGGTGCTACATGTTGGTATGACATGGTAAGACCATGTCTCAAAACAAACAAAAAGACATGACAAAGCAAGAACCCCCAAACTCCGCAAAATTGGGGAACCATCCATATTAAAATAGACTAAAGGCACCATGATGCACCAATGGCCCTAGACTAAGGGGGAGCTCTCCCTTTGCCTAGAACAGCAGTGAGTGACTGGTGGCATTTGAATGGGGTTTGTTGCTTACACGGTAGTTCTGGGTCTACACTCTTCATGGTCCGAATGTGGTCTATAAAAGGCAGGATCCTGCATTTTATGAAATATTCACTGACTGTACTGGGGGATGGGGCATTGTCTCTGAGGTTTTTGTGTGAGGACAAACCATAGCTAGACTGGAAGGGAAATAGATCCAAGGACGGTAAAGAAGACAAAGGTAATAAGACAGCATTGATGGACGGTGAAGGCCGCACAAGAATTCTTTGTGCTCTCTTCATGACTTTTCTCTATGCCCAAAATTGTTTCAAAATAAGAAAAATTTTAACAAAGTCAAACACAAACCGCCCCATCTACGTAGATAGTCATTCCTTCTCTGTGGTTTTGTTCTTCCGCATATTTGGTTTCTTGAGGTCAAATGGTTCAAGAGCATTAGATGGAAAATTTTTGAAGTAATTCCCATTTTTCAGTAAGTGGGCCTGAAAGCTGTAACAATGATCTGCCTGCAACATGTGCCCGGGTTTCCTTCTTCATAACAGCAGATGGCAATCAACGCAGAGACCCACAACCAGAGAACAAGCAGAGACAAGGAGACTTGGGAGTGCTTGGCCCCATGTGGGATCACATCTCTCTTTTAAGGTTCAGAGAGAGGAAGGTAAGACTGTATGAGCCAGAGGTGGGGGAAGACTTCAAGGAAACATTTCCAGACATAATGGAGCAGATGCACACATGAACCCACAGAGATGTTCAAGACTGCGTGTTCAAGACCAGCACCAACTCAAGCCAGCACAGAGGAGGGGGAAGGGGCACAGTCATCCTTAGTCTATTCACAGCTGATAGTTTTGGGATAGGGAGCATCAGTTCTCTTCAGTGGACTGACAGTGGTTAGGGATATCCCAGGGCAGGCTCCACTGTATTTGGTCAACACAATCAGATGCCATTTCTGGGTTGTTTTTGTAGGTATTTTCTTTGTACGTTTGTTGTTTTAAGAGAGAGAAAGAACACAAAGTTGAATGATTTGGGCTATAGGGTAGGAGCGGGGAGGAGCCGGGGAAGGGAAAAATATGATCAAAATCTATTATTGTATAAAAGTACCAAAGAATAAGAGAAGCATTAAACAGTAGGTTGGGACTGAGGAGATGGCTTGAGAGGTTCTGGGATTGGATCCTCAGACCTCATGTAAAAAGCCAGGAATGGATGTGCATACTTGAAACCCCAGGGCTTAGGGAAAAAGAGAAACGTCCTGGAGGCTCCTTGGCCGGCCATCCTAGCCAAAAGGGAGAGCTCCAGATTCAGTGAGAGAATCCATCTCAAAAAACAAGGTGGACAGCAATAGAGAAAGATGTTAAAATGTCTGGAGCCCACCTGGCCCCTCATGGGCATGAGTACTTGCACACATCATACATACATATATGCACGTTTGCCTTGGCTATCTCACATGGTATTGCAGAGTGCCTTCAGAGGGCCCCACTTGTGTGGCTGCCGTCTGCTTCCAACCTCATCTGTCAGGAGACAAGAAGGTCTTCTCAGTGGCTGACTTCAGTCCACCTGCACTAATTATTCACAGACCACTCTCTCCTGACTTTTGGGGATGCTGAACCTCTCTACCCTGTCACCAACAGCAAACATGACAGGCTAACACCATTGCCAACCTGGGAGTACAAGGCCCTCAAAACCCTAACAGAGAAAGAATCCTGTGGTTTCCCCTTGGTTTCTGCAACTGGCATGCCCTCCAAGAGGACCCACCAGTGACATTCCCGGAAGTGTCTTGAAATGCCTGTTTTCTTCCCATCCTATCTCACTTCTGGGTCTTCAGATGCTGTCTCTGATTGTATCCTTCCCGGGTTCCCCGGTGAAGCCCCACCCAACACCTCCAAGGAAGTACAATCTTAAAGGATGCAGGGTCGAAGGCTCCTCTCCTCTTTCCAGTCAAGACTCCTATTCACTCTGTAGCCCTTGACCTTGTGATCCTGCTGTCTTGGCTCCTAAGTTGCTGGGATGGGATCACAGGTGCACCCTGTCAGCTCTTCCACTCTCTTCTCCCTGTCTCCCAGCTTCTCCCTCCCTCTCTCCCCTCCCCCCATTCCTCCCCTCCCCCTTTTTTGCTATTAACCCTGACTGTCTGGGACTATGGGATGCAGATAAGGCTGGCTTCAAATTCGTATGAATCCTCTTGTCTCTGCTCCCAGAATGCTAGTTTCTCATTGACCTCTTAAGTGAGTTGCTGGCCCTGCGTTTGCATATTTCTATCCAAGGTTCAACTGAAGGAGTTAGGTCTCATGCTTTCTCATTTCCACAGGGACTGGGACTTAGGGCCCAATCCTGCTGTTCTGCTAATATCACAGCTGCTTCTCCTCCTGAGAGACTACCTGGTGTACCTCTCTGGGCTTGATTAGTCTTGTCTTCAGTAGTCTTCCCATTCAAAAATTCCTTCCCAGAATGCACAGGGAATTCCTGTTTTTCTCAGTTCCAAAGTCCAAGAAAAATCAATTGACGTAAGTAGTTGAGAAAACAGGAAAAAGATTTGTACTGTTTAATGCTCACCTATGTGAAGGTACCTTGAGGTTTTAAAGGAAATCCGTATGTCGAATGGCACCCAGGAGCAGGAAACAGACACACTCCAAAATTAAGGTCGATATTTTCAGAATCCAGGGCAGGAGCAACCACGATGGCTGCTGTCATCATGTCAGCTGCCCTCCTAATGTGGACGCATCATCCCCATGACGCAAATGTGTGCAGTCATCTGTCCCCTCCTCCCCACAGAGTGACTGTTGCAAAGAAAATTCCACGCAGGAGGGCTTAGGCAGAGAAAGTTGTCCACATTTTGAGTTTACAGTGTTTCATGAAAAACCACACAACTTCTTCTGAATGGTGCTCTCAGAAGTAACAGATTTTTG